>NC_137541.1:60265500-60890500 GCF_963082525.1 Nesoenas mayeri | reverse complement strand
AAGAGAGCAACATGGTTTCCCGCTACAAGAAGGAGTTTCTGGAACTAGAAAAGATTGGTGTGGGGGAATTTGGCTCTGTCTACAAATGCATAAAACGCCTTGATGGGTGTGTTTATGCCATCAAACGCTCCAAGAAGCCCCTGGCAGGATCCTCAGATGAGTGAGTGTGCTAGCTAAAAACTGCCAGTTGAAATGATGGGCATGTTCTTGGGAGGTGTGATGGGGAAGGAGGGAGTGTGGATCTAAAGGTACCTGAGGGGTGGCATGAGCAAAAACCGGCTCCTGTTAAACTCTCAAATAACAGTTGGAAGAGTGGGGGAGTTACCACTTCAGGACTATTGAATATAAATGTCTGAGAAAGGGAAGAAACCACATGCATTGCAAAGTGAGATGACAGCTTACCTGAGCTCCTTGGGTCCATCCAGCCAATCTTTTTAAAACAATAACTATCAAACAGTTCTCTTTTTGGTATGTCCTTCCCTGCTGTAGAGCCAGCACTGTTTACATCTGTATTGAATAGCTACTGTTGTCCTGCATGCTGAAGCAGTCTTTGAAGCTGCCTTTGCCTCTTTAACAAAAGGCTGTCTCAGTGATACTATTTTTTTTGACAGCTGTTCAGCATATTTGAGCAAGGGCAGGTTTTGCTTCAGCAGCTGTAAGAGCCAATCCACTAGCCAAAAAGTCAAGAGAAAGTCCTAAACGCCTCTGCTTCCCCTTCCTTGAGCCAGGCTACGAAGCAGAGCTGCTCTTGTGGTCCCAAGCAAGACTCTGGCACCCTGTCACCTCTTTTCTGTGTTGGCTTCTCTAGGCAGCTGGCACTGCGTGAGGTTTATGCTCACGCTGTCCTCGGACACCACCCTCATGTTGTGCGCTACTACTCGGCATGGGCAGAGGATGATCACATGATTATCCAAAATGAACACTGCAATGGTAAGAGCTGTGACCTTATTAAAGGCTGAGATCTCAGGATGGGTGCATTATCTTCTTTTGTACTTGAATATGCGACATTTTGGCTCACAGCAAAGCAAACTGCACTGGGGTTACTCTTTCACAGATCATCCAGTAATGACTTAATATTTAGACAAAGCTCTGAATGGTGCCAGTGTCTTACAAGTAGTGAATACCCTCCAGATTGTGGAGTTTTAAAACTATTCCTCTGTGTTGGCTGGCCTGGAAAAGTATTCCCTGTGCTGATGCTTGGAGATGTGTCTGGGACTGCTCAGGTAAAACCTGATAGGAGTGACTCAAGAGCAGCAAACTTAAGTGGTGTCATGTATCTCAGTAAGTCCTTCTTAATGAAGGAGAGTAATTATTTGAATAATGGCTACCTGATTGAGATGAAGGCACCTTGCATCTTGGCTAGAATAAAGGGTTCAACAGCTGCGGAGGAACAGAACTAAATCTGAGGTGAACTGTAAATGGGTAAATTGTAAATGGGCTGGTTTTGGGAGACACTGGAAAAGACACCCATAAGTTTTTACCAGAGCTCTACCAGAGGAGCTTGAAGGAAATATGTAGCTCTTATCTTTCAACTGTTCCTGCAGTTTTGGGGCTCAATGATGAGTGGTGGTAGTTGTTTGGAGTAATGACTTCAAATCTACTAAAGGTAACCATGAAACATGGTGATCGTTGCTGTAGTATTGATGCATTTCTTGCATTGTAGTGGATGAAATCTGAGACTAAAGGAGAAGCGGTAAAAGGAAGGCTGATGGGAGAGAGTCTGTGGTATTTGCTAGTCCTGAAATAGCTGGAGCACCTTAATGGAAACCCACATAACTCTGTTTCTGTGTCAAATGTTACATTCTTCAATCAAAAAATCTGCTGGTGGGAGCTTAATTTCCTTGCTTCAACATTCATATGCCTGCTTTCTGCCTGTTAGTGTGGGAAAAGTATTTAACTTTTCCACTGCTCACTTTGTGGCAGCAGCAGCATCAAGAGCAGGACAACCCTTCTGGTGTTGTAGGTAGACCTGCAGTTGCTTAGTCCTTGGCAGGCAGGAGGCAAAGGTGCTCTGAGGCTGAAGCCAAATGGTGGTGTCCAAGTTTGATCACCAGAGCACATGTAGGTGGTCTTGTAGGGGTTTGTCTCTAGCAAGTCTGCAGGTGCTCTGGGCAATAGTTTCTGCTAAGCTCTTTAAAACCTGCTGCTCCATAAAATCTTTGTCAGGTCTCAGACTGGCCGTTTTCACCTAGGTGGGAGCCTCCAAGACATGCTGCTGGAAAATGCGAAGCTTGGCCAGTATTTCCCAGAAGCTGAGCTGAAAGAAATATTGTTACAAGTCTCCATGGGCCTAAAATATATCCACAACTCTGGCCTTGTGCACCTGGATATCAAACCTAGTAAGTATAGTGCTGTCCCTTGTGGGTCCTCCAAGTGACTCTTCAGGGGTAGGACCTGTAAAATATCCTTCTGACTGGACTTATTATAGCGCTTCAAAGGAAAAAGGATCTTGCCCTAAAAGGTGAATGTCTTGTGGGTTTTTTAATCTTGCCACTACTGCTGCTCTAAAACAGCCTTCTCTGATAGTTGGCAGCATTTCACTTCTGTTTCATTATCTTCATAATCCTTGCTCATGGGAATCACTTTCATACAGGTGGAGCAAGTAGGGCTGCTAATGAAGACAGGGACTTCCTTATTTGCTGCTGTCTTGTTGCACAACACTTGACCTTTGAATGTGAGAGCTGGAGTGAAAAGTGAATATTTATTGTACTTCCCCTGAGGGATTAAGTTCCTGCAAAAAGTAGTAACAAGCTTTCCTCTGTACAGCTGAAGATGGGCGCCTCCAGGGCTATGGTCTCCCCCACAGTCACATAATTATATCCTTACAGTAGAGCTCCTCTTTCCTGCTGAAATAATGCTTCTAGCTTGGGCAGCAGAGGGAGGAGTGGAAAAGTCAATTGCACTGATTTTATGCACAAGATACAACTATCTTCTGTCAGCTTTATTGCTGAATATGTAAACTAGGCAGAAAGTGGATTCACAGGTGGGATGCATGTGCAGAATTTCTGTCTGCAAAGCTCAACTAGCTTGACAGGTGAGATTTCTATGAAGTTGTCAAGCTGCTGCGGTCCGGCTACCAATATCACAGTCTTGCTAAACTTCCCTGTCTTGCAGGTAATATCTTCATCTGTCACAAGCTGGCAGTTGCAGGCCCTGCTGGGCAGGAAGATAGTGACAGTGAAGATGAATTTTCTTCTGGTGTGGTGTATAAGATAGGTAGGTTTTAGCCCACTTATCAACTAGCTTAAGACTAGGGCCGCTCATTACTGTTCTTGCTGGCTGAAGAGACTTGCGTACAAAACTGGTGGCATAGTCCTGAATGCCTCTGCTATTTACCAGAAGTAATTCCTTTAGGGAGACAATTCCTAGAAAACTCGTGCTTGTTTCAAAGCCAATATTTGAGTTAGGGGCAAGTTTGCTCTTACTTAGCATTTCCTGATTGCTCTGTTGGTACCTATAAAATGCAGGCTTTTATTTATGGGGGTGATATATATCAGCTTGCTCCATTAGTTGCTCATTCTTTGTCTCAGGTGACCTTGGCCATGTGACATCCATAACAAACCCCCAGGTGGAGGAAGGAGACAGACGGTTTTTGGCCAATGAGATTTTGCAAGAGGTACAGCCACTGGTGGGGCAGTGGGAGAACATGGTGGTGAGCAAGTACGGGGAGATCAGCTAGTGTGAAATCATTAGTCTGGCATATTCCTTGTCTCATCTCCTTTTTCTTGTTTCTGGTCTGGCTGTGACCTCAGCACAATTAGCACTTAATTAAGAATAGTATAGGTTTAGATCTTGTTATGTAGATATTTAATATATTTCCTAAGTAACTTTATCATCAGATTATTGTAATTATTCTAACTCTGAGGGATGAATGGGACAAAACCTTTATCAATTTGGAGACATTGCTGAGGAATACATGCACCCAGACAACTGCCTTGTACAACAAGGACTGATCAGGCAGCACGGGGGAGTGAGGCACAACACACCTCTTAAATTGACTGCAGTTTTGCCACTCTGGCCAGCGAACAAAAAGGGGATCGGTATGTACCAACCAGCTTGGATGTGTTCATCACCTCGGGTATTTGTTACAGTATCTTGTCCTGCAAGTGGATTTATGAGCTGTTAGGTCAACATATCACATGGAGACTTTAGTTTGAGTTGGACATGGCTAGTTTATTGCCTTGTGGTGAAGGCTGCAGGCACATATTTGTTGGGCCACCCTCTGGATTTGCTGCAGTGATCCTAATGTGGGCTGCAGCCTCCTCAGGACTGGGTGAAAGCTGAAGTGCTATTAGTTACCAGTACTACCTGCTGTCAATGTCTTTATCCTAAAGAGGAGAAAACAGCTAATTGTGATGGTGAAGGCAGTGTTATACATGTACTTGTATGGCTGTTTCTTTTTGAGCAGGTATCCCAACCCACCTTTGTTCAATATAACAAGACACTTCCTTTCTATAATTGTTTATCTTCTCCCTGCAGCAATACTGCTATTTGCCCAAGGCAGACATCTTTGCCCTGGCACTCACAGTAGCTCTAGCAGCTGGCACAGCACCACTGCCTCACAATGGGGCCATGTGGCACCACATCCGCAAAGGCAATCTCCCACCCATCCCCCAGAAGCTTCCTCATCGCTTTCTTGAGCTCCTTAAGGTGAGAAAGTAGTCATGATGGAATGAAGGTTTTTCCAGTTGGCCTGTGACAGAGGGAGTATTAAATCCTGAATTCCTTTGCCTTCTAGCTCATGATCCATCCTGACCCAGTGGAAAGACCTTCTGCCACAGCTCTTACTAAACATCCGGTTCTCTGTCCTTCACGTGGAAAAGCTGTGCAGCTCCAGAAGCAGCTAAATGTGGAGAAGTGCAAGACAGCCATGCTGGAAAGGTAGGGCTGCCTTGAGCATGAAGGGAAGAAGACATGGGTGCCACAAGTCATCATCAGGCTTGAATGTAGGGTGGTAGTGTTGGGAGACCCAACATGCAGAAGTACCCAGTCAGCTCCTCTGCCTGGAGCTCGAAGCAAGATGGGGCTGTAGCAGGGACTCATAGTGACCAAGCAGCTGTGGTTCACCTCTGGCTTTGAGGAGCTGGCTCAATTAGAGCAGTGAACTTGCACACTTGCTGCAAACACTGGTGATGGAAAGTACCGATACAATATGCAGCCGGTGGGCAGATGAGGAATTGATATTGCAGTGAGGTAGTGGCCTAGCACAGAAGGAAAAGTACTATCAGGTGGTGGCAGTTATCCTCTTTCCCCTTGCTTGCTCTCACTGCTGTTGGCAGTAACACTTTGAGGTGCTGGGATCTAGGAACTGCTCTACCACCCCGCTTAGTGCAAGAGTCAGCTGGGAAATAGGCTCTCCATGTAGACAGGACAGCACATGCTCTGGGAAAGCAGCAAGCATCAGGGGGGAAAAAGGCAGTGGAAAAGAAGCATGTGCCTTTATTAGGTGTGTTTGCTGCATGAGTGGCACTGATCCAGGTTCCACCATCACAAATATCTGAAACAATGAGAGAAAAACTGAGCTACTGGTGCCAGTCTAGGTGTCTGACCTGATGCGTAGCTTTCCTTGGTAAACCTTCAAAGCTGATCTGGTCTCAAGTAGAAACTCCAGAGAAATGTACAGTAACCTTCATGTCATCATCTGAGGTCAAAAGCCACCGCTCTCCAGCAATGCTGGAGTACTGATGTAACCCTCTTGTGCAAGACTGTTCATAGTTGTCTTCTGTAGCTCATGGGGATTCATGCACAATGTGGTTTTCTTCTTCTCCTCTTCCTTCCATCTCCCCCCTGCAGGGAACTTAAAGCAGCTCGCCTTGCCCAGACCCTCATGAAGGACCAGCAAGGGAGTGCCAAGTTGCGAGAGTCTGAAACCTCTTCTAAGCAGAACAGCAAGCGCCTGGTGGGAGGGAAGAGCTGTCGCTCATTTAGCTTTACTTTGGGTTACTGAATTTGTGTTGTCCAAAAAGCTCTGGCTGCTGAATGGCCCTGTGAAAGCAGAGGGTCTGCACAGACCAATGCCCCATATTCGTTCTCCCTGTTGTGGTTTTTGGTTCCCTCACGAGTTATGATGAGATGTTGGCTGAGGGAAGAATGACTATCTTACAAGTGTCATCACAGGATTTAAGATTATTGTCCTCAGTCTTTTACCTGTTTAATTTATTGTGTAACTGGTCTTGTTCTAGACTAAGAATAGGTTTGCCATACAAGGTAAAAGATGGCATTTCCTCTACTGGCTGCCTTCTTTGTTTAGTTGGGCCCTGTTATTGATGATGTTTTTGTGGTCTTAACCCTCTGGCCACCTGTGTGTCTTTGCAGGGGAGGTAGTGGCTGTACATGGAGATGGCATCTGGAGCTGGGTCCTCCCAGGAGTGAGGAGGTTGGGACTCTAGTAGACAGTTTCAACTACATGTCAGGAGACAGACTGGTTACATAGCAGTCCTGCTGGGCTCAGGATGTGATTGGAGTGGTGTTTCACTGAGGGGGACGAAGAGTAAAAGGAACACTGAGTTAAACAAGGCCTTTCTTGTGGAAGTTGAAGAAACTTTCAACTTCCAGCAATGAGCACAAAGTCATGTGACTGACTAATCTATCACAGACTAGTCGCTGCTACTCAGTTTTATGTTGTTTGGCAAGGACTCCTCACTGAAATTGGGGTAAATACCGGTGATGAGCTGTTAGGTGGGTCTGTGCCTACTGCCCTTGCACCTTGCTGGTGCGACCGCCTGCGAACTGTTGCCTGTCAGCAAAGGTGAGGCAAATAAGAAAAGGCTCTTTAGGCTCTTTTGTCAGTTTTGAGTTGCCCATGTGAAGTGTCTATATATTTATTAATGTAACTTTTGGAGTCCTTGCCAGATGTGTGGCTGTGGTAGTTGGGCTGAACAGTGTATTGTTATGAGGGAGAGTGTAATGTTGGTAACTTGGTTTTACTGAAGTTTGGTTTTAAGCGTTGGACAGTGCTGGCTTTTAAACTGTTACAGCCTGTCTTTAAGAAGCAGAACGTGCCAATAAAGATTTTAATCCTTTTACCTACGAGTGACTTCTTTGTTTTTTCCCCTTTGAGCCCCCTTCCCGGCCAGCTGGCCGCTCCCAATGCCCCGTATGCGCCAGGGCGGCTGAGGGCCGGCGCTGCGGTCGGGAGGGCCCTCCCCCCCGGCACAAGGTCTGCGCAGCCCGCCCTGCGCTGCCCCCTCCCGCCCCCGGCTCTCCGCAGAACCGCCGCGGGGAAGGGGGGGACATGCTCGCGTTTCCGCCCGGACCCTCTTTGCGCAGGATCCGTGGCGTCCCTTCCGTTTCCGGCCGTCTGCGGGGCAGAGGTGCGGGCGGTGTGGCCGGGGGTATTGGGGGCGGAACGGGGCTCCCTCCGGCGCTGCTTCAGCCCTGCTTTTCCCTCCGCAGGCGCGGCGGCGGCATGTTGCGGCGACCGGCGTGGCAGGTAGAGTTGGGGCGGGGCGGGAGCGCCGGGTGACGGTTTAACGGTTCCCCGAGGGAGCGGCGCGCGGGCCCGGGCGGCCCCGTCCCGGGCTCTGGGGTCGGGCTGCAGCCCCGGCGGGAGTTCGGCCCTGACCGCACGTCCCCGAGTGGCTCGTGGGGAGGGGCGTTGCCGAACGCTGCCGAGAAGCAGCTCCTGCCCTTTCTCAGGTAGCAGTGGGGCTCGTAGTAACTTTGTTTTCACAGCAGCGGGTTTTACCTGCTGCCATCAGTTGTAGGGGTGACCCGGGATCCCGAACCCCTGACTCTCGACAGGGAAATCTCTGCAGTCAGGGGCTCGGCCACCTGCCAGCGCCTTTTCCTGTATGAACTATCTGTAGATGCTGCTGCATTTACCGCAGCACTGAAAACCTGGTGTATTACAAGGTCTGGCTTGTGCACAGAATGAATCTTTGATTATTTGCATATACATCAGTGGACCATACAGGCATACCAAAGAACTTCTGCTTTGCATGTTGCATTTTCTCTGGTTTAGCTCCTCTGTTCAACACAAGACCGCCAGTCTTGACTTCCCTTAAGTTTTGCAGTCACTTTTTATAGGAAGTGAGCTTTCTTCCAGTTGCTGTGCATGGGCCTGTTGCAGAGGTGTTCCTGGGCTTTTCTCCTAGGTATATTTGCTGATTTTTGCCAGCATCAAGTCAGTTCCTTTTCTTTTTGTCACTCATGTTTAGCTGTAGCACTCAGCTTTTTGTGACCTTGATTTGCTGCTTGCTTGGAAATGAGGGGTTATCAGTGCATCACGGTGATGAGTGAAGAAGAATGTTGATGAAATTTCCAAAACCTGAAGCCTATCAAATTAAACATCCCCCTGACTTCAAACCTACCCCCTCTTCTGTTTTGTATTACAGGAAAGCAGTAGTTACTGTATGTCCCAAAAATAATTGTTGAAAACATACCCTTGGGCCATCTTTGTTCCTGGCAGCTTTTTGACCCCAGTTTAGCCAGTTATTCTTTCCATAATCCCGTTGACTTCATTTAGCTGAACAGATCTTCCCTCGCCTACCCCCGTAAGTCACTGGAAAAGAACATACTTGGAAAACCTCTGTAAGCGTTCAAAAAAGGAGGTGTAAAAGCATGTGAATACTATTGATACTTTGTCTTAGAAACTAATATCTGTCTGTTCCTACAGGTGCTTCGCCAGTTTGTAAGACATGAGTCCGAAACAGTTGGCTCATTGGTACTGGAAAGATGTAAGTAGCTCCTGAGGTACAACTTAGCTGTTACTCTTTGTGGTTTTTATCTCAGTTGTAGAATGGCTGAAATACACCAAGAGAGAAACAGATAAGAATGATAGCTCCTGAATGCAGTAACTAAGAATGTGTTGTTTCAAACAAACAGACTCTTAAGCAGCTTCTTGTGTGATCTTTGCCAGGTCAAGCAGCCCTTAAGAGGGGAAAGAAAAAAGCCCTGACATGGACTACAACCTGTAAAGGGCAGGTAGTCGAGCTTTATCAATGGCAGCGAATCCTGTGTGCTGTAATCATGTTTCCTAATACCTGCCTTTAGGTGTCTCATGCTTATTTCTGAAACTCTCCTGTGCCCGAGGGACTTGTTTGGGTGCTAGTGCCTCAGTGAGGTTTGCTCCAGGTGTACACTTCAGACTTTACCATTCAGTTCATGTGTTGATTGTGCAAGAGTGATGCTTCCCTGACCTCCTTCTGTTGCCCTTGAACAAGGAGAAGGAATAAATTGTGTCCACCTAATGTTGGTACCTGTCTAAAAAGTAGTGATCCTCTGATTCAGAGCATGGAGTGTAATAGTGTAACCTTGTTGTTTTAAAGGTACTGTTTTATGGACAGAACAATATAATGATAAGTTTTTATCACAATGAAAAAACATAAATTCAGAATAGTCTCGTGACATATGGATGTGTCTGTGGAAAAGATAACAAAAGAGCAAAAAGAATAAAGAACATTTAGCTTTCTAAATGAGCTTATTCAGTAGTGGTAACAAATAGAACAGGCGCAGTCAACCATCTGCAGGGCCTGAATAAGCCAAATGCCACAAGAGCTTGAAAAATGGTTTGGAGGTGCAGAAAGTCATTGTCTGACCCTTGGCAAAACCTGCTGGCTTATGATTTGCCATGATTAGAACCATAATGGTTCACCTGTGTGTATATTTACTCTCTCATGTTTTAGCCATGAATCGTGTTCAGTTACTTGGTCGGGTTGGCCAGGACCCTATCATGAGGCAAGTGGAAGGAAAAAATCCCGTTACCATATTCTCTCTTGCAACCAATGAGATGTGGCGAACAGGGGATAGCGATGTAACCCAGGGAGGTGAGTCTGCAATGAGCAACGTGCTTCTGCTGTGTTCCGAGGTCATGTTTGCATATGCGGTGGCACCACGCTTTGTCTTCAGGCTGCCATGTAAATCTCTCAGGTGCAGGGAAGTTCTTTTCAGGTCAGTAGAGATGCTGGTGTATTTGTGTGTCTTTTACGGATCTCCAGCAGCACATACTGAACAAAGATCTGCATGTTAACCTTCCTCTGGATGAGAGGTAAGAGCGTTGTTTCAGCAGTTTTTCACTGTTGGGGTTGCCAGCGGTGTAGCAGCTTCCATATTCTTGTTGTATTCCAAGAGGAGGAAAAAAAAAGGTATATTTTCTCTTGGATTCTTCTATCAGTCTGCAACTACAGATGTCTCCTATTCTCTAACTTGCTCAATGTGGAATATGTGAGGGGAAAAAAAAAAATCTAGCACTGGCTTCCAGAAAAACTGATCTCTTAGTTTAAACTGTGCTTCTGCACAATGTTTTCATTTGGACACAGGTGAATGGAGCATTGAGTTTTAGTACAGAGTGGGAGACTGAGTTCTAATATACTTCCATTTTCAAATAGCTTTTCATAATTTGAGAACGCCAACATGTTGAAATTAACTTCTGAGGCCTGCATCAGAAAGGGGATTTGGCATCCAACTTTGTTATTTTTATGTAACTTAGGTGATATCAGTCAGAAGACAACATGGCACAGGATCTCTGTCTTCAGACCGGGCCTCAGGGATGTTACGTATCAGTATGTGAAGAAGGGGTAAGTGAATAGCAAATGTGGTTGAGGATTTAATGCCTTAATAATTGATTGATGTAACAATTAGAGTCAACAGGAGCTATACTAAGTGCCATAAAATAAGTTAGCAGACCAGCTACAAACAACTGATGCAAAAGCCTATGTATTCAGTATCAGATACAGAGGAGAAAACAGCAATACAGTTCTCTGACCAGAACCACATTCTTGATTTTTTTCAGTTCTCGGCTCTATGTTGAAGGGAAGATAGACTATGGAGAATATACAGATAAAAACAATGTGAGGCGTCAGGCCACGACAATTATAGCAGGTAAGGAACAACATACATTGCCCTACCTTGCCCTTTTAAAATGGAGAGGGGTGGAGGGCCTTTGAGCTAGAGCTTGGTTTGTCTTCAACCTCAGTATCCACACTTGGGAATTTTGAGAGAATGAATGGGCTGTACTACTAGATGACCTCTGGCACTGCTTGTGAAGAGACAAAAAATGAGAGCATATACATGCAAACTGTTACATAGTTTGTTTGCACAAACAGTTGGTGCAGGAGGTCGTGTGTGTTAAGAACACTGTCATGTAGTACTGCAGGTCAGGCAGTTTCCCTTTCTAAGCAAAGTTTGTTTAGTAGCTTTGTTTTGGTTTTGCAGGGAATTTTTTCTTCCTGTTTAAGACTGGAAGCTTCACCAACTTTAAGAACCTCTCTGAAAGATATTTTATGTGGGGATAACTTGATGGAGAATTTAGAAAGACCTCAGTCTGGTAGCTAGTAGCAGTAAGAGCACAGAATGGGTAGGGACTAGACTTGTCCCTTGGGTAGACACAATCAAGAAACGAACTGGGAAACTCAACTTTTTGATTCAACCTTTGAAGAGCATGTGCATTCTACATTTTTACTGTGAGTAGAGCACTAGCTTGTGGCCTTTGAGGGAGAACTAAGATAATTGGGTAGCAGAGCAAACATTTCTGTTACACAAGTATATCTAAAAAAACTGGGCTAGAGAAGAAGGAAAAACAACCAACCAACCAATCATGGTCCTGGGTCTTTCTGCTGTGCAGCCTCTTTAAAACAATAGTAATCAAACTTTTACATGAACAGTTCAGCTGGTGGTGCTATAGGTTACTGTTTATAAATAGTTGAAGGGGAGAAGCAAGTCTGTCTTTTAAAATAGTTTTTATCCTAGTGGTTTCTTTTTGGTGTTCAGTATCTCCAGTCTCAAGATGCTTTAGAAATTACTGAGGCTTGATGAAATGCAAGTTTCCTATAGTCCCATTGGGTGATGACATCGTAGTGCATATTGAAAATGACAAAACAAAAAGGAAAGAAGCTGTAACTGATAGAGATCATAGTAAAAAAATTAAAACATTATTTTAAAATGTTTCTAGTATCTTTGACTGTTCAGCAGCTTTTCGTCAGGTTTGGCACACTTGCTTCACAGTATATATGGTTGCCTTGAGTTGTCAGCTTTCTGGGGAGATAGAGCAAGAACCCTGTATCAGACACTGTTTTATTTTATGAACTATTCTGTTCCGAAATGAATGTCTTTGCAGCTTATTTTAACACAAAAGTAGGATGCATTTGTGGGTGTTCAGGCTTGCAACAAGGCAAAAGATTCCTGAAGATTAAATTTTCTTTATTTCTTTTCAGATAATGTGATTTTTCTGAGTGATGGTGGTATGAAAGAAAAGGTGTGAGGTCGTTAGTGCTTGGATCCACGCCACTTCATTCCTTTTTTGTTTTACAGAGCTTCATAATTCTGTAATCATGTATAATGCTGTAGTTTCTTTAAAGGATAAATAAAATGTTTGATACCTATAGGGTATCTGTGTGTGTATCTGATTTGTTTTCTTGTGTGCTTTCTCTCTGTTCATCATCATTTGGATTTCTTTCTTAAAAGACAAGGTAACCCAGGTAGCTATATTAATTCTTGAGCTGATGAATATGTAAATGAGTCTCCTTTTGCATCTTCAGCCATTTTCAAGCCTTATATCCTTGGCTGCTTGAAAAATCTCTCTTCTATCTTGTGGGGCCTGACAGCCTCATCACCTCTCACTGTTAATATCCCTCCTGTGTTCTGAAGGTGTCATTTTTCCTTAACTAAGTCAGTTTAAGGCAGACCCAGTGGCCTCAGTGGGTGCTGAGCTTGACGTTTCTCTTTCACAGCCCTGGAGAAGGTTTCTGCGTGTTGGCCTCTGCCCCTACACTGATCGTAGCATTTGATTAAATCAGTTGTTGTCTCTCACCAAACCCTGTGTTGGTCGTGTGCTTAAATCTTCGTTATTATGGCATTTGACATATGATGACTCCATGATGACATCAGTCTCATCCCAGTGCCCTGTTAGGGTGCTATGCTTAAGGTCTGCCATCAGGAGGAGCTGGAGGAATGTCTGCCTTGGCTGTTACTTGTGAGAGGCCTGCAATGGTGTGTGAAAAACAGCCCTGGGCCAAGATTCTCAGTTAATGTGGGAGTGGTGTTTATTTTAAGTTTGTTTTTTTGTCTAAAAGACCCAGAATTATTAGTATTGCTAGTAAAAAAAATGCACAACTAAAGGTGTTTCATTCTGTTGCATGGAGAAGTGGTGAAATTCCCACTGTAATACAATGTGTTGTGAACAGGGAAAGAAAAATATTAGCAGTGACTATTTCCTGCCTTCAGAGCTGGTGGGATTCTATATCTTGTTTCTCTCTGAGCCCAGTACAGAACATACTTATTTATAGTTTTTGCAGGTTTTCCTCACACAGAATGATTATCTTGTTTATGCTTTTCTTTATGAGCATTGTCAGTAGTACTGAAAGCTTCAGTTCTTTCAGTTCAGCATTTGTTTCTGGTTGAAGTTAATGCTTCCACTAGTGTCCTAGCCCCTGTCACTGGCATACTGTAGTGTTAGACATACTGAAAATGCTTAGCTTTTTATCCACAAGAGATTGTGGTATCTTTTTACATACGAAGTCCTGACTTTAATTCCTGAAACAACTACTTGTTCAGTCTGAGCCTGTTGTACTGCTGGGAGATGTGGTGGTACACTTCTATAGCAGTGATCTGAATACAGTTTGTGTTTGGTCCACACAAAATTTTCCTGTTAGCTGAAAGCTGGAGTTTGTCTTAAGCTTTCTTTGTATCTGTGAGGCCTTGAGTGAATGTGCTAAGCCTCTGTTTGTTCGGTGGTTACCTCCTTTTCTGCACCCTGCTGTGGTGGTGGAGCTCAGCACAGCTCATGACAGTGTCTGCTTTGGAGCTTGGGAACTGGCTTTCTGCTCCAAACTCAGAGTAGAAGTGGCAGCGATGATTCCTGTCACCGCTGCACATGGAGTGACCAGAACTGCCAGAACTCCTCTCAGTTATGGCTGAATGGCTCATGCTAATCTCTGCCTCTGGCTCAGGATGGAGACAGAGCTGAGCTAGCACAATTTATAGGATTGGATGCCAACAAAGAAAAATATTCGCTCAAGAATTTCAACTTTTCTTGCTTTTCTGGTCGTTCTATTTAAAGTTGCAAGCATGCTTTTAAAGATTGACCTCCTACAAAGACAACACATACCTACTTTGAGATCACATTGTTTGAAAAGTGATGCAGTATCTTGAGTGTTCATCACAATTTTGCAGTAGGGTAGATATTCACAAATGGCTGCATCAGTAATAGATATAGTTACAGCAAAAATAACCAGTGGCAAAGGTGTGTTGCACGTTCAGCTCATAAGTCTGCTTTGCTTCTATGGAGCAAAGTTAATCTATAACTAGAGTGATTTTGGTTATGAGAAAATCAAGTGTGAAATTAGCATTCCTATAGCATCTGGCTTGGGCTTTTTTCATGGCTAGGTACTGGTTCTGTGAGGAAGTGTTGAAGAATGGAAGTTGTTCCCACTGAGTTGAACACGGTGATACCTTGTTTATAATTAGGCAATGTGTATTTTTCCATGCTGTCCCTTGTAAATGGCATTCAGCTTTTGCTTGTCCATGTTAACCTCTTGTGTAAACTGTATTCGGCAAACCCTGATTGCATACATCAACTGGGACATTTAGAGGTATTTGACCTTAACAAGGAATGTATTTTATGTATTTATGGAGATAGATTGGAAGAGAAAAAATAGAGATTATTTTGTTTTAAAATGACAGAGCATTTAAATGAAGTACTTGGAGTATTTCTTAACAGTGCTGAGACAGAGCTATTTGGGCCTGCAACGCAGCTCAATGCCACTCAGTTATTTCTATCAGTCTGGTGTAAGGTGTAAGAAACCTCCTTTTCCTGTGCTTGTTTCTGTTTCATGTTTGATTCCTGTCGCAGCTCTGCTGGGAGGACTCACAGTGCTTGTAGGAGCCTGCTAAGAGCCTGTGCAGAGAGGCCATGAATTGCAAAGGCAAGAAAGCTGAATTAGTGCTTTGAGAAGTCCCTGGGTACAAGAAGTAGTCTGTACCAAGTATGTGGTTTTAGTAGTAGGCTGTCTCCAGTACTGGAGATCCCACTTCTTTCATGAGTATTCATGTCAGTGAAGGAATAGAATGCCAGGATTGTGGGAAGAAAAATTCAGAATTCTTAAGCACACCTTCTATTTTTAGCTCTGAAATTTCTGTAGTGGAAGCCTTTTTGTCAAGTAGTGGAGCATGTCTGTACATACAAACTAAGACTTGGTGGCTGTTTTATCTTGGTGAGCTTTTCCACACAGCAGTGTGATTTGCATCTCATTTATGCAAGAAATTTGATTTGTTAGTACATTACCAGGTACTGGGTAGCACAAGTAATGTGTCTGCATGTGACACACAAAGAAATAGACTTCCAGATGGTTTCTAGAGAGACATCTTTTTGTGGGAAATGTGTGTTACTGTGTGTGAGATTTATTTCTTCTGCTTGTTGCTTTATGTCCCAGTTAAAAAAATAAGCTCATTACCATACTTTTCAGTTTCAAAACAATCTCCAGCAACTACTGTGATTAGAAACTGATTGCTTAGTGATTCTTTGTGTTCTTAGTCCTGAAGTTTGTGCCCTGTACTTTTTGAGAGGTGTTTTGTTTGTTGAAGAAACCTAGCTGTGGCCATTTTCTTTGGCTTTCAAGAGGTAAGATTTTTCATTTGTAGCTGCTCAAAACCCTAGCAATTGTTATCCTGTAGGCTCTGTTGCTATTTGTTCTTTTCTTGCTGGTTGACTTTTCAAACTTAGTTGAACAGAATGGCTGTAGAAAATGGATAGTTATCTTGATCCTGGTTGTCACAAGTTAGAAAAATGTCACTTGTAAATATTTAATGAGCCTTTGTGCAACTGACCTGATCGAGAACTGAGTAATGATGTGGTTGCAGGAGTTGTGGCTTCTGTGACCCGGATCTGCAAGGAAAACAGAGCACCTTTCCTTTGCCCGTCATTTTGTGACATTATTAGGCTTGTATTATTGAGAGCTGCTTTTCTTTGATGCTTAAAGTGGTGTTTGTTTGGAGCTCTGGCTTAACAGCCTCCTCTTTCTTAGCTAGTTTGGGTTTTTTTGTGGGGGTTTTCTATATTTTTTTTTTCCTGTGTGGGCTTTTTGCTCCTTGCAGAAAGGTGACAGAATGCTCAGTAAACGAAAGCTGAGCTCTCCTCTCCCCTTGGTCCTATCTCTGCAGACAATAAACCCCCACCTTTTTATCATCTTGTAGATTGTTGGTCAAGTTTTGCACTGTCCCCCTGTACTGGAAAGTGAGTCCACATGCAGTTCAGAAGTCTGTTGTGAGGAAATGTTCCTACACAACAGAAGAAATCAAAATGCTCTCAGAATTATATGTGTTGGAACTTAAAAATACTACTAAAGCTGTTTGAAGAGGAAAGTTATGAAACATGGATAAAGAGCCTTTATTTTCAGCATGTTAGTAACTATTGAAATCTACAATTAAAAATCCTCCAAGAAATACAGGAAAAAATTAGGAGGATAGTTGTGTCTGTGTAATGTTCTTGCTGGTTTTGTGGTGCTTTCCACAGTGCCTGATTTCTGGTGTAGTATCAGTTTGTAACCAGCAACACATGACACATTAGACTGCTATCCTAAGTGTTGTATCAGGACACTGAATAATTAATATTCTCTGGAAAGGATTAATTTCCTCCACTTTTGTATTTTCTTTCTTGGTGCCCTATATGTGCTGCCAATTTTTAGCAGAAACTTGTTAATACAGATTTATTTTCCCAAGAATAACTGATGATGCAGCATGAAAACTTCTGTGTGGTCTGTATGCTGTTAGTTGCCACCATAAAGGGTGAATTGGTCATATTTCCTTACAAAATTTCAGGTAATTGTTTCAAGAATGTTGAAGCTCAAAAATGAGATGTAGCCTTAAACTTTAATTTTAATAATATAGCAGGAACATGGCAGGATGCCCAGTTACCAGTATCTAATCACTGGTTGCCAATGTCATGTTTTGTATTGGTGAATAGCCCCAGAAATGGATAGTCTGTGTATGAAAGTATTTCAGTTGCCAAAGAAATCTTCCAAGATGCTTACGAACACTCAGCGGTGCTGTGTACCACAGCAGCAGCTGTGCCTCAGTACCAATATTACAAGAGAGCCCTGGGGAAGTGTAGCGGGGAGAGAGAGACAATTTTATGTGATGCAAGAAGAGTGAAAACCATTGGGAAAAGCAGTGCGCTGATGACTTGGTGTGCCTAGTTTCCCATCAGTGCTTTACCCAAGGGAGAATGACAGAAGTATGTACTGTGCAATTTGTTTCCTAAATCAGTATTTCTTCCTGAGAAATGTGTTAGGATGAAAAAGTTCAGCCCAGTACTGTTGGTCAAATAGTAGTCCTTAGGAGACACTCATCCTCAGTATTTAAAAAAAACGAAGTTGCAGTCACCTAGTCAGCACCTTCTTTCTTCTTTTAAGGTGGCTTTTATTTTGTTGGCTTACAAGGCAAACATGGCTCTCCCTTCAGGCTCCTCACATGGGCAAAACACTAATTTAGTGCCCCAGCCCAAAGAAATTCTCTAGTCACAGCAGTGATTTTAGCAGGATCTAATGTCAGCCAACAGAGTGATGGAGAGCCTTTTGTTAAATGGATTATCACAAGGCAGCAAAAGCTTTGAAAGAACACATCCAATGAAAACAGGGAGGTTTCTGGATAAGGAACTGACCTTTACAAGTTTCACAATCTGCATCTTGGGACTGGCACAATGTAATTGCTTTGACAACAGTGCCTGACACTGCCAGGACACAAGAAGTTTCAAAGTTTGTACCTCTGGTCAGGCTTGCCAAAGTGGTAGCTAACAATTCAGGTGCTAGTAATTTGTCCTGAGCTGTTTTCTGAGCTGCTGAGGGCATATACTGGACTGATTTCTTTCACAAATAACTCATCTTTGCAGGAGATCTTTGGTTAGGGCAGTTATGGATTTTCCCTTCATATTCTTCACCAAACAATGTAGCTTTTGTTACACTATTTTTTTTAAAAAATCAATCAAACAAACAAATGTCTTAAAGGGACAACCCTGACAAGGTTATGAATATTTTTCCACTTTTTGTTGCTGCTGTGACTGATGGGTGCTGGGAAGTTCCTGTGACTTTGTTTTCCTCAGAGGGCCAGTCTAGGCTCTCCTTCCCGAGGACTGTATCGCTGTCGGCACAAGCGTTGGCTCTGTGGGTGAATGGAAGCAGCATGCCATGAGAGATGCAGCGTCAAGGGGAGCTCTGGAAGAGAGGAACGCATCAGGAAATCCAGTTAAAATTCAGGCACAACGCAGCGTGGAAATGCCAATTAGTGTTGAGCTGACCCACAGCAAAATCCCTTGATGAGCTTCCAGGAGCTGAAAGGAAACATGGAAGAATGCCCAGTTTCTTAAATCATAAAGATTTGGTTTATTTTGTTTTTAAAGAACAATGAAATGTCAACGTTGTCCCGGCTTGGCATGAAAGGAAGTCTTAAAATACCAGAATTTCCCATTGACTAGGATTATTTTTACTGCTGGTTGATGAGCCCCCTGGGAGTGGTGTCAGTCAACAGAGGATTCATTGCTGCCAATGCTGTGGCCGTGCAGAGTTTTAAAATGCTGTTTATCCTAAAGTAGCTGTTTTCTACAAAGTACGTTCTGACACATCTCTTCTCTATAGAGCAGGTAAGCTGAGCTCAGTCCAGCAAACCATGAGTGTTGTGTGATTTTCATGCTTCCTGTTTAATTAAACCACAGGACCAAAGGGGTTGGTAGCTTCAAACCGTAAACCCGCTGAAGGCAGTGTGAGCCCCGCAGCGGCAGCGCTGGGGCTGAGGGGACGGCGGGGCCCGGGGGCTGCCCCGGACGGTTACCGCTGAGCCGGCGGGGCTGGTACCGCTCCGGGAGGCCCCACGGCAGGCAGCTGTGCGGGCCGCCAGGCGCCGCTTCGCGCCCCGTCCCGCAGCCCCCCCGCCCTCACACAGCCGTCGCCACGGGGCGGGGCGGCGAGCGGCGGCTGCAGTCTTGTCGCTGCCGCGTTGGCTGACGAGCCCGTCGCTCCCGGCGCCCCCGGCGTTCCATTGGCCACGCGGGGCACGGGGGTCTCCCCCCACGCCGTGACGCGCCCGGAGGGTCCCCGCCCACATTCCACAGCTGGAGCCGTGCGGGGAGTGCCGATTGGCGGCCTCGGCTGCGGGGGCGTGGCGCGGCCGCGGGGCGGGGGGGGCGCGGCGCGCAGCTGGCGGGGTGACCCGCCCGCCCCGGTGTCCGCACACTCCCGCTGGCGGCGGGGACGCGGCCTCAGCCCGGTAGCGAGGCGGGGAGCGACCGGCGGGCGGGCGGCTCCGCGGCCCATGGGAGCGGACGGCGCGGCGTGAGCCGGCCGCCGCGGGTGCGCAGGGGCAGGCAGGGAGGCGGTGGATTGGCCGGCGGGGCTGCCCCGTTGGTTGCGGCCGCCATGGAAGTGTGCGAGAGCGGCGGGGAGCAGCCGCCGCTGCTGCACTGGGACCGCAAGCTGAGCGAGCTGTGCGAGCCCGCCGACCCCGACACCCTGCTGTGCCACACGGTGAGGAGCGGCGGGGGCGCAGCCGTTGGAGGGGCCTCCTGAGGGCCGGTGCCCGGCCGGAGCCGCCGGGAGGGCGGGGATGGGATGGCTGAGACGCCCCCCGTGGGCGCCGCGTTTCGGGGCGCCGTGGCAGGGGTTGTGCCAGGCGTTCTCGGCTTCCCCCTTGGGGCGGGGGTCGGTGCTGGCGGGTGGAGGCCTTCGGCCAACAGGTGCTCGCCCACCGCCCCTCCGCGGGGCCGGGTGCCCTCGGGGGAGCGGGGTGTCTTCGGGCAGGCGCCGGGACCGCGTCTCGCCCCGTCTGCGCCGTCGTGTCACAACTTCCTCCGCGCCCGGGCGCAGCCTTGGCGGCTCCTGGCAGTCGGGGTCCCGCTCGGCCCGCTGCCCCCGTACCCTTCTCCAGCCCGGGCCTCGCCTCTGTCCCCTTCTCCCGGCCGGGACTCCCCCTTCCTCTCTTCCCCCGGGGGTGCCGTCAGGGGAAGCCGGCCGGGGGTCCTCCTCGAACACCGGCCCCCTCCGCGGTGTCCCCCGGCGCAGGACAGGAAGGAGGTGACCAACGGGCCGGGATTGTCCTGGGATGGACATCGTGGCCCGAGGGACTCCCTGGAACCTGGTCGTTTGTCATCATGCCAGTGTCAGAAAAGTTAACTATCCTGTAGATGTGATCTGAAGAGTCTCTTAAAGATGTTGATCAAATGCTTGCTTGAATAGCCTTTAGTTTTGACTTTATTTTCGATTGGAATCCCCATACTTTCACTTGTGCAAAATGCATAGTTAGGATAATCTCAAGGAACTACATCTTTTGTTTCTCTGTTAATCTGGAGGCTTTTTGCAAGCACAGAGATACAACTTTATAAACTCACGTAGGTGCAAATCCTAAGTGGATGAGAGCTGGAGCGCTTTGGGATGGCGTGCACGAGAGACTCCTCTAGTCCACAGCTGGTGCAAAGCACAGAGTAGTCTCCAGCACGTGCTCCAGGGGAGACCCCTGTTTAATACAGTGGCAGTGGCTGCCATGTCGCATGGTCGGTGCCCATGGGATCTCCGCGTTTCTTTCTGACACCTTGGAGAGCGATGTGCAAGTACAGTCACCCCACCGAGAGCAGAGGTGATCCCACAGTGCGATGTGTGGCTGGATAGCATGCTGGTGCTCTGTGGAGATCCTGGTGTCGGTCTTGAAAGGCAAACAAAGCTAATTTTATTTGTTGCATGCAGTACACTGTGGCCTTACTGATCCGGGATCGTGTCCGTGATAAGCTGCAGAACCTGGCTTCAGCAGGAAGTTTTATTAAAAAAACAACAAGACTTTCTTTAAATGTTGTTTGGCTGCTTTGTCTTTGAAAAATCTTGGGTGTTCTTGCGCAATGTGTATCTTCTGGTAGATATGGGGAAGAGCAATCATATGCTATGGTGGGTTGTTTTTTTGGTTGGTTTTTTTTCCTTTGGAAGAGCCAGCTGGAACACTTAACAGTGGAAAGCTCTTCCTTCAAACAGCTGTTTTCTTGGTTTTGGGGTTTTTTTCTTCAACAAGAAGAATGTTGTGAATGAAATGATAGTCTCTTCAGACAGTGCTCCTACTTGGATTTTACAGTGGTACTGGGATACTTCCTCCTGCTTTGTTTGGATCCTCGTGATGAGAATGGAGTTGCCACTTCTAACTTTTTTCTTCTTTAGTTTTCTCATATGTTTTTAATTAATTCACTGAAGGCAATCTTGCACTTGGGTTAGAACTTGTGGCTGTAGTGACACAGATATGTGTGGTTTCTGTCATATTTCAAGGAGCCTGAGGCTTGGTTTTAAGTGTAACTTGACAGACAAAACATCCTGGCTGTCTGGTGGATGGAAATGTGGTGCTTTTCCCTCTGTTGTTTTCAAGTTTTATTGGGGATTTTGAACTTCAAATGCTACGGTGATGTGTGTTTTGTGAGAGGCAGCGCATAGATGGATCTTCAAAACCTTGGGCTGTGACGCCTCCCTTTGGGAGTAGCATTCTGCTGTTGGTTTGTTTGTGTGGTTTGTTTGGTTGGTTGGTTGTGTTTTTTTAGGAGTTAATGACTTATGTAGACCAACTTAAAATAAAAAGTGTGAAATCAATTTATATTTTTGTTGGTTTTGGAATTCTTCCAAAAGAAGCTATCAATGAAAAAATAAAAGCAATGAAACACTATGGATGAAGTATGTATAGTGGCATATTAAGATCTTTAAAGGAAAAAAGGGAAGTTTTCTGAAATTATTATTCTCGGCGGGGGAGCACATCTTTCTTCCTGAACTTTTTGCAGAGTGCATCCTGCTGTATGGAGGAAAATACTGTGCTTGATATCATGAAACACAAGTTCTCCATTTACTCCGGGCCAAAGCCTCGTAGAAATAAACCGGATAAACAAAAACCCCTATGGATGAAACATTAGTTCTTCCCCTGGCTTATGCTTTCCATCTGGACTGGTTTGACCCAGCCGGTTCTGCTGTGTTTGTAAAGTTATTGCAGGGCCTTTCTGAGAAGACGGAGGTGATGAGCAGACCCTTCTGCGCTCTCTCTACGTGGGCGCCCACAACTGTGGGCTGTCATCCTCATGGCTGAGGAACACGTGCTCAATGGCATCTTCTGGTCTTTGCGCGCTCCTGAGATGTCCTATGGCCGGGTGTGTGAGCCTGTCTTCACAAAAAGTTGTGAGTGGGCTTGGAAAAGGTGCCTGGGACAGTCACACAGCCCAAGCTGTGAGAGCTGGGTTGGCGAGGGGGAGGAGGGAAAAGATGACGACTGAGAGGAGAGTTCACAAGCAGGAACAAGGATCCATGTCCTCTTTGGCAGCTGGACCTGTGTATGCAGGCAAGGGTGAGAATTCTGTGCCAGCTGCCTTTTGTGTATTTTAAGTTAAATCTTAACCTTTTTACAACTACAAAGGCCATTCCTGGGTCTGGTTGATTTGAAGCTAGTAGGCAAGTGTGCCTACACTTATAAACTCAACCTCTATTTTAAATTGTTCCAGCCTGCCTTAATTACCAGGGCTGAAATCCAGCCGCCTGGGGATTTACATTTCTCTTTAACAGCTGATGATTTCACCAGCGCCCGAAGCAGCGTGAGGAGCAGTTCCCTTGCTCTGCTGGTGCTGTCGGTGATGTCACCGTCTGTGCTGGGAGAAACTCGGACCCTGAGGAGCTCAGCTCTGGTGTTGGCAGGCAGCAGGCCTTGAGGTGGCTCCTTAAAGTCTTCACTGTTTATAGTAATCACCTGGATGCTAGATAGCTTTATAGCAGTTATTTTTCCAGAGTGGCTTCCTTTCCCAGAGGTGTATTCATGGCATATCACAGAATGTTAGGGATTGGAAGGGACCTTGAAAGATCATCTAGTCCAATCCCCTGCTGGAGCAGGAACACCTAGATGAGTTTACACAGGAAGGTGTCCAGGTGCATTTTGAATGTCTCCAGAGAAAGAGACTCCACAACCCCCCTGGGCAGCCTGTTCCAGTGCTCTGTCACCCTCACTGTGAAGAAGTTTCTTCTCATATTTAAGTGGAACCTCTTGTGTTCCAATTTGTACCCATTGTCCCTTGTCCTATCATTGGTTGTCACTGAGAACAGCCTGGCTCCAACCTCGTGACACTCATCCTTTACGTATTTATAAACATTAATGAGGCCACCCCTCTTCTCCAAACTAAAGAGCCCCAGCTCCCTCAGCCTTTCCTCATAAGGGAGATGCTCCACTCCCTTAATCATCTTTGTTGCCCTGCGCTGGACCCTCTCCAGCAGTTCCCTGTCCTTCTGGAACTGAGGGGCCCAGAACTGGACACAATATTCCAGGTGTGGTCTCACCAGCGCAGAGTAGAGGGGGAGGAGACGTGTTTGCATATATAATCTTGATATGTCCTGTAGCTTGTTACGATTGTGCGTCAGTAACACCGTACACTGGTATTGTGCAAGGTATTACTGTTATTATATGATTTTTCTTTTTCCTGGCAGTTGATCAAAGTGCAAAAGCCTGTCACTACCCAAAGGGAGCAGAAGCGTGGCCAGGTTGCACACTCTTCACCTCGCTGCTGCTCTTACTTCCCATAACATGCCGGTGGGCTTGAAGTGAGAGAGCTCTGCTTGCAGCCGTGGGTCTCTGTTGGAGCTGATCTGTGGTTGCATGTGGCCCAGCTGGGATGGTGGCATCCTCAGTGACAAATGCCAGATCTGGTACAGATGGATAAGCCTGTTGACAAATGCTGTGAAATGCCAACTACCTGTCCCATTGCTGGATGGCAGCTGAAAGGCAGATGGTTCTTATGAGCTTTTGACATTTAAAAACTCCTTATTTAATACTGAGGAGGCAGTCTTCTCCCCCCACACCCCCATTTTCATGGTTATTTTAAGATATAAGCTACTGGCTGCTGCTTCTGCTGCTTCCAGATGGTAGCAAAATGCAGCTGAATGTAAATATGACCGATCTTGGCATGGCAGATGTAGAACTGCCGCTGCCCTGCAGGTATGTGGGAGCAGCAGCTGCCTTAAATATTTAGGACTGAGTTCCTAGGTGTGAAGTCCTGCATGTCTCCATGATGAGCGCTTAACTGGAAGATACTTCAGATGCTAAGTAGCCCAAATTGCTTATTCTTTAAAGAGCCTGACTACTGAACTTGAAGCTCAAATGAAAAAATGGAAATGCCTCAAATATCCCACTGCTGATGCCACTGTCTGAGCAGTGTCTGAGCTCCGCAAGCCTGTTGCTGTGTTGCCAGTGATGCCGTGGGCGGCTCAGCACTGGGATACGGGCACAGCGCAGGTCGGTGTGAGCAGAGGAGGTGTCCAAATTGCCTCCAGAACTAAGGGTTTGTGATAGTCATCTAAGACGAGCTGGGGAGACTTTGAGCCGGCCTTCTTTCCTCAGATAAAAATTGCCCATTGCAAGCCTCTGTACTTCTCCTGGAACTTGCCGTGACTCATTTCCTCTGCCACAAAAATGATGGTTGCTGTGACTTCATGTGCTGATGACTTCTGCAGAAACGCTGCCTCGGAATGAGCTGCCAGGGATTGTCAGTTTTTGGAGTACGGGTGTGGCAGCAGTTAAGTTAAATGGACAACAGTGCTTGATTTTTACAATCTGTGTGTATTTAATTAAAAGTTGCAATTACCACAGCAGGTACAGATGTGGATCTGGCTGCACCTTATTTTGTAGTGGCTGCATGTAGCTCTCTGTAAAATCTGGTGTCAACATTGATCCTTTTCTTTCTTGTGGGGGCAGGGAGGGCAGGAGGAGGAACTTTATTTATTTGAAAGTGGGATTTGCCCTGTTGCCCATTAACAAGAGAGCTGAAATCTCATACACCTGCATACAAAGGACCAGACAGCTAACTTTAGGTTGAATATTTTTGAAGTACATACTTTTAAGGATTTTACCAAAATCCTCCAGCAAAGAGGGGGAATGTGAAAATGAGATTTTTTTTTTAATAGTTGTATACAGACTGCATACACAGCAGTAGTGTTAAATTTTGAGAATGGCTTTCCATACTTAAAAAAAATCAGGGTTGCAACTGCTGAACAGTAGAACTGGTTGTATTCAGTGCCTTGCACTGAAAGCCATGTCCCCCTCAGCCTTGTTTTCTTCCCAATTTTAAATAAAAAAACCAGGGACATGTCAGGTACTCGTAATGGGTCTAAATGACCTACAGTTCCTCTAAAAGATGAGATAAACACAAGTGGGATACTTTGAAGCTTTACCCTCTCATTTTCTTCGAGTTAAAATTAAAGGTATTGAGTTCCTGGCTGGTTTCATTGGGACTGGCTGTAACTGTGTAGTGCAGTGCTTGATCTGCAGTGAGGACAGGAGCTGGAAAAAGTTTTAGTCTGTGCTGGTTTTGACTTTGAAGCGTGGTAGATAAGAATGAGCCACCGTTTGATGCACAAAAATACTAGTTATTTGTTTATATTCTTTTCCTGATGGACGTGATTGATCTGCACTGTTCTCTGTAAATGTTTTGTTACTTTGGAAAGCCAGTCATTAAGCATGGAGCAGGCTGTGTGTGATAGCTGGGATAAAGGAATTTCTTTCACAGCATTACCAGACAGGGTTTTCCTGTGTCTGGAGTTGTTGAACTTATCTACAGGGACGAGGGGAGCTTGTGCTCTTTGCAGGTCTTTGTTTGCACTGTAAAGAGTCCCTTCTTTGGAGTCTTTTGCAGCTGGGGGTTGAATAAGTTTCCACTGTCCTTGTGGGGGGTGGCCAGTTTTTTTATTAAAGCAATCTCACTTTCTAGGATCATCTGTGTGTGTGGAGGAGGCCAATCTGACTAGCTGCAGATACCAAATGGGAACGTGCAGTTTGGTTTGATCTTTTTGTGTCCCTCCTGCTCTCCCATGCATTTGCTTCAGATGCAGCTGTTCATTTGCACGTTATTTCTCCTCTGCAAGTCTACCTTCATGCTTTTGCATGTACACTGTGACATCAGATCATCTTCATGCCAGCTGTGACAAATAAACTACAAATAAACATAAAATAAATATAAAAATAAAGCAAAGAGGCCTTTGAGCAATATATGACTGGCTCTGTCTTAGCTTATCTCTGCTTCTTGTTGCATGGCTGTCACCTGTACCCCCACCTTGGCAAAGCCACTTTATGTTTGAGTTGCCTGACAGATGTGGGAGGGAAACAACTACTGCAGAATAAAATTGCTTCAGTGCCTCAGGACTCACTGTGTGCAGCAGTACCATGCTGTGGTGACTCTAGAATGTGGCCCTGGCCTTGGGGGGCTTGTTAGCTTCCCCTAATAGGCTTTTTTCATAAGAAGGACAGTCAAGTACTAGAGAGAGTTCAGAGGAGGATGACGAAGCTGGTGAAGGGTCTGGAGCACAAGTCTGATGAGGAGCAGCTGAGGGAACTGGGGCTGTTTAGCCTGGAGAAAAGGAGGCTGAGGGGAGACCTTATCACTGTCTGCAACTACCTGAAAGGAGGTTGTAGCATGGAGGGGGTTGGTCTCTTCTCCCAAGTAGCAAGTGATAGGATGAGAGGAAATGGCCTCCAGTTGCACCAGGGGAGGTTTAGATTGGATATCAGGAAAAAAAAAATCTTTATGGAAAGGGTTGTCAGGCATTGGAACAGGCTGCCCTGGGAGTTGGTGGAATCACCATCACTGGAGGGGTTTAAAAGGTGCTTAGACTAAATTCTTAGGGACATGGCTAAGTGCTAGAGTTAGGTTATAGTTAGACTTGACGATCCTGAGGGTCTCTTCCAACTGAAATGATTCTATGATTGTATGCTTTTGCAGACCTGCCCAGGATTGTGAGTAAGGACCAAGACACTGAGCTTGTGCCGTGTCTTGCCAGCCCCTCCTCCCTCCAAAGAGCTGTGCTGGCTGCATCACTGCAGGCTCATTTTCTCTTCATGTCTCAGCTGCCAGGGTACCTCTGGGATACCTGATTGTTGCTTTGAAAGTGAAGAGAGAGTTGTTTGAAAGTAACCTTCTGTCTCTCTCCAGGCAAGCTGTCTTGCTGGCGTTGCACTTGAAGATACGTGCTGCTTTTTTGTGTTCTATCCTAATATCGGTTATCAGGCCTTGCTGTCCTTAGTGCTGTCTGTGCTCCTTCCTCCCCGTGTTCTGTTCCACTTACTTTGTAACACTTGGTTTAAACATCCATCATTAGTTTCTGCTGTCTTGGGCTCCTTCTCTGCCTTCTGGAGAAGGATTGTTTTATGGATGAGACTTTAGCAATTCTTGACAGCCAGTCAGAGAGGGTGAACAATCTTAGCTCAGTGGCATTTTTCACAGACTGTATTGGCTGCCTACCCTTAGCTTACAAGGTCCTCCCTTTAACTCAGGAGTGTCAAAGTCGTTTTCCCTGGGGCCACATCAGCCTCGTGGTTGCCTTCAAAGGGCCAAATGTAGAAGTAGTTATACAGTCCTAAAATTGCATTCGGCCCTTTGAAGGCAACCGCGAGACTAATGTGGCCCCCAGTAAAGATGACTTTGATGCCCACCCCTGCTTTAACTCCTCTGAATCCCCCAGAGCAGCTTCCCTTTTTCCAAGGGGATGGGTCCCTGAGGGTCCCTCTCACAGCATAGCTCCACATCTGTTTTTTCAGAGGGGACACATTCCTTTCTGCTGTTGCTCCCTATTAATCTCTCTCTGAATTACGGAGATGAGAAATCAGTACTATCTGGACGGCCTTTGGCTGTGTTTTTCTGGGTGACAAGACCTGACAGTGCGGTTCTGCACCTGGATGTAACCGCAGGCTGTTGTGGCAGCTGTCTGGGAGCTCATCCAGTCGTAAAATGACTTTCTTGCAAGAAAATGGCTTTCAGGGTTATCAGTTCCCTGATGCAGCTTACCCTGTAGCAGCCCAGATACTAGTGCTGATGTGAAAGGGCAGGTAGGAGGAATATTTGGCAGAGGAAGGGGTGGTAGAGCTGCATTTTTGGGCTAAGGGAACATGGAGTGGTAATAGTCTGGGTAGCTTTAGGGGCAGATGTAATCCCGATGTGCGCGTGTGTGTATTGATTTGGTTCCAGTGGACTCTTATTTGGATATCACAGGAAAGAAAAGGGATTACCTGGAGAAAAGGCAGTTGTTCAAGGATCAGTAGGAAAAGGGGTTGTTTGACAAGAGTGTAGATACGTTGCAGAGAAATGGACAGTCCTGAGGTTGGATCCAGTCAATATTACCGCCACCCCTCCATGATGTTGTGTTGGTGAAAAGTGGAGGCTGTCTTGGATGCTGAATTGTTTGTCTGGTATAAAAGTGACAGAAACAGTGTGCGAAACTAAGCATGGCCTAGGGACACATTTTTACTGGCAAATATGTTACCCTTT
This sequence comes from Nesoenas mayeri, assembly GCF_963082525.1. Taxonomy (NCBI): domain Eukaryota; kingdom Metazoa; phylum Chordata; class Aves; order Columbiformes; family Columbidae; genus Nesoenas; species Nesoenas mayeri. The sequence goes on along the minus strand of NC_137541.1, from coordinate 60,862,272 downwards.
CACCTAATTTCAGTGAGTAATAGCCAGTAAAGAAGACAGGTCAAAAACTATGAGGTATAATAAAGCATAGCGGAGGTGAGCATCTCATCTACTATCTCCAGTCTAAGATGCTGAGCTCTTCAAGCAGGACTGTCATTCTCTCTGTCTGTGAACTGTCAAACTTGGCTTGCAAACATAGAAAAAAGAGTCACTGAACTGAGTTATGTCAGTGCTAAATGTGTGCAGGACGGATATAAATGCTCTGTCAAATAAGGAGTGTGCCTTCGCATGAGGGCGAGTTGGGACGTGGAGAATTTGATGTGAATGTGATGTGATAAGGAAAGGCTGGTGAAATGGGATAGACCTGAATTACTAGGGCTGTCCCCGTAGCTGCCATCCATCCAAATGTGTAGCTTATTAGTGCTAGTGACCTCTCTGTGCCTTCATTGTGTCTTGGAAACTACTCACTTTTTTTTTTCTCTTTCCCATCTGTTGCTAACTGGCTTTCGATCTTCTGTATGTGATCTGGCTCTGCTGTGGTGACAAGCAAAAATCTAATGGAAAAATGTGACACCCACTTCATCTCTTTCCTCTCTGCCAAGGAAAAACATTCCCCTACAGCCACACTGGGGCTGGCTTTGTCCTTTCATATGATCTGTTAGTCATACGGGGTGAGAAATAGAGACCAGGTTGTTCTGATTACCTCGTAGGGAGCTTTGGGCAGGCACCTTAGAGAGCTTCAGGCTTCCTTCTCTGTGAAGTCTGATGTGTCCTGAGCTGAGATGCAGGAGGGAAGCATTTTGGTGTTGGAGGGGCAATATTGCTGATAGGCTTTAGTGGCTCACCTGGAGGTGTACATGCTGGGCTCGCTCCCCTCCTGCAGCTCTGCCAGGACAAGCCATGTCTGTCTGGTGACACCCTGGAGCACTCATGTCCCAGCTCTTGCTGGAGCTGAGGTTGCCTGCAGAGGTAGTGTGTGTGCTTCCTTTTGTGAGACGGGGTAATCTCCAGTGGAGAGGGGGAAGGTCACTTGCCCTTGCTCTGCACCAAAGATGTTGAATGCTGCCCCTGATTTTGGATGTTAAGAGGCATCTTCAGCTGTGGCAAAATGCTTTTAAAGCATGTGTTAGCTTGCAAAGCGAGGAAAGCATGTTTAAATTGCTGTGATTTGAAGTAACCTGTTTGATTTTCCTTCTCCAAAATTTGGATGCCATGATGCGAAGGTCTGTAGAAAAAAGTGGAAAAAACCCTTTACACCACTGCATGACAGGAGGATGAGAGAAAATGGACATTAACCGAAGTGAGAGAGGTTCAGACTGGTAAGGAAAAATGGCTTCATTGTGAGGAGAGCCGAGCACTGGTGCAGGCTGCCCAGACAAACTGCACCGTCTCCTTCCTTGGAAGTTTTTGGGACCTGACTGGATAAAGGCTTGAGTAATCTGATCTGAGCTTAGCGCTGACCCAGCTTGGCAGGAGGCTGGGCTGGAGACCACCTGAGCCCCCTTCCAGCTGCAGCTGTGCTGTGGTTCTGTCCACAGCAGCCCTGAACACAAGGTGCTGCCTTGCTCAGGTTTAGCTACAGCATTGCTAGACAGTGGTCTGATCTCTGAGTTTTTCATGTCCCCATTAAACTAGTGAGTGATTGAGGCCACTTGGTTTTACTGTTTGTTTTTTTTTTTTAATAAACTTTTTTCTGATGATCACAGTGTTACATAAAACTACCTTTTTTTTGTATTTTTTTTTTCTTCTGTTCTGGTTTGGATTTACAGAAATGAGGAGAAGGAGAACTAAGCTGAGTTCCAGCCATCCTGAGCAAATGCTTGTTGCTGCGCGTACATTTTCCTTCTGTGCAGCACACGATGTACAGAGTGGTGTGTTGGACTTGTGTTTTGTTTATGCACCCGTAATTTTGTTCAGAATTTTCTTGATAAAGTTCTGTGCATCTTACCTACTTGTTCATCTGTCATATGATGTGACCGTATACGAGCCTGCACCATTTGTTTCAAGGCTGTTTGTCTTTATGCAACCTCATTCTTATAAGGATTGGCTACTACTTGTGCTGTTTCTTTTTTGTGAAGGAGATTGTAAGTGTGGGAAGAGACCACCCTGCATAGTAGCGTATGGAACTAGCTTGGAGGAGGTTTTGTAGACCTAAAACCTGAAAAACAGCCAACAGTAAAACAACCAACCAACCAAAAGAAAAGAAGCAAACAACAACAAAACACTAAAAACCCCCACCAAAACCAACAACAACAAGCAAACAAACAGAAAAACCAAACAAAAACCCCCAAATAAACAAAAACAACAACAAAAAAACCCCAAGCTCTGAATACCAAGCAGGTCTCTGTTCCTTCACCCCTGTAGTCCTATAGTTCCCAGTCTCCTATAGGTTTTTCTGTCGGCTTCAGTAATCTGTTTGCAATGTTTTGATTTTGTGTGGGTTATCTGAAAACATGTGTGCTCTCATTTATGGAGCTTCTGTTACCCACAGAAGAGATTTGTGTATGTGTAGAACCAAAACTTAAAAGCATTGAAGAGCTGATCTGCTCCTCCAGCTTTTCTCGCAGCAAATGCAGCGATGTAACTGTTGCCTTTGGGGAAGGCGTGTGATACTAGAGGCAGGATAAGATCTTCAGGAGGAACCAAGGCTGTGAAGGTCATTATTTCTCACAGCCAGATAAGCTGGCTTTCTTGGATCTGTCCTGGCCAGTAAAGGATGAAGACTGAGGAAAATATGATGTCTAAACTGCCTGCTTTCACACCCCCTAAAATAAGGCAGCGGCTGACTTTCTGTAAAACATCTGTCTTTCTCATTGCGGGTGTAACTGGCCTAGTCATAGCCACTGATGGAACGTCTTGCTCCAGCTCCTGGGTGTCGCAGCTCCCTTCCCCTCCTCCTCTCTGCCACCCCCCTGCACAGCTGTGTGCGTATTTCAGGGTTGAGACTGGTGCTGTTTGGGGCAGGCTGGTAAGCTGCATTTTTCAAAGAACAGGCATAAAGCGTAGAGGGTTTTTAAAAAGAAAAAGCAAGGTAATCCAAGCTGACCCTGCCTACATATGGCTCTGATGTCTTCTGTGCTCCCTGGTGAAGTGCTGTGGGGGCTGAAGGCTCCCTGGGGATGTCCATTTGAGCTGGCTGCACTGTCTGCCCTTCATCTCATCCCAAATCAATTCCCCCCTCGCCTCTCCAGACCGATGCCTTCAAGTCTGCTGCCCCCTTCCCTCCCACAGCCCTGAAGGAGCCAGAACCGAGACTCCCTGGGAGGCTCTTGCCCCTGGTTATCAACTCGATAACAGCGGCTCTGCAGTGAGACGGGGAGGCTGGGAGCTGACAGCTGCAGGAGGGCTCCAGATGTGTGGGGTGCTGTGCTGGCAGCTGGAAGGCGCCACTCAGACATGGCTCCCTAAAGTAACAGGCCTGGCACAAACGAGCTTTGTCACTATTTTTAAGGAGTGAGCTTTCTGAATGCAAAACTTGTCTCCTGCTTGTGCCTCCATGCTTTTGCAGTTCTATTTCTATTTGGCTGGTTTGCTCCTCATGGCTTTCAGTGGGTGCTGTCGCTTACAAGGAGGATTAAAGAAAAATAAAAGTCTTAACTTTTGTACTTGCCCAGGGTGACTTGTGGCCTCTTGTTTGGCTGTTCTAATTCAGAGCAGAATTTCAGCTGAATTCCTGTTGACTGTTACCTCTGCTGATAAAGCACAGCAAGGAGTCTGCTCTGGGGCTTGGGAATGTTTCCCTATTGCTGTTGCTTGTTTCTTGGGTTGTTAGAAATATGTTGCAAAACCACAAGGGAAAGATGGGCTTAATTTATGTTGCTGTTTTTTCTGAGCTACAAACATGTCTGCAAGATCAAAACCAAGTAAAAAGTGGCACTGACCTTGAAAGCTGTCGAGTGAATCTCTTGATTTTTTTTTCTAAAAAAAACAAAGGCATTTTATGTCCAGAACATCTTTTTTAGCTTTAATGAAAAAGATCTGGAAGAGATGCATACAGACAGCCCTCTCTTCAGTACCTTGCTTGGAGCAGCTTTCTGGCAAGATTAGTTTGGGATGAAAAAAACTACTTGGTTTTAAGATGTGGCTTCAGTGTTTAAGAGGGACATTATGTGATATGGTAGCTGGGGTGGCACTACAAGGAACCTCTGGAGTCATTTGATTTTGTTTCAAATTTGCAGGTATTTGAGGGGGAAAAAAGGAGGCTGGAAAAACAGACAGTAGCTTGCTGAAGGCCAAGGGAAGAGACAACTGATGCAGTTATTCAGTGCAGAAAGTGCTGAAGTCCGTATATTGAAGGAGCCAGGGTTGTGACCATGGATGGCCAATTAACTGTGCCACCGCCATGGTGGTGATTAAGATGTTGAAAAGTACGATTTGGGGGAGATGGATGGAAACCTGGGGCTTGCAGATGTCAGTATGCTACAGTTTGTGGGTTTTTCAGTTCTTGACACCTGGATATCTGAAAGAGAGGCTAATTTGGGAGAATTCAAAGAACAATAACAAGCGGTTTAAATAGCTGGTTTATGAGGGAAGATAAGAAACATTAAATGTGTTTGCTTCAACAGGTGTTTGGGAGTGGATGTGGAAGCGACATGATAAGAACAGTTTATGTTAAACTCACACTAATATTATTGAGGCTTTTTTCTCAGTTTCATGTGATGTCTATAATGTAATTTTCGGTATCAGTACCAGAATAGAGAGTCTGCAAAAGCTTTGGTTTCAGCTGTGGTTCTCATAACACACAGACAATTAATATCATTGTATTCGCAGCAAGATCCCTTCAGAGCTTTGTGCTTGGAATAAAATTATCGTTATCATGAAGGGGATTATGAATCTTAAGCTATCATTATGCTATTCCTTTTTTAAATTGTAAATGTCCTTTGAAAATACGTTTTCTCTTTTCGCCTCAAGTAATACTTACAGGTTAGAGAAGAGTAAAGAAGAATCAGTGTGAAGTAGAGAGAAGCTGATGGTGATCAGCTAAGAATACTCTAGGGGAAAAAGACAATGGTGGAAAACGTAAGGGTAGAAAGGGGACTTTTTTTAGAGTGTAGTGTGAAAATTAACCATTGCCAGTAACCAGGTTACAAAACTTCTTGGAACCAACAAACCTGGATAACTGGAAATCCAGACAGACTGAAAGGTCCCAGGGGAGAAGTTTGGCTTGTTGACACTAATTTTTGTTGGGTCATGACATCACGAGGAAATGTCTGAAAACATTAAATTGACTGAGAAAGAGTAAAGGGGAGGAAATAAAAACTATACACCGGAGATCCTGGTACCAAACATAGTTTAAAATACAGAAGAGCTCTTGCAGGATTCCTTAAGTACAGACTGGAAAGACACACACATGATTTAACCCTGGTAGGTGGGATTTTATGAAAAGCAGATATAGTCAGAAAATATTATTTCATTATTTGGGATGAAACAAATTGAGATATTTTGCAAGTAATTGGCTATTTATTTCATTGTATTGATTAAAAAATTGTACCACAGAATGTGTGAAATTAAAGTGTTGACTCAAAGTAGTTGCAAATGAACAATTGGTGTCAGAGGACAGATTTATTTTTTCTTTGCAGAACGATACCAGACAGGAGGCTTCTCAGTATTTCCATCCATGATTCAGAAGCAAGCTGTGTCTCTAGGAACAAAAGGTGTATCTGTACCTATGGGACAGGTGAATTCATATTGGAAATCAAGACTTGGCAGATGGTCTAGAGTTCAGAGTAGACAAACAACTCCGTGTGCTCTGCTAGGGTGATGCTGAAGGAAAAAGATTAAAAAAAAAGTCTGTGTTTTTCAAAATAATTTATCTATTTAACCTTAGTATTCAGTGTAAGTGAAACCAGTGCTATTGCACAATGTCAAGTTCCTGAAGTTCAACTCTTAAAACAAGATATGGAAGAACTGAAAAGCATAACAAAAAGAAAAAAAAAGAGCTAAAAATATACTGGAGTTGAGAAAAAATACTCGTTTCTCAGTCTTTGCAGTACATCCATGTTCTTTCCTGGAAGTTATATTTCAGCAAAGGACAAATTATCATGCTATACAAAGGTACCTCAGGGAAACACAGTGGATTGGGACATGTGGAAGGGTTGGATTAGGAAGGTTTCATAGTCATTTCTAGCTTTAAATGCTCTAAAACTTCATTGCTGGGCCTGTCGACTCTGGATACTGCAAGGCAAAACATGCAGCAGCACATCACAGCATTTGGTCATTCTAAACTGCATTGATTTCAGTGAAGTTTAAATACGTGTGATTTTGAACAGCTTGTGTTTACCATGACGCCTCTCGGCACGTATAGAAGGGGACAGCGCACAAGGCCTATGGCAAAGGGTAAGATTTCTGGTAGGAGAAGGCATTTGTCTCAAAATACAAGGCTGCCTTTATGTATATTCCCTCATGGAGTCGAATACCAAAGATGGCCTTCTATTCCGTGTACGTCTGTCTGGGACACACTGGCTAAAACACACCTGATTGGTGTGAGTTTGCCCAGGGAGTTCAGCCCTGGCAGGTGGAAGAAGGCAGAGGAAAGGAAGAAAGAGAAGCAGAGTGAGGTATGAGGAAAACCCAATTGACTGAACATATGAGGAGGTGGGATGAATACTCAGATGAAGTTTCTAGCTTTCATTTTAAAGTTAGAGCTGGCGGAAGGTGGCGGCTAATATGATCCCAGCTGTACCAACGGTACCAACTTTTACCTTAGTTTTTAACAGTGGAGGATTTTTGTTGTCCCTCTGCTTCTTTTGCCATGATACTACAAGCCTGTGCTTTTCTACACGGCCAACTGGAGGAAGCTTAAAATCTACTGCCTGTGGCAGGCCTTACCCTATTAATGTCTATCCAGAACTTTTGCAATGCTTTAACGAGCCTAGTAATTTGTCTGTCATGCAGGGTCAGTCTCCCCCCAAGTTTATAGGGGACTCATGTTTAATTTTGGCAGACAGGAGGAGGAGGGTGCCCGGGACGTTTGGGAAGCGTGAGGAATTTTTCTTCCTAAAGATGCTCTGTCTGTAGGTAGCTGACAGACAGAAGATGCTGCCTTAAACTGCTTCCATGGTACGGCATAACCTTCTCTAGTGGTAGTGCTGTGTTGTTTTTTCTTTGGAATGTGCTAGCAGGAAAAATATTTTATTCAAGTATAGTGTTGGCAGCAGATGTGGCTTGAAAATGTTTAAAAGCTGTATTGGAAATGCAGCAATTGCCAGGAGAGTGCCCAGCTTCTCTCAAGCGGTGTTGCTTCTCATGTTGGCACAGAGCTCCTAGCACGCCTGTGAGGTGTTGGTGTGCGGGAGAGCTGCTGCCCTCATGAAGTGGCCCCTTCCTGACCTGCTGGTCAGCATTGGGTGCCTCCTGGAGAAGCACTGACAACAGGTCTGGCTAGGAATGAAGCTCCATCAGGCTGGTCAGGCTCTGCTGGGAGGGGCTGAGGCTGTGTGTGCTGCTGGGAGTCACCGCTCACAGCTGTCTGAGGATGGAACAGGTGAGCAACCCTGCTTCTTCAGCACTAATGAATTTGTGGAGCAGAGGAGTATTTGTATGACTGCCTTTGCCATCCCGCTGTGGAAAGATAACCTGCAGCAGTGGAGGAATTAGTGCAAGACATGCAACACCTTAAACTGCTCTAGGGGCCTGGAGCCTGGATGTGTGCTTAGCCCGCTACTGTGATTGATGCACAGCAGGTTTATCTTTGCAAGGCTGCCTTATCTCATTACTGCTTGGCATGTGGAGTGAGCTCCTTGTGACAGTAGGCACTGCAGCACACGGTTGGCAGATTAGGAACAAATCTGTGCTAGGACCAGGTGTGCCTGTATGGAAACCATGTTGAGGGGCAGTTCTGCTCTTCCAGGCTGGTACCCTCACCCCTGAAACAGCCTCTGGGGAGTTGGACACTTGGGTTATGACCAAGACACAGAATAGAAAATATAGGAGTAAAAGCAGAAGTGAGGTGAAAAGTGCTTCCCTTCCCCCTCCCACCTCATCCTAAGAGCAGAGACTGATTTTAAAAAACCTTGACTTTTCAGAGTACTGCTAGAATGCCTGGGAGGGGACTTTCTTCAGGTATGGGCCCTCTCTTAATTGAGCCCCTTTAAGATACTTTCAGGCAGGTGTCCCAAAAATCTTGGTTCACACTTCTGTGCAGATCTCCAACAAGAGCTCTGTTGTTTAACTCAGGCAGGCTGCACTCCATCAGTTTAGTCTAGCAGCAGGGAAGGAATGTGAGTCAAAGGCCCGGGGAGATGATCCAAAGCGAGTGAGCAGGTGCCAGAGAAAATCTGGACCAAGTAGGGGTATGAAGAAACCTGGAGGCAAACAGGGCAAGGAAGTATAACGAGTTGCACACAGAGGAAGCTGTGTCTTCAGTGGTCTGCATATGTGTGTACCAAAGAGAAATGGCTGGGCAGGACTGGTGCTGGGAAACAGCTCTTTCAAAAGCTCGGTCACAGCATATGCTGCAGTGTCTGGAAGCTTTAAAGTAGCGCTGAGGCTATCTAAAATGTCTCGGTGCCATGCTTAGCTTCAGAGCTCTTGCATTAAGCAGAGATATTTGAAACATCTCATACTGGAGGGAGTTTTCCCCATGACAAGTTGTACCTTTACAGGTGCTGATCTCTTCCTCGGGACTTTGGAGAGTAGAGGGGCCTGGTGTAGAAATAGCTCTGAGGAAATGTATAGCTCGGTGCAGTGTTTCAGGGAGGAGGTAGCCATAATTATTTTCTTCTTGTCTCTAAACAGAATCTCAAGGATTCCTGTAAAGTGCAAGGGCACAACTAATATAACCAGTGCTTTCAGGCTCCTAACCGCAACTCTCAGCAGTCCTGCTTGCGATCCACAGAGACACCTAAGCACCAATTGTCAGTAAACACACAGACAAAACTTTATCACTTTTCCCAGAACACACTGCAAGTTAGTTTAGTCAGGGATCCAGTGAAGACCTGATTCTTGAACATCCCGTTTCTCCCTAGATTGGTTTGATGGAGGGATGCCCATTTGCGTTGCTTCTGTGAGTCTCTTCTTGGAAGCTCGGTGCAAATCGATCTGTTTCCAGTTAGTGACGCGGTGCTTCAGGGCGCTGAGCCAAGCCAAACAGGGATGTTCCCTGCTTAGGGAATGAACCGTGGGGCCTCTGTACTGGGATCTTACGGGCAATGTGCTGGCAGACAGTATATTTAAATGGTCAAGATCTGTATTAACTTCTCAGTCTTCTTTTTTTTGCAAATAATCTTTCTGCCCTGGTGGTGTTCATTTGAAAACAAACAAACAAAAGGAAGAGGGGAAGGAGGAAGGCGTTTTTCCATCCCTCTCTGACAGTGAAGGAAAATGAGGTTATAAAAGTGTTATTCTTTATAATTTTATGTGAGGAGCAGCTCTGCCCCATTTAGGTCTTTTCTCCACTATTGTCTAGTGCAGTCTCTCAAACTAGTCAACAGGCTTGTGTGAAAGGGCACAAGTGTAACATCTCTGGGAAGTAAAAAGGGCTTCTAGTATTTTATTGGGAAAGGTTATAGCAGTAGGATTTGTTGAGGGTGTCCAGGGAAGGGCAGAAGAAAGTAGAAGAGCAACTGAGAAATGTGTGATGTTTCAGCCAACTCCTGCCCTAGAAACCGTGCAGTGCAGGAGGATACTTCAGACTGTACTTCAGAGGGGTGTCACTTCTGTTCCCTATCTTGCTGCTGAACACTGGTTGTCTTGTAGATGTTACGTTGTTAAATTGTCATGTATCTGACCCCGGCCTGCCAGCCGCTGCACAGGTACCCCCCAACTCAGGGAACACAGATTTGGTATCTTATGGGATGGCTGGAACACTAACGCTGCTGCAGCTGTGGCATCCCAGCTTGTGTAAATAGGGAGGGAGGGATTCGTAACTTCTGAGTACATCTGTGGTGTGGGTGGGTGGTTACAGACTCAGCTGGCTAAAGGAGGCCAGCCGAGCAAATATTTTACTGTAGTTGTCACAACTATATATGGAAGACCAGAAAAAAACACTGGTCAGGCTGCTTACCCGAAGAATCTCTGCTGAATTTTCTTTTCCGATTGTTTCTGTAGTAAGAAACAAGTCAGGTACTTTGTGTCTGATGGATGGCAAATAGTCCTGGAGATGAGTAGGTACTTCAGTTTGAGGCTGCCTGTGGTGATCATAAACAATCATGAAGTACTTTGCTGCCTAGTGTAGCCTTTTTTTGATGGCATTTAGGAACATCATTTACCAGAAGCAGATGTTCCCTTCAATAAGAAGGCTTGAATAGTCGTGTGTGTGTATCCCAATGCACACACACGTGCACACACTTCGGAGGAAGCAGCATTGCCAGTGCCCTCCCAGAGTTCGCAGTGGTGATCTTGTAAATACAGCTTGCAGGATCGATTCTGCTGATTTATGGTAGTTCTGACAGCTCCACCCATCAGGGATTTCAGGGTTGTGGTAAGTAGCCTGCAAAATCCTACTAGGCAATTATATTTTGTTTTTGCAACATTATGACAGATCGTGGTTTTGGTTCTTGTTGGGGCTAAAGATGGAGCATCTGCGTTTCAGCCTTGAACATAGGATAGGTAGATTTACGTATCCCAGTACAGGAATATTCAAGTTCTGGTTGCATTTCCAATGCCAAATGCTGCTCTAGTTTGAAGAGGTCATTTCTTGCATTGCCTTATCTGGAAAATAAATACCAACACGCCTCAGTGGTGTGTTTTATCGAATAATTACAGAAAGTTGCCCATATTGTTGAAAAAGATCTGCTGCAAGAATATGAGTCTTATTTTCTGTTTTCTTAATGGAAGTGCATTTTTCACTTGAATGAAGTTCCGTGGACCTGACCTCAGCCAGAATGGGTTAATTGTTGCAATTAAATCACAAATTGTGTCATTCGTAATACCTGTAAAGGGAGCACTGCTCTGGGCAAGGTAGTGCTATTTATAGGGAACAGCAGCTACACGGACATTTCCTTTGGAGTTCTTCCCATCCACTGATCTGACTTTTGCTCTTGGAGGAAAACTAATGATACTCCTCTTAAGAAGGTCTGCTAAGCGGTTTGCTTTGGTGAGAGCCAAAGCCTGAGCAGACAGAGGCAGCCCTGTATGTGGAAGCTGGTCTCATCTGGCGGCAGCGCTGATGCAGGGGCAGTGCTTGTGCCAGTGGTGGGTTTGTAAGCAGATGTGGCTAAGCATCTGCTCTCAAGGAGAACAAGCCATGCAGGATCGACGAGATTTTACCCCATTGTCAGTGTTTGCACCACTTTCCATGGAGCAGGGCTGCACCTTCTTTGGCATCTCCTGGATTTGGTGACTTCGTAATGAAGGATTGCTGAAGAGATTGAAGTTTTGGGGAGTGCTGCAGCTTAACGGCAGCCCTTGGATGCAGCACAGTCCAGGAAGAAATTCTCTGTGAGGCAGGCTGCTACTGTAAGCAATGCAGTTTTGAGAGGTGGATAGAAAAATAATCCCTTCTTTCCTGGGAGAGCATGAATTTGCAGGGCTGGATGCCTGGGCTGCTAATGAGCAACTGTTACAAAGTTGTGGAACCTCCTTGGCTTCTTAAATGAGGTTTGTCCTGATCAGCCAGGCGGGTCAGAAATAAGGCAGGAATCACCCTTGGGTGTCCTCTACTGAGAATGCTAGGCCCCTGGCTGGTCCCTTTAGATCTGCTGGCATAACTGAACCTGGAGTAGCTCCCTCAAACTGCTCTGCCAAGCCAGTCTGTGTTAACTTGCGTAGTAGACCTCAAATCTGTCTAGATGAAACTGGGTTGGAGCAGCAGATGTAGAGTTAAGCCATCCTTTCTGAGGGAACAGTGACCTCTGGGGAGGATGGTGACTTCTGTTGAATGTGGATAATAATCCAACACACTTTCTGGCAGAAAGGCACACATCTCTGCAGGTTATGCCTATTAAACATTTTTATCTCAAAATTCCCAGTGGACACAGCAACACTAGGATTTTCTTGGTGGTTATTCTTCCGTGTGGAGTGCTAATGGTGCGGGATGCCGAAAAGAGGCTGAGAGAGCTGAACCACACCTTTTGGTGAAACAGATAAGATGTAAGGTCAGGGTGTATGAGATTGCATGTTTATGAATTCCTTGTGCATTGATATCTGATTTCATGGCTTCAAACTCAGTATTGCAGTTGGAATGTGCCTCTTTGTTGTGCTCAGTTTGAGTTTTAATGATAGAGCTGGCGTATCTGAGTAGTTTGCATGTGACTTCGCCAGAACTTGCTCAGTTTTCAAGATGTGCTCTCATCCATCGCATATGGGCAGCATTTAGCTTCTTGAGCTGTAAAAGACAGGTTGCCAAAGTATTTTCCATGGCTTGATATTGTTATAACACTCAGCCCTGCATGCTGGTTTTTCACGCACGTTAATGTTTTTCTGAGATGTGTTCCTTCAGTTTTATTTGCACTGGTTTGTGTTGTCTGAGAGCCTTACTTTCTCCACCGCTATCGACAGTGAAAAACTGACTTCTCAGAGTCTGAAAAAACCCAACTGTTATGCAAAAATTATGGTGAGAGAAGGATGTGGTCATCCAGCCTGGAGGGTGTCCACTTGAAGCCAAAGAATAGGCAGGAGAGCATGCCATCACAATAGCCTGCCTTATAATTTCTCCCTTTGTACCACGTCTCCCCCGTCCACTTAAAAGCAGCACACAGGAAAAACTAAAAGAAACCAACCCCCAAAAATACGCAACCAGGGCAGACCGAGACGGTGGAAGCAGAAGCATGCAATTAAAAAAAGCTGCATGTGCCTGGTCCCAGACATTCCTGCAGCTGCAGGCTCCCGGCGCAGTATCCGGGCGGGCTGGACCCCCGCCAGCCCCCTCCCCAGGCAGGGGCTCTGCTGGGGAAATGCTGCCGGATGGGGGGGATGCCAGGGTTTTTGCTCTTTCTCCACACGGCGATGAAATGGGGTCTCCAAGGTCCTGCCTCTGCTCAGAAATACCTTTCACTGTTTATGTGCCTTGGACAGGCTGTGCTGAAGGAAGAAAGAGTCTCAGTAATCCATCTGAAAGGGAAACCGAGGGCAGCTCCCCTGTGTCAGGGAGCCCACCTCTGCTTTAGGCCCAGCCTGCATAGTCCCTGCTCTGTGTGCCTGCGGTAGAGCAATTTTATAACAAATGTCTCTGTGTTTCGTTTTGGGTTGGTGGGGAAGAGCAGGGGTCAGCACCAACAGTCAGGCTTTTGAGACCCTGGGGCCATTGAGTCTTGCATGTGTGCATAACTTTTAACCAAAAACCTGAATCCGTATGGTTTTATTCAACCAAAGGGACGACATAAATTCGGGGTCGGGGGTTAACATGTCGGTTACTGGCAGTTAAACACAAGGTGTGAGAGTAGGGCTGGCGCTTTGGTGGGGTGAATTGTGGGGATGCTCTCGCTGCTTTCCGAGGACAGCAACTCTGTTTCTGTGCTTTGGGCTGAAGTCACTGTGGGCACATACTTGCTCGCTCTTTGCTGGATTCCAAAATGTAGGTTCTTCCAAGAGTGGTGTTCGGTATGAAAGAAGCTGTATTTACTTAATTTATTAAAAGAGATGGCTTAGTAGCACGGCTCTTGGCGTTGCTCTGATCACTGAAAAACGGTGAACATCGGTATCATATGGGCATTGAGAATTTTTAAACTTATAATAGGTGTTTTAAAGTGTATACAGTGACAGCTGTGATGGGAGCTGCGGCACAGCATCGCTTTCCCATACTGCTGCCTCCAGTTGTTTGTCTTGCATCTCCGCTTGAGGCTGCAGCAGGAAGAGGTGCCCAGCCCTTACACACCAGTGTTTTATCCTATGCTGCTGAGAGAGGCAAGCTGGGCACCTTGTCCCCTCCTCTGAACAGAAATAGCTGGGGCAAAGGCCTCCTCCTCCCATTGTGAGCCATCGTCCTGCAGGGAGCCAGAGGGCAATGTCGTCTTAAACCAGGGCTGTTTTTCTGGATTTTTTTTCCAGAACTTGTTTGTCTGACTTTTCAAGCAGTGACTGACGGCTGCGGGTATCCAGGGGCTAGATGGGTATCTTGTGCAAAAAGCACCTAGAGTGTCTCTGGGTGGCTCTTAGTGAAATGTCACCCCTTTCCCCACCATTCCTAGAGCTCTTCCCATCACAGGCAGCCTGCTCTTCTGCCACCATCGACAGCGGCTGAACAAGGTGAAAAACTGCATGACCTTTTTGCTGCTACAGGTTATCTTGCAAATTACAAAGCTTGAATATATCAGCAGAAGAGGCTTGCCTCTGGCTGTTCCTGCACCGGTTACACAAGTGTCCCCTGGTTTTTGGTGTAAGAGTCATTGCCATGGGAATTTAAGTGTTGAAAAGCAAGATAAGGAGCTGTGTGCATTCCTCTCCTGCTGCCCAGTTGTGTCTTTGCTCATCTTGTCTGCCTGTCTCATCATTGAAGTCTTTAGCAGGTAAATGCTGTGGAGCTCTGGGCAGGGAGCCCCTCTGTAGTCCTCCTTAGTTGCTTGATTTCTTCCCTAAACAAGACACCAACTTCAGAGTGCACCAGGAGAGCATCTGAACGTGCACATGGGCATCCCTTAGCAATGAGAAATTTCACACTGTTTGGCTGGGTCTGTAGCCAATTTGCTTGTTATTGCTCTGATTGCACTTCTTGGAGGTGTGCGGTAGCAGTGTTGTCTAGTGATAGGAAGCTTTATTTACAATCATGTGGTGTGAAAAGTCATATAAAGCTTTTATTCCTGTAGTTACGGCTCTGTGTATATGGCCTCTACCTTGCCAACAAGAAAGCAATGATTGCGAATTTCTATGCATCAAAAAAAGGCTGTTTCACAACATAAATCTCTGTTCCCTCCTGGGTTTGCATCAGGATCAGACAAATCATCTGCTTAAATAAAAATGGCTAGAGCGTTAAACCTTTGAAAGCGTATTAGATTGTCACTGCTTTTGTTTAATAGTTGCATTTTAGGTGGCAAATATGCAGTTTGAATTACTATTAGCGTGGGCGTCTGGTCTAAATCTGTTTCCATGTTCTGTCCTGACCTTTCTTGACTGGCTTAACAAATCCCATCAAAAGGGGAATAGTTTTAACTGCTGCTGCATGAGCCACAGATTGGAGCAATGTCGACAGAGTAGAGAGACTGACGATCTCTTCTACTCCTTCCCCCGCCTTCTGGCAACTGATAAAATACCACAAATGGTGGTTATACTGGAAGCTGGATGGTCCATTTAAATTTCTATTGCCTCTATCTGTTTGAAGGCTTTTCTGAGTGTGGCTGGCTGTCCACATAAAGCTCAAACTAGAGGCTTGTGTAACTGAATCCTTTTGCGTAAAACATCTATTGGGTCCTTCTGTAAAATGGTCCTGTGGGTTCTTTTTACAAATGCTACCTTACTGGACCTTTTGAAGTGATATAAGATATTTTTTACTGCAATATTGGGCAAATAAAGATGCCTGGTAGTGGGGAAAAGACAAACAGCTGCTTTTTCCAAAAGAAGAATTTTATTTTCTCTGCATTGGCCTATGCTCAAGTTCTGCACGTGTGCATGCTAGCAACTTGCTACCCTTACAGGACAGGTACAATTCGGCTTATGGAAATCCCAGAAGTGGTGAGTTCCCAGTTGGCACTAGTGCCAACCATACTCATTCCAGCTCTTGCTAAAGACAACGTCTTTCTGAGCCATCAGGAACTGCAACTTGTTGGTAGAGTCAAAGCAGTGATTTTCAAGCTCTTATTTTTGCACACCAAACAATTTTCTGGGGATGTCTGGAGACTTGAGCTTACTTCATGTCCTTTAGTTTCTTTTGTTACCCTTTGCAGATCTTGCAACCAGAAAAAAAACAATAGAGGAGAAGGTACTCATTGTGAACCTTGATGTATAAAATCTTTTAGTTAATAGAATTTTGCTGTAGTCTTCAGAGATGTTATCTCCATGTGTGCATATACGTTATGAATATGAAGCCATCTTAGAAGGATGTCAAACTACTTTACATATGCACCATTTGTTCTTGTTATGTTAATTGTATGTTAATTTAATGAATAAAAGCTCACTGTGTTTTTTATGATATTTATTTTTTTTAAGGAAGCTTGAGAAACTCCATGGTTACCCACTGAGTGTTCAGGTACCACTCTCAGTTCATTGGAGCAACACCAGGCCAATGCTAGATCTTCTCCCATACTGATGCATGTCCTGAGAACTTGGTTTTGTTTCATTTAATGATGCTGAATTTCAGTGATATGAGGTCATTACTGTTGCCTGCAGCCAACTCCAACCTCCACAGGAAGCAGCAGTTTCGGGATCACTTCTCTTTCTTTTTTTTGGTCTTCCTTTAGTTAAAGAATCTTCCTGCTATCACACATTTGTCGATGTACCTTACGCAACAGTTTTCTGTGTAAAATCCGCCGCAAGTTTCAAATTCCTCAAGAGTCCCACAGTGTTTTGCTCTCTCTCTTGGTCCAGATGGTCTGTAGCAGATGCTCATCCGAACTGTTCTGCAGCCAATGGTGCTGTATTAAAAATCTGAGCTATATTTAATACACACAGACACACACATGCGCGCACACATGTATATATCTCTGTGTATATATAGCCTGAACTGGCTCTGGAGTTATGCATTGCTGATAAGCAGTGCAAGGTTCCCCTAGTTGTTGTTCTGGCTATGCACCTGTGTTTCCCTAGAGCCGAACAGATTAATTTAGATCCAGGAGAGTGTTGTTTTCCCCGTCACTTGAGCTGGGTAATGCAGGGGCTGTGCTGGCTTCATGCTCGGCAGCCTGGGTTTCACACGGCCACGCACCACAGATGGCTTACAGGCCACACGGATGAAATCGTGACACCTGAAATTTGAATGCAAATTGTGCTTTCTGAGCTCCTGAGCTTGCTCTTTACCTCTTGGCAGCCCTCAAAGCCTGAAGTGGCTGTGTGGGTCCCTCTCTCTGTGTCCCAAACTCTCTTCGAATTTTTATGACCCTGATAACCTTGGCACTGAATGTGATGCAATATTCCATGCCCTGATCCTTGAAATCCCTCATGATAGGAGAGTATCGCTTCATTATTGCCCTTAGGCATGCGGAATCGAGAGGCGAAGGGCACCTTTGCACCAGAGGATGAGGCCCGGGCCCGCCAGGGCAGTGTGGGCCAGCGTGCGGCGCATTCGGCTTCTGACTAGCCGTCTAACCACATGGCCATCTGTCTTTCCTTACAGCAATGCTGACAGAGCTTGGAAAAAACACTTTTATTTCCATCCCCCCCCCTCCTTTTAAGCTCTAGGGTAGGGGTTACACAAGCAGGGGCCAAGGGGGCTCTCGCTAACATGGTTGAGTGGATCCACAGCTCGAGTGGATCTTGGCTGCGGCTTGCGGGGGTCTGAGTTAGTGTTGGCCGGGACAGCCTGAATGAGGGATTACATGTGCCTGCGCTTATGCAATGTCTGAAACTTCCCTCTGCCTGTCTCTGTCCTCAGGGCGCTGGCAGGATTTTTTGGCAGTCTCAGGAGAGTCGTCTTCTGCACCGCACAGAGCACTCACTCAATATATCCAATTAATTAAATTGCAGTGCTGCAAGTGAAAGCATCTTTGTTTGCGCATTAGTGTTTGAGGGATATGGACGGGGAAGATGCTGTGCAGGGGTGCCTGTGTGTATGTTGGCTGGTGGCATTGGCTAGAGTGCCTTTCTGCTAGTAGTGCCAGAAACTCGCATTGCCTGATGGGATTCATTCTTGTAATTGATCTTTAAAACAGGATGAAACTCCTCCTTTCCTTTAAATGCTACCTCTCCTTCCTTTCTGTCAGCTGTTTGCTTATAACGTTTTTCTTTATCAAACTAAACAGACAAGCAGGCTTTTTTCTAACATAAAGAGCCCAAGTTAGTCTGTTCTCTCTCTCTGGGTTTGTATGGGGTTGCATATTATGTGTTTATATTCATACTCTTTCTCACGTTTAAAGCAAGAATAAAGTAAAACTTGTCTCTGATATCTCTGCTATGGGGAATCTTCTCGTGCTGCAAGCTCCGCATTTGGAAAGTATGATGGGCCAAGGAGGAGATGCCCAGACGCAACTTTGCTAACTAGGAGACCTTGTAGAAGTGACTTGGAAATGAGCAACTGCTAAATTACTTCTATTGAAGTCAATCCCTCCACGTGGAAGCTCCCTGTTAATTCCCCCACACACCCTGGCATTCCCCTTGCCTGGATTTCTGCGGAACCTCCTGCCACCACCGAAATCAGCCATCTATCAATGTGGTTTATTTCGAAAGTAAAGGTGGATTCTTGAAAATGATCACAACACTGTGTGCTTGTGAGTCCTCACAGGTTGTCTCAGGTGTTTGCTTGTGCTTTGGCATGGCCACAGCTGCCCCTCCTCTCCTGAGGAACAGATCGGTATCAAAGGGGTAGCGAATAGTCAGCATGTGTGCATGTTGCTGGGTGTTTATGTTTTCAGTCTCTTTGACTGAGACACCCTGAAGCCCAGTGCAAGCCTGCCAGATTTTTCCTTTTCGAGGGTTAAGATTGTGGGGTGACAATAAAACCCTGGCAGATGTATTGTTAACCTCCTCTACTCCCCCTCTTCCCCCTTTTGCTCCTCCCTCTCCCCGCTTCCCACTAGGGACAGGCGATTGGGAGGGAAAGAAGGACAGAGAGAAGAGAGTTGGAAAAATTAACAATGTTTTACTAATGCTACTAATAAGAATAGAGAAAATAATACAAAATATGCAAAACCAATCTTTAAAGTCTCAGCAACTGCAGATCCAGCACCCAAAGTCCTGGATTGGACTCTGCAGCCAACCGGAGCTGGATTCAGTCTCTCACTAGGCCTCAGTTCTCAGGGACGACTAGCAAGGTCCTCTCCTAATGTCGGCCATAAGCGAAAGGGAAAAGGGAAAAACGGACGAGATCCTCGTGATCTCCCACTTCTATATGAAGTATTCACGTGAATGGGATGTTATACACAGTTGGTCAGTTTCTTGGTCACTTGTTTCTCGTCGCCCCTCTCCCGAGATGTCTATCTGTGCTTATCAATAAGTTTGCATTCCATTGCTAGGTTTACCAAAACATGTGTCTGGTTCTCCAGGAAAATGCAGCTAATAGGAAGGCTTTAGCTGACAGGCAAAATCACTAAAAGAGAAACTTGTTTTTAACAAAACCAGGACAGTGACCTCCTCCCAGCTCTCTATTGAGGTGCAGCTCTTGGGGTGATGGCGAGCAGTAGGGGCTCCCTCTCGTAGCCAGTGCTGGGGCATCCACAGCCCTCACCAACCCAGCTGAGGCGTGGGCAGGAAAACTGACTCACTCATGCAGCAGGGCTCAAGAGCCCAGCCTTAAAAACAAACGAAGGGAAAAGCCTTTCAATGGGCTAGTGCTGCGGGATGTGCCACCCGCTTGGAGTTTATCAAGTGCTGTGTTTGGAGCTTGCATGTGTGCGGGTGGGTTGTGTCTAACGCGAACAACCTTTGGTCTTAAAGCTAGGTTCTTGAACTGTGTTCCCTGGCTGCCTTCCTGATAAGGATATCGAGTTATCTGGAATATAGGAATGCAAAGCAGCATCAGCAGGTTTCCCAACTCTGGGTTTGTATCGGGTTCTCCAGAACATGCTGTCACTCTAGTAAACAGCCTTGTTTTGCTGCAAGAAGGCCAAAGAAAACAATTATGATTAATTAGTTCAGCCTTATGTAAATCATGGGCTATAAAACTTGCCCAGATTGTTTCCTGTTTGAATTCCTGCATATCTTTGTAGGGAAACCCCCAGTCTTCAATTAAGAATGGCTTGAATGAAAGAATTCATGCTGTTCCTTATGATTGACTGTTCTCCCTTTTTTAATATTTTGTCCCTTTATAACCATAAAGAATGGATCTGGCGTCAGCTTGTAAACTCAGCTGCAAGCTGGTAGAGCTGTTCTTTAAGTCTTATTCCCTGTTTCAGTACTTAAGTTCATGTTCTGCATTCATTTCCTCTTTGACAAGCTGAGTACTTTGGTTTCTTCTTTTGTTATTTGCTTTCATTTTGAGGCAGGATTTCCAGCTCTGCAGTGATTCTTGTTATTCTCCAAACTTTCTCCAGTTTTCAACATGATTTTTTCTGGAATTTGGTGGTATGGGGTTGGAGCCTGGCTGTGGCCAGTAGCAGCTGCATCCACCACAAGGATGGAGAAAAAGAATTCCTGCTTCACACCCCTGTGTTTTGTGAAGTCCTCAAGCCCATATACTCTGGGTTTTGCATGGGGGACAGACTTGTGCGTGGGTTGTGTGATCGGCATGTGGCTGTAGTACAAAGCTGTACCTGGGGGCTGAGCTTTATAGGGCGACTTCTTTTAAATATAAAGCCTCATTTAAGAAACAAGTACAAACAACAACAACAAAAAACTAGATAAATTTTAAAAGGCAAATTTTTTGCGGTACCGTTACCTCCCTGCTGTTCTTTGGCTGTGTGAGCCCAGCAGTGGCTCCATGGCACTGGATGGTCGGGCGAGGGTCCCCAGCACTTGGCTGCTCCTGGGACTGTGTGAGACCTGGATGCTCTGGCTGAGGGGCTTGACCTGGGGTGTAACAAGGGGTCTGTCACGTTTGGAGGGTGATCATATGTCTGCAGTAATTCCTCCCCAGTTCCTCCTTTGTGCGCCCAGCGCCTGCGGCACCTGTCCCACAGATGCTCCTTCAGCCGCATCTCTCCCAGGGTCCCTTTTGAGATCTCTGCTTCTGATTGTCAGTCACCTGAGCATGACTTGGGGCCTTTTGTTCACAACAATAAGATTTTTATTTTTATTTTTTTAACCTTCAACTTTCTTACATGTCCCTTGTTTATGGCTGCTTACCAAGTACTCTGAGTTTTGGGTTTGTGACCTGACCATTTTATTAATTGCTGCTCCTGCTGATGCTGCGTTATCTGCAAACTTCAGCGGTGGTGACTTTTCCTCTCAGGTCATTGACAAAATATTAGGGTCTGGGTCCAAGAACTGATCTCTGAGGGAACCCATTGAAAATGTATGGTACAATCAGCTGATTTGTGTTTCCCATCTGGAGATTTCTTGTTTATTTATCACACTGAATGTGGCCTGTTGACTTTATATCACTCTAGCTTTGTTTTATATAGCACCAAGACACTTGCCTTATGAGAGACAAAGTATATTAAGCTTGTAATGTAATTACAAAAAGAGATAAATATAAGAAGCTAAATTGTCAGTTGTTATTGTGAAATTATAAGCGTAAATTCTATTTCTTTCCCTTTTATTCTTGGCCTCTAACTACTTTCTTCCCTTCTCCATCTCTTCACTTTGTCAGGAATGAACAGTAGGTGGGTTAACTTGCTGTTACTTTGCCTGCCTTTTTTTACACTTAAATATTTTCATATTATTTTTTACAGTCCATCAGTATTGTCTCATACTGAAAATAGTTCGAAGAGCTCCTCAGAAGCTCTGTTTAGACTTTTCAGATGGAGGTATTCTAGGTCTGCTAATTAAAATGGCCAGCTTTGAGTAGCTGTTGTTTTTATATTCTCTTCTGTTATTGTTGGGATGAAAATCTTTTCATTACCATCCTGTGGGATGGCTGTATCATCTGTTCTTACATAAAGAGCAGTAATTCAGAACCACCCCCTCCCAGGAATATTCAATTAAACATTTTGATCTTCCTTCTTCCTCCCCCTAATAACTGCAGCCAAGCGATGGCCTGATCTATAATTAACATTCTTCTGAGTTCCGACAAACTCAGAAGCAATCTTTTTTTTCCTCTGAATTGTATTTTCTATTAACTCTTTCTTGTTCTCTGTTTATTTTCTGATTTATGTTAATTCTCATTAATTTTTCCTTTCTTTCAGTAGCCCAAAGATGTAATACTCACAAGCTTCCATGGTAAGCAGCGTTGTTAGCCCAGTGTGGCTTTCTCTTCACCTGCCATGGTGAGAGGACAAGAGTTTTGGTTTTTAGGCATGTGCTGCAATGTTCATAAACAATTTACAATCAACACTGATGCTTTCTTGGTTAAAGACCTTCTCTCATGTTCTCTAGACGCTCTGTATTATGGGGACAGATTGAAGAGCTTTAGGATTGCAGAGCATGTGCTGGAGGAAATGTTTGTTGGAGGAGAAGGGTAGGGCTACTGGTTCTGGAATATGATGCCAGCCCATACTGAGTCTCCTCTTGAAACTGCCTTCTGGGTGGGGAAGGATAAATGAGGGTAAGTCCATAGCAGTTGCAAGAATGACCACTTTAGGATGGGCAGTTTTAAATGGGAAAGCCCAAAAGTCAGTGATACTTGGCAAAAATACACAACTGGGATGAAGGAAGCTCTTGCCGCAACCATAATATCCAGCTTATCTGTCATAGGTTTATTTTTTCCCTTCCCAAGTACTATGACTTTCCTTCCTCCTCCTGTTGCGTTCCCTCTGCACCTTTGCTCTGCTGGCCCTGCTTATTGAGGGTCTTCACCTGCAACTTAGAGCTTTCTTCTTGATTCTGCTGATCTTTAGGTCAGGCAAGGTGCTGGGTACCTTAGGCCTCTCTTTCACCTGCTTGGGAGCAAAGGTCTGGAAATGGAAGGTACAGATGAAGGACAGGGATGCTCTGAATGGGGGAGGGCTAGTGAAAGAAGCTGAAATGCCTGTTCACAGGCAAATGAAGGCAACACTGGTTTGAAAGTCTCCCCTGTGTTATGGCGACTTGTAAATAAGCTCTTCAATTAGCTCTTCTTTCCATCTCTGGAAAGAAGCATAGAGGAGAACTAAGTGCACAACTTTGTTTTTTGTTTTTGTTTAAGCCCTGATCTTAGGACACACGTGTTTCTGTCTATTGCTATTTTTGGTCCTGATTCCTAATCCCGTACCACTCCTATTTTTTATTTTTTTTTAAGGAAGTTGACTGAAGTAATGTTTTCTGGCGCTATGACAAAAGACTTGTCATAGGAGATTGGAATACCAGCTCTCAGTTATGGGGTATCTTTAAATAATTTGTCTAGACGAATGCTATGCATACTTCTCAGTACGTATTTATTTGATCTTGTTCACATCCTGTCTCCTTGTTTCCTTTCTCTCTACAGATGTCAGTAGATCTTCAGAACAAACTGGTCTGCCTTTGACATGAGTGAAAACCAAGTGACCGCCACTGCTCTTGTGGTGACATAAAATGAAATGCATCTTTCCTCAGAGGGAGGGTGCCAAGGTACCAGTGCTGATGGAGCTACTGGTCCATACCAAATGAGTGGCCCAAACGATTTCTGTGGGTTACCGTGTGAATTTCTGCAGAGTTCAGGCTGTACAAGTGCAACGCCGGCATCTTGAAGTATCCGTCTTGTGGTACAAGGAACCACTGGAGGTGGCTTCAAAACATAAGGTTTTTTGCTGTGGGATGGGTTTGGGCAGGGATGGCTCGTCCAAAGCAGCTCTGGTGTCATGGCTTCAGGCCCAAGGTAGGGATGTTCTTCCTCTGTGTTGTCATCATCAAGTACTATTGCTCCGCTCTTCCTTAGCTTGCTGAGGCAGTAGCCGGTTTGACATGAAGCTCTCTGCGGAGTTGCAAGCTGGAAATGTTTTGACAGTTTGGGATGGGAAGTCTTTGATGATACCTGCTGTTGGCAAAATATCAGCTCTGTATGCACCCACAGTGTTTGTGTGGGCTCAGTGCAAGTATATGAGAAGGATGAGAGTTATGTCAGATCAAAACCCGGGATGTTTCTACTTAAAGCAAGGTATAGGACTTGCTTACTGGAAAGGTGTTCTTTAATGTAGTCGTTTGTTCCACTATCTGGCGAGATCACATGCTGGAACAGGATTTGATATCAAACTGTCTTCTTTCGTGCACGGTACTTAACATGTAATGCTCAGTGACAGCAGCACTGAACACAAAGTCCTGCCAGTGTTGTTTTGCTTTCTGCCCCGATAGTAGATATCTGTGTGATAGAGGGGACAGGGGTTTCTGACGGGCAGGGTCTAAAACCCATGGCAGCTGAGGTCATTGCTAGCCAAAGGCTGCCGACCCTTGAGCTCTGAATCAGGCAGGGGAGTTCATCTCTCAGGTAAGGTGATTTGACATATGGATTTCTCCACATTTGTTTTGCAAAAACACTCTATTTTTTTTTCTCCTTCCCTAGTGCTCAAGCTCCTCTCTCTTAAGTTCAAGAAAGGGTTATATGTGCGTGTGGTGTGTTTGTTCTTTTTGGAACTTTACATGCATCTGCAATTTTAATCATTATGTCTATGAATATTAGGCAGCATTTATAAAAGCTAATTCATATTTTCCATAATCAACTCAAAGAGTCTGCATTTAAGCACTTGAAGCGACAGTCTGACTCTTCAAAAATGAAGAGCACTTTAACATTTAGGAGCTTATGTTTATGTCCTTTCTTTTCAAGCCTTACCCTTCCATGCTTCTGCTCTTAAAACCAGCCAAACATAAAACTGAGCAGAACCCCTCCAGTACTAAAAATCCGTAAAACAGAACCTACAAACTCTTAAATGAAGTAAAATGCCCAATCTATCCTCAAGCTGCCAATACTGATAGTAAAGCCTTACTTATAATAACCAGACATCTTTAATTAAATAGCTGAATTTTGATGGGTGGTGTGTAGGTTTTCAGCCAGAGTTAGGAAAAAGAAGGAATGATTACTCCTGCAAGCTGGAGCCTTCCCATTTAAACTTTGCAGCCATTAGAGAAGTAACATTGTTGAAGAAGAAAACAGCAATTTTAATTTTGAATGTCAAGTGCCTTGTCACTCAGGAGTGGCGAGCCAGAGCGTGCACCGAGTGCTGCTGATGAAGCAGAAGTTGTTTCCTACCTACGCTGCTCAGACTATTACAATTTAGGATCCTTCTTTGAAAGATACTGGTTTGGTCCTGAGGGAGGAGGCTGTTGTGAACACTTTAGACATGTGACAGCTGACCTGAAGAGCATCTGCATTCTGCAGGAGGCCCCGTGCACTAATGGGGACCTAGATGAGAAATTATGATGTTGCTGGGCTCTCCTAATAGCATCCAGCTTGCCCAATGGGCTGGTTCTGTTTCTGGGAGGTCGTGCCTGTGGGCTGAGGTTGGCAGCTTCAAGTGTTGCTTAATATGTGGGAACCGTGATGAGACTTTGCAGGGTGAGCAGGTGAGTGAAATGCTGCTGGCCTGCAGGGCAGGTTACAGCCTCTTTGTTTTAAGTACCCATCCTTGAATTTTGTGGTGCTAGTCATCCTCAAGGAAAGGGTTTTGTCTCCATGTAGGCCAGCTTGACAATCCCCATGACTTCTGACTTCTCTCCCTGGTTATCTCTTCCTCCTTCCTGTTATATCCATAAAGTCATCTGGGAATTGCACTTGGTGATCTTTAAGGGTCCCTTCCAACTTGACATAATCTATGATCTCTAAAATGGGTGCAAGACTAGTGGGTTCTGTTTAAAGTACAGGAGTCACACTGGCTGTGCCCTTTACAAAGGACTTATCTGTGCCCTTCGACAAGGGATGCTGTTACATGATGACTGAGAGGAATTTTCTTTGCTATCCTCCTCTCCCATTTCCATGGTCAGTGAAGATGATAGAGGAAACCAAGTGCAGTGCGCACAAATGTTGTAAAATGCTGCTGTAACGTTAAGATCTATCTGCAAGCGTTCAAGAAGAAACTGGAGTAACTGTTTTCTTTCAAAAGTGGCCATAAGTTAAACCAGCTGTGCAACAACAAAATGTGTTATTCCTGCTGCTGAGCTTTTGGCCAGCAAACAAGACCATAAATGCCCACTGGTGAATTGTAAAATATGTATACAAAGGTTTCGACTTGTCTGAAAACTTTCTTTTGCTGCTTATTTTTTTGCTAAACACTGGGTTTTTTTGCTAAACACTGCTAAACCCAGAAGACACTAATTAGATGTAAAACTTCCGGTAAATGCAAAGAGCCTGTAGGTGTACCTGGCACGTAATCCAGGAAATTAAAAAAACCCCAAACAACTGCATCAATTCCTTTCTTCTCTAGGTAGTTTTTAAAAACATAACTGGTCTCTCTATGTATCTTGCCTGGGTGCCAAAAATCATCAGAGACACCAATGACTAAGTTTTGAAAGCTGAGCTACCCTCTCTGTGTAGGGTGAGTCATGTTAGGTGGAGGTGATGGGGAGAGGCTCGCCCCTGATCTTGGTGTTTTGGAGGCTGGTGAAAGGCTGACCTGTCAGTCAAGCTTGTCTTGCAGCCTCTGCAATCCCTGGTGGTAAAGAATTGTGACCCTGGTGCTCACTGGGTGGAGAGAAGTGATGGAGAGCTTCAGGTTTCTGTGGTTTTGCCGCTCAAGCTGGCAGCCCAAGAGCTGACTTACGGGACAAATGAAGTGCATGCCAGTGAGCCTGGTGTAAGAGGCAAAATAAAATAAAGGGGCAGGGGGAAAAAAGTAGCTGAGACAAAAGAATGAATGCATCTGACTTGAGAGCATAATCCAGACGCTTGCTTGCAACACAGAATTCATAATGTTTTCTGAGGTCTCAGCCAGGGACCCAGATGTGGGGAGCCTTGCTGAAGGGCTTCCAGCTCGGCTGAGTCACCGCTCTGGAGCACTGGCCCCGTGACTCACCCTCTCTGACTTTGGCTCTTTTGGGGAGAGGGTGGGAAAGAGCAAAACACGCGCCTTGTCTGTTGAGAAGTTAGACTGGATCCAAGAACTCTGCACTGGGGGAGGGGCAGGGGAATGTGAGAAGGATTTTCCTATTTTCTGTGACTCCCAAGAGGCTTGGGCGAGGAATGAGCAATAGCATCCTTTTCTCTGCTTGCAGATGGTGGGTTTAAGAGACACTGAACTTCAGCGTTGTTTCTCACCATTGCCTCAACTGCACAAGGGCTTCTATTTTATTTTTTTTTCCCCCTTTCAACCCATATTTAGTCCTAGTTATTATAGAGCTTAATTTTGGTTTTAGGTCTCGATTTAAATCCAACTTTTTTTTTTTTTTTTTCCTTTTGGAGAAGGTTGGGGAAATGTTAAGGAAAGGGAAATAATAGTTTGGAATGAGGAAAGGCAAAGGAGTAGACATGATTCTTGAAAAATCCCCCTCATTAGCTAAAAATGAATACATCTCTCTCTTTGGTGGTTGTGAGTTAGAAATACTTGAGTGTTTGCAGTGGATGTGTGTGCATGCATGTGTGCATAATGCGGTGGATTATAAGATTTGCTCAGCATGAACTTCAGCATTTCCAACTGTGTAACCTGAGCAAGTTGGGAAGATGTCCACATTTCATTACCGTGTAAATCTATTAGCTCTGAATTTCCTGGCATTTGTTTCACTGATGACACAACCTGAATGGTATTTTCTTAGTTTTTTTTTTTTTTAAACATTCCTTTTTAAATTTTTTTTTTTTTAATGCTTAAAATGAGCAATTGCTGGTGCGAGACTCCAGATGATCATATCTGTTGTTATGGTAGATCTCTTTGCTGTTTTCAAATATCATTTTCATGTTACTCTTCATATCCTCCTGCAAATGAGGTAACTTCAGTATAGTTAATGACTATACAGTAAATAATTTTATAGCAGAGTAAAATAATTGAGCAACTATTTCTCTGCCTCTTGGTTTTGATTTTTACACTGTAGAAGATAAACAACTAGAAATCTGAGGTTCCCTCTGTTTGCCCTTGGCAGGTACATAAGCCAGGGTAGTATAGATCTCTCTTCTGTGTTATCAGCATGTTTTAGTCATGAATTGAGGGACTGTTTACGGTCCTCAGTCTCTCTGTTGTCTGCTGTGGCTGCATCTAAGCCTTTTTTCCTGCCATCAGAAAGCTCTTCCAGCTTTTTCAGTCCTTCATCGGACGGAGAGGGATGTTCTCTGTGTCCTATTTAATAGTAAGTGGATGTGGCTGCACTCACACACTTAATACCGTGGTCTGTCCAAGGGGTCTCTTGTCAAATCAGGTTTCAGCCATTTCAGGTGTGGTTGTAGTAATTTTCCATATATTCGCTGCCAAATATAGTTTCTTCCCCCTCACTCAGATTAATGCACACCAAAGGTACACACTCTGGTATATCAAACAATGTGGGGTGCAGCCTTCTGCTCCTCCACTCTTTCTCCCTGTGAAGGATGATGGTGAATGACTCTGCGGGGTTGGTGTTGTCTCTCTTTCAACCTCCATCTTTGGAATCAATCTTATGGAAAAATGCTCTACTGCTGCCAGGCTGTCCTTCATTTCTCATCCTTGTAAGAGCAATGCAGCAAAAGCTTGGATCTTTGCCTCATAACAGCGATGTATCAACTCACCCCGTGACAGCAGATGAGCTCTTTTATTCCCCGCAGGGCCTATGTAAATGAATCATGGAGGTTAGGCTACAGGAGCTCCATCAGTAGCTCTTCTCAAAGCTGACAAGGATTAGTACTGTGTGATACAAGCTGTGGCTGAGTTTGGAGAAGAGTAAGTGGTGGCCAGCTTCCCTGCTGCAAACATAAAGGATTCCTAGAAAGGGAAGAAGTTGAGAAAAGAGATGGACCTGACAATGTACAGAATTTGTGTTTGGATCTCTGTGAAAATTAACTGATGCCCAAGTGCCAGTGAGTACTAAAAATAGTTGTCTTAGCTGTTGGAAGCTGGTGCACGCTGACACCTCCAGTCCATTGCCAATGAACTTGCAAGAAAGTCAAACACACCACCAGCTACATGTCTGGGAAGAAAACATCTGTGTCGAGGAAGCTTTTTAATCTGTGCCTTGGGGTTTAACCTGGGGTTGAGCATGCAGAAAGTCACGGACTTCTCTGTGGCATTGTCATCACTGGTAGGCTTCTGCTTGCAGTCTTCCACGAGCAGCATCTCTAGTCACGATTCTTCATTAGCTAAAAAGGGCAGATCTCTCCTCCAAGCCCTCACAGGTAAGTGCTGCGCTTGCAAACCCAGGCAGAGAGTGATAGTGAGGTGTGTGATGCCTTTTGCAGTCCTCGCCATGCAGTCCAGTCTAGAGCTGAGCCCATGAAGGCTGACCAGCCTATATGTGCCTTTTTTAACAACTGGTGCCTCACCTGGATGCCCCAGAGCTTGAAGCCTTTTGTTAGAAGCTGTGGCTCCTACTTGGACCTCCTCAGCTACCATATAAGCAGCTGCCAGATGTCTGTGAAATGTGTGCTTATTTCCTTGAAGAGGAGATGTTCTCTCCATGTAGCCACACTTCTTTATCTCTTTGATGCTATTTGCTAGAAATGCTTCTAGCTTTTCTGATATTTTGTGGTTTATCTCCTATGAACCTTTGTTTATGCAAGCCACAAAAGAGCTGCTGAAGAAGTTATTCCCTTTTCTTCCTATTATCTTATTGTAAGAGGAAACTAGAGGGGGGAGGAAGGGGGCAAGTTCATGCCTGTGGTGCACGTTTACAGGCCCACAAATTGGGGGCTGGTTTCTGCTCTCCCCTTTTCACTCGTCTCCTCCAGGAGCACTGCCTTGTAGATTACATGCACTCTGATCCCTTTGATACAGAAGCAAGCGTGCATTACTTGCCCTCCACCCCCCATTATTGCTGCTCAAGCCTTACAAGAGGTAAATATCCATCAGTTTTGTACCTACAGATAGTGGGCTTCATTTTTATCCCATGAGTGCCTGCTGGATAGATGGGATGCTCCCACCTGGGTAGTTCTTTAGTGGGGTGGGGATTGATCCTGTCAGGATGGGGAGACCTCAAGACCTCAGGGGGAGCCAGGAGGGAACCATTAGCTCCCAGGATGGGAATACCTGGAATTTGTGGGTGATTCTCACCCCCAGCACGTTGCCCTGGGCTGCTTGGAGAGCAGGGCTTGCTCTGAGATGTGCCAGGGTGCTGCTGCTGCAGCTCCTCTCTGGGGTGGCTCTGCTGGGAAGGGTGGATGGATGGTGCTGCGGCAGCTGGTGTGTGGATCTTGCAGCTGACGCAAGGCGTTTTCCAGGCTCAGCAAGCCCTCTCACTTGTTTAATAATTTAAATATAGTTATAAAGTGTCAATTTGGAGCTCTTGACTTAATTCCTTTTTTAGCGATTCTTATAAAGTCAGTTTTCTGAACACGACTGTTTCATTTTTTAGTCGTGATAATGTCACACCTTTGGAGAACTGGAGCTAGTGCTGCTCTTGTCTGGCTTCAGGTAATCTCGCGGAGAAGGCAGCAGTGCCAGGCACCTAGCAAAACCTGAGTGTCAGTTTTACTTCAGAGATATTTATTTGATCAGACAAGAAAGAAGAAAAAAAACCCAAACCAAACAAACCTTGTCCCTTAGGCAGAGCTGGAAAAAAGGGCCTTTGTCTGGCAGGAACAGGCAGATGCTGTGGAAAGCTGCAACCCACGGCCCAGCTGGTCTGCAGCCAAATACTACTTTCGAAGAGCCATCCAAAATCCGCCCTGCACCCAGATATGAGAGCTCTCCTCTGTTTGCTTACCATGGGGTGATGTTTGTAGGTGTTTTGTATTCCCCAAAAGCACCTGGGTTATAGGCGGGAGCAAATGTCCAACCAGATTGGCGGTGAAACTCTGTGGGTCTGCAAGTTACTTTCTCTTTGTAAACAGGAGCGCTGCTGTTTTGTTTGTCTTTTCAGTGTTCTGGGGGAAGGGGAAGCAGAAGATAAGGTTACGCCTGTCCTAAATCCGTGACTTTTACAGAGGTTAAAATCCCAGCTGAACACAGCTTTTTTGCTATGTAGAGAGAATAGTTTTAGGAATTCAAGCAGGCTCCTTGTACCAACACATGTCTGCAATTAGTGCTGTGGGGTGTGAGGACAGCAGGAAGCTGGCAACGGAGCGGTCTACAGAGGTATTAAAATAAAAGAAAAAGGCACATTTTCAATGCCAATGCTCCTTTCTCCCCCTCCTTTTTTGTTTTTTTCTTTTCAAAAGTAACCACTCTAGGTGAAAGATGCCAAGCTGAAAGCCACATCTTTTCCAAGCAAACATATATTCAGGTTGTAGGCATAAAATTCTCCGTTTCTTCCCTAAATTGCCTTTTCCTGTTCCGGAGTACAGGGGTGGTTGGTGCCGTATCAGAATTGAGGGTTATTCTGTGGCTTTGCAGCTCTGGAAAGGGCTGATAAGTGCAGAAGCGGAGAGGGGAGCGCAGAGAGGAGGAAGAGGAGGGTTGGCAGCGGGAGGACGTGCTTTTGGAAAGACACAGGGAGCAGCCTAGGTGTAGGTGAAAGTTTCAAGGAGCTGGAGGCCTAAATGCTCCCGGATGGTTTCTGCTCTAGCTGCTGCTCAATGCACTTTTTAAGTTCTCTAGACAAATGGAGCCGCTTTCAAGTAGACAATTGTTAGCTTAAGGAAAAAGCTTTAAGCATTCACTATAGTAGAGACGTGCATAACATATGAAAGATTCCTATAGCTCAGGTGGTGATGTTTTTTATAATCACTGAGTGAAGTCCAGATCCTTAAAATTGTCTCTTCCCCTTGTTCAGTAGCTGGGCAGCCCGACCTATGTCTGTTTGAGGCTTCTCTATTGACCAGTCTGCAAAGTTATATCAGACTATTAACGATAAGATTGAAAATGATGATGAAACTGGAGAATAATTTAAAAACCCGGTTGACCATTTATTTGCTGTCAAACACTTCTGTTGTAAATGCAAAATCTTTCTTCCTTACTTCTTGCTGCTTTGCAGCTGCACATGAAAAGGAGAAAGCACAACTATTGATGAACATGCTGAACACCCTTCCCCACCCCAAGGTCCTCTTTCTCTCTGGTTTTGGGAAGCTGAATGTTGGGTTTCCTTCTTTGCTTTTCTTGAAACGATTTTAGGAAAATTCCCCATTCAGAAAGGGAAAAAAGAAGTATATCTGATTTAAATAACTTTAATCAAATAGAACAAGTAAAATAGTATTTGATATTAATTTCTTCCATGTCAAAGCAGTTGTATGCAGAAGGCTAACAGAAATCTTCATTTGTGAATTTGACAAAAATAGCTGAGTAGCCTGTGGTCGTTTTGTTTTTCAGTTGAGTCTGTTAAAGTAGAACATCTAAATAGTGTCAGGCTAAGTCAACACTTAGTTATGATATTTTGAAGGATGACATCCTCAGATTGGATGACGCTGGTGATAAAGTAGCTGTATGATGAAACCAGGGTATTAACATTGTGGCATCCGTATTTCAGCATCTGCTAGTCATCAGTCAGAATAATACATGCAAGAATTAGAAAGATGGAAATGTTCTAGCCAGCTTTAGGAAAATATGTAAACAATACAATTGACTCTCACCATTAGCCCAAATCGAAAGAAGTGTTTAGACTGTGGGAAAAATATTCTACCTAAGAAAGGCACTGTTTTTTACAGGTTCATCCTTGACTTCTGTTGTGGTTGCGAGGCATTTTTGTCCCTTGTTTACTCTTTCAGGTCTGCCTACCCTATTTTGCTCAGTGACTTTATTGGTGCACCAGGGTGTTCAGCTGATCTTGAGCATCCTTTTTCTTCTTTGCGCAGTGGAGAATTGTAGTTTATTTTTTTGTCCTTCCAGATGTTGGGAGGCAGCCATGGATGTGAAGTGCTAGTGAGCCCTTGGGTATAAAAATTTAACAAGTATTTCTAGGGTGGTCATGACCCTCTTGCTGAGTCATCTGAGAGTTTGTTTTGTAGCGTTATCATTTACAACAAGTAAATATGAGGCTACAAATCTGTTTTGCCATTTGTAAAGGCTTTGCTTTAGCTAGCTTGCCATCCCAGCATAGCAACTGTGGTCCTCTGTTTATTGCCTTGTGTTTAGTAAATATTTTCTTTTACTCTGTGTCAGTCAGAATTGACTGAAGCCTTATTAATTTTGAAAGAAGGCACAGTTAGCACTCTTGGAAGATCCACTCAAACTTCCAGGGGACTCTGCGAGAGCCGGCTGTGCTCACTGTTTCTCAGCATCGGGCTTCAAAGCCACAGATGCTACTGGAGCTGTGAAATGTGTGTGCATGGGGGTGTGAGCACACCACTTCCCTCACGAATTTAGACAATATTGACTTGTTTAGTCCTTAATTTAGCCTACAGGAAGCTGAATCTTGAATTTCAGTGTTTGTTTCTGCAGGAGAGAGCAACACGAAGAGCCAAGATCAATACTGGTTGTAAAACCAGCAAATCAAACAGACTTGGACTTTTGTAGGAGGATCATGCCCCAATCAGCAGAGACTCCTATATAAGACAGTAGATAATGCCTGATTGTTTAGAAAGGCTCGTTACAATTCATTGTACAAGTATTTTTGTACAAATATGGAATTCTTTGAATGACATGAACAGGAACGGTTTCTTGCAATATAGTTTCTTGGTCTGTTAAAGATACAGTCTTCTGACATTGGAAACAAAACCAGGAATTGCTGCAGAGTTTTTGGCTATTGATTGAAACTGGTTTAGAGTCTCAAGAAGTAAATAGGAAGATTTGGTTTGCGCTCATTTTTAATAAGAAACAAACACAAAGTTATCCTACTGCTTACAGCCATAATATGTGCTGTCAGTTTAATGAATTCAGTGTAATAGATAAAGCGGTAATTAGTACTGGCTGTTAGGAGCTTTAGCTGTGGGGCCTAGAAGCTGGATATAGACTCTAGTCCTATGTGGAATGTGACTTCTAAAACAGATACATAAATCAGCCAGGAAAACCGTTTTATAGCAAATGTGTAATTGCTTGGCTGGGGATGTGCATGGGCCTGTTTTCTTAGAGTGTGCTGTATGTTCTGCGCAGTTAAAATAGTCATACGTGCTGTCAGAGTCTGTGTCTGTGTTCCCTTATTCTTCTCTGCCTCAGTGAACATTAACCCGATATATTCTGTTCCACACACAACATGTTCTGTTGAAAAATCCTGCAGGATCTTTCACACTGTCTGGGTGAAACATGCATTCCCATTTTTGCTGCTGTGCTTTAGTTAGTACTTTGTGGGGGCACGAGAGGGGAAGGAGTCTGCTTCAGAACGTGTCAGCCATGCTTCTATTTTCTGTTTTCATTGCAAGTTGATCACAGGCTCTTCTGTTGCAATGTATGCCTCTGAGAAGACTTTTGTTCTAGCTGTAGCTCTTCAGCTTGAAGTAGTGATTGGTGGAGGAGGTCGTCAGGCAGGGCTGGTAGATCCTGCTGCTGACTGGCACGGGTGCCCGGTGCAGATACTGGAATTGTTCTGATCAATGCTCTCCTGTTGTTGGGATGACAGACAGGCAAGAAGATAAACTTTTTTTCGCCCCTTTTTATCCCCACAGCACTTCACAGAGTTCCTGGATGAGTTTTCACCAGATGTCCTCGGCCAGCTCTTGAATGATCCCTTCTTGTCTGAGAAGAATGAAATAATGGAGGTGGAACTGTCTCTGGCGTCCCCAGCACCCCTCATCCAGGCAGAACACAGCTACTCCCTCTGCGGGGACTCTCGGCCCCAGTCTCCTTTGACCCACATCTCGACCGATGACAACTTCAATGAAGGTAGAACTGATGTGTGCAAAATCCACTGATAGTGGTGCCCTGAGCTCTTACTTGTTTGTCATGATGATGAAGTAATGAGATATTCCTGGTGGGGTGATGATGCACTAAGGTTGCGTGTGAATGCTCTGTGATAATTGAAATACCTACAATGAAATTGCTGAAGGGATTTTTTTTAAGTCTGCAGGCGTTGTGAATAAAGAAACTTGTCTGTAGACAGGGAAATTGTGCTCAGCAGAAGTTACTAATTTGCACCATTAACATTTTGAGTTAGAAGTAAGGTGATCATCAAAAAGAAATGGGAGAAGTACCAGAAATTCACTTGTTTCCATGTATCTGAACGTGTGATTGGTGGAGGTAAGTGGTGAATGATAAACTACATGAGTCAGATGAGAACCACCATGAAGTTTGGGTGCTGTTGAACTTGACATGGAAGGAAAGAGTGAGATTTTTTTTTCTCATCTTCAGGAAAAAAGGCAAAAGGGAATCTTATTGCTGTCTGTGGCTATCTGATGAAAGAGCACAGAGAAGACAAAGCTAAACTCTTTTGAAAGGCACAGCATGGGCACAGGAGCTAGTGGTTGCAGGTTGCAATATGGGAGATTCCAGTTGGGTATTAGAAAAATCTTTTTCACCATGAAAGTGGGTCAGACATTTGAACAGGAGTCCAGAGAGGCTGTGAAGTCTTCATCCATGGGGATATTCAAAGCTGCGTTTGGAAAGGACCTGAGCAACATGATCCAAGTTAGCCATACTCTGAATGAAGAGTTTGGGCAACATGGTCTCTGGAGGTCCCTTCAAAGTTACATAATTTCAAATTTACTGAAAACAAACAAACATTTTAGACTACTCTTATTTTTCAGTAGTGAGTATCTGGAGCTTTCTCTTATCCCAAAATGAAAATCAGATCGTTTTATTTTTGTTTCTAAATATAAGTGTAGGAGTGTAGGAGGTGCTGCCCCGGTGTTAAAACCTGTCTTGCTGAAATCCTTGTTGTTTTTTTTTTTTTTTCTTTTAAGAAAATAAAGACATGCAAACTAAAAAATAATGCCCATCAGGAAGCTATCGATAATCTTGTAAAGACATAATAACTGCAGTTTTATAGATTTTTGTGGTTGTGGGAAATGGCAGTGCATAGAAAATGATGAAAATCAACAGCATTTTTTAGCAGTTACCTTAATTCAGCAGTTACAAACACCTGGAGGGGGAACAAAGGAGAATGCAGAATGGGTGGGAGGAAGGATCCAACCTGTTTGTTCTGGTGTGAGGATGCCTGCTGGCCGGCTGGGGAGTTCAAGGTAAAAACCTAGTGCTTGACAGAGGAGCAAGGCTGTGAATATCTGGTAACTGGTAGGAATAATCACCATGGCACACTTTCATTCCTAATAATTGGTTTATGTCTTCAACATTAGCTTTACAGTGAAAAGCAGTAGAGTACTAAGCTGGGTTGCAATAAGAGGAAGAGAAATCAGTGCTTAGGCATAAGCATTAACAAGCTAAACTGTATATAAAGTTCCACCAGGACATGAGTTTTCAAAAGCTGGCAGTTTTATAGTCCAAAGTGCTCTCTTAAAACAAGATGTGGTCTGTTAGAGATTTCACAAGAGGGCAGCTAATACAACCTGTGATAAGGCTTTAGAGGTGAGACAGGGTTTTGGAGATGATCTGGAAATATCATCTATGTAAAGCTGTCCGATTTTAGATTTCCTAACTGTTTTATTTGATTATCTTTAAGTGACTACATATAGGAGATAGAAACTTTAATTGTGGCAGGAGAAACAAGCACAAGACACCTCAGAAGGCAAGCTTCTCTGGAAGTTAATAGGGAGAAACTTCAAACTAGGCTAAAAGTGAGGAGAGTTTCCTGTGGGGAAAAATCCTGAAGAAATCCATACTGCTGAGACCACTGGGTAATTAATAGAGCTCTAGTCAAAGGATGCTTTAAAAAGCCAAGAAACATTAACAAGTGGGTTTAAAAATAGAAAATTAATGGAAAGCATTTCATCTTCTCTTCACTCTGCAGAGTGTTTCATAAGATAGGAGGAGGAGGAGGAGGAGTTGTTCTTGGTGCTGAGGATTTTATTTAATCTTAACCCTGGAATCACGCTCACAAACTTTCAAAACCTATTGACTTCATAACAGTGAAGCTCAGAGAAATACTTGAGGGAACTGCAGAATTACAGTTAACATGACTGTCTGATAGATAGCCAAAGGCATCACCCTCATGATGTTTTGGTCCTTAAGTCCGTGAGAGCAGAGAGGGAGATTTTGTGGGTGGCATTGCAGCAGGGCTTGGCACTGAAGGTTGAAAGCATCTGTCTTGTTAGGCGGTGGAGGAATGCAGCACTCCTGTCGACTCTGGTGAATGGCAGTCCCTTTGGTGGAGTAAGGGGACAGCTATTGGGAGCACCAGGATCCTTTTGAGGAGCGGGAGGCACATGGTGTGGAAGGGGAGGTCCCTGTACTCCAACATGATCTCCTGCTGCTGCAGGAAGGGGAGCAAATCTGTGCAGTGGCAGGGGCTGAGAAATGAGGAGGCCTGAGGGGATTACATAAAGAACATGCAAAAAATTTACATTCTCCAAATAACCACCCCACTGGGCGAATTGCCGAGCTCCTTCAGCTGTTGTGTTTTCGTGATATCTCCATGTGAGGCTTCATGATCCTGCTGATGCAGGAGCCAGCTCTGCAGGACTGGAAGTAGAAACAGGCCAGTGAGGAGGCTCATGTAAGACATGTGTGCATGTATGTATGCACACGTGGCATGGACACATGTGACATGGACACATGCGTGCCTGTGGCCAGCAGCAGGCCCTTTCTGTGCCAGCCAGACATGCCAGCCTATTGTCCACAGTTGGAGGGAGGCTGCCTGCACCAAGGGACTAGGGGCAGCTTGTACCACGCAGGTCTGGTGTCCTGAAGGCTAGCATTGCCTGCCTGCCTTTAAAAATAGCCTTAAAAATTGAAGTTTGTTTCCATGGTGACAGGCCCTTGGAGACAGTGGGGAGGCAGGAATGACAGCTGGGGGTGTGTGGCCCATCTTGGGGCAGGTTCCTGCTGGCCGTGTGGGACCTGGGTGGCCCCAGCCTTCAGTCCCAGCCCCAAGGTGCTGGGGCTGGTGTGCTGCCATCAGGCAGGTCCCACTTTGTGTTGCACCACTACCTGCCTCTCTGCTCCCCTCCTTCAGTCCGTGCCTGCTGTTGGAGGAAGGAATTGGATTTCGGGAGTGCCTCACTATGGTTCAGTGCCACTCAGCACCTGCAGCAGTTTTCATCTACATGTTCGTAAGTGTGGGGTCCCAGAGCCCCAAGTTACTGGGAGACTGAGAAAAAGGCCTGTTTTGTTTGGGAAATGATCTTCAAATCAGTGTTAAGACACTCAGTGTGTATTTCCATCTTTTATTTTCCCAGCTAAGTCTCTGACAACTGTACCAAAAATGTTATTTAACATTTCCTTTCAGCCATTAGGATGGAGTGAATGATTGCTCTGACTCCATAAGTGCCTTCTTACCAACCATTGCAGGAACAGATCGCTTCTGCTGTGAACCATTCTCATTAAACACTACCTATCCGTTCCTGTGGTATCTATGATCGCTAAATTGACTTATTCTAATAATCTTAAATCTTACGTAAAGTCTGGGGGTTTTGTTTGTTTGTTTGTTTTTTGTGGTTTGTTTTGGTTTTGGTTTTGTTTTGTTTTGGGTTTGGTTTGGTTTTGGTTTGTGTTTTGTGCTAGAAGTGTAACACCTAGCAAACTTGTAAGCCTGGGTCTTGTTGACCTCAAGGTGAGAACATGTTTAAGTTTCCATAAGATCAGGGTCCCAACACTGGTTTTCCCCACTTATTAGTTCTTTTGTTTTCCCTGTATTGAGGGTATTTCCCCAGCTTTGTGCAGAAAAACTTCTGAATACTCACAAACTGTTGCTAGTGTGTGGTCTCTGAAGGTGTCAGTCCCTAAATCTGTAGTTTATGAAAGCATTGGCAAAAGTAACTATTTTAACGCAGATGTATGCAAGATATGTGGTGTTTAGCAATTTGAGTTTCCTCCTCCTCCCCAGAGAATCTATTCTTATATTCAATTTTACATAAGCTTTTAAGACTAAAGAGAGAGATTTATAGGCCTGGCTTGCTTGCTTGCAGCTGTCTGACCGTGAGCTTTTTTTGCCTGAACTGGTGAATAAGGCATCAGGCCTGGGGAGGGCTCCAGGCTGTAACACAGAAAAGGAGGTTGCGTCCCAGGTACCGATGAGCTGCGTTGGTTGCGCTGCCGCCTCTCTCACAGCAGGTTTCTGCTTTCTAGTTGTGATCCTTGAGGTTTGGTTTATTTTTTAGACAACTGCAGAGTAGTTGTGGAGAAACACAGTTGGTAGTTGTGAAGTGGAAAATGCTTCTCAGAAGGAAATGAAGAAGCTGGAAGAAGAGGTTGAGAATGGGGCTGATGAATAAGGGAGACCTCTTGCTGTGCATCAGGGATTTTTGGGGCACAGGTTCACTTCTAACAGTTGTAAACATTTCGGGGAAAAAAGCTTTGTTTTCTGTTGTGATTGGTGCATGTCTGTTTTCAGTTTTCCAGTCCCTGTTGTGGGTCAGACATCCAGAAGGAAGGCCAAACCCAAGTTTCAACAGGGACTATGCTTAGCCTCTTGTGTGACCTGAGATCACAGGATCACAGAATGTTGGGGATTGGAAGGGACCTCGAAAGATCATCTAGTCCAATCCCCCTGCCGGAGCAAGAACACCTAGATGAGGTTACACAGGAAGGTGTCCAGGCGGGTTTTGAATGTCTCCAGAGAAGGAGACTCCACAACCTCCCTGGGCAGCCTGTTCCAGTGCTCTGGCACCCTCACTGAGAAGAAGTTTCTTCTCATATTTAAGTGGGAAGAGATGTGAGTGAAGGGTCCTCTCCTGCCCTCCGATGCTTCGTCTTGTCAGATATAGTCATAAACTTTAGGACACTGGCTGCCCCTTGTTTTGGACGTGTGAGATACATAGGCAAAAACTGAGTGCGAGTAATATGGAGGGGCTGGTTTGCAGCAGGAATGCAGAGGCAGAGTCTGCAGCATCCGTGTGGGGCTCTTCACCCTCTGGGATCAGCTCAAGTGATGGGGGTGGTTTGTGATGGGTGTGTATTTGGGCTTTGTATGTGTTTTCTATTTTGTGAGCCCAGCAGGACACAGACAGTGGACAGCTGACTAGTCATTTGTATGGTTTTTCTCCTCAAATGGTGGCCAGGTGTCTGGGTGCATTCCTTTCCTCATCTCCCAAGGGCTATTCTGTTGAGACTAGTCTTAGTCCCCACCTGCCTCTCCTGTTCTTGGTTTCCTGTTCAGGAATGCTTTGAAGTTTCTCTTGGATTTGAAACAGCTTGCCTTGGCTGGAGGTTTGACAGTGATTGCAGAAATGGTATGTTTCTATTTTACTCTTAGCTGTGCCAAAACCGAGGCTGGTCCCAGAATATAACCTGTATTGTTGTTGGGTTTTTTACTTCTGAGGTCACGTTTTCCTGTAACGTGCTTTTAAAAACTAAAATTTTCCTTTGAAGATTCAACTACATGGTTTGAAAAAGAAAAAACAAACAAACAAATAAACAAAACCACACACAAAAACCACCCAGACAACAAACTGAAAAAACTCAAAACAAACAAACAAACCCCCCAAAATCAAATGGCTCCCACTTTTCCAGTGCAAATTCCCTTCAACAATAAATCTAGCCCTCGTCTCAAGCAATGCTTTGTACAGAAGAATGCTTATTTATGTATGGAGTCTACAAGCAGTAGTCACGTCGTGCTGTCTCTGCATAGAGTTACCCATAGGCTTGAGGTTAAGGGTGTTCTCCATGCATTTTATACATATACATATACATATACATATACATATACATATACATATGTGTATTTTTAACCCATATATATAATATATTAATTATATAAAATAGGTTATATTTTCTATTTTTATTTTTATATGAGCCATATATATGCACACACACACATTGTCTTTCTCCTATATATTTTTCTCGAAATACTGAGTCAATGAGATGTGAACAATGAAAATGGAACCTCCTCTGCCCTGACTTTAAAGAAAATGGAACTGGACAAAGAAGTTCAGTTGTGTTTGGAAAAGATGCTGTCAAAGCCATGCTGATAATTTTTGCAAGTACATTCCAATGCAACTTTTTTCCTGTGTGGGTTTTTGTTATTTTTGTGTGGTGTTTTAAGAAATGGGAAGGAAGACATTTGGTGGCGACAGCCTGTATTTGTGTGATTTTATGTGATTAGGTAGCGATCGGTCCTTGTCACCATCTGCAATTTTAAAGGATGAGGAGACTTTTGAACTTTTATATGCCCAAGGTCCAGAATCTCAGTAAGTCACTTTGAATCAAGCCTGTAACTTCTACTTGGGCAGCAGTGTGTCTGAATAACACCAGATTTGATTTAGAGGTGGGCATTTTGGTGATTACTTATGCTTACAGTTAATAATTGACAACTTTATTTGCAGGCAGACCTCCTTTAGCTTCCAGTTCCACATGTGAGATCTCTTTCTGGCCTTTTTAGCTGCTGGAGTAAAGAACCATCTGCTCTCAGAAACCTCTTTCCCTAGGTGCTTGTAGGCTGCGATTGAGTTCCCTCTTGATTTCTGCTTGGGTACAGTTTAGATCTACTTCTACATTTATACAGTCCTAAAATTACATTCGGCCATTTGAAGGCAACCGTGAGGCTGATGTGGCTCCTGATGAAAATGACTTTGACACCCCTGGGTTAGATGAAACTGCACTTCTCTGTTGTTTCCCTATATGGGATATCTTCTGGGCACTGAGCTATTCTTGCAATTCCTTTCTAAACAAAAGGACATTAGCAGTTCCTTTTCAAAATTGTGTAAAGTGACCACAGGAGCTCATTTCCCAGGAATAGTTTCCCTAATGATGAATATTAGCGGAATACTCCTCCCACTTCCAGTCCTGCTGTTTCTAAGCCAGTGATCTCATTCTCTTTTAGCTGCGGTGTTGCACTGGGAGTTCATGCTCACTTAGTTATGTGCCGGGAGCATCAAGTCCTTTCAATGTGCGCCAAAGCCTGATTCCTGCCATAATACGGATGTGCCTTCACAACACTGGTGTGGAGTGTGGGGAGAAAAAACAAGAAGGGCAAGAGAGAACTGTTTTATTTGAACACAGTGCTTTTGTGGATAATTTTAACATACCTTAAAAAAAAAAAATCATAACCTTTTATAGGACATTTAATGGTTTCAAGCATTAAGGCTGTAAATCTAAGCTGCCACCCCAGCCTGTGCCTCGCTCCCATATACATAAAGGGTGCTATAAAAATAACATATTTCTCCCCCCAAGCAAAATAGTTAAAACCATCAAGGACTGTGTCCCAGCTGACAGCTATGCCGGTGTAAAGTCTTAGACTAAAGAGAGGTTAAAGCAGAACCACCAGCCCCCAGACACCTCACGGTTCGTTTTGCATGACAAGATTATTCTGATTGAAAACTGTCAAATTATCTGCAGGAAAGAGGGTATTGACCCTGGTTCGTTTAGGTCTTGGAGAAGCAATGTGTCCTTGTTTCTATCTTAATAACTTTCATAATGATACAAATAATCTGTGGTTTTTAGGTAGACTGTGTGCTGCTCGAAGGGGGGACACAGGTACAACTGGTGATCCTTTGTTAGAAAGAAAGCTACTTCTGCTGTGTGTCTTGATGACTGTGTATCACCGATGCTCATCTTTGCCTATTTATTTAATTTTCCCTTCCTGGCACTTTAAAAAGGACCCCAATGTTTGGAAGTCCAACAGTATCCCCTTTGTCGAGGCCGTTTCGAGGGCTTGGGTTTCATTATTTGCGGTGGGAGTGTGTGTGCATGCTGGGAGGGGGAAATGCCATCTGGAAAATCTGTAAGAGAAACTGTTTGTCGATGAATGTGGGCTCTTACCTCACGGAGGAGAAGGGGGGTAGCAGTGGTGGCGTTGGAGTTCAGCATTTCAGGCACAATAAACAGGGCTTGTGTCTGCCAGGGGGTGTTACGTGAGCCCAGAGCTGGGCACCGGGGATGGTATGAGCCGAGGCGGAAGACAAAGAGGCATTTATTTCTCCAGGAGGGTCCAGCTTGCCTTTGGGAGAGTGTGTGTAGGGCTCAGACTGCAAAGCTGGGGATGCTGAACTTCCCTGCGAGCATCATGTCCAGCAGCACACCCAAAATCCGTCCATCAGCAGAGGTCCTTTTGGGTTTGCAGTTGTGTGTTTCTGAAGACACAGAGTGAACAGGCATTTCCCCCACAAACAAGTTGTGAGGCTCTTCCCAGAGGTGTTTTCTTCTTGCAATGAGCTGACTTCTGTTTTGCAGCTGCATTTCTGTGGTGGAGAGCTAGTGAGCACCCTTGGATCCTGCTGCCAGCTGTACAGGAGCAGCGACCTCAAGGCAGGATTCAGGCATGGACCAAGTGCTCATCCAAAGTGCGGCTTTGCAAACATGGACCCTTGGTGCAAGTTTAAACACCATCTGAGTCAAAGTGTCTTGTTAACATGTGATGAGCCGAGTCTGAAACTGCATACTGTCACATATGGCAGGGCTGTGCAGAAGCCATGTGAGCTGTGCATCCAAGCCCTGTGGTTCGAGATGGCAGTACAAGGTCTGTCATGGACCAGAATGAATTAGTTGAAGCCCTTTTGTTCAAATCCATGACACAGCTGAAGAGGAGGATTATTTAAATATGCTTGCCTGGAGAACGGTTTGACTCATAAGGGATCTTCTTGCATTATCCTGTCCAGAGATGTCTCTTCCAATACTCGTGCAAAGCACGTTGACCTGTAGTCTGTTGTGGTCTCCTTAAGTTTCCAATGTTTTCTTTCTCTAGCTGTTTCATCTTTTGCTTGGACAGTGAACTTCAAGGAGGCGAGAGCTGCCTCTTCATTCTGGTTATACATATGAGGATATTCCTTGATGATTCTACAGGTCTTACTTGCAAGCTTGTTTCAAATGACGTGCAGTGCATGCATCTGTTGTGATGGTAATGGTGGTGTGTTTGTGGTGTGGTTTCTGTGTGTATGTGGTTTGGTGTTTTTTCTTTGTTCTTCTTTTTCTTCTTCCCTTCAAGATTAGGTACATGAAGTACATCACTCATGTGGGTTTACTTACCTAATGATGCTATCTTCCTTTCTACTGGAGGGGAAAAAAACGGTGAAAATCACATTGTTTCTCTGGATGCTTGCATTCCCTCTACTTGGGAGGGGTAAGGGAAGGATACAGAGTGCATCTCTAATTTCCTTTGTTTAAAAATACACAGCAACTAACTGATGCAACTTAATTACCCATGCAAGAGTGTCTCTGTTAAACTCTTTAATGAATAGTGCTGAAATGAATGAGGAGAGCAAGGGATTTTTTTTTAGTTATAAGCTCTATTTTTCTGCATGTCTATCACAGAGCGTGAAATTTAGTCAACACTGGAGAAGATTTACCTTTTCTCAGAAAAGTAGGTGGTATGTTGGACAAGATAAAGAATTAGTTGTATAGAGTAATGTTGGATAGAAGTAATTAAAAAAGGAAAGCAAAACTCACTGAGAATTCTGTTATTAAAAAACTTGCATGGTTGAAGGAAGCATTTTTGACCTTATTTTTCATGTTTTCTACCCTGCCCTCTCATAATATATGGAACAAGGAAAGAAGCAAAATTTTGCAGTTCTTCAGAGAAATATGAGTATCCTAGAAAGCTGCACACAGTGTAACAGACTACGTTTAGCTTTTATATATCTATACACAGGAACAGATATATAAAAAATGCTTTTCAACAAACACAGAAGTAGTATATATTAGTTCTGCCATGTACAAACACAGCTCTTGAGTGTTTTTAATGTATGCCTAAATCACACATACTGATTATTGCTACAACTGTGATGCTTGGAGGAGCACTGAAATACTTTTCTGTTGAAAACTATCACCATGATGCACGTGGTGTGCAGCACAGACAGAAGTTGACTTGGGTTTGTTGTGCACCCAAAGCCCAGCACTTGTGCGTAACTCAGTCTTCATAACAGACTTTAACAATATTAAGCTTTTATTGTGCAGAAAGTTGTGTAGCCTTTTCCCCTTTGGCTGTAGCAGTCTGAAGAAAGGAAAGTGAAAAGGGAAGGTCCACTTGTGGTACGTTTGGTAGATCCTACTTGTCTATCTTAACTACAGGTGATGGAACCTGGGGCAGGATTAGAGACTCGGAAATAATGACAGAGGACAGAAAGAGTTTCTTTACTACTTGGACACCTTGCTGTAACTATGCATGACATGCGGTGCTTACACTTACAGTTCTGAGGGAATTTTGTCCCATTTTGAGCTTCCTCTCCTGTATTATTGCATACACAGGATCTGGGAACAGATTGCACATCGTATCTGG
Organism: Nesoenas mayeri; assembly: GCF_963082525.1. NCBI lineage: Eukaryota > Metazoa > Chordata > Aves > Columbiformes > Columbidae > Nesoenas > Nesoenas mayeri. The sequence goes on along the minus strand of NC_137541.1, from coordinate 60,817,674 downwards.
GACCAAACTGGACAGGTGATGAGTACAGCTGGGAAAGAAGACGACACATTTAGAGTTTTTCCTGATATTAACACATCATTTAAAAACACAATAAAATTAATTATGCCTCTAACAGTACTAATTTTATTCCATGGCAATGAGGCAACAGAACTTTGCTTGCTACGCTGATTGAACTTAACTTTGGTGCTTTGTAAGGCTTTGCCTTTTTTAATAAGGTGGAAGATACATGCTAAACAGGAGTCTGCAGAAATAGTAGGACAAGCTTGATGATAAAAGCAGCACAGAAAAGCTTTCTGAAGAAATGTAATTTTAGTCTTGAACACAGAAGATAAAATCCCAGACGTATGTGTCACAAACCCTGGGTTGCTGTGATGAATGGGTTTTTTGAATGCTTGATTTGAAACTCTGATATTTAACTTGCCGAAGTGGGTGCACCTGAAAACTCAGTGCACACTGTGTTTTGATAAAGTGTAATAACAGTGCTAAATCATCTGAAAAATCCAATTCCATTTGTCTACAGTTGGCCATTTTAAATTACTAGACACTTTTTGGTCCTAATCTCTCCATGTCTCACTTGAATTTTCAGGACTGCTGTGGAAATTAACTGGGGTTGGTGAAGCATTTTGATTGTGCTCTAGGAGGGAATTAAACAGCTCTGTGGGAACAGAATTTGAATTGTATTTGGTAAAGGAGAGATGAGGCTGTGCATGAGGCAATGAGAATAACAAAACACGGTATAGCTTCTCAGGGGAGCACCATGCATTCTGCTTGCTGGGCAAGGCACAGGTTCTCCAGAGAAATTGGTCACATTATTAAAACATTACTATTTTTATGTGTATATAATGTGCAAAAGTACACTGAATTAAACCTTTGTAGGTATTGCTTAATACCTGCGTGCTTTGCAACATTAATGTTCGGTTAACATAGACCATGTGTGGAATTTAATAGTGCTGGTGTGTCGCACATGGAAGCGTTAGCTGAGATTATGCCAAGTACTGTGTGAGACTCCTTAAATGACGTATTTCATGTGCCAAAATGCCTGGCATGCGTGGACTTATGAAAGAGTAGGTGAAGAGGAGTGCTTCTCATCTAAAGAGTTGTTGCATGGTAGAGCTCTGAAGTTCATAGAAGTTCCAGCAAGAGTAAAGCAGCTGGTGTCATTTGTTCGGCGGTGAACTTTTGGAGTCAGGATTTTGAAGCCTGAGAAGAGATTTCTGACAGCTAAAATGACCATCTTTAGGACATGGATTTTTGTAGCCATTTGAATAGCTAAATCTGTTGTCCAGGCTTATTTCTCTTTATATCTGAACAGTTCGCAGTGTATTCTACTCTCACCTTAGCAATGATGTGTTGCCCTATTCATACCTATTTAGAATATTGTCACCAAGATCGTTTTCTCAGCCTTTTGTTTTGTACTCTTTTTCAGTAGTTCACATGTACCTCCTGGGTCATGTCAAATATAAATATAAACATAAACACTCACCTTCAGTTTCTCGACACCAGTCATCTACTCTTTCCACAGTACGTTGTGCTGGGTTTGGAGAAGACACCTCCATTCCCCTCCAGTGGGTCCCTTGAGCCATTCTCTGTTGTCTTTTCAGTATTTCGTGTGCCTCTTCTTGCTTGTTCTCACTATTCCATGACACCTCTCCCATGGTTCTCTATACTCCTCTGTCAGAAATACCCTTGTCTTGGAGGGTGTGCTCTGCCTCTCAGTACAATCAGTATTCTGTAGCCTGCTTGATTTTTCCCATTTGACTAAATTTTTATGGTTTTGTGCAACATTCTCAAGGGCTTTGAGAGAACGGCTGCCCCTTTTCCGTTAGTACAGTCCTTGGCAGAGTAGACTAGGATGCTAAGGGGCTATTATAAGAATAAACTAAGAGTAATTTTCAGATAATGTCAACCTGCTGTGCTCAGGAAGAGGAGAAGGGAGAGTGGGAAATGTCCTTACAACTTTCTTGAAGCAGAGGAGAGATGGTTGGTGACTTCAGAAGCTGGAATGTGTCAACAGAAGGTAGCTTATTGCACAACACTGACCACGATAATGAACGCATAACAGGGGTTTGCAAAAACTGGGCAGAGGGGAGTATCAAGGTGGGATTTGACCAGTGTGTTGCTCCATCTGTCACTTTCACGGGGTCGTTCATCTGGAATGACAGCTGTCACTGTGCATCATAAGAGGCAGCATCAAAAAGGTGTTAGATGCAGTTCTTCAAAGTTATCTCCGTGCTAAATGCAGCGTGTTGCTGTCGGTGAAAACCATCTGTAACCCTGCAAACTGGTTAGACTGACTTTAAAGCCTAGAATAACTCCGAGCAATTTGTGCAGATCTAAGTGGTGATGGCAGGGATGTCAGGTTAATCAGCAAAGTCAGCTTCCAGGGGAGTAAAATGACTGACTGAAGGCCAGAGTATCTTGCTGCCTTACAGCAGCTGCATCCTCATGATGAGTCTGGGGATTAGAGGTGATAAACATCACAAAGTGCAACCTTAGAGGACATACCCTGTTTCACTGGGCACCCACGGCTAGATTTCTCCTTGCATGATGATACAAATCTCAGAAAGTTCAGGGCTAATTGCTTGCTTCACTGGTAGCTCTCATTTATATATAGCCTTCCCTCCCAAAGGGAGTCTAAAGGAGATGACAGATGATAGCACTGCCACCGTGTAGCCTGACCCAGAGGTGCGAGAGGCAGCAAGTAGAAGCTCTGCACAACACGACGTGGGGGAGGTTTTGGCAGAAGTTATCCAAAGAGGCATTTAAAAGTTGCATTTGACAAGGCATTCCGGATTTCCAGGCAAAGACAGTACTTTAAAGCTCTTATCGGAATGATCCACACACAGCGAGCTAGAGGGAGTCCACAGATCCACTGAATACTTAATTGCAGTCAGCTGGCAGGGAGCTGCACACTCGTGTTTGTGAGGAGAGAGGTGCAGGGAGGGTTGAAAGAGAGCAGTGTCCTCCCTCCTGAGTTAATATTTAGACAATGCTACCTCTTTTTTCATAAATAATTCTATTTTTATATTTCTGCCTTTCCCATAAAGCTTTGCAAGTGAGCTCTCCAGAAACTTAAATACAGTGTTTAGCTCTCGCTGTACAGTTAATTCTCTGTGCAGAGCTGGTCTCGCTGTTCTTAAGCTTCTGATTACAGGATACGTATTTTTCAGTTTTAAGTCCTTAGTGTGTCTTTTCTCAAATTACCTCCTTCCTTGCCAAGCGGTGGAGGTTGGGTCCCACCACAAAGTAATTACTAGCACTGGAGATGTACATACTTCTCCGTTCTTCCAGTCACCTAGCTTGTGCCCAGTGCTGTATATGTGTGTGGTCTTAATAGCAAAGACCGCCAGCAGCACGGGGGCTGTAAACCCACTCTTATTTTTGTTATTTGTTTGTAGCTGAACTCGCTTGACATCTCACTGGCGTGATACGTCCAGCTGAGTGTTGTGTCAGGCTTGCAGACTGCTGGTGGCACAGCCACAGTGCCCTGGCTGCCTCCCACCGTGCTGATGCAGTGTGCAGTTCATTCAAAGCTCTGTTGCTGTTTACTAGCCACGCCGTGTACATGCTTGCTCTCTGCTTTAATTCTGTAAATGCAGTAAATACTCTGTATGAAGGCAGGAGAAAGCTGGGAAAAGAAGATCCGTGCTCTTTTCTCTTATGTATATTTGGCCTCAAATTCCAGCTGCTTGATTTATGGAAATGCTTCTTACAACTACAGGCGAGTTGCGGCAGAGGACTTCACTGTGTGCTCCTGGGATGCAGTACAGCTGATATAGGATGCTCTTCTGCAAGATAAAAGAATTTACATGACTGAACTCTAGCAATAGAGATCGGAAGTTTTTTAAGGCAGAATCGCAACTGCCAAAAATGCATTTGATTTATATATATATATATATATAAATATGTGTATACATATACATATATATATATACACATAAAATATATAATTTTTTTTATATCTCTCTCTCTATATATATATATATTTTTTTTTTTTTTTTAAAGTGAGGTGGTTAATAGCATTCCAGAATTGTTTTGAAGGTTGAGTCCTTCTAAGTTCTTGATCCTATATCTTACCTAAGCCCGGGGAGAGTAAGTCCCTTTTTAGCAAGCCAAACAGTGGCTGCCTCATGAATAGAAATGGGGAGCTACCAACTTACCATGCCAACCTTCTTCCAGTTCTTGACAGTGCAAGACAAACCTTTCAGCTTTGTCCAGTGAAGAGTTGCACGGCTTTCTCCTGATTAGTGAGCTTGCAGTAAGTGGAGCTAGGGGACAATTCTGCCAATGTGTGTTGCAGGTTTGGTTGCTACCAGTCAAAATATGCATCTTGTGCTGTTACTTCCAGAGGCTCTGGGGACGAGATTAACATGATCACCAGGGCTCTGGTGCTCCTGTGAAATCATCAAAGCCTTTCTCCTCTTTCATACTTACTAAATGAATCCTCGGGGGGGAAATTTTGAAGTTGAGAGTGTGAAAAATCCTTTATTCTTAGAAGTATAATATCACCGCTGCAGCTATTTGATGATTGCAAGTAGTAGAAGGAGCAGAAGTCTGGCTAAATGCTATCTCTACACAGAGGAACAAAACTGAGTCAGCAGGCATTAGCATGTGTAGGACATGGCTTCCTGGCTGCTTTACCCAGTGGCTTGTTTAGTCTTGTTCTGCTATGTGTTAGCAGCTTTCGGCAATGTGCAGTGATTAGTGCTCCATGTCTTTCCTCCCTGCTCCTCTCTGTATCCTGGGGCTAGGATTAGGTTACAGCCTTGCAATGTCTGCATTGACAGAGAGCTGAATAGTAAGGGCAGAGTTTTGTTGATAGACTGAAATGCCTTCTGTGTTTGTTTCCCTTCTCTGGAGGAGGGATGACATTATTTTCATTTGTAGTCTTTCTGTCTCTGACCTAAACATGTGGTGTCCAATTTCCTTCCCTGGCAGGTGACCTGGAAAATGAGGAATGGTGTCTGGGTACAGAGCTGACTCCAGCAGCAATAAAGACTGAGCCAGTGTTGTGTGAAACATCAGGCCTTGCTCCCTCAGTCAGTCTTACTGTCACGGCCACGTCGCTGGATGGGGAACAATCTGAGCTACAGACGGATGCCCTGGTACATGCAGACTTTCTGTTTTCCTCTCTGCACAATTTGCTACAGATTCTCCTAAAACTCTGCATAACATTGTAGCCTCCTTGATGCCAAAAGTAGTCAACTCAGGGTGCACACTGGAGTCTGCTTTTATGTTTTTTAGTGTTTGCTGGTGTCCCACTGCTGCTGTAAGAGCTCGTGTTTCAAAACACCTGCATCTTCATGTCTTAATGGTTGGATGCACAACTTTCTCTTCTATGCTAGTTTTAAAAATACTTAAACAGTTTCTAATGAACCAGTCTCACCAGAATTGACTAACCTATTTGCCCAAGCAAACCTGTGACAAGCTAAGTGTCTTTAGTGCTGCTGTGCCTTCCCATAATGAGAACAAGACTCCTTGTTTGAAACAACTGGAGAATTACCCTGTTTGCTTGCTAGGTCACTTTGGCCACATCTATGACGCTCTGACATTTCAAGCTGCTGCTGCTTCCACACCAGCCTGCCTCAAAAGGAGCATTTGTGATGCCTTTCTGACCACAGCTGGAGCAGCCAGTCAGCATTCTCAAGGGTTTAGTTTGGCTCTGGTTTGGCTCACCGGAGTCCTCTCTCAGTGGAGGAAGAAGCGTGACTGTTCTTAGTCCCTGGGGTGCGATGTCAGTCCAGGCTGGGTGGAGTTCGTATATGCTGAAAATAAATGTTTCCACTTGGATGTGGATCAGAAATATGTGCAACAGAAATTATTTTATGAGAAACTGAAAAAATTAAACACAAGTCTCCCATAGTCCTCTTCTAGTCTGAATGTCCTGTCCCCGGGATGCGGTCCTGCTGTAGTTTGGGATGCTGTGATTTGCAAATAGCATATTGGGACTAGCTGGTGGCTCATTACCGTTGCACGGATTAGTTACACAGGCTTTTGAGAGAGATTTTTTGGCAGCAATGAGCACGCTGATGTGCCAGTCTGACTTCCTCAAGCCTGGGACTGCAGCATTCAGGCAGACTCTGGACAACAGCTCGACAGCCTGGTGTCCCAGCCCTGGCCACAGGGCAAGCCGGGTGTCTTCCAAACTCTAGTCAGCCATGACTGTCTCTTTTCCTGCTCCTCCACGCCATGAAATGAACTTGGGTCTGATGATCTGGTGCTCAGTGACTGGCATCTTGCTCTTGCTCCCAGGTGACAATGGTCTTGCACAAGCTCTCTCCTACTGCCAGGAGTGACTGTCTCTGCTCAAGCAGACTGTGCGGTCCAGCAAATCCTAGCGGCAGCCCTGTTGCTAAGAGAAGTAATTTGAGTGGGTTGCATGCTGGCTTTCAGTCTGAAATGTCATCTGCAAGGCATAATCTTTTATTTAGCTAAATATAGTAGTAAGAAAAACCACAGTGGGAGTAGTCAGGTCAATATTATCCATAGCTTGGTTTAGCAAACTGTGAAGCAGTTAAAGCTTTGCCTGTAGCAGAACAGGAGAGGGAAACCTCTCCATTTATGGAGAAGTCATCCTTGCATCCTTCTATTAAGATTTTAAAGATGTGTGCTTTGGGTTTTCATGCTGTTTATTTCTCTTTTCTAGATGAAACCACTTGGCCAGAAAGTTCTTCCAGAGATTAAATTGGAGCCCCATGAAGTGGATCAATTCCTGAACCTCTCTTCTAAGGAAGGTCTGCTAATTACCAATTCAAAATGCAGGGGGTGATAACCAGAATGGTCAATGAATGTACTTTACACTGATTAAATATTTGGCTTCCTCATTCGCCATGTTAATCTTTAGGCTGAAGCTGTTGCCTTGTAGGGATTCAACTTGGACTGCTGAAGAGCCATCCTCTCTTTGACCCATTTATGTGGTTTTTTTTTCTTATTTTTTTCTCTTGCTCATCGGAAAGAAAATAATCCCTTTTTTTGTCTATAGCATATTAAAAAATGTACAGTTGCTAGAGGGAGCTTGAATCCTTAAAGTACAGGATTATTTAGGCTAGAAGAGAAATCCATTTGATCGATTTCTCTTTGTAGGCATAGAAAGCATGAAGAGTGGAAACTTTACTGTTTTAACCCTTGATACAAAAGCAATGATGTGAGTTTACGTTAAATTAGAAGTTACGGGCATCTGTTTGCAGCATATTAGTTTTAGCAGAGTTTTTAAGAACCACCAGGATCCCTTTGAACTAATCTATAAAAGAGAAAGGAGGAGGAATGATCCCTACCCTGAAAGTTAAATGTGATTTTGTGACACATAATATGTTAACCCAAGAAAAGTTTGAAAGGGCCAAATATTTGGGCTGAAATTTGAGCGGATAACTGCATCTTGTCTAAGAGCATTTGATATTCTGTTGGTGAATTCATTTGTGTAGGTAAATAGAACTGCTCTAGGGAGAGAAGCAAGTAATGTAGCAGGTGGAAAAAGGGAGGCTACATCTCAAACCAGGGCATAGGTTTGATTGCTCAATTTGTGAGATTAAAGGCCTTGCTGTTTTTTCAGGTGTGTATTTTCTTCTGGCAACTGCTAGAGTTCAGATGCTAGACAAAAAAGAGCTCATACATAATAGCTATTTTTTGTTACTATTTTTCCTCCTTCCTTCCCCAGTGCCCATTCGATCTTTTCAGCTCAAATTTGCAAAGTACAACAGAAGTGGAAGGTGGCAAATTCAACCCTGTATCTTCCTACTCCCAATTTTCATTGCTGTACATTTATCTCAGGGAAAAAATTGACTTAGTTATGGCTGATTTGGACATCTGTTAAATTGTCCATGTAATATGAGTTGGTGAGACATTGCCCTGTTTCTCTTGGTTCAGACTCATTTGGTCATAAACAGCACTTGGCTTGCCAGTTCTAGCACAGGTTCTTTTGGCTGCAAGTGCAGTATAAGTTCACATATGGCCACGGATAGCACAGTGTGAGAGAGGTTCCTGTGATGGTTGCCTGTGCTGTTCCTATTCCATCAGTACCTTAAAGCCTTTGCTGTCACTGCATTGTCACTTCTTCCCAGCTGTGCCAAACCCAGGTCCTTAAGAGGCAGATTATTTCTCTCCTCCCTGTTCGTATAACACCTTGGATGTGATGCCTTCTCTTGAAAAATACTGGTGATTTATTTAATCCACAGCAAGCTTAAGAAAGACTATTGTTTTTGGAGAGAAAGCATACTGGCTCAGAGCCTTTCTGTTAATGTGGTTTCCCAGGGACAGGGGACTTGTACTGGAGGATTATATTAAACCTCAAAGCATTTGGAGAAGAAACTGTAGATAGAAGTGACTGGAGCATATGTGCGGAGCCCTGGTTTGTCTGTTGAACATAAAGATAGCTGCTGAATTTCATTCCTTCTTTGGAGACCTGCATGCTCTGAAAATCTTTCAAGCTGCCATTTTTGCTTCATCCATTTTTTAGCAGACAGTCCTAGCCTTGGAAGCTGGGTGGTGGTGGCAACTCTAGTGGGAATTTGAATTGGAGCCTCAAAACCTTGTGGTCTGTGTCTCTCTTGCCATTTAGCAGTGGATCCTCTGCATTTGCCTCCAACCCCTCCCAGCAGCCATGGCAGTGACTCTGAAGGAGGACAGAGCCCGGCTAGATCGCTCCCTCCTTCAAGTCCAATCCAACTACAAGCCACGGCTAAAGTGACATCACGCACAACTTCAGCGCTCTCCAATTCCCCCCTCCTGACTGCACCACATGTAAGTTGGGCTGGCTTTTTCTAGCATAGCTCTCTCTCTCTTTTGGTTTTTGTTTTTGTTTGTTTTTAATTACTGTTTTTGCCATGGATTTGCTCATTTTCTGTTGTCCTTTAGATTAATCCATCTCTGGTCAAAACTGCAGATCCAGTAGTTCTTGCTCACTGGTCTGCTCTGTCCCCACAGAGAACAGCATGTGCCTCTCCTCTAAATTGAAACAGGGTTCAACAGTGTTATTAGGTTTCTCCCACCATGGATTGTGTTTTGCCTTCGGGCCCAGCCCTACTGGGTTAACCTGTCTCTGGTAGATCTGCATCTGTTCTCTTGTCTTGTCAAAAGCAAGTGGTGATCTTTTGAGAGGGATTTTCAGTAGTGCTTCTCATTTGTCTCCCTGTTTAAGCCAAGAGAAGTTTTACTGTTGGTCTCAATGTGTTCAGAGCTGGGCCAAGAACAACTGTGTTGAGAGAATCCTGTCCCAAAGGTTCAGTCTCTGCAGGGAAGCTATCTAAAAGGTCTTCCCCTTCTATGCATTCCCAATCACAAGAGGATGCTGTGTTAGTAAGCAGAGGCCTCTCTGAAGTGGGAGAGCTGCTGCCTCTCTTCCCTAACACCCTTTTCTCTATGGCTGTGTGCACTTGCTGTTATAGTATTTTGTTTCTGTGACACTTCCAGAAATTACAGGGGACTGGCCCACTTATCCTGACAGAGGAGGAGAAGAGGACACTGATAGCAGAAGGGTATCCAATCCCTACCAAACTGCCTCTGACAAAAGCAGAGGAGAAAGTGCTGAAGAAAATCCGCAGGAAAATAAAGAACAAGGTAAATGTTAGTTAGCTTCAGTAGGTAATTCCAGCTCATCCTTCATTTAAAAAGTCCTGCAGCAATTCCGCAGTAATGCTCTGTGGTATTGTTGAATGCTTTAAGATGTCTTTTAATAAAGTGTTTTTCTTTGTTCCTAAACACATCCATCAAATTGTCTGTCACTGTGGCAGTGTGCTTCTGTCTGGGTATTTACCTGAACACGTGAACAATAGAGTATTTAGCAAGCAGGGTATCAAGTTGCTGTTGCTTGGCTCCGTTTTAAAAATAGTACAATCCCACCCTTATGGTAAGCAAAGACCTCTGTATTCTTTCTGTGCTGATTAAGGTGTTCTTTTCCATTGATTCATGTTTTAAAATATGACTGTGTATTTCAGTGCCTTCATCTTTTGGTCACTGAATTCCATGACCTTTAAATGAATGGTTGATACCAAGGCTGTGAAATACCTTATGAGTCTTTTCTTTCTTCCAACGTGGGGAAGAACCTAGTCATAGGGAGGAAAGCATTTTTTTTCCAGACCTGACCAGCTCACTTGTTCTAGAGGATATTAGCACATCTTTGAAGGTTAATGCATTCTGTTATTCGTTTTGCAGACACTGGAGTAAATTTGCCCATACTACATTGGAATTTGGTCTTGTAGTATATTTTTTCAAGATTTTTGGAAGTGACTTTGTGCATTTAATGTACCACTTTCTTATAATCATAGTAATTTATATTGGAAAGTGTCTCTGGATCCTTTGGTTCAACTCTTTGCTTTGAAAGCAGGGTCAACTTGGAGCAAGTTGCTCAGGGACTTGTCCCGTCACTTTTTACTGTCTCAGAGGGTGATGAATCCCCAGCATCTCTGGGCAACCTGTTCCCATATCAGGCCACTCTTGTGGTAAAAGAAAATAGATAGAGTTCTTAATGCCTAATTGGAATTTCCTGTGTTGCAACTTGTATTTGATGCCTCTTACCATTTTGCTGTAAGCTTCTGAGAAGACTGACATCACCTTTGCTACACGAGATAGTTGAAGATAGCAACAGAATTTCTTCCTTAGCCTTCTCTGCTTAAAGCTGAGCAAAACTGGCTTTCTCTGCCGTTCCTGATGTGTCATGTGCTCCAGCATGCTTATTATAGCAGTGGTCCTCCTCTGGGCCTGCTTCTGTACATCCAAAATTATTTCAGAGCTACAAACTGTACATTGTACTCAACTATAGTCTTGCAGGCACTAAATAGAGGGAAAGAACCGTTTCTCTCAACCTGCTAACTACACTCTTGTTAATGTAGACTCAGATCTAGTTAACCACCTTTGCTACGGGGGCATATTGCTGACTTATGTCTGACTTGTTGTTCACCAAGACATGCAAGTCTTTTTCTACAAAGCTGCTGTCTAGCACATGGATGGGCTTTTCCTTTGCCAGATGCAGGGCATTGTCCTGGGATCACCTTTTAGTGTTTGTCCTAGGCTATTCTTTCCAGATAAAACTGATTTACTTTTTAAGGTTATTTAGTAAGAGCAAGGAATGATCTTTTTCCTACTACTGAGAGGAGCAGTCTTGCTTCAGGATGTGAAAACAGACCAAGTCAGTGATTTGCTTACCAGGAATAGAAGTGAGAACAGCACAGAGACTTGAATCTAATAACATCAGGGCTTTTTACCAGTTTATTAGTTGCCTTTTTTTTCCCCTATGCAAATATTTGGTGTTTTTCTTCCTTTTTCCTTAGATCTCTGCCCAGGAAAGTAGAAGAAAAAAGAAAGAATACATGGACAGCCTGGAAAAAAAGTAAGCTAGCCTCCTTCCTGTTTCAAGCTGGCCAGTAGCACTGGTTACTGGACTGGGAAGGGATCCAGCTGTTGATGCTGGGACTGTTTTGTGCACAGAGTGCCAGCTGCCATCTCGTGGTTGTGTCTGAGAAAAGGCCTTTCTTCTGGTTTCTGCTTGTACGTGCACTGGGCTGCTGCATACATAGCTGTGTCTACCTCCAGCACGTCGCTAACGTGCCAACAAAGATTTCAAACTTTAAATAAGGCAAAACCCATCTGCTGTCAGCCTCCCCCTCATGCAAGTCTGTTGGCTTAGTGTGTAGGCAACGTCCAGGGAAAGGTGGATTCAGAGCGAATATATTCTGTCTTCTAGTGCAGATGGAGACAGAAGTAGGGAGTGGGTGAGTCAAGACTGCCTGGGAAAATAAGCAGGACTCAGGAAAACAGCATGTGACCGATCGATTTCCTTTAGAGGGAAGGAGCCAAACCCCCAGTTAGTGATTTATGTCCCAAGTTAATCTTTATTCCAACAGACAAGTATTCCAGTATTTCTCTTATGTATTTCACCAGATGGATCTGTTAAATGGCTTGTACCATCTTTGGTGATATCCTTCATGTAATTTCCTTTTTTTCTTCTTATCTCTATGGATGAGTCTTGCTTTCTCAGAGCTGCTCTGGTGAAAAGTCCACCATATACATACACATACCAAAGCTATTTCCCTTCACCTTTTTCCTTCTAGAAGCTATTACAGCTGGTCATGTTTGTCTTTTTAGGAGTCCTGTATTTTCACTTGGGCCTCTTATGTGGCATGCCATATGATAACCAACTTTAGTTTAGGGGGTTTCCAGGAGCAGTGTGGAAGTGATCACTCTCTTGGAAATGAATACTCTTCACACCTGAAATTCGAGGATCTGATTTCAGAAGCATAGCATTCGCTAGATTGCTTGGTGCCTCATCCTAGTAATGAAATGCAGACATTGAAAACCTTTGCACAAAATACTTGCTAACGGCATAAATACAGCATGTTCTGTAACTTTTAAAGTATCTGTCCCATGGCCTGATGCACAGAGAAAGTCTGAGCAGGGTCTTTGCTGTTGCTGTTTCAAGAGGCAAAAAGTAGTTACAGCCCATCCTGAGTGAGCCACGCCTGCTGGGGTGTAGTTGAGCACTGTAAGCAGGTGCTCCACAGGGAGTAGTATCTTTTGCAATATCTTTTACACCATGAAGTATGATTAAAGATTATGACTAAAGCTCATTGGTATAACTTTTCATTAAGTGTAGGCAAGACCACAGACATCTCTGTGAAAGCAAGTTTAATAAATGATTGATTTTTTACATTCCTCTTTCTTTTCTTGTGCTATCTCCAGAGTTGAAACTTGTTCAAATGAAAATAGTGAGCTGCGTAAGAAGGTTGAAGTCCTGGAGAATACCAACAGGTAATGTATGAAGGGAATAAAACAAAACTGTAGCATGATATTACAGTGAAAAATTAAAATCTGGAAGTTAAGAGATTGCTTGAAATGTGATAGCTGTATCTGGTCTGGTTATTGTCAAAGAAAGATGAAGAAGGCCAGTTATTGTGACTGCAGTGTGATGTAACACATAGAGGCTTTGATGTAAGGTCTTATACTATCTCCCTAGCCTGTGGTATGCTTGGAAAACCTCCTAGTACTCTTATTTGTGTTCTTCCACTGCACAAGGAAACATGATTAGTGATACATAGCAAACTAAAAACTACAGCCCAACTCTCCAGATTGTCTTTATTTAGTGAAAGACTGTTTTGACAGGAGACCTTGACCTGGAGCATGAGACATCCAGAAATTACAGTGCTGAAGAGTCGTTATTAATTCCTTCTGAACTAACATGTCATTGCAATTATTGTGCACCCTTCTAACCACCTCACACCCCGGGATTTCCTTCATTTAGAGGGAGAAAATCAACTTCATGTTTCTTCATTTCCGAAGAAGTGGGTGCCTCAGTGCTGGCTTTCTCAAAGGACACATGGCAGAAAATGTTTGATAGCTAAGCTTTTAATCTAATGTTAGCTGAGAGTGGAGTTGCATTTAAAAATGTCCATCATGGATCATGCTCCGAGTGTTCTCAAATGATGGCAAATTCCAATGAGTAGGTACTAGATAAGTCCACTGTTAACACCTTCTAGTTAGAGGCATTTGTCGTGATGGTTGAATATTAACATTGATCATGATGGTAGCACTGAAGTGTGGGAGGAGGCTGGGTTTTGAAGATAAGACCCACGATCATGAAAAATGGCCCTAGAGCTTTTCTGGCAGCCAGTGTATTGCTAATTGAATGACATGTGTTGTTTCTAATCTCCGGATCCAATCTCTAATTTCATGGAGCCAGACCCTGTAGCACTGCAATTTGCTGGAGAGTCTCCCACACACTGCTCATGCATAAAGACATCTGCTGCTTGTTTGAAGAGAGCCAAGCCATTTCTGTGCCTCCTGTAGCTTCCTTCAGGGCTTTTACATAAAAGAACCAGGAATCGTTCTGTAGGTGTAGAGTAGGATTTTCTTTCCCAGGATCTGTCCCAGGAGGTGCTGAAGGCAGCTGCTCTAAGGAAAGGTGCAGCTGTGGATGAGCTACTCAGGGACAAGAAGTTGTCAAGCCTAGAGTTGTTCTCCCCAGTTCATATAAATGTAGCCAGCTTTTTCCATCTTGGAGTTATTGGGAACGCGATCATGAGAACAGGTTTATTGGTATTGTCTGTTCTTTTAGACAGGACCTTTAGCATCCTCTTTATTATTTGATGATCTTAATTCTCGCATGCTAAATGTTCTAAAAATATTTAGTGAACTGATATTATCTCTGAATCCTTCATACTTTGCGCATGTGGGATGAGTTGCCTTGTTTTCTTCCCTCTGCAATAGCATTGATATTGATTTGTAATCTCCTGCAGAGAAGCAGATGTTCCTGACCCTCTGCACAGAAATTCTTGCAATTCATGGTGATGCTGTTTTGGCTATTTAGATACAAACTGTACCTAAAATCTGTTAAGGCTTCAAATTGAAGTATCGAGAAATTTCTGAAAGTGCCTGTTTTCATCAAGCCTGAGTTACATAACATACCACATTATGGGTTTTTTTCACCTTAGCCCCAAAGAGCCACTTTTCTTATTTATTGTATAATTGTGCAACTGTCTCATTCAGAGAATGTTTCCAGGACTTTGTTTAATGTACATTATCCATTTCATATGGTTTATTGAGAATGTCTGGTTTTCTCAGTGGTATTTGCACAGAGCCTTGATATGGCATCCAGAAACTGACCAAATGTTTCAGAAATTGTCTTCACAGCATCCTACAGCTGGTAGTTCCATCTCCTGTGTACAGTCAGGAATCAAAGTTCAAAGCAGTGATGGTCAAAATTATGCAGTTTCAGTTTATTTTTGGATATCCAAATTTAAATGTTTAGGACTTTACTTCTCAAAATCCCTGGCACACAGTTATACACACATGTACCTTACTTAATATGCCCAAAGCAGAGCCCCAGTTGACTTTAATTGCAACTTGGGGTGTTCAAAGCAGTAAAAACTGAAGATGTTGTTGAAGGTCTTCTCTAAAAATAGACCTACAAACATCAGAGCTGTTTTCTTGTTGTGAAAAATTCTAAGAGTGCAAGAAAGATAAAAGGAAAATAAGAGCAGTGATTACCTGTAAAAATGTTGATGCATTAAGTGTGGATGAAGGGAAACTTGGGTTTTTACCTTGTTGGAAAATTGGGCTATGGCTGCTTAGCTAACAGTTCATGCACATGTATGTGCTGTTAGTCAATATCATGTTTTTATAGTCTGGCTGGAATTGAGCAGAACGGAAGGGCAATTTCCAAAACACAACTGTTGTACAGCAGAGTTTCTTTTCAGTAGTTGCAATCAGTTTTTTAGAGCATGTTATTCTATATATAGAACAAATTTTGCACAGATACATACCTAAGGCTTCAAGGAAACCCTCCTTGCATTTAAAAATCTGGCTCCAAACCATGGAAACACTAGAATTTCTTGTGGTAAAAATGTTCCTACATTATTCTCAGTAACATGAACAAATTTAGAAGAATCTTCCCCAAGGGCCTGCCTTTGCCTGAAATTCTGGATCTGAAAAGATGTAATGTAAAAGATGCAGATGTGGTCAAGTTCTTTGCATCCAGAAGCATCTCCCTTGACATTTATGCATCTTAAAATGCAAGGCAGGAGTCTGGAGATCAGGATACAGGGGAGTTTTTAATTCTCATTACTCTTAGTGGGTGACTGCAACATTTTTGGCAACTTTAGTATTAGAACACTAGCATATGTTTCCTCTCCTAATTTATGTGACTCAGTCACTTAAAAGAAACGCATCCAAGTTCCTTTCTCAGCAGGTGTCTCAAAACTAAGGAAGCACATTATTACATGAGTATGTGTCCTATAGCCACAAGCGTGCCAGGCTCTCATTGGTTTCAGTAGCATCTGAATATGTGGGGTGCTATTGTCTTAAAAAGCACAGAGTGTGAGAGGAATGGGTAGCTGGGCCTAAACAGTTGTGGTGAACAGAGCCAAATCCAGCTGGTGACCGGTCACGAGTGGAGTTCCCCAGGGCTCAGTATTGGGGCCAGTTCTGTTTAATCTCTTTATCAAAGATTGGGACAAGGGCATTGAGTTGCCCCCTCACTAAGTTTGCAGATGACACCAAACTGGATGGAAGTGGTCTGCTGGATGGTACGATGGCCATACAGAAGGATCTGGACCAGCTGAATCAATGGGCTGAGGCCCATTGTATGAGGTTCTATAAGAACAAGTGCAGGACCCGGTCACAACAACCCCAGGCAGCACTACAGGCTCGGGGAAGAGTGGCTGGAAAGCTGCCTGGTGCAAAAGGATCTGGGGTTGTTGATTGACAACCAGCTGAACATGAGTCAGCAGTGTGTCCAGGTGGCCAAAAAGGCCAACAGCATCCTGGCTTGTATCAAGAATAGTGTGGCCAGCAGGACTAGGAAAGTGATCGTCACCTGTACACAGCACTAGTGACGCCGCACCTCAAATACTGTGTTCAGTTTTGGGCCATTCACTACAAGAAAGACATTGAGGTGCTGGAGACAGTTGAGAGAAGGGAAACAAAGCTGGTGAATGGTCTGGAGCACAAGTCTGATGAGAAGCAGCTGAGGGAACTGGGGCTGTTTAGCCTGGAGAAAAGGAGGCTGAGGGGAGACCTTGTTGCTGTCTACAACTACCTGAAAGGAGGTTGTAGCAAGATGGGTGTCAGTTTCTTTTCCTAGGTAGCAAGTGATAAGACAAGTGGAAATGGCCTCAAGTTGCACCAGGGGAGGTTCAGATTGGATATTAGGAAAAATTGGTTCATGGAAGGGGTTGTGAAGCACTGGAACAGGCTGCCCAGAGAAGTGGTGGAGTCACCATCTCTGAAGGTGCTTAAAAGATGTAGAGATGAGGTTCTTAGGGACACGGGTTAGTGCTGGACTTGGGGTAGTGGTTGGACTCGACGATCTTGAGGTTCTCTTCCAATCAAAATGATGCTATGGTTTAGTGCCAGGGTAGGCTAATGGTTGGACTCTTTGATCTTGAGGGTCTTCACTGATTTGCATGGCTGTTCCTTTATTTGAGGCTGGTAAAGCCAGTTTACCAAGTCATTTTCAAGGAGTGAATGATCTGCATTTAGGCTTCAGTGAGATATCTTGCACTTCACTTAATACCAGCCTTATTATAGTTGACAAAATGTGGCAGCCCTGGAGCAAGTGACTCCTTGTTCTCAAGGCAGCAAGGTAGTGTATTTATGCTGGAACATCTTTGATGAAATGTCCTGAGTTTTTACTCTGTAAGTCTAATTGTGGATATTTTTTCTGCTTTAAGGTATTCTGGTCTTTCAGTGAAAACCTTTACTTGAGACTTACTCTCCTACAAATAGGACAGGCAGAGAAAGAATCTGTATGTAGAGATGGCAGACAGAGTAATTTTTCTCTCTCCTTATCAAAAGTAGTTTTTTTGTTACTCTCTAAGTAGATAAATTCTCTGAAAAATCTTGATCAAAATAAACAGTGTTTGGTGTCTCCTAGAAGGTGTCTTTTTGTTTGTTTAAATAGATGTTGGATTTTAAACATAGACATTGAACCGAGGAAGCCTCCCAGGTGGCTAGGTCCTGGAGTGACAAATTTCCTCTCCTTAATCAAACTGTCACTGGAAGCAGAGGGGACGCCTTGACTTGTTCCTTACTTCGGTGGTGAAAGGGACTCTTCTGAAGATGAATAGGTGAATGTGCACACAAAAACAAGACATCACAGGCAGAGTGAATTTTGCTGGCAGTGTGTGTAAGGGGGAGCAGGAGTCTTCAGTCACTTTGCAGCTTTCCTATGAGGTGCTTCCATTGGCAGGGAAAAGCGTGAAAGCGCGTTCGCACCTCCTACGGAGGTGACCCTCTAATTGAATATCACTGGGAAATGTGTCAGACACAATGAAAATAATCCCTGTGGGTGCAAACCCCCTTATGCACACTACCTTGGGATTTTATTTTCTCCTGTTAGGATTTAGCCACAGGCAGTGTGTTTCCCTAAAAGCATTTGTGGCCTTCCTGCTGCTATTTAGAGGGAGCATCTTCTTTTAACATAAGCTGCTGCTCTATAGAACAGAGAGCTGCTCCTTTCCCTTCTCAGTCCAGGCCATCCTTGCAGCTGTCCAGTAACAACAAAGGCAGCTTTTGCATGGGAAAGTAGACCTTTTGACATTGGAATCCGGTCTTCCACCATTCCAGGGTCAAATAGAGAATAAAAGCACCAAGGAGTGCGCCATTTTGGCAGGGGCCAGGGTAAACTGGTATCCTCTCTGAACAAACAGACTTGATTCTTGCCCTTGCCTTGGCTCTTGCTCTTAGTTTGAAGATGCACCGGTAGCCTGGCAGCTCGCAATGCCGAGTCCTTGTCTGCCGAGAAGGCAACAGTAGCTCTGCTCAAACAGATAATGACTTGGAGGAGAAAGACATTTTGCATTAAGGTAGTTGGTAAACAAGGTGGGTGATGAATCTTCCTCCATGTGTACAGCAGACCTCAGAATACCTGCCTAATTATACTTTCCAAAAAGAGAATGTTTTGGAATCAGCTCGCTGGGCCCACTCTGCCCAGCAGGTTTTTTTAATTGAACACAAAAAGGCAGAGATGAGCAAAATGAGGAGAACTGCCTCTTCTCTGTTGATTTCCTCACCAGCCATTAGCTGTTTTCTCACTGACGCCTCCACAAAAAGTGGTAAGAGTGATCAGCATTTCAAGGATTCTGCTGCTGCTGCCAGCCCCCGAGCTGATGAGGAGGAAGAGAACTCCTTCCTCCTCGCTCCACAGAGCTGTTCTGTGTCAAGCCCGGTGACTCAGTCCCAAACCGGGGGAAAAATTTAGTCTTCTGCAACAGCACAGAAATTTCAGGGTTAAAAAGGCATTGCTTTATAGTGTATATGTATAGTGCCTAGGGTGGCAATGCTGTATACAGCACGTTCTGTGCTGGAAAATGATATGTGTCATGTATGCAAGTCTTTGCAAACCCTAGGCCATGTAGTGGATGGGAGGAAGAGGTGAGGAAAGATGCAGAAGGGAGCAGGGAATTAGGATGGTCTCATTTACATGATGGACAGTGTTTTAATCGCTTAATTTACCTGCAGTCTCTGTAATAGTGAATAAAGGACTGAATTAGACTAATCACTTTCTTTTTTTAAATAATGAGTTGCAGAATAAACCATGCTCTCAAGAGCACGCGAGACATCCTTCCCTAATAAGTTGAGAAGGATTTTCTGGCCCAGATAAATCTGTGCTGTGAGCATGCCTTGTGCTCATTTCAGAATGCATTCCTGAAGTCCTTGAATTCATTAAACCCTAATTAGCAGTGAGCATTGATGATTAAAAAAAATCTGTAATAATAGGCAGACAAGTGTATATTGAGCTGTGAAGGCACCTCTGGGTCTGTCCTACAATTAGCTTTTAGCCAGTTTGATCTTAAAATAATCCTTCTATTTTCTCTGACATCCTAACCTTGCCTCTTGCTTTAGCATTTGACGTCACACCCTCCAAAGCTTTGGTCTGGAGTGTTGTGGGGGTTACCCTCTGCACTAGATTGTGAGACTTACAGGAAAAACGAAAAGTGAAACTGGAAACAAACAGCAAAGTTAACATTCAGATGCAAATTGTACTATATTTGATTGTGTCTAGGGCAAGTATTTGGATTACTCCTTATTTGTTAAAAAGCTTTAATGAAAACAAAAGAAAACTGCTGTGATAACCCTATATCAATCATTCTTTGAGATAATTTCCCATGTAAATTACTAGTATCCTAACTGTAGTCATTGATGATGATACAGCAAAAGTAAAATAGCCAGAAAGACAGAAAACCTTCCCGGTCTGGGACTGTTGACTCCAAGGAGAACAGAATTGCCATCACAGTTGGGAGCTCTTTGTGGCTGGGACTTCTGAAAGATACAGGCAGAGTAGCCACTTCAAGCATCTGTGATTTTTGTCAGCTCCTGGAGGATTTAGCAAATAGGAATAAAATGCTTTATTTAATAAATGAATTTATAAGAAATGAAGTCTGTGCCTATGTCTAGCTTTAAGACCTTCTCTTTGAAAATGGTCCAGCATGTAGTCCAAACCACTGTACAGCAAGTTTTCAGAAAAAGAAGGTAGCTGTATACCTTTACTACCAGCCAGAGCAGCTATAAACTTACTTCTGCATCTTTTCACATGATGGTGAAACTCCTACTGAATTCATGATGCAGAACCAGGTTGTATCTGCATCTAGTCACTTGTATATAGAGTAATTTCAGTTGTTTGTACACTTACCAGAATTGTTTCTTGTAGAAACACTGAAAGTACAGGTTTTATTTACAAGAATCTTCTGAAAGTGCTGAAGAAGTAATTGTTCAGGGACATCAGTTGAGGGAAAGCAAAAAAATCTTTTTGAAAGATTCAGTGCTAATACATGAAAAATCTTATAAAACTAAATCATTCCTAGCTAGTAACCTCGAGAGGAGGACTTTAATGATCTGTGCCTTGTCATAAATGCTGTATTATTGCCAGGTGCGGAATATGAAGCAAAACGCTGTTTAATCAGCAAGTAGATGCTTATCTGTTGTCTTTGCTTTCCAGAACGCTTCTGCAGCAGTTGCAGAGACTCCAAGCCATGGTTGCTGGGAAAGTGTCCCGTTCATGTAAGGCAGCTAGCACACAGACAGGGACCTGTCTTATGGTGAGTGTCCCTAGAGCTGAGAATTGTAGGGGAATGAGAATCTTTTCCCACTGCTCAAAGGCATATCCCTTTTTCTGCGAAACCCCTCACTTGCAAGTTCTCAGCTTGGGAAACCTCTCTTCAAAATTTGGCAATGAATTTTGAGGTCGGTGAGACTCCTGGCTGATTAAGATTAATGGTGGTGGGAAGGCATTAAATTCTGGAGGAGACTGGGCCTGTGCTTTTGATTGAATGCTGCAGTGATTAAAGAAGGAACACTGCTCCTCTGAGTGACCTGTTTTATTATTTTCTACAATATTGTATGTGAGAAATCATGTCTAGAGTTGTAAAATGAAAACAATGGTGACCTTTGGAGCCCAATTCTTTTGATATCAGTAAAAATAAACTTGTTCATCCAAATAAAAATATGATTAAGGCTATAAATCTTCCTCTGGCCTATTTCAATAATAGTAGGCAGGATAAGAAAAGGATTAGAATGAAACATTTCCTTTTTCCCTCCTTACACTTAGCCAGCAAGTACTCTTTATACTAAGTGCTGTAAATTGATGGAAATAATTTTCAAGGCCTGAGTTGTTCACCTAGTCTGCCAGCCCCTCTATTGCTTTGAAGCAAGACTGAGGCAAGCAGCAAAAATAACCCTGGAAATTCCCAACAGCATCTATAAAACACACGTGGTGGTTGTGTCTGCTTTTCAGCTTTGGGAGTAAATAAGGCTACAGGCCAAAATGATGGCAGACATTGAAAAAAAAAAACCTCCAGCATTGAAATCTGCCCTTTAAAACACAGCATTTCTGTTGCATACCTTTACTAAAAGACACTGTATGCAGTGATTGAAATAGCCTCAAATGATTTGTTTTTAAAAAGTATCAGATGTGCTTTGCGTTGATTCTTAGTTTTGATGTGCACGTGTGGACCAAGGGCTAGTGCACTTACCTCTTCTGCATCCTCCCTTTGCCAGATGGTGGTGCTGTGCTTTGCAGTAGTTTTTGGCAGCTTCTCTGAGAGCTATGGGCCGTATCCTTCTGCTACAAAGATGGTGTTGCCCAGGCAGCATTCTTCGCCAGAGTCCTACACAGACTCCATCGGTAAGTGGCAACTGTCCCAGTCTTGCTCCGTGCTTGGTTGTGCTTTGACACTTGTTTTCCACCCTCATCCCTAACCCCCTCCTCAAGCACCTCTTGCTTTTCTGCTCCTCAACAGGTCACTCTGTGATAAACCTGTGTCTTTTGAAGGATAGCTTGGCAAGCTCTTTGGGTGGCAGAAGGCTTTATATCCATAGGCAAAACCTTTTCCCACTAGCCTGCATGGTACTGCTGTTTAAAGCAGTTTCGTTTCTGTTTGTGGAGCTAAAGCTAGTGATCTGTAAAAGGTAGCAGGATTTCTACTTGGTAGCAAATGTTCACACTGTTAAAATGTGCAACTGATTTTGTCTGATGCGTCTTTTGGCAGTGTCAACAAAGAGTCCAAGGGCTGAGTGGAAACTGTTAATATTATATACCCATAATGAACCAGTTGTTTTCAATATGTATTATCGAAGCGATTGTTTCATTTTGTTCTTGTTTTGTGAATAATTCAGTGCTTTTTGATCCCTACCTGGACCATTACTGTGGTATCTTTCCTCAGCTATCAAATTACAAGTTAATCACTATGAAAACACCTTTGCGGCTCCAGTTCTGCTCTGATGGCTTCCATTTCTTTAAATGACCAGGGCCATTCTCTGAGTTGCCTGTTCCTCATCTCTTCTTGCCTTCTGTCTTTGTATGCAGTGAGGTCAAGGAGTCTGCTAATTTATGAAGAGCCTCATCAACTGGAGGAGTCGTCAAGCCCGATCTCCTTTGCAGATCGCAATGACAGGCAAGCAGACACCTCCAAGTACACAGCACTGTCCCTGGAGGCCATGCCAGGGACACAGCAGGATGATATCATGCAGTTCACAATAGCCAATGAGACGAGGCTGGAGAAATCAGTGCTGCTGGGCCTGCAGCAGCACAGGTAAGTGTAGGGTGAGCTGCTTGTCACAGAGGTGTTGGGCATCACTGTCATTTGTTCCTGGAGACCAGAAGTAAGACTAGGGGGCTCAGCTGTGCTGGGCACTGTGAGATGTGAAGTAAGAGTTTGGTCTCTATCTGGAGAGCTTATAGGCAAAGTTATTGTTACTCTGGAGAAGCGGTTGCAACAATATTGTAGCAATACAGCTACCAAACTTGGTGCTTCTGCCAGAAACCTGACACTTGTAAGACCGTTAGTTGTGCCTACCCACTTCTTTAAGCACTTAAGTTCTGTGTCTCCTAAAGGAATAAATAAGCTTTTGCCAGTTGGGTGAAAGTGTGAGGCTGTGACTCACTGGGCTATCTATGAGGTTATGGTGTGAAGAGCTGGAGTTTCTTGCAGCAGTGATCTTACTAAGGGCATTACTGTGGAAAGTTCACAGTACTCAATCTTAAGAGACAGACCTGTGAAGTTATCTGAACTACTTAACAAAGAGCTTTTTCGTAAGTTTGTTTGTTTTAGCAGAAATGCAGTCTCTTTGGGGCCTTTGCAAGAGAGAGAATTCACTGGTTTAAATGTGTGTGCAGTTTTCTTTCCATGCCACCTTTTCTTGTCCTGCCACTGTCCCGTTGGCCCTGGTCTTGGTCTCTGCTACCAAAGACTAGCAAGCACACCAAACAGAAGAACATTGCCCCAAGCATGCCTTCTGAGCCCTTGTTTCAAAGTTATACCTAGAGCCAAAGAGATGACTAATTCAGTGTGTTACCATACTCCAGCTGACAAGTACCTGGTAAATACTGAGTGCCTTTTTAGCACTAGCCACTTCAAGCAGGATATGCACTTTTAAAAATTACTAACTATTAGTGTTAACCTTTGTTGTTTTGGTTTTTTTGTTCCCTGCAGAGTCAACTCTGAACTAGAAGGAAATGAAACACTGAAGATAATTGAAATAGATAGAAGAGTCAATGCCACCTCTTAAAAATAAAAAAGGCCTTTTTTTTTTGTTTCCCTCTTTCCCACATATTTTCAACCAAAGTCCCCCTGACTTGTCATCCTCAGTGAACCAAAGCACAAAAGAGAGGGAGTTCGACTTCTGCATTGACTGGTGAGGCTGTAACTGCAGAAGAGATCTCTTGTCTTTGTAACTCCTCACTTCACACACAGTCCCTGTCTTTGTTTTTATTCCTTTCCTGCTGATACTTGCAAGGGTGGGATTGAATTATGATGGCAGATGATGCCAGCAGTGTGCCGGTGACTGGTGGGTGTTTGTACGTGCACGCACACATCCTAATCTGAGCACAAAGACATTCTGTAGCAGAGTGGAATATGCCAAACTGATGGGAGTGTGTGGGTGATAGGTTTTATGGGAGAGGGAACTGAGAGAAAGAGGAGATGCAGCATACTGCTGCTCAGAATCCAGCCACAGCTCCATGCCTACTGGTCTACAGCACTTGAGCCTTTTGGGCGGTTGAGGAGCATATTGTGTAGTCTGCCTCTGAAGGGACAGGAACGGGCTCTGATACAGTTAACAACAGAGGTGGGAGAGCGGTGGGCAGTGATGCTGCTGAATCCCGACCTCTTTCTCTTTTCTCCCCTCCAGCCCCTTTATCATTTAGTGGGGTAGGTTTCTCTGTGGGTTGAAAGCAGTCCTCGTAGGCTTCCCTACTGCTTCCACCCTTGTGGAATTCAGGCAAAGATCAGTTGCTGTCTTCTCACACTTTGTCCATGTAAGAGAATTACACTAGTTTAACTAAACCTGTTTGGAAAGCAGGTTTTGTTAAATTGATGCAATGTTTTAGATGGATGTCCTTTAGTCTGCTTAAGACTAATCTGTTTAGCTTAAATCAGTTCTTTCCCAACAAACGAAATCAATGTAAGGCTTAAACCAGAAGTGCCTCCTGAGAGGACCATGTGGATTTAATTTATTGGCTTTGAGATGCGTTGATGGAATTTCTTATGTAGACCTGGTCCCAGATTTTCTTGTTTTCCTTTCCTTTCCTTGCCATCTTCCTGTTACTGTTGTAAATAGTATTTATTAGCTTTGCAAAATCGTGTCCAAGCGGTCGCAATGAAGAGAATTGAGCTTCCCTAACCCTGCAAGTGGTCTGGGCAAACTCTGAAATCAGACACACAGATACCATTAAACACCCATTCCTTCCTCTCCGAACTTGAATTGCCCTAAAATACAGCCATGGGTCTTATCTTCCTCTTACCTCCTTTTCTAGAGATGTGATCTTAAACCAACTGATTAGCCAAAACCCCAACTGGAGGTGGTGGACACCATATTAGCTGTATGGCAAGACAGCCCCTGACTTGAGGAATTAAGTATGTAGGCAGCAGACAAGGCAAGAGAGGGATGAGCTGGGCACATAGGGAGTTCAATGGAAAAGCCAAGAGCAGTGTTCAGGTCTGATCCTGGTCCAGTACTTTTCTCCCTGCTTTGTTTCCTCTTTGTCCCATGTAGCTGGTGCCTTTAAGGGTTTTCCCTCTCTTGGTACTGTGGTCATGTCTCTGCATGGACCATTGAGGATGGAGTTGATGCGAAAATCCTAATTCAGCAGGCTAGCACATAGCTATTCTATAGTTTACCAGAAGTAGTCAATTTTTAAAAATAATTAAAAATTTTGAAGCTCTTTTTCTTTTTTTTTTTTTCCTAATGATAAATAAGGGAAAAACTAATGTAGCCTTAGAAGTAATTTTTTACCATGTACAGTAGATATTTCCTGCAAATATTCTATTTTGTAAAATACTGCATTTCTATTTTATTACAGCAGCTGCCACATCAGCTCCTTTCTTGATCTTCATTCTCCTTAGACTTTCTTCCTTCAGTAGCCTATTTTGCCACCCTCAGGCCTGACTCAAAACCCAATGGAATTAATGGAAATAATTAGGTGGGCTACAGCAGGCTGTGGATCAGTCAGAACTGTGCCATTTTAAGGTGTTTCACATTAGTGACAGTGAAACATGTGCCTGACTCCATGAAGTTGTAATGAGTTTTGGCATACAGACGTGCTTCCTAGGTAATGCCCTTTTCTTCTGTGCAAGTGCCTTTTTATTACTTTACCTGTGGTAGCAATGAGAGGAGAAATGTCATTGTAGCCTATTTTGCAAGTGTTCCCTTCTTGGCGTGGGTCAGTCTCCTCCTCAAGGCCTTTTTCCCTTTACAGTGATCCTGCTGGGTCCTCTGCACCATTCCAGTATCCACCAGCGGCTTTTGTATGGGCTGTTTTGAGCAATGGTTTAAGGCTTCACATAAATAACGAACACCAGTGGGTGCCACAAGGGATGGCTGCATTGCTTTGCCACTTGAGGTCCACAAAGTGACAGGAAAAGGCTGGGACTGACCCTTCCCAACCTTACACTGGTTGGTCAGTGTAAGTGGGCAAGGTCACAGCTTAGAAAGTTCCTTAAATGGTCCTTTTTTTTTCCAAGCACCCATGGTTTGTCACCTCTGAGAGCAACTGAATGGTTAAGTCTTCTGCCAAAGAGGGCCCGGGTTGTGGAGCACAACACCACTCGTCAGTCCTGCGTTTTGCACTGTGCCTAAGTAGGCGGCCGCTCTGCTTGAGCTCATGCCCTTGATCAGTTAAATGGATCGCCTGCCATTGCAGACACAGCTGACTTCGCCGTATTAATACCAAAATTGAATTATTTCTCTGTACTTAAAAGACGGATAATTTTGCAAAACCCAAACACCACCCCCCCACTCTGAAACCTACTGCATTAGTCACCATTAAAGCTTTG
Source organism: Nesoenas mayeri (assembly GCF_963082525.1). NCBI lineage: Eukaryota > Metazoa > Chordata > Aves > Columbiformes > Columbidae > Nesoenas > Nesoenas mayeri. The sequence goes on along the minus strand of NC_137541.1, from coordinate 60,791,419 downwards.
CCATTTTGTTGGCTTAATTTGGACATGGTGTTTCAAATCTGATTGGGAGATAGTCATGTTTTCATCTGGAGCATTTTAAACTGGCCACAGTCGGGGTCAAGCCTCTGAACTAATTCATCCAAGCCAGAATGGCAATACCCATTTTCTTGTAACTGTTTGATAATCTGTTTCTATAATCTTAATCTGTGTAATCCTTTAAGTTATTTTAAGATACTCTTTTGGGGAATCTCTTGACCTAGTACACACATTGCTTAGGGATTTATTATGTTAAATATTACTTCTTTATAATAAGGAAAACCTTTGCTTTGCTTTGGTAAGTTTGCAATGATTTTTCTTCAGGGGCCTTAGTAGAACGAGTTTCTCTGCTAGATACTAGGGGCCAAAAAATCACCTGTCGTCACCTACCCACAGGCTATCACTGTCTCCAGAGGTGGTTTGTGCCTATGCACGTACCTGGCAAGGGGACAGAGGAGGCAGGACACGTGCGATTGCACTTCCAACCCCAGCAGTGCAGGGGTGACCCAAATGTGAAGGCTGAGGCACCGCAGACGGTGTGGAGAGGCAGCTGAATGTGCTCAGTGTTAAGGGCACAGGGAAAAGGCAGTGAGGTGTATTCAGGGAGGATGCCAGTCTAAGTGCTTTTAATTAATTCAGCTATATTACTTAAGGTCTTAAGTCTTCTGCCAGTATACTTTTTCCAGTCATCAGTGACCTGGTGCTGTAGAATAGTGAGTGTGTGTGTGTGTGTGGACAGAGTAGGCAAAGGCCTTATGTGCTACTTAATTTCCATTTCCACTAGAGGACTTAAGAGATCCTTGGAGTCTTCAGCTATAACATGCTGCTTGTCTGCATTATTTCATACACACTAGTAAACTTACCTTTTGGCCCATAGCATTAAAGCATGTTTAAATCTGTCGGATTTTTGCTTCTAGGGAGATAAGCTATGAAGGTATGTAGGGCATTATTATATATATACATATATATATATATATTTGAAAACTATAAAGCAGAGGGCATGTGACAATTCTAACCTTGTTACCAATGTGTAGATAGCGTGTGGGTTTTTTTGGTGGTGTTTTTTTGTGTGTTTATGGGTTTTGGTTTTTTGTTTGCTTGTTTTTTTCCCCAGGCTATTTCTAGTTCTTTGCATTTCTCCTACTTCATCTATACTATTCAATATTCTTCAGCAGCACAGACTAATAATGGATTAGGCTGAGGTTCTTAGGCCAGATCCCAGCTAATAGAACACCGCACACTTCTCACCGGTTTGGAGGCTGCAGGTCTGATTTATAGGGGCAAGGAACCTCTTCCATATCTCTCTGTGTAACAATGTGCCTCAATGTATTCTTGTTTTTTCTAATGTAGAGCTGAAATAAAAAACTTTTTGTTTTCCCTGCTAAAGAAACCAACCCACCTCTCCACTCCCATCCCCCAAACTATCAGCACTGAATTCTGTCTAGACGCATTTAGAATATAGGTCAAGTAAATGAATGATATTAATTGCTACATTGGGAGGGATTTCCACTGAGTATTTGGGCTCTAGATTCCAGCTAATGCCAAGAGGCCATTGTACAAAACCCACGCAGCTAAGAACAGAAGAATAAGAAATATTTTTATACTCCTAATGACGAAAATATTTCTTTCTCAAGTCATTAATTAGAAAGGGAACATTTTGTATTCTGAAGGTGAAATGGTAGGTCAGTACTTTATAGTTACAAAAGTTATAATCGCCTATATAAGTAGTGTAGTACTATGGTGTGCTGCGGCTTTGCCCTGTAGTGTTGGGGATAAACAACTTTGGGGGTTGCAAAAATGAATGAACTGGCTTACATGTTCGGAGCTTTACAAGTAAGATGTGAGGATTCAGTCCATGGGCCAGGATATTGTAGCTTTCTCATGGCCAGTATAATGATGGCGGGCATTCAGGGATCTGTTGAGGGTGTGCTCTCAGTTACTGCTGCGTTGCTTAGGTGATCGGCGTCCACTGGAGACTTCAGGATCGAGAGGAGAATTGCCATTGGTTTTGGTGCTTTTCATATCAGGCCTTTTTCTTCCTTACGATAGTATACAACTGAGTTGACTTCCTACGTAGAAAAGCCTGCACCTCGCAGGATACTCTCATTTGTCATGCTAAAATAGAGTATCGATATTCTTCATTATCTCCTCTGCCCTAGAACCCATCTCCGTGCTCTTCCTCTAAGAGCTGGAACTGAATAGGAGAGAAAAAAAACATGGGAAAGATGGATGTGTAGACCTGCCTTACACAAAAGATGAAAGAAGTGGCTGATGAGGGGACTCCTGACGTCACATGGAAACTTGCTAGTTCTTGATTCCATAAATCAGCAATGGTAGCCGATTTCATTAGTTACCCCCTTGTTTAATTTTTACTCTTCCCCTTGCTCTTTAATACTATGCAGTCCTGTTTATGCATATCTGACCTTTATGGTGTATGCCATTTTTCCTTCCAAACAGCAAGCAAAAACCTTTTTACACTTTAGCAGCCTATAATTAATCAAGTGGAAGGGAGAGACAGGGAAGGAGAGGCAAGTAATCAGTTTCCTTTAACAGAACTCTGCTCATATCTGACTTTACCATATCAGATTTTAATTCAATGGTGCTGATGTAACAGTGTCTTGCTTTCTTCATTCGTACAGTTAGCAAGAACAAGTGTGAGTGTGTGTGTACCTGGGCACGTGTGCATGGTGAGCAATGACAAAAAAGAAAACAAATGCAGAGTTGTTTAGTTAATGTAGTAAGCATCCCTAAATAAAGGCACCTACCTGAACACACAGGGCACATTCCACTTGGTGCAACAGAAAGTCCAGGTGTTTCTCTCTGAAACCTGTTCACATTCCACATCACTGAGCACTTGTAAAACTGTAGTGAGAATTGCTGTCTGAAGTCTGTCCTATTAGCAATTTTCGACTGAAAGTTGTTGCACTGTGTCATTTTGTGTGTAAGCATAAATCGTCTGGCCTTTCTGTAGGACAGCTCTGGCTTAATACAAAAAGCAAAAAAACAGCTTTAGGTTTTATTGTATCTTTGGGTGTCATTTTTGTTATGCAGAATTATGGCTTTGAATTTTGTTTTGTTTTTAAATGGGGAAAGTTAACCTTAAAAAGTGGCCCCTGGGAGCTGACAGCTCAAGGAACATGATTTGTTGAGCTGGTCTTCTGGGAGAGGATCTAAAGGTCCTCCCTTCCCCGGGAGCGCTACTGCCCTTAGCTGCTCCACGCCGTGATGTTAAGTACATCGCAGTTTCCCGGAGATTCCCTTGGCCCTCTGAGGGTAAATTACCTGGTGTTACCATCTTGAAGACAAATACATATCCAGGGCCAAAGCCTTGGGCCGTGCAAAACAATAACTTGTGACTCTGAGTCACTCTGCGTGTGACTCCCCCGAGGCATTTCAGCTGATCTTGTCCTTTCCCTCTGTTCATGTGGAAAAAATATGGGTTTGTGCAAACATTTAAAACTGTCTGAGATGAAAAGGACAGGGTTACTAGTGAAAAAGCACACACCTCTATGCTCTTTGGTAAATTGCATTGGAGCCTCTTCTGACTGCAGATATCTCTGTTCTTTTGCCATAAGTTTGTTTAACTCTGTGTATGTGTGTTCAGTGGCCTCTCTATTTTTGTATAAGCGCTGTCATCTGGATATGGTCCCACCTGATTGTTCACACTGCAAACATGTCCATTGGGTGGAAAAAAATTGCTGTTTTTCCTTTTTAAATTGTCTGCTTGATTCTACGAGAGAACAGACTACCTGCTTTTGTAGCCTAAACATGTATGTAGCTAAGTATGTTATGCTTTTCATTTCTTGCAAATAAATATTTTCTGTAGAAAAAGCAAGTGCAGTTTGTTTACTTTCCTGATAGTTGGAAAAGATCCGGTCCCTTGGCTTTTCCAAGTGCAGCTCTGCATGCTGTGGTGTGGGTTTTTACTGGAGCTGGCTGCCCCTTCCCTTTTGTGAGAGTAGCAGAGAATTTTATCTGCCAATAATGGGTGGAAATCAGGCAAAACCTGATGGCATTTAATAATGATAATGGCACTTGAGTGCACCTGGGCAGTGTAGCCCCATTAATATTAAATTCTCTGTCTATAAAAGCAGGATCCAGGAAGGCTGATGCTGAAGGGGGCACTAGCTTCAGCCTGGTGATATCAACCTGCCGGGGTGTTCTGGAGCTTAATTCGTGTGGGCCAAATACTTCATTTCTTTCAGTTTGGGGACTTGGTGGCTTTGCTGGCCATCCAGGGAACTTGGCGATGGATGGCCTAATGCAGATGTGAAAATTACACTGTGCAGAGCCGACTTCACAAATAGTATAGTCATGTATATTACACCACTTTTCTACCAGGAAAGGGACCTCATAAATGAGTACCATGCATCCCTATAGTAGCAACTAAGAGCTTATCCTCCACAGGGAAATACTAGTGATGGAAGTAATAGTTCCAGCTTTACTGAACTGGAAATGGGAGCATGACAGATGGCTTTGGTGCCTCCTTTTCAAGGCCTCTTATAGAAGGCTGCTTTAGAGACTCTGGAAGCAAACATACCATGAAAATCGAAACACACTGGCCAGCACTAAATTTGTAGCTGATGGAAGGCGTTTTCAGGAGTGCCTTGGTGTTGAGCTAAAGAGGTTGAAGTAGCAAAAGAAATTGGCAGTGAAGGAAAAAAAAGCAGCTCCTCTTTCCTAAGCTTTACCATGGTGCTTTTAACCCCCAAATTGCCTTTGCTGCTCACCGCCGTTCACTATCACAAGAAAAGGAAATTGGGATGACAGGTTTATATTTTGCCTATCCATTTTTTTGGTCTGTCTCTCTGTGCAGTGTCTGTCTCTCCCAGGCGGAGCCCAGTTCCAGCACCAGAACTATCTAACCCTGCTTTGGTCACAGCAGATGATGAAGTAGCTCTTTCTTACAAAATTCGCTTTCTGTACCTGGATGAAGAAGGTCTGTGGTGCTTTCTCTTGAAAGGTGCGGGGAGAAGGGCTTTACTTAGTCTTGGAAGTTTTGCATCCCGGTCTTTCACTGTCATTGTTTCGGAGGTTATTGCAGCCACTGCATTTCCTCCTGATGCTGCTGGGTGCCCTTTGCTTTCAGAATGGGCAATTTCACTTGCCAGAACTATTGATCCAGGGCACTTGTTAACAGCATCAAGCCAAACATAACATTTTTAGAGGAAAATCGTTAGGCCGTGACTGATTGGGGAAGTTACCCTCGGCTTAGTTTTAGCTGAGCTCAGTTCCTCGGAGCATACAAAACACCAACTGGTGATTAACGGCTGGTTAAGAATCAACTGGGGTCTCAGTATTACCCTTAAAGCATCACCCAGCAGGCAATGCTGCAACAAGTCTGTGATTAAAAAAGAAACCCACATACAATGCAGAAATCCTGGGTGATGAGCTGTCAGCCTCACTACCTATCACCCTCCGGTACATGCTGTTCTTTACAAAGCTGTTTGAATTCAAGGCTGAATTTTGATACTCGTTTCTCAGGCTGATTCCCATTGCAGGGCAGAAGGAAGGGGGTCTGAATGCAGCTTGCAATGCCTCTCATGGCACGATTTGGGTAGTAAGTCTTCACCCTTTGCTGATAGCCACAACTTGTGCCTATTTTACAACAGCACAGACTTCTCCACCCCAGCAGGTATTTCATGGTAGATTCATTATTGGTGCTCCCTTTCCTGTTTTGTTTGTGTTGGGTTTTTTTAGAAATCTGGACCTCATTAGCTTGGAGTTTAGAAGCAGTGAGCAAAAGCTTCCACTCTTGCTATAAATAAAATATTTCTGTAGGAGCTTGTCCAGTAGAGAGAGATCACTGGATAAAGACTGAGGTCTCATCCTGCTCATGGTGTGCTGGTGAATTTGGCTGACAGCTCTCCATGCTTCAGACTCCTGCTCTGTGAAATGGGGCCAGTGGTGGTTTCCTCCTCTCTATAAAGCACTCTGAGATTAAGCAAAGCAAGCTGATCCAGAGAATGTAGTAATTAGAAATAGAAGCATTTTACTTCATGTTGAATGAGTGACACTTGTGTGTCTTGTCTCCCTCCAGTTTGTACTTCAGAAAATTAAAGTGATTGATTTGGTTTCTCGTTTTCTTGGTGTTGTCTCTTGTGGGCTACACACGGAAGCCAGGAATGACTTAACTTTTTAATTATTGAATTAATCTTAAACTGTATTTGCATGAGGCCTATATGTAGCTATAATTTTATGTGTGTGTGTGTCTCCAGTAAGGAGGAAATTACAAGTTCTGGCCCTTATCTGCTATAATGCAACTGAGGAAAGATAACCACTGTCCATGTCTATTGGGTTGTCTCACTTCCACTCTTTAAAGAAATGCTTAGCTTCTGGTTAACCCTCTTTTTTAAACCTCTTTGGTAAACCCCTTGTTTTGATCCCTGGCATTTGTGAAGGGGCAGCACTCAGGCACTTCCAAGCCAGGATCAGGCCCTTTTTGTCACCTCCACTGAACACCTTGGCAACAGGAATCAGGGCCTATTTCTAGGTATGGCAGCCTACGCACGGAAAGGGGAGTAGTGCTGTGAAATAGCTGAAAAATGGTAAAAACCAAAATAGAATGTAGCAGAAAGCAGTAACTTGCCGGAGACCTGATTGGAGCCAGTGCTGGCAGAGCTGCAGGGTGAAGTATCTGCCTGACAGGGTGATCTGCTGAGGGGAGGGCAGGTGACTCCATGTTAAGGCTCAGCATCCCTCAGTTATCTGATGGATAAGCGATGCTCTGCTTGAACTTCAAATGCTGACCAAAAATAAATGTGTTTGTGGGCATATCTGTCAGCACTGGCTCTGGAAAGGGAAGCTGGATGCTTGTTCAGTTGTGTTAAAAAAACACCAAACAAACCAAATGAAAACCAAAGCCACCACCACCACCAAAACCAACCAAACAAAACCACCCCACTCCAAACCAGAAAACCCCCCCACAAACAAACAAACAAACCCCACAGGTGTATGTGTATAAATATATGCATTTTTCTATATTTTCCTGAATAGTGAATGTTGAGGATAATCCTGAGGGTGAATTTTGTGTCATCTTAAGGAATATGGAACATTTAGAGCAGACTGACTTCTCCCTGGCTAGCCTGGCTCACCAAGTAAGTAAGGCTGCCTCACCCCTTTCTTCCCCACTCCTCTTTTTCATATATCCACTTCTTTTCCATTAGGAATAGGATTTTCAGTCCCTCCCACTCTAAATAAAACTTACCGCAGTGCACACAGCCTGTGCACGCTGGAGTGTTCAGAAGGGGATTTAACAGGCATGTGAGTAATGGAATAAACCTCCTTCCCTTGGCTTTCCTCCAAAAGGCTGAATTCCCTCCTTTCTCCACATTTCCTCTTTCATTCCCACCATCCACCCTGCTATCCAAGGCATGCAGTGTGGTGTGAAGTTTCCACCCAGGAAAAAGAGCATCCCCACCTGCTGGAGCTTGTCAGCTCTCCCAGATGAGCAGGGGAGTCACTGTGGTGTGGGGTTCTCCTCTGAAACTGACAATCCAGCCCTTGGCAGGAAGAAACGAGATCCCCAGTCATGCAAATTCAGGCTCTTGCTAGCACAATGATCCCAGATACTTGCAAAATCTGCTAAAAAGCTATTTTGGGGCTCATCCTTTCCATCCTGATCGAGTGGTATGTCTGCAGCCACGTCTTGGAGCAAACGAGATGCTCTGACAAAGTTATTGCTGGTGTTGCCTTTCTCAAGCCACAGGAATTGACAGCTATGCCACAGGTATAATTGTGCAAGCAGGGCTTTCCTTCATGAGCCTCAGCGTCTCTCATAATTGCTTATATTCAGAAAAAGGCATAGGAAGTCAATTTAGCACTTCATGTTGCAAATGAGTCATGCAAATTGCAGCAGTCAGAGGAAAAACAGGTAATCCCAGTGCACGGTGTAAATGTGGTCATGTGGGCAGAGTGGTTATTGACAAGCAGGAGCTACAAGAGGGTTTATGCTGGAGAAGGCAGACGTGGCTCAGTGGCGTGGATGTGCACTGGATAGGGGGTTAGCAGATTCTGATTTGTTCTTAGGCTTTGCTCCAGATGTTCTGAGGGAGGTAGAGCGATCTGCAGGGCACAGGCCACAGAGCTGTTCTCATAGGGACCAAAGGCAAAAAGAAGAAAGCTGTGAGATGATGCATGCTGTTCTGCTCTCCAAGTGCAAGAATAATTTGCCATTAAAATGTATTTTTGCATATGCCATTGGCATCTTTTCATAGCAACAGAACAGATGGTTTTCACCAATGACAAAACCTCAAAGATAACTTGGTGATGAGAGGGGTGCTTATGGTCCTGCTCTTCATCCTTGAAGGTGGTTGTTGGGCTAGATCAGAACTGGTTTTTGACAGTTACATCTCAAAATATTTCAGTTTCTTTCTGCGAAAGGAGTTGTCACATGCTTTTAAATCAGACGCTTCCATTAGCAATATTGACTGCTAATTCCCGTGGAAGTCCATCTGGAGACCTTCTGACTGAGGTCCTAGTTCTGCATGGACAAGGCATGGATGGTTTCAGCAGAGCTCCACAGTGGTTTCCAGATATGTTCACACGCAGCGCAGAGCAGGATCCAGATATTCTTTTTTTGCAGTTCTGCTTAAGAGCTTTAGTTTTCTTCCTGTAAGCCATGTATTACATGGCTTCATTATGCTTTTTTCTATGTGCTTCATTAGTAACTAAAAGTAGTCTGAGGTTTGAGGGAGAAAATTTATATATCTATTGGGGGAAGCACGTGTGCATGTAGATAATACATGCATCATTTATGAATATAATTTTGAAAGCTGGTTAAACTTTTAAATGTTTAAACTGTAGTAAAAAGAATCACTTTTCATGACCCTTCTCTACTGCCAACAAGGGACAGCAGAATGTTGATTGACTGGCTTGGAGAGCTTGTCATTGCTGACGTTGAGATGAAAGATGTATACACAATATGTGTGCCAAGTATGAAGAAGCGGAATCTTTCAATAGGGCTGTAGAAGGCACAAGAATCAGATGTAAAGAACCTACTGACTGTCACAAGTCTCACTGATATCAAAGGTTTTGCAACATTTGCATGCTGCTGCATATGGGCAGCAGGTAAATGCTGTGACCTGTTTGACTTTTAACCATGTCACTGGTTGTGTGGTGGCACAAGGATCACAAAGAAGGGACAAAGCCACTCAGGGAAGTCATCCATGGAGAAGGGCTGGTTCTGAAATCTGTCCCTGTAGGGTTTGCCTTCTTAGTAGAGAGTCATTGTTCATGCTGCTCCTTTTTTTTTCTTACAGCTTTCTATTTTGGATCACATTGCCTTGGAGAAGTTTTGGATGCAGAAAATAAAGTTCTGGATGTGATAATTCCTGCTGTAATTTCTGAATAGTCCCAGACCTTGATGTCTTCTGTACTTTTAAATCTTATTGTCACTGTCAGCTCACATACTTAACTAGCCCTGCGCTGAAGCCTCCCTGGAAAGTTTTCCTTAGTGTTTCCCAATGAACCAAAGGGAGAAACAGGGAACAAGGTGGGACGATAATTTATTTTACTAAGGAACACCGTGATGCTTGTGTCAAAAGACGTTTCTTTGGACTTGGGTGCTTTCATTCTGAGCATACTATATGGAGATTGCCTGGGAAAAACAATTAGGCGTGATTAGTATGTAAACAAGCATGGGGTAAAAGAAGCTCAGGGCATTGCTGGATGCTCTGGGGCACTTGATGTCCCTCTCGAAGGTGTTTTTGAGGTGATGCTGGGAGGGAACCGGGCACGGTTAAGGCCAAAACCTGACTCGGCAGCCCCCGGTCCTTGCGCCCCGCCACCGCCTCCCCCCTCCCCGGGCGACCCGACGGTCCTGCTGCGGGGGCGGGGCGTGGCAGGGCGTGGCAGCAGCTGGGGGGGCGTGGCGGTGGATGCAGCGCGGCATTGGCGGGCAGGCGGCTGGGCGTGGCAGGGGGCGGGCGCGGCCGGGAGTTTCCCACAATGCCCCGCTGCAGTGCGGCCGCCGATGGATGCTGCGCGGTCGCGCTGCCATTTGCAGCCACCGCGGCTCGCAGCGCGCCCCGCGGCCCCGGGAGCAGCGGCCTCCCGGCCACCGCCGCCCCCCAGCGCCTGCAGCCGCTGGCCACCCCCCGGCTGCCCCCTCCAACCTCTCCTCTTTCTTGGCCCTTGTGCCCCACCGCAATGAATCCCCCTGCTGCAGCCGGTGGGGAGGAGACGGGGGCGGCGGGTGGCAGCGGCTGCCGGGGGGCTGAGGGTGGTGGGGAGCCAGCGGGTGCCGCCGGGGTCCCGGAGGATCCGGGGCTGTCTGCAGCGGAGGAGTCGCTGGAGGAGAAGCTGCGGAGCCTCACCTTCAGGAAGCAGGTGTCCTACAGGTGGGTGCCGGGCGGGGCCGGCTCCAGGCGCCCTCGGTGCCCCTCTCGGGGGCATCTCTCGGGAGCGGGGCGCCGGCGGCTGGGGAGGCGGCAGGCAGAGTGCGGTGGCGGTGCGGCCGGGCAGCGGCATGAGGGCAGCACCTTGCAGCCTGAGGGGCTTTTTCTTCATTCCGAAGCCTAAAAGAGACCCCGCCACACTGGCATTCCGTTGAGGAAGTGACCCGCTCCCAGCCTCCCCGCTACCGCCAGGTTTGCGGTGCTCCTCCGGCGCGGCAGCGTCAGGGGCATGGGGAGGGGGACAGCGTGTGTGGCTGAACTTCAGAGTTAACTCGGAGTCGGGTGTCTTGCCCGTCTGTCAGGGGAATAGGTCGGTCTTTACGCTCTGCCCTCTTCTTTAAAAACACGGCTGCCCGTGTTCCCGGCGCCTCCAAACGCTCGCAAAAGGGATGGGGGGGTGAAAAACAACCAGCCTTTCAGGTGGCATCGCTGCTCCCGAGAGGGGCTTCTCCGTGGGAAGTCTCACGGAGTGCAGGTCACGCCCCCAGCCCGTGCCGGCAGCCGTTGTATAAGCCCCAGCCGTGACAAGGTAGGTGGCTGCTGTGTCCAACACCCCTCGTGTGCCTGTGGGCCAAGGGCAGCCACTGGGGTGCCAAAGGACATGCTATAGCCAAAGCAGGCAGGGCATTACTTTCATAACCAGACTCTTGTATTTTTAGGATTGCGCATTGTCCCATATCTCTGATGTCAAATAAAGAGGTTTCTTCCTCCTGTAAATACACCTATATGAAGGGATTGTTGGTGGGGTTTGTCTGTTTTTCTGTTACCACCTAGGAACTGTTAATGGTCAGCAGCTGCTGGAAGCAGTTGCTGTCTGAAAAGCTTCACACCAAAAAGTTCTGGAGTCTTACCTAATTCTGGCTGCAAAGCCCCAGGGGAGGCAGCACACCATCAGTAATTAGTATTCTAGCGTGCTTAGGGATGAGCCCTCTTAACTGGGAGGATGGAAAACCAGACCTGCTATTTATGTTGTCTCTACAAGGAAAGAGTGTCTCTAGCTCTAGGTAAATTAGCTGAAGAATCTTACCTGGCACGGAGATGCTTCTTTTTACCGTGTTGTCAATTATGTGTGAGATACAGCTTAGCAATGGTTTGAGTCTCTGCATGTGGTAGGGCTTGAAACTGACACAATTAAACACTCTTCGTGGTTGAAATTTTATATGAGAGACTTTCCCATAAGGGTTGATGGTCTCACTGGTGTGTGTGAAGTTTGGGATGATTTGTACTGCACTCCAACAAGGTAAGTGACGAGAAAAGGAAAACTTACTGAACACCTAAAGAGCATTTCATTGGTCATCTCTCAGTACTCTTGCATCTCTACCCTGGTAGTTTTCTTAGTGCATGTCATGTAAGGGCAAATTGTCTGTTGTGAGTAAAGGCAGATTTTGCAGGTGAGCTGTTGAAGTAACTGCTAATGAGGCAGGTTTGCTAATGTGTCTGCTCTTGGAACAGAAGGCATGAGGCTCACAATAAATCCTGGAGGTGCTTCTACTTAGGCTATACATTTTCATATTTATTGTATTCATTTTGGCATCTCCTTTTGGGGCCTGGATATTAAAATATGCTTGTAATGTCCTGTTTTCTAAATCATCTAGAAGTGTGCTAAAGACATGAGTATCCTTGGAGCTTTCTGCATGGTGTGTGTTCATACGAGTTTCATAATAACTGCTTGTAGGAGGAAAAGTTGGTTTTATTTCTGTTCTTTCTCTTCCCTCTCCTCCAGCTAGGCAAGTATACAGTGAGTCCTGAACCATTAGATATAAAAGCTTTTTCCTAAGCATCTCTTGATGCATATTACTCATTGTACTTGACCTAGGATGTGTGCAAGAAAGTACATTTTCTTTGCATCCTTGGATTTCCCCACCTTTTTTTCTTCTGGAGCTGGTTTCCTACAGGTTATGCACACTCCCCCATAATGAGAACAATCTGAGTAGATAAAAAGAGTAGAAAACTTCCACAAAGGACCTCCACTGAGCTCTCCACACCCTGCACCCCCCAGGCTCCTTAAATTGCTACCATTTCTCTCAGTAAATTATGGTGCTGAAATACATTTGTAAATGTAAATGACTATATTATATACAGGAAAATCTATTTATGTTGGCACCAGGACCCCCTTATCCACTAGTACAATAGAAGTTCTTCAAGGCATCATACAGACTTTCAAACAGCTCATTCAGGATTCTCTATGCAGGTGCATTACACTGACATACACCCATATATCTGTATTTACATATGCATGAAAAAAAAACAAACCACCAACAGTTGGAACTTGCTGAAAATAATAAAGAAACATGAAAATGCTTGTGAAACAAATCTATTTGTGGCAACTGAAGGAATGAAATGAGTGGCTGAAAGAGACATCAAGGTATTGTCACAAGGAGAAAAAAGGAAGAAGAAAAATATTACCTGTACCTATTTTAGGTTTGTCACACCCTATTATGGAAGTATGGTTTACACAAGTCACACTTAAAGCATTGCCTTTTTCTCCCCCCCGCGCCCACTCTTCTTCCTGTTGATGATCTGCTTTCATTGTAAAGCAGATCTATTTAGCTAATGACATAGTTATTGCATACAAATAACTTGTTAGTTTCTCTAAAATTGTACCAAAACCACAAGTAACATAGTTCAGAAAACAATGTTTTGTACTGATGCAGTCAGTGGCTTACAATGCAGAAACTGCTGTTTTGTATATGCAATGAATTTGGGTGGTAAATACTAATGTAGGCATGTTTGTCTCGCATATCAATCCATCAGGAGGAAAAAACTTGCTTTAAAAAACACAGGTGTGCCTCATAGGGAGCTCCACAACCCCCTTGACCTTGCTGTGTTCCCACCCATACCCACCTTGCCCCTGATGTTCACAAAGCTCCTTGTCTGGGCCAAAAGCTCATCATTCTGTTAAGGGTAGATGTTTGCTTGCTGTTTTCTTTCTAGTAATATGCTGTAATTATGTATACATACACAGTGGGGATATGCCACTTATCTGTGCTTGTGCATGAGTTAATGGCTTTAAAGTGTGTCTGTTTCTCTGTGTGTGTGTGTGCTGCCAACACACGTCCCTTAAGTGGGTCTCAATTTGCAGATGGGGCGCCTGCCATGCCTGATGGAAGACGGGGTGTTGAGGTGGTGGGTACCGCTAGTCCCATTGAGGATGTGGGCTGGTGAAGGAGGGAATGGGGGAAGTCTGCAATCAGAAGTGTCGGTCCCTTGATGAAGGGTACTGAATGAAAGCCCAGATAAATGGTCTCCCTTTTCAGCTTCAAGCACTTAAATGCAGCCAACCAACTTAATGGTTGGAGGCTAACATCAGAATGCCAACAGCTAAGCAGTCATTTTTAGGACTATTTTTTTTTTCCCCTAGAGATGGGCTTTTCTGTTTAGAAATACAAACTGCAGGCTCGCAAAATGAGAAAAGCTTTTCTCATAAGGTGATAGAACCAAAAGTTCAATTTCCCACCCTGCTGTGAAGAAATTGGCAGATGAAAAACAAAACAACAAAACCCACCCTGACTCAATGATATACCCCTGCCAGAGAAATGCTCTCTACAGATTAACCGGTTCTTGAAGAAGTGTTTACTTCCCTACGTTTCTAGACCCAGCAGAATAATTACAAGATATTGGGACACAAAGGTAGTGGGTAAATGGTTCTTTCCTTTTAATTTTTATTACTTTGTCATTGCAAAGTTCTGTGAGGAACTTCATGGTCTTTTTTAGCTAAAGATTAAAGTAGCTTTCCCCAAAGTAATTTTTGAAATAGTGAGTTTCAGATTACACTAAAGAGATGCTCAATAAGAATATTTCTACAATAAAAAAGATATGGGTAGAGAAATCTTTGGAAATAAAGCTCTGTCTGGCAGGTTTCCTGCAGGTGTTTGCAGCTCTAAAAACTTACCTGAAATGCAGTCTTGTCATTTAGTTGTTTGAGCTTAGAGAAATAATAAAAGGTAAAAAGAAAAACAAACAAAAGAACCAACACAGCAACAAAACCTCCACAAAACAAACCAAACAAAAAAATAAAGAAGCAACCAACACAACCCAAAAAGCACACCGTCTGAAACCATCAATATTGCAAATGGCTTTAATTTCTTATTAATTATTATTTAGAAATTCAGGGAATCTGGATTAGTGGAATTGAGAATCAAAATTAAGTTATAAGTTTTAATGGCCCTCTTGTGAGATCTCAAGTGGCACTTGGCAAACACTTGTCACTAGGGAATAGTTTATCTAGAGAAATGTAATTTCATTTTGACCAAGTGGAGAAATCCTACACGATGAAGCATGTGGCGAGCTTTATGATTCTTGCTTGCAAATGGCTTAGGGATTTCCAAGATTGGGACCATAATGAATTGTCACAGGGTCCTGTGCTGTTAACAGGCTGTGGGTTGGTGGCTTGGTTGCCATGCTTTGTCTCTGGCTGAGGTGGCTTGCCTGAGCAGGGCACCATGCGTTTTACTTTTAGTGATGGTAGCAGCTGGAGGTGGTGGTTTTCTTAACTCATTGTGTCCATTGGTCATCCAGTTCCACTCAGAAATGTTGCTATCTAAAATAGGTGGTTTGAGTTTCTATGGATGATTTTTTCTCTGACTTTCCAAATGGGATGTGCCTTGTGTGCTTTCCTGACTCTTCTTCTGCAAGAAGAAGCCAAGAATCAAGCTGGCCTCTCTCCTCCTGCACCATCAGCAATGACCACTTGTCTATTGTGGCCAAAAGTAGCTGGAGTTATAATTGCAGTGGGTTTTGTTGCCGCATTTGAAGTGGGGTGGGGGGGAAAGCTATCGCAGAGAAATCCTGGGAAATCCCTGGTTACACAAGCCTTGTCATTGCTGATGAGCATGTAAGTACCTGGGAGTGCAGATGGGGCCTCAGACCAAAATAGAAATTTAAGGAAAGGAAACATCCTCATTTTTTGCTTCATTTATTTACAGACATGATAATGATCATAAAGAGCACATCACTGCTCAGTAAATATTAAATAGAGACAGGATGATAGAGGTGTCTCCCATTACTAAGACTTAATTATTTTAGGAAATATGACAGCATTTACTAGTGTACTGTGAAGCATTATAAATAATTAAAGCTGAATGACATTTGTAAAAATGAAAACATCCAACACAAGCCTTTGATCTTTTGATTGTGTTGATTCCTTCTACTTAAGTTTCCTTGAATCTTAATATATCCTGTTTCCATAAACGAGTGAGGCTGTTCAGCATGAAAATGATGGATGGATTTTTATTTTTTACCAAATGTCAAGAAAAATAATTCTCTCTCTCTGGCCTATATCTGGTAAGATCTGCTTACAACTGTCTTTGTTAAGAGTTTCGGGTATGTACTGTACAGAGTTGGTACCACCCACTCACATAACAGTGACTCAGTTTACTTTGTCGCCCAAAACATCCATCACTGTTTTATAATTTTCTCCCAAAGCACATCACTGGACAATTTTAGGTACATGAAGGGGCCTTCAGGAAGCTCTTTCTTTTCTAAAGCTTTGAGGCGGAAGTTCTGTGTTGGGACATAATGCAGAAGAAAGCCAGAATGGTTCCAGTATCGGTTCCAGGTTCCAGTATCGGTTGGGAAATTACATATTAGAGAGCAGTGTAGGGGAAAGGGACCTGGGGATCCTGGTGGACAACAGGATGACCATGAGCCAGCACTGTGCCCTTGTGGCCAGGAAGGCCAATGGCATCCTGGGATGTATTAGAAGGGGGGTGGTTAGTAGATCAAGAGAGGTCCTCCTTCCCCTCTACTCTGCCCTGGTGAGACCCCATCTGGAATATTGTGTCCAGTTCTGGGCCCCTCAGTTCAAGAAGGACAAGGAACTGCTGGAGAGGGTCCAGCGTAGGGCAACCAAGATGATTAAGGGAGTGGAGCATCTCCCTTATGAGGAAAGGCTGAGGGAGCTGGGTCTCTTTAGTTTGGAGAAGAGGAGACTGAGGGGTGACCTTATTAATGTTTATAAATATATAAAAGGTGAGTGCCATGAGGATGGAGCCAGGCTCTTCTCGTTGGCAAACAATGATAGGACAAGGGGCAATGGGATCAAGCTGGAACACAAGAGGTTCCACTTAAATTTGAGAAAAAACTTCTTCTCAGTAAGGGTGACAGAGCACTGGAACAGGCTGCCCAGGGGGGTTGTGGAGTCTCCTTCTCTGGAGACATTCAAGACCCACCTGGACATGTTCCTGTGCAACCTCACTTAGGCGTTCCTGCTCCAGCAGGGGGATTGGACTAGATGATCTTTTGAGGTCCCTTCCAATCCAGAACATACTGTGATACTGTGATACTGTGATAGAAACAAGAATAATACTATGGGAAAATTAAGTTGGCATTTAAAGTTCTCTCCTAACTTTGGCCAGACTTGCAGCCACATCTCATCGATGTCTCTAAGTCATACAAATTAAAAGGACTGTCTTTAATTTAGAGCATGTCTTACATTCTCCCTTCTGTATCTGAGGTTAACGGCGCTTTTAAAAAGACATGTTGTGAATTATAACTCTTGGTAAAGCTATGTGTGAGCTGTAGTGGAATTATGTGCATACTCACAAGAAGTTAAATGCGTCAGTGATTTGAAAGTGGGAGTCTCTACGAACACATAGTAAAGTTGTTGTGTAGCACAGACACAGACCTGTAGCCTCATATTGCCCTGGGACTGTTGCAGGTGGAAAATTTCATCACATAAAAAAATGCCGAATTAGGTGCCATGTAACGTTGCTGGGGTGGAAAATCACCTTTGTTCTGGCTAGTCCTCTGGAATAAATGAGCAGGTAGTCAGTTCTTTTTGCCTGGGTCAGTCATGGGGCTAATGAAATGATTTACTGGAAGCCTCACCAGGCTTTTGAAAGTTTTGTGTTTGTGTTTATTTTATTTTATTATTTTATTTTATTTTAATTATTTTATTTTAAAAATATTTTCTTTATTAATTTGGCAACTTGGCTGAAATGTTGGGAATGTGTTCTGTATTTGCAACAG
Organism: Nesoenas mayeri; assembly: GCF_963082525.1. Lineage (NCBI taxonomy): Eukaryota > Metazoa > Chordata > Aves > Columbiformes > Columbidae > Nesoenas > Nesoenas mayeri. Next base: position 60,774,038 of record NC_137541.1, on the reverse strand, counting down.
TCTTCTGTGCTCTTCCTGTGTCTTTATTGATAAATCCAGCACTACCTGGGCATGAGATACCAATAGTCAGCCAAAGGGTTTCCCAGGTATTAAGGAAAAGAGGGAGAGGAAAGAAGAATAAAAAAATAATCAGGCATAGCAGGCTCATGGCTTTGTGGCAACCTCTTCTAATTATAGAAATGATGATGAGCAACTTTGCCTTGGAATAAAACAGATATGAAATGTGAAAAGTTTGGCCTCCTTTTTCTGTCTTGCTCTGTACAAAGTGTTGCATTTTATTTATACTCTGCATGTGGGAATGATGCATTATAGTTATACTATTCACCCTGCTTGTCCTGATGCTTTTTTTTTCCTCATCTATGGTTTTCTAATAATCTGACCATTTGCCATTCTTAACAAATAAGAGCTGTGTGAGACTAGGTATATATGAAAAAAAAAGTGTAATAGTACTTTACAATAAGACTGTATATGTATGTGTACAGAGTCTATAGGAGCCTCCATAGGGGCTAGTGCTGTGTATTTGGCTGTGTATGGGTAAGGTGACATCATGGTGAGTAACTGCAGGGTGAAGGAAGGTGTATGACAGGCCATGGGCATGATGGACTCGGCTGTGTGTTTTGCAGGTTGCTGCTATGTGGGAAAATCATCTGTACTTTCTACTAAATAATTGCTGGTCCTTGTGAGGGCTGAGGAAAGTGTACCAGGGTGGGATGTGTGTTCAGGAGCCTTGGTGCATACTCTGTATAAATGCCCAGAAATGTAAGATGAAGGGATGTCATTATGTTGCTAATTCTGCTGTAAGTTGTGTGGGTTTTCCTCCTTTATTTAACTGTCCTTTATTCTGAGGTAATACATATTTATGGATATAAAATGTTAATATGTTTGCTCAGGGTGAAGGCCTTAGGTCTGACAGAAAGTGCTGTACCAAGAGCTGAGTCCAAGGTTTCTAGGCCCATCTGAAGCCACCAAGGCTCTCTGGTTTCATTTTTCATTTCTGTCTGTCCTGCATTTCTTTTTATTTCTCTTTTCTTGCTTTTCTGAGTGTGGATGTGCCTGCCTGCGGGTATAACTGCTTCCCTGGTGCCCACATAGTGTCAACCCCTGAATTCTCCCTTAACCCCGTCTCTTAGGGTGCTGAGCTTCTGGTAAGACCATTGCTGATGCATGTGCAACCCACGCTATGCTGCCAGCAGAAAAGCCGATAGGATCTCAGCCAGCTTATAAAGGCTTTTTTTCCTGCCTCTCTGGAAACTTGTCTTTTGCATTGTGCCTACAAATGAATCAGGGAGCATTTAACTGGTGAAGATTAAGATGTGTGTGGCCCTCACACCAGCACCACCTTGTCTAATGTTTGCTGGCTGCCATGTGCCACAGGTTGGCCATGTTCCTGCACTGCCTTCCCTGTCCGGACTGTGCCTGAATCCTTCTCTGAAGATAACGCTGGACAGAGGATGACTGTGCTTAGGAAGGAAGGGGCTTTTTTTCCACCTTAAAATTCACTAGAATTCTTTCTCAGTTACAAAAGGCCTCAGCTTTCTATCTTGATCTGAAGAGGAGACCCACAAATGAAGTAAGAGACAGTGTATTTTGTCAAGAAAGTTGCTGTTTGGTTTTTAACAACGAAAAATCTGGTGTGCTGGTCAGAGCCTTACCGTAGGCAAAGAAGTCTAATACTTGTTCATTTTACTTTCGACTCATTTTTTTTCCACCTGTAAGGCTGTAATCTGTAAGTGATAATACCTGCCTAATGCAGGCAGTGTAGGACCTGATTCTTTGTAAGTTCACTTTGACAAACAGAGAAAAAAGAAGATAAACTGACTTACTTAAGAGGGCAGATGGAATCTGTCTGACAAAGTGGGAACAGATCCTCAACTCTAGTTTTAACAGCAAGGTCTCTTGTCCAGGCTAAAAGGAGAGTGGAACAGAAAATAACTGAAAGGACAACTTTCAGAGAAATCCTGAAAGCTGGGGAAGAGGTAGAGAACATCCGTGCATGGATGTTAGAATTTGATCTTGTTTAAAGTACAATTTACCGAAGTTTTGCCTCTGAATTATTTGTGCATTAAGCAAACAGGATGGTTCATTTTTAAGGAGTTTCACTATCCTGAGACTGCCACAGGGCACTAAGTGGTTCTTCTGAATGTCTCAGCACCTCCTGCTAACTTTCTGAAATGCCTCAGCATAAAGGTAGGTAAAGGGTTGATGGGGAAGGGAAAGGTTTATTAGCTTGTTCTGAGGAACAAATGGTCACTAACTACTGCACTCTTGGCAAAGTGAGTGAGTCTGTCTGTATTCTAGGACTGAGCCTCATATTTCCCTGATATATACTGCATTTTTGAGGAAGCTTGATGATTTGAAAACACTTATGCTAGAAAAAGTCTTGGTAGTGATGTTCTGAACATTTCAATCCTGGATTTCCCTTCAAATGCAGCTCTGTATGGGATTGCCAGAATCCCCCTCCATTTCACAGCTGTTTGAAAGCTTAATGAGCTTCAAAATTTACAGTTTATAATGGGAAATTTCTACTTTATCATCTGGTCTGGCCACCCTTTTTTGAGGGGTTATGGCTTCAAATTCTGCCTAGAAAGTTTTCCAGCTCTCTGGCCCTACAGACTATCTTTGTTGTCCCCATTGTTGTAGACAAATGGCCATGCAGTCAGAGAAAACCGAGGTTTCTAATTCTACTCAGGTTTGAGCCAATACTAACTTAAAGCACCATTGCTCCTCCTGTGTACCTTTGTGGCTTAACATGAGATATGAGAAGACGTAGGATACTATTCTCTCAGGCTGCTGATAAGGTATATGTCATTAGCAATGAGTTTACTTACTGGCATTGGAGAATGGTGCTCGTGACTGCCTTGTAGCTTGAGCTAGGCTATAGATGCATTGCAGAGGTAAATAGTATTAATGTCTTTGGCTGTCTGACTGTTTATAAGAGCTCTTGGTGGAGAGATGTGGGCTCTTTTTGAAAGTTCAGGGACTTGGAAGAAGGTGTTCAGTGATGACACGGGTAGGTGCAGATAGTGGGAAAGTGGTGGGTGAATACCTCATCTTGCTCTGTATTATCCTCTTCAGATGAATTCAAAATTATCCATTCCTCCCTCACTGTTCCTAAGGAATGTGTGCTTAATATGTACATCTAAAATTTGTCTGATTAGGGCTATATGATGAGTGAATGTTTGGAGGTATGACCTGAAACTTCTTACATGTGGAGAAAAAGAGATTCACATATTTAATATAGACATAAGAAGCACTATGCTTATGTAGTAATCCTTTCAATATTTGTAATTTCACTAACTTCAAAACACTTCAGAATTGTAAAATTAGTTTCAGTATTTCTAATTTCTTTCAAATGTTCTCAACTTCAGCTTTTCATAAAAACAAACAACAAAGCCCCTAATAGCCAGATCATATTTCTTCTAAATTGTATGACTCATCATGAAGCTTGACCCACTGGGGAACATTTTCCAAGTGGGGCAGGGATTAAGCTTCAATTGCACAGATTCATCACAGATGATGAGTTGAACATCTTATAATCCCTCTGTGCTCTGAAACTGCTCCCTGATGCTGTGTAATATGCAGGAGAGGGGACTGCCTCTGATGCTCCGAGAGGTACCAAGGGGTTTCTGGGCACCATAGGAGAGGATGAGGAAGCTAAATGGCTTTGAAACCCGTTAACATTAAAAGATGATGAGAAAATACCTTCCCGTCATCACTTTATTTCATTAGGTTGCTAATGAGTTTCCTCTAGGGAAGGTAATGGGGTAGTTCTTATGCTTTTATCCAATTAGTGAATTATCCCAGAAGTATATAATTTTTTTTGGTGAAAACACATTGAGTTTCATTCCAAATGGAGCACTGCATCCTGTAGGTCCTCTGAAGGCAACGAAATGCCACATGTAGGTGCATGCTAAGCTGGGTCCTTGGTTATTAATTGCTGATGTTAGCTTGATCTATGGTTTCGAGACTATACCCTAGAGGGCAATGGACTCTCCTGTGAAAGTAAGTGAAATGCCGAAGATGTGAGTAAAGTTTCATTATGAGTTTTGAGGTTAGTTTTAAGTTGAGACACTCAGAGAATTCACGTTAAAACCCCGTGTAGATAGGAAACAAAAGAAAAGTGCCTTTGATGCTATTGCCTTAAGGGATATCCAGTACCAGTGTCTTTGCCAGCTGCTTGTGTTCATAGGATCCTTTGCTGCTGGCACTACAGTCACCTCCAGGTTTTAGCCTAATTTAAAATGACATTGGAGAAGGAAATAGAAGCAGTACCGATGCAGCTGACTGGTTGTGAGTGGCCTTCTATTAGTGAGAAGAACTTTAAGCTATTCTTTATATTTCATTTTTGTCTCTGCAGGTAGCCAACAGTTGCAACTGTCACTTCTTTTGCAGAGCAGCATATTTGGCTTTGGAACAGGTAGATTTTTTGTTTCGTCCCTGGCCAGTTTTTACTGTGATATAATTTCTGGATTTCTTTATTTCTCATTTGCTGTCTCTCCCTTTTCGTTCTTTAATTTGCCTTTGTCTCCCTATCTTCCTGCCAAGACACCGATGCTCTGTGTGGGTTTACATACCTGGGGCTGTGCGATGCACAGTACAATGAACAGAGAACACACAAGTACATAAACACTGGACTTCACATTCTACAAGGTCAGACTGAAGTTGCCAAGCTCTCTGCAACCGTTTTTCCTGCCTCCGAGGCTAGTGTGAGCTTTACAGTCTAGCGCTGCATCTCTGATTCTTTACTATCAAGATGCTCAAGTTAAACTGCTTCCTTTCCCTTTTAGATTTTCAGTAGTGGAAGTTTTCAAGCCCTACAGTGTTAGAATATGTTGCAGAGGCTGAAAAGTGGCTACATGCATATTTTATGTGCAACTGAATATAGACACTGGTTTTGGACTTCTCCCTGTCAATGTAATGCAAACCTGTGGCAAAAAGGAGGAGACATCAGTTGCCTTCTCCATCTTTTCAGCTTTTTTTTTTCTTCTAGCTTTTCCACGTGTTGCAGGAATGGTGAAAGGTACTTGACAAACCCTGCTGATGCATAACAAACAGTGCTGGAGCAGACTTAGAGTCTGCTTGGATACAGGGTAGTGTTGGGATGCTTGTGTGGACTCTCTTTTGGCCTTGTGAATCTTGATTTGGCCCAGATGGCAAACAGCAAAACAGTGCTTTTCAATTCCTTGAATCTGATGTGGGCCATATAATCATTCGATAAATACACTGTAGAATCATAGAATGACTCGGATTGAAAGAGGCCCACAAGTATCATCGAGTCCAGCTCCTGTCCCTGCATATGACAACCCCACAGTTCACACCATGTGTTTGAGGGCATTGTCCAATTGCTTCTTGAACACTGTCAGGCTTGTGGCCGTGACACCTCCCTGGGGAGCCGGTTCCAGTGCTCCACCACCCTCTGGGTGAAGAACCTTTTCCTAATATTCAACCTAAACCTCCCTGGCACATCTTCCTGACATTCCCTTGGGTCCTATCGCTGGTCACCAGAGAGAAGAGATCAGCGCCTGTCCCTCCTCCTCCCCTTGTAAGGAAGCTGTAGCTGCCATGAGATCTCCCCTTAGTCTCCTCCAGGCTCGACAAACCCAGTGACTTTAGCTGCTCCTCATATGACTTCTTCTCCAAAACCTTCACCAGCTTCATGACCCTCCACTGGACATTGTCCAGTAGCTTCATATCCTTTTTATCCTGTGGTGCCCAGAACTGCACACAGTGCTCCAGGTGAGGCTGCACCAGTGCAGAGTAGAGTGGGACAATCACCTCCCTTGCCCAGCTGGCAATGCTGTGCTTTCTGTGATCCAGAGTGAACAGCAAAATTACTGAGTGCTGGGTTATTTGGTCTCTGTCTTGTCAGCTCTTTGTTTCTTTTTTTTCAGCAGATAGTGGGAGGGATGACTAATGTTGGCTGCGATGCTGGGGCAGTTACCAGCTGAACTGAGACCAACATAGCAGTTAAGATACTCCCTTGCAAAATTTATATATGGTGTTTAGCCTCATGGCCTTCAGACAAGTGAAGTAGGAATAGCAGTTCTTTCCCCCAAAAAACCCTTGCCTATTGAACCTTAATCCATTTGAGAGGGAGAAAAACCACAACCTTTTGCAGGGATGTCTGTTGACAGTCTGGCCTGGAAGACTTTAGTGCTGTTCAAAGGAAGGGCTGGCTGGAGAACAGCTTCTCTGCTTTCCAGGGAGGATACTGCATGTCTTTCGCTCTTGGAATAGCTTGGGGTCTACCAGCCCATAGGATCCTTCTGTCTGGACTGCTCTTGGGGATGTGATGACCATCAACAGTATCAGCCAAGCACTATGGATCTTCATTCAAGCCTGTGGGCAGTCTCAAGCCAGAAGTACTCTGAGAAATACTCTCCAGGGCAGGATGAACCCAGAGAGCTTGTGTGTGTGCTCTCCCCTTAATGGATTTGTTTCAGAAAAATGTCATATGTCATGATCTCTTTTTTTTTTTTTTTTTTAAATGGAGTAAATTCTGCTTACTGTTTGTTTGTTTTATTTTAATGAAAGAGACAAAAATAAGCTACCTCTGGCTCTAACAGTCAACTGGAAGAGATCTTTAGTATGATACACAAATATTTTTATTTCCTCATATGTAGTCACATATTCAAGATCAAGTAATGCATTTTTCCCTGTTTTCACCTCATGTCTGGTGAAAATGTGAGAAATCAGATAACAGTGAATTTAAAAGAAAAGCCTCGTCTAATCCCTTGGTTGGGCAATATGGTCTTTTCTCCCTAATCCCTGGACTGTAAAATACACTCTTCTCTCCTTACCCCCACCTCCTTAGTGCTGAAAGGAAAGCAACCAAACATAACTCTGCCATCAGCTCTGATATGAGTGTTATCATATCCTTGACCTGTCCATGCAATAGCTGCTTACACTTCCAATTTCCTTTTTTCAAAGTAATACTTTGAATTTGTTGTTTATATTAGTACCTGGTCTTGTACTGAATTCAAGTGAAATAAGCATATGAAGTGAATACAGAAGAAGACTAAGCCACAGCTGCTGAAGCCCAGTGTGGAGGGTGCTCTCTTTTCACAGCTCATGCCATTTCTCTGTGGGAACAGAAGATATGATTTTTTGGGAGGGAGATGGAAGGAAGAAAGGAGCTGACCTGTGGTTGTGGAAGTGGTGGGTTTGTTCCTCCTCACTTCCTAATTCCAAAGAGCTGCTGTTTGTTCAGGGAGAGGTGAGCGCAGAGCACAGGCAGCAGCAGGGAAAGCTTTCATCACAGACTAATTATCCTTCTCTCCTGACTTAGCTGAAAAAGAAGGTAATTCACTTTCTTTTCAGTCTTTGGCCTTTATCCTGAGATTACTCATGTCTTTTGCTTCCTGAAAAAATGAATGTCATCCTCTTTCACACGTGAAGTGCCAAGATACCAAATGGCCTTGCCTTTCTGCTGCCAATGACCTTATTTTACTATCCTTTGCAACTGTGCATGTTACAAACTGAAAGCTGCAGCTGACTGTCTCCCAGAGGATGTGGATATGGGCCCACAGCTGGGTCTGGGAGCTCTGGCATGTACCTGCTCCTCCCATCTGCTTGTGTTTGGAGCTGTAGGTCATAAAAAGAAATCTGGATCATTTCAGCTGCAGTCAGACTTTTGGACCCTTCAGCTGTCAAAAATAGGCATTTCCAGTGGATCACAAGCAGTTATGAGATGAGAACAAGAAGGGAGGGTGGGAAGTTGTGCTTAGGGTGCAACAGGTAATGGTTTATAGCAGTATGTGTCCAATCTTGAAAGAGTCCACTAGGGATGTGAAAGAGAGAAAGAAAAGGAGGAGGAAGTAAGCTGGGATGCAAAAACCATAGCCCAGCTTACCCTGATTTTAATCCGAAGGCTGAAAAAGAGAAAGATGTGAATTCCTCTCCCATAGGAGAAGCAGCCTGCTGTTTCAAAAGGCTGTTCCCTGGCAAGTCAGCTCTTCCACCCACTCCTGCTGACAGCATGAGGATCATGGCCAGAAAACATGGGGCTCTCCCGGTCTTGCTGCAGCTGAGCCGTGCATGGGCAGTGGCCCCCACCTCCCGTGTGGTAGCCCCTTCCCCAGCCACCCCCAGCTCCTAACACCCAGTGTGAGCTTTTTGTTTCTGATTCAGTCACTCTGCAAACGGTGTCACAATTTGTCAGGTGCCGAGAGTGATATTTGCTTGATGGAAATGTTGGCCCTATTGTGAATCAATCCTAACAGCTTCTCGCAGCAAGGTTGTAAGACAATGAGGTGAATTTACTACGCAGGCAGACAAAGCAGCTTCTATTATGTGTGAAAACATAAATAATAGGAGGATAAACGCGAAATAGCGAGAACGTCTTAGCATTAGGCGGTCGCAGGCACAACAGTGCGCGTCAGCGTCTGACTGGAATGATGGAGGTGTGCAAAGAAGGTGGTGGTGGAAAGGAGCAGGTTTGCCTGCAGGGCTCCTGCCTGATGAGACTGAGCTGTGAGTGCGTGCAAAAACACCAGGAAGATTTCAACGATGTTTTGCAAAGAATCTGCTCAAAGAGAACAGCAATGAGAAAACACAGGATTGTTCCTTAAAATCAAGTGACCTCTCAGTCATTCTAAATTAAGGGAAAATTGGGCATGGGGCACTACTTGTGAAGGTACCACAACGTACATGTTTCCTTGTAATTCCAGTCTTCTATAATGGAGCAAGTTGGCTGAAAATTTTCTGGTGGAAATTTTTTATGATTATTTTATTTTTTAGAATTGTGATGTAATATTTTCCAACTGAAATCTTCAAGGGAAGGTGCTGATATTGTTTTCAAAAAAATAGATGAGCAACACATTTATATATTCATCCTAATAACTGAAATATCGTATAGCTGATACATAGTTCCTTGGAATTTCTTCATGCTGAGTTACATTTTTTTTTTCCCCCACTCTTTTTTTCACTCTGATTCAGAAGAGAAAAGTTATGTTGTTTTGATTTGAAATATGAGAATTTCCCAAAGAATGGAAGTGCTGAGTTCTGACAAGACAAAGTTATTATTTGGTAGCATCTGTGAAACTACCTTGGTCATTGTTATTTTTCCATGATAGAAATGTGTTGTAATAACCATGTTTAGTGTTAATCACCCCTATGATACTTAACCTCTTCTGAAGGACCAGAGACTGAATGAACATGGAAGATGAATAGTTCTCTGGCTGCTAGCAAGAGCCATTTAATTTCATGATTAAAGTATATTATCGGGGTAATATTCGGTAATGGATGGCCACCCACATTTTTATAGCTAAACAGGGAGATCATTCTCTAGTGATATATGTAAGCTGAATGTACATCAGGTGTATGGTTAACAGTGGTGGTGTTTGGTTTTTTTATTTCCTTCACTTTCTGAGAATATTTGGTGCCTGGGAGGCTGCCTCTGCAGTTAGTGTCAGAATGCATATGGTTAATAAAATCCCAAGTAGTCACTTATTGGGCACCAATTCCTGTCTTATACAGGGGATGAAAGCAATCTCTGATGTTAGGGCTGAAAAGGTTTCTGCTCTCAGGAAGTGTTGATGTGCTCTTTAGCCGTTTCTGCTGCTCCTTTCTGACCATGGAGCAGCCAGATCAGTATTTATCCTCTCTCAGGGAGGGGTACCAAAGTGGTGGATCTTGGCTGGATGGTGGTGTCTCCCATCATGCTCTGGTCCCTGGGTCTGCACCACAGTGTGCTCGAGTCAACAGGGCAAGAGTTTTGTAGAAGTCAAATTTCCATGAGATTTGGCTATTGGCACTAGGGAGCTCCCATTCAATTAGTCTGAGCAGTGGAAAAAGAGGAAGCCAACATTTTTAATGGCTACATGTGAAGGGTTGATGACCACCTTGTGTTCAAGGCTGAAGGCTGCTGGTAACTGCAGCCCAAAAAGGAATATAAATAATAGGCAAAATAGTGAGATGGTGTCAGTCAAAGAACAGTGTCTGCTTGTACTGATTTTGCTGTTCCTGACATCTGACTCCCACAGGATTTAAGAACTTTCTTGGGGAGAGACCATGTGAGTGCACAGTTCTTGCCATTAAGACTAATGCATTTCCTCCTAATGGCTCTGTTGTGATGGATCAGTCCCCATGTGCATGCCTTGATGGTGGGTGTCACTTCTTAGCGGCTCTGGAAAAACTGCAAGTACTGATATGTGTGAAGAAGTCAATATGAGGAGGGGAGGAGTTATTCTTGAAGGATAATTTCAGGCTGGGGAAGCTACTTTCCCTTGATGTCCTCAACAGTCATTAGCAAGTGAGAGTGTCTTCTCCAGGGGACCATTTTGCCAGGCTAATTCAGGCTCTGGCTCCAAATTGTCCTCTGGAAGAGCCAATCTCTATTGACTGCAAACAATCTGTGGAGATCAGTCTTACAAAGCTAAAATTAGTTTTTAAGGTGGACCCCCTCGAACAAATAGGATGAATAGATGTATTTTCTTGCTAGCATGAACTTTTTAACTTTTTTTTTTTTTTCTGCAAAAAGCATGTTTGTTTATTTTTGTGGCAAGAGATACACCTGGTTTGAAGTGGAAGTGGTGACTTCTTTTAGTGGATACTTGTGAGTATGTCAGTTTTCAAAAGTGCTGCAGTAGCTCCACAGCCAAATAGAGATGTTGCCATTTGTCTGCTGTGAACTGCATCTTTAGAAAGGAGCTCCTTTGGCAGGGGCAGCTGGGAAGGAGTTGTTTTGTGATTCGGTCCCAATGCAGGACATGAAAGTAAATCTCTTGCCCTCTTCATCTCCTTTTCTGCAGAAGCTGGGCACATTTATTACATTTTCCATGAACTACAATAAATTACCTGGAAATAAATATGCATGGGTTGCCCATGAATACTTTGGTCTCCAAGGATTGTTCCTTAATGGTTCAAAGCCAGACCTGGCTGGTTAAAGGAGCATGTATTAGAGGCAGGGGAGGGTGTGCCTCTGTGCAGGTCCTGGTGTTATTCCATGGGACAGCCCCCTTTTTTGATGAGCTTTGCTCTTAGCTTAACTCTCACCTCGCCAGAATGGCACAATCCAAACTTGCAGATAGAGGAATGCAACAAATCATCCTTGTCTTGAACACAAGACACCTCCAGTTTTTGATGATGTACTGAATGGTACCTGGGTGGCTGATATTTGACTTCTTTGTTCTTTTTCACGTATTTTTTCTTTGGTTTGTTTGGTGCTTGAAAAAGTACAGATGAAATGAAAAAAGACTAGAGAAGGGTAATATAAATAACTTCAGGCATTCAAGTGTATTTATGATTATTCTGCAGGAAGATAGATGATAGACTGCAGTTTAGTTTATGAGTAGAAGAAAATATGATGAAATAAGTGAGCTCAGAGGGTTTTCCTTTACTTGCCATACATTATTGTTTTCTGTGTATTTAATAGGGCATTCACTGCTTCAGCAAATCGTTGAAGGGAAATATTTAGTAGGATTTGAAAAAGGATTAGGCTTCTACAGGAAAATAAATCGTATTCATAGCAAGTGTGACTACTGAGCACACACAATGTCACCAGAGCTGCCAATGTTTTCTTGCTTCAGGGGGTGAGAGAATGACTTGCAGGGGCTGGAAAGGGATTCTCTCTGTGCAACACAACCTTCCTTGCATTGCTGGGCACACACCGCTACTTGTGTTTCTGGCTGCCTTCCCTTAAAATACCAGATGTTGGTGGGATATTGAAAAGAGAGTTCTTGAACTCACGGGCAGTGATTTGATCAGGCGTGACAGCCGTGAGGGGCCTAAACAAATAACGAAGAAGCTAATTCTGTTCCCCTATCTAAAATTCTAATCTTGTTTGTGACATCATAATTGGTTGCCATAGGGACAATTATGGTGTCATAAAAAGAAGATTAATGATGAGTTTAAGTGAGGAATAAGCAGCTGGAACAGATGAACTTTTTAATAACTCTTGCCTCCTCTGAAAACTACCATTTTGTGCATAAAAATATAGCTCCAAATAAGGAATAATGGGCTGGAAAGAACACTTTTGCCTCCAAAAGGATATTGGTCTAAGCTTCTGGAGTCCATCAGGATGCTGTGGTGTAAAGGAAATACGATTTATATAGAGAGATGCTACAATGAGCAACAGATCTCCTGTCTCAAGTGGACTTCTCCAGGTGTGAAGCCACACTTTTTTTTCTTCCATAAATCTTTTTGGTTGTGCTTTTAAGCATGGAAAACCATGTGCAATTAGGGTTAATGTTCCACTCTAGCTGATTTATAAAATAAATATGGGAAACATTGTGGAAGTGATATATAAAATATAAATTAATTTTGAAGCAACTTAACTGATTCCTTCATAATAGTGCTGCAAATTTCAGTGGTTTGTCTGTTTGGAATTGGTTGTGTCAGGAAAATCCAGATTCCTGGAGCTGGAATACTGCAGGATAGGTCATCTGATGCTTTAGTTTTTGTGTGTGCTATGAAGGCTAGAGGGGCTTCTTGACAGGGAGTGAACTAAAGCAGTTAGACAGGGTTCTCATACCCAAGCTCATGGCATCTGAACAACTCTATTAAATGGTCAGTTCATACAACTTTTCTATGCTGCGGACTGTATGCAGTTTGTAAAGCAAAGATTTTGGAAAAAATGCTGAATGACTTCTGCAGTGTTAATACCTGTGCTGGCTGCTTTGACCTCTCAGGCTCTCTTGCATGTTCCCTCAGAGCTAGGTGGGCTCTACTCCACTTGACTCTTCTTGCTCCTCTTTACTGCTCTCACCCGAATCACTCTGGCAGTGATGTGTTAGCAGAAGAGCCATCAACAAGAATAATTAATACATGACAGGAGACAGAAAGTAGCATGAATAGCTGTGGGTGGTGCTGGGGATGGACTTGCTGGCAAGACGCTGCCTGTGAACTTGTGTGGGTGTCAATGCTTTTGTTTTGTCTCTTGTTTTTGTGACATTTGCTTAACTCTTTTTGTCTCCCTCCTCACTCTTCTGGGTGCCTCTTTCACAAGCCAGAGAGGAACGTGTGTTTCTGCCCATGTGGGAGCAAAAACACAGGGCTCCAGATGTTTTCTGGGGGGATTCAACTGTCTTGCTCATCTCTGCAATGTTAGTCCTTGCTGTGACTTCTGAAGAGGAGCGAGAATAGCACCATCTGGTTACTGCTGCTGAGTGTTCGAGCATAGCTGCTCTTGTACCCACTGTCACAGTGTGTGGGGATGGGTACCAGAGTGTGCTGGGCTTGCAGACGGTGACCTGTATACCAGGTACCCCTGTGATACTGTGCTGGGGTCACCCTTTGCCTCAGGGCGCTGGTGGCGGCTGAAGCTGCGGCTCCAGCCCTGCTCTCGGCTGGTGTGTGCTGAGCACAGGTCTTCCTCTGAAGTGTTTTCTGGGAAGAATGACAAATTCTGGGGACTTCTAAAGTGTTTTTCAAAACCGTGTACAGAAATAATAATCCCTGCAGCACCGCTGGGATGGCAGAGGGCAAGTCGTTCTTCTCTTACCAGAGGAGATGAAATTCGGGAATAAAGGCTGAACCATGAATTGTACAAACGTTTGCTAGAGGTATAAATAGCTCTTTTGGGTACCTGTTTGGGGGCACAGATGAGCTTGGGGGACATAAGAGATTTCCTCTGTTGGTTTTTGGCCAGGTTGAGGATATTTCCAGTATTATCAAGGATTTCAGTGCATGTAGAGCAGGTAGATTTGAATTGACTTTCACTGACTACTGCCTTCTAGGTCAGCTTTTTCTCTCCCAAAGTCCTTGACCTTCATTTCTCCTGGTTTAAACAGCCCAATATACAGCATTTTGCCTCAATCTGCCCTCATGTCCCCAAGCTAAGAGTCTGTTTGCCAAGGATTCTACCCTGCTGTTGTGCAGTGCTTTGGGAAGAGCAGCTTATAAATTCCGTGAGCAATGCTCTGGCTAGTCCCATACACTAAGGCAGGTATTTTACAAAGTCGGAACACTTGCTCTGAGCTGTGCAAGCAGGTTGGGGAGCTTTGTGCTCCCAAATCCTGGAGCTGTAGGTGGAGGGCAGGGTGAATGCCTGGTGCCAGCACAAGCTGCTACAACCTGGGCTTCAGCAGGGAGCTAAGACAATCTGCTGCTTAGACCTAGGGGTCATTCTCTTCAGAAACAGGTGATCTAGTTGAGTTTCTCAACAGTAATTCCTTAGGGAATACCTAGGAGGGCAGTAACAATTTTATCAGCTCCTGCAGATTGAGGAGGTGTGCCCACCATTAGGTATGCAACTGCGGTTAATTGGAGATTGTGGTGCCTGAGGAACTGCATAATTTTTTCAATCTATACTTATTCAGTATTTTGCAAGATCCTCCATACCCATATGGAGGTGTGGGGCCGTGGCTGCCCCAGGAACACCTCGGCTCAGGGCTGGGCTCCCCCAAGATTTGTGTCAGGGAGCTGGCCCTGCCTGTGCAGTGATGTCTCCTTGTAAGGACCTGCTGGGAGATCAGGAGGTCCGTTTGGGAGCAAGCTCTGCCCTGGCTTCTTCTCAGATGTAGTTTTTCCTATGTGGTTTAGCGACCTTGCCCTTCTGAAATCAGGGGTTTGTTTCTTTGCTTTCATCAGGTTACACCACATTCCTCTCTTTTTGGTTACAGCAAAGGTGAAATGTGTAGCTGGAAGGAAAAGTGTGCTGGTGAGAGCAGGAGGGGATGGGCAGTATGTTTTCATGGTGGCAGAACTCTCACCTGGGTTTGCTCCTTTGTTGCCTGGCAGATGTATTACACAGGCTCTTCCTAATGTTGTGGGTTGAGGAGACAGCGTGTTAGTATTCCTGAGATAAAAAGAGGGTTGACTAGCCTGATATATATTGCTTTGTATACATTAAGTGTAACTGCTTTGCACGTAAAGCACTGGATAAGCATATTTGAGTTGCTGCTTGGAGAGGTGTGCCTGTCTGCATGTGACATGTGGTCAGCGAGAGGGCACGGGAACGTGCCTCTGAGCTGGACAGGAGAACATTATTCACAAGTGATCATGCACAGATGACAAACTGTGGAGGCATATGATAAATTGAACCTTTGTCTACTTTATACGGGAAGAAAGCTGAACCTGGCTCTCCACCGAGCTCTTGCTGTGCTGCTGGGGCTGACGATGACGTACTCCCACTGTGGGTGAGGAACAGGATAAGGTTGTTGCCCCTTCCCAACAGGGTGTGAAATACACTTGCACGTTAGCAAAACATCTCTCAAAGTCACCCTACCTGTGTGGAGCTCAGACGCTGCAGGGATGGGCACCAGCAGTGCTTTCTGCCTCCAGGCAGAGGGTCTTCTAGAGACCAGTCTTACCCGCTTGGCCTGCCAAAGTGTCCTCTGAAAGTGCTGGTCTTTGTGCTCTGACAAGACATTAAACACAGACTGAACTCAAAAACATGTGGGTGCAGTGGGTCTGGGTGCTAACGTCTGCCAGAGCAGAGAGGAAGTATATGAAGCAAGGGGAATTTTTTTGTCTGTTGATGTCTAGGTAAGAATCATGAACAAGAATGCTTCATTTTATGTGTTTATATGGGTGTCTCAAGGGCCCCACACCCTGCTTTCCAAAACATGGTCATAAGCCAAGCCTATTTTGCCTTCTGTCACTTAAAATCTATTTCAAGTCGCTATGTTGCTATGTCTTCTCCCCTAGTCTTTCATCTCCTTTTCATCCTGTTTAATCAGAAGATGATTAAAAGAACCTGTCCAAACCTAGTAAACAGGTTAAATTCTAGATTGTGAGTTTATATTTGTTTCACTTTACTTGGGACTGAAGACTACTACTACTTGTAAGTTACCCAGAAGCCTGTGTGTAGGAGATACTAGTTTGCTCCCATGTGAGCAAAGGCCTTTTCTTGGTTTTTCTGGTAGTCTCCACAGTAAGGCGAAAACCAGGCTCTGAGGCTAACCTGGAGACCTTTCAGAGAAAGCTGACAGCAAGCAGTCTCCCAGATACCATTAATGTCAATAAGATCTGCTATCCAGCTTCTTGGATTCCTCTGGAAAATTGCTGCAGATCATTTAACTGGGTCCATCTCACAGGAGACTTCCCTGGTTCAGGGCTGTGTGGCTCTAACACTGACGTTGACGCTGCCCTTGCTGTTTGAAATGGGGACTTCCCATGAGTGAAGCAGTAGCAATTTATATCAGACCTAAATTTGAACCTCACTTTTTAGGGCTCACCTTTTTAGATACTTTAAGATACTTTAATGTGTAAATTGGAAATTATTTCTGAATTGTTATTTCATTTCTGAAATGGTGCCATTCAGTTTTACCATGAGGATTTTGATGAAGCTAAATGAGAAAAAGAAATCCTACTAGCAAAATACATTTTGTAAGGAGCCTCTTTTTCATCTGAATCTGGGAACATGAAAGTGCAAATCTGTCTCTTGCTGAAAAGTTTCATTTCTGTTCTGATTTGTAATAGGTCTCTGGGTGCTGAAATGATTTTACTTTCTCTGCAGATTTACCTTGAGCATTTCTTAATGGTCTGGAAGGGAATGGATATGTAAAGTACATTTTGCTTTCTCACTTCTTTCCTCTTACATGTAGTATGAGGATATGGCTGAGTTGGTTGCTGAACCAAATGAGGTATGGAGATCGAAGTGTTAAATGTGATTCAGACTATCTCGCATTAGAGGGTGAGTCAGCTTTGGTTTAAAAAAAGACATTTTAAAGAAGCTGTTTGGAAAAAATGCTGAATGGAAATATTTCAGAAGAGTCTCTCTGTCTTTGAGAGAAGACAGAGATTTATTTATCTCCATGCAGAAATGATAGCAAGCGTTAAAGTAGTAGTAATGATGATATCACTCTAAATTGAAGGTACTTCTTTGGGACTATCATGTCCAATGTTCTGGGCTGGTCACTTAGGGCAGAAGCAGCAGTTATTCAAGGTGAAGGTCGGTGATGCGAACCCAGGTCAGTGAGTCCCTTGATTTACTAGGCTGAGGTGTCAGAAAAGTGTTGCTGAATGTCCTAGGAAGGAGAAAGCTCAGACAGGTAGCAGTTTAGTCTGGCTTAGTTGCCTTTGGAGATGGGCTTGAGAGTTGGGACCGTGGGGGCTTGTTACTGCCCCTTGGGCGGCAAAGCCTGGGTGGGCTGCAGAAGGTGGGATGCTGTGATCACCTTGTGGGGAGGAGACCTCTTTTTGTGTGCACTGAAGCTCAGCTGTGTTGGTAGGAGGTCAGTAGTTGTTGAGGGCAAGTGTGCGTTTAAAGAATGGAAAAATTCAAGAGTCGGCAGACACATATGAAAGGCTTTTGGTCTCCAGATTTGTCACACCTGCTTCCTGTATTTCATGGCATTACTTTTTTGGAAAAAGGATGATCAGCCCAAAGGGATAATCCTCAGTTGTAAAGCTGGAAAACACTGTCAGAGAAGAGCTGATGATGTGTGACACAAAATAGCAAATGAACCACCTAAACAGCCATCCAAATTCCCATCAGAAAGAACATATTGACAAAAAGCAGAAGAGTTGCAATTAGAATAGGATGAACTATTATTGTGCTGCACTGTAAATTAAGTAAATTTATTCCTGAATCCACTCTGACTTTTTGTGTAGCTGTAAGCAAATCTCCTAATGTGTCTAAGATGAATATAGTAGCTTCTTCCTACTCACATAAGGATGTACCAGCGAACTGTGGTAGTGTATTATTATTATTGTACTGTATAACAAAGGTGAGTGTTATTATGTGCTTTACCTGACACTGTTACTCATTAGTAAAGGCTACAACGCTGAGAGCTTTTAGCAAAACCACAGTGGTTGTTATCTGTTTGAGGCAGAGGCAAGGGATTCTTTATTTCCTACTCTTAACTCTTGATGATCAAGATCCCTGTATTTAAAGTAAGATTTCAGGAGGATTTGGAAATTGTATGGGTCTTGCGTCCTCTGTTTTTACTTGCTGTCCTGATGTTCATACATTGTCAGCTCCTCCATGGAAAAAATAAGCCAAGGAGGTTGTCTTTATAAGTAACTACTCATGTGTTTCACCTAAATATATTAAAAAAGAAGGGAAGTGGAGCCTACTGATACGACAGTGGTTCCAGTGACATCTCAGGAACCACCTCTTGTTGCCCCCCTCCATCTCTTTCCCACTCAAGTACCCTAAGGCAGTTGCAAGGTACTCCTCAAGCCTCCCTAGGTCTACTGCTTTCCTGCCATTGTGTCGGGTAGCTCCTGCAGTTGGCAAGAACGACAAGCACCACGTCCTGCGGGCAGGAGAGGCAGGAAGCAGCAGACATTCTCAGCGATGTGGGACCGGTGGAAGGACAAGCATCCTTGGAATACACGGAGGTTGGGAACTTTTATATACACTTGTGTGTATACATATGTATGTGGTCCAAGTTGTCATGTGTAAATATATCTATGTGGACCATTTATGTGGTCCAGGTTGTTGTAATGTGTGTGTCAGCGTATTGTCCATATGTGTACAATAACAGATCTTATGTAGTAGGGAAAAAAATATGGTGTTTAAGGTTAAAAGTTTCACCCTGTAGGTTTCTATCATGGCAATTTGAGGAGCTAAAAGGGAGTTTTCTCATTAAATGTCACTGAGGGCTGAGTGGCTTTAGATGGATGGTGTGGAACGCTAGAAGTGCTGGGGTGTGACGGTGGACTTAGCAGACTCTGAATAATGTTACACTTTTAATAACCTCTTGTGAATTTATGCCTTCAAGTGCAAAAATTTTAGAGGGGTTTTTGTCAAGGGTGAGAGGATCCAAATTTGACCTGCCCTGAGAATGAAGTTTGCTTAATGCTTGTGGTCTCTGCAGTTCTCCTTCCCCCTGCAGTTAGGGTGTGATGTTCTGAATGTGACAGGTGATCTTGGCTGCCAAGCCATTGGCAGGAGCCATGGAAATCTGGGCTGCCTTAGGACTGCTGGTGCACTGAAACAACCTTTCCTTTGTGCCTCTTTGGTTACCTGAGTGGATAGATGGAGTGCTCATGTCGGATGGTTGTATTTCTCACTTGGCTACCACCAGTGAGTGGAATTGTTATGGGATTCCCTAGAGCTGCCTTTCCTATTATCCTCCTTCTTTTGGTGAAATGAACCTGATTTTGAGAGCCCCAAAATTAGTAGTTTCAGAATGGGATGAGAGAACTCCAATTTTTAGTTCCTAATTTTCACTAATGAGTCATAATATTGGGTGTAGCTCTTCATAAATGTTACTTAGTTGTTAACTTCATTGTCTTCTCTCACCTGCTCAGTTGGAAGATGCAGCCCTGCAGAAGGTTTGATGCTCTTTTGTTGCCTAAGGGCTCACTCATAGGCAGCCGTGGACACATCACAAGCCTTCTCTGCCCTGTGTTCTCAGCTATTAAGCCTTCATGCTGTGCAGTGTTTTTTTAACCCATCAACTCACTAGTTCCCACTTTTCTTATTCTGCCTTTTAGATTCTTTTTTTTGAGCAGACCTTTATTCAAGTATTTTTCCTGTCTCTGTCTCAGCAGCATCCCCCGCTGAGAGCAAAGATTGACTTGATATTAAATCCAATAGGGCTAATTTATTCAGTTTTGTGCTCATATCATGTCTGATTTGGTATCCATTACAACAGACAGACTCCCAGGGTTTCCTCCTGTCACTGCACTGGGCTTTGCTGCCCAACTGTGATTTTTTTGAAGCATATTTTGTTGATTTTTGAATAGATTTAAATGGCTGTAAATGCAGATTTAGATGTGGTCCAAGACTCTGCACATTATTCATGTGCCTCTTATACTTACTTTTCAAGTTTCACTGAGAGTGTTTTTGCTTTTTTTTTTTTTTGACATTTATGACAAGAGATGGCAGTGTAGAACCTAAAGTGGTATTATGTTTTGTTTCATTGCACCGAATGTAGCATTTCTTCAAGTTAAAGTGATTTGCCTAGCACTCACTATTTGTGGGTTTTTAAAATTGGGGAAGGTATAATAACATCTAGCAGGAAATCAAATTTTATGTAACTGAATATACTACAGCAAAAGTTGTTTTGGGTCTTTCTCATACTATTAAAAAAATCCCATTTCATGGTTATGACCTGAGAGCCATAAAATTTAGCCTTCTGATGGCATTGGCTGGAAATTTTATTTTTAACACTTAATAGCTAGCTAGCAGTGAAGCTTTTTGCTAGATTCTTTCTGTGTATCACTCCTTTTCCCCCAGTTGTTGGCAGTGACATAAAGTGCATTTGTTGTTCAGGATTCTTGTTGTGGTACAAGATGAGAAAAATTTGTTGGCTAGGTTTAATGCTTTTCTTCAAGTATGCCTGGGACAGAAAACCTATTTTCTTTCATCCCAGAAAGTACA
This sequence comes from Nesoenas mayeri, assembly GCF_963082525.1. Lineage (NCBI taxonomy): Eukaryota > Metazoa > Chordata > Aves > Columbiformes > Columbidae > Nesoenas > Nesoenas mayeri. Next base: position 60,753,820 of record NC_137541.1, on the reverse strand, counting down.
TATATTGGAAATATTTACTCTCTTCCTGTGAGTTGAGTTATGGCAGGGCTGCTGCTGGAACTACTAGAGTGTTGCAGATGCAATATTATCCAGAGCAAGACCAGCAAGAGGTGTTGCTGATTTTGTTTTCTCCTTTGGCATCTGTTCATTCTCCCCTTGGCTATGTGAGGAGCTGCAGTAGTGTTACAGAGAGCACTAGAAAGTGAAAATTGAGTTTATGGCTTTTTTAGGGGGAGAGGAAAGGTATATTGTATGACATGTTGCATTAATTGTTCTGGGAGGTGATGTTCAAACCTCCTGAGGACGAGAATATTTTCTATATTTTTGGCTGGCTGTGTCTCAAATCCTGCTTTATAGCTGAACTTGAAGACAGGACTGAGGCAAGGGAATGGATGTGCCACCTGTTCTGACTTTAAATAGTGATGATGATAGTAGCTTTCTTGGAAATAATGCATTTGAAGATGGGAGGCTGAAATGCTGCTAGAGACATCAACTAGCTGATTTTGAAGCTGTGATGTACTTAACCCTCCTGCCCCCAAACATGCAGCTCCTTCCCCTCTCTCTGAGTCCCATATCTCCAGCTCTATTTCAGGACTTGATTGATCACAAACTTCCTGAAATAAAGGAGAAGGCTCAAGGAGGATGTTAAATTTGGATATTCAAAGATGTTAATTGCAATAGAACCAATTTCTTGATGAGAGTGCTTCTCCACAGAGAAGTCATCTCATCATTGTAGAAACGCCACCATAATTAACGAGAGCTGAAGCACTTATTGGCAACTCATCACAGACAGACTCCTAGGTTAGTGTGAGTCCAGTGGTTGGTATCTCCTTCTCTGGCAGGAATAGTACCTTCAGGCTCAAAGATGAGGTGTCTTGGCTTAGCTGCTGCCTCTCTGTTACTGCTGATGTCTTAACTGCACTCTGAATGGTGAACGTGCCGTTTTTCTATCCAATTGCCAGGACCTGTAGCTATAGTGATTGAACATTATTTTGAGCAAAGTAATCCAGCAACTTTCCAGAGGGTGAAATATGCAACCCAACCAAAAAAAAAAAATGAAGAAGTGAAGAGGGCAACCTTTCTCTCTACATTTCTTTTCCCTGTCTCTGTTTCCCTCTGACGGTGTTTTCTGTGTGAGGCTTATGCTGCACATTTGGACACTGATAAGATGATATATGCTGTCTGTCTGCCTCTGAGTGAAGAACAAAGGGAATCTGACTCCTGTTTTCTAAAAAGCAGAACAGTGCAGAAAAATCAGAAACCCTTTCAATGGGAGAAGGTGGCTGAAAGCATTGCAGTGCGATTAACGATGGATCTTTCACCTGAGATGGCCACAGTTTGAATTTTCTCTGAGGTTTCCAGCAGGGTCACTCACTTTTGCACATCACAGCTCAGTTACACCTGGAAGTCTTTGCTCACGAAAGTCTCTCGTGCTGTAGTAGAAGTGCTGCATATCAAACAGCTGTACAGATCAGTGAAAGAGCAAAACTAAAACCACTCTCACATGAAGTGAAGCTGCTTGCCTTACTCCAGGTGTTTCCAGCAGTTTGCCAGTGGTTATGAAGACACACAGAAATTTGCTTCGGAAGTGAAGACTGTCTCTTAATCAGTACAAAAGTGTGACAGAAGGTGATTTTGAGAGCAACTACATTTGGTACAAAGGATGTAGATTCCTTCTATCTGTGCACTCCTCCTGCTTCAGCCTTCTCCTCAGCCGTTTTCCGTACTCCCACCCAGTGTTGCCAGAATTAGAAGTCTGTCTCCATTCCTACCTAGGCGACCCAGAGCTCAGCAAGCCCTCTGCATCCTCAGTCCCCAGGCTCTTTCTGATCCAGGCAGACAACTCCCCCTACACGTAGCCCTGAATGTCAGGAACGTGTTCTCTGCTCCCACCCCATCCTCCTTCCACACACACATCCCACTCCTCCCCACCTGTTGCTGGTCATGGAAAAATAGGAACAAAAGCAAGCACAAGCATGCGTGCAGGGCCCTTTACAGCAGCAGAGATGCTAATCTGAGTAAATCCCTGGCTGCAGCAAAAGCCTATTTTTCCCCTTTAGTGCCAGTGTTTCTTTGCAGCTAATGGTCTTTCTATTGCTAGCGCAGGCAATGGGACCCAGGGGGCTGGAAGGACTCTTTTGTTGTCTTGCCTCAGCCTCCCAATACCTATGGTGACCACCATAGGTCACCTATAGTGACCACTCAAGCACCACTGCCTACAGAGCATCCATAGTCTGGTAGGAAATCAGAATACCTGCTGGTCCTAAAACTTGATAAGAAGCTTTTGTTGCCTGAAACCTCTTGAAGCACAGGTAAATAGTGATATACAAATCACTTTCCTTGCATGGGACAAAGCTTTACCCTGCTAAGGAACCAGTAGGTTCCAAAACCAGTCCGTAGCATACCATGACTGGGCCTTGCACACAGCCTACAGGTCAGACCCAGACCTATATAGCACATACGTTATCTGCAGTGCAGGGCTGTGACGTCTCCCTACCATGTGCCTGGTCATGGCTGGTCTTCTGTATGTGACAAGCCTTGACTTTGCCAAAAGCTGTTGCTGAGGAAAGAAGAGATCTATACTCCTACCCCAGACCTGTTTGTCCTGGTGTCTACAAGCACCAACACACAATGAGCTGCCTGAGAGAACCCAGGAGTATGAGTAAAGGTTTAGCTCGTTTGGGTGGGTTTTGACTGGCTCTGTCATCCCAGGGTGGGGGAGTGCAAGAACTGTAGGAGGAAAGTTGGATGAGAGAGGGTGGTTGGGGGAGGATTTTACATATGTGCAGGAGTGTGTGGCTTAATGCATTGAGTGTGTTGGAGGTGAAGAACTAGAAAAAGAGAAGTTATCTTAATAAGTCTGAGTCACTGAGGGAGTGGGGGTGGTGGCAGAAAAGTCTTTAGTGCAGCAGGGTTTCATAAACTGCAGAGGACCCTGTGAAAATTTTGCATGGGCTGGGCTGGGAGGGCAAAGCAATGAAAACTGCTGTGCCAAGCTCTCGCAAAGAAGCCCATAAGCTCTCTGCAATGCCCACTTATTTCATCATGGTGTTTGCCTGACAAAGTTTGTGAAAATAAAGCGGGCAAGCCATCTGAGCGACTGGAAGTCTAATTTCAAATAAACAGCAAATAATTAATGCTTATGGATAAATCATGCACGATTTTCCCATCTGCCCCTGGCCACCTCTTTCTAGTTCAGTTACAAACTCAGAGGAAGCTTGATTGTTTTAACTTGGTCGCTTTCTAAGGTTGTTCAACCATGAATCTCTGAGCAAAACTGGAGGTGGGAGGCTCATGGGGATTGAAGTAGAAGAAGTAACTCCCACAATGTTTTACTGCTGATTTGTGCACTCTGTCAGCCTGGAATATACATTATAAAAAGGGGCTAGCAAAGCCACTTGGGATTCCTCTGTGAACCTCTTCAAAAAAACAGTCCTTATGGAGAAATGAAAAAAAACAAAGTAGAAGAGCAGAGGAAACTTAGGTTGAATTTAAAAATTGCTTTCCTGAAGAACAAGGACCATTTTATCAAGGAAAAGGGACTTCTGACAGAGGATAGATTCATTTAAAGTAGAAATTTGCAATGTCTTTATCCAGAATATGAACGAACCTTAGCTGAACTTTAAGTAAAGATTATTTTATTCACTTGTCTCTTCTTTCTATTTGTGAGTCTGACCACACATGCATAAGTATCCCCAGAGAGGGCTGCTTGAGTGCTGTTTCCAACCCTTCTTGGAGTGAGAGATAGCAGGAATGTAAAGAGGGTTCAGATCCTAAGAGACTGCAGTTTGGCAGAGTATGGACTATTGTGGGTAAAGTTTGCATTAGCAGAGTCGAATATTTGAGTCTTCACCTGAATTATGCCTGAACTCTGAACTTCAATTAAAGGGCTGCCAATTCAAGAAGGTATATTTCTAAAAGAGCAGGAGAAAGCCTGGCTACAGTCCTGCTAAACAGAGATGTAAGAGCATCCATGCATGCTGGACAAACAGGGGACCTATGTGCAAAGCACAACAATAAGGCAAAAAATGGTAAAACTCACTGTAACAGCAGCTGCTTCTCTGATGCTGACTTACAGGAGCTGCTGGATCTTTCAGCTAAATGTAGGCCAGCCCAAGTCCCAATTTAGCTAGAAATCAGCAGTCCAGCTGCTTTCAGAGTTGTGCCCTTATCCTTTGGAGCCAGGCTGAGTATTGCAAAGTCTTCCATGAGGACTGTGATTCATATGCCAGTGAACAGCTGCTGAAGATCCCTGGATATGCCAAAGTGATTGTGAAACCAATGCCTCTTCTATGGTGTGTGTTTTTGCTGTGGTGTGAATGAAGGATTACCTCGTTATTTCAGTTTCAGGTAAATAGGATCCTGGTTTGCTAGCCTGCTTCAGTGTTGCATACAGCTGGAATTCAGCATCTTCAGGTTTTTCCTCTTCCTGTTCTTTCACATGCCAACACTATGAATTTTCTGCTGGATCTTTTCTTCCATGTGAATGAATGAGATAGGATCACTCTTTCTCTGGATGGTATTTGTTGCACCAGAAAGTGTTATGAGGGGAAGAACAGCTTCAGAATCTCTGCATTTAGCATATGTATAGGCCTGCTGAGATGGAAAGTATGGTTAAACTATTGCATGTGCACGCAAAGCCAGATGGCTTTGCTCCTTCACCCAGCATCCCTTGCCACTTCAGTTCTTTGTCTCTCTTTCAAGCAAATACATGGCAAAAAAAAAAAAAAAAGGTGTCTCTGAGTGGGAGTTATCACCTTCTAAGGGCTGGCTTAAGACCAGCTGAAACAAGGTTTGCTTGCGACCTACATAATTCTGGCCTAGATCTCTGGTCCATAGAAAAGGAAAAACCTGCTTCATGTTAAAAAGCTCTAGGCCACCGCAGACACTCTGTCTTTTTGGTATTTCTTGTATGTATAGCTTTCTTTGCTTTCAGTTTTTCAGCTTACAGCTCTGAAACATCTTTTCAGGACTATCCTCTGGCTAATGCTGTTAAAATTGTGTTGCTTAAGAGTAGTGAGGTATGGCAGGGTTGATGTTGGGGGCTGTAGGAGGTGTCATGGGAAGTGCTGGAAAGCTTTCATCTGAAATAATTGGGATTAGGTGTCTCTGTCATTGTAGTGTTTGGCTTTCAAGTTGTGTTATCCTTCCTGTTGCACTCTGTCTTGGTTCTGTTTCTTTTCCTATCTGCTGAATCCAGAGAATCACAGAATGACAGAATGTTGGGGATTGGAAGGGACCTTGAAAGGTCATCTAGTCCAATCCCCTTCGCTGGAGAAGGAACACCTAGATGAGGCTGCATGGGAAAGTGTCCGGGTGGGTTTTGAATGTCTCCAGAGAAGGAGACTCCACAACTTCCGTGGGCAGCCTGTTCCAGGGCTCTTGCACCTTCACTGTGAAAAGTTTCTTCTCACATTTAAGTGGAACCTCCTGTGTTCTGGTTTGTATCACAGTATCACAGTATGTTTGGGATTGTACCCATTGCCCCTTGTCCTATCTTTGGTTGTCACCAAGACGAGCCTGGCTCCATCCTTGTGACACTCACCCTTTACATATTTATAAACATCAATGAGGTCACCCCTCAGTTTCCTCTAAGCTAAAGAGACCCAGCTCCCTCAGCCTTTCCAGCTCCACTGCCTTAATCATCTTTGTTGCCCTGCACTGGACTCTCTCCAGCAGTTCCCTGTCCTTCTTGAACTCAGGTGCCCAGCACTGGACACAATATTCCAGATGCGGTCTCACCAGGGCAGAGTAGAGGTGGAGGAGAACCTCTATTGACCTACTAACCACACTCCTTCTAATACACCCCAGGATGCCATTGGCCTTCCTGGCCACAAGGGCACAGTGCTGGCTCATGGTCATCCTGCTGTCCACCAGGACCCTCAGGTCCCTTTCCCCTACGCTGCTCTCTAACTTATACAGGAACCCGGGGTTGTTCCTGCCCAGATGCAGGACTCTACACTTGCCCTTGTTATATTTCATTTCTAGCCCGTCCAGGTCTTGCTGGATGGCAGCACAGCCTGCTGGTGTGTCAGTCACTCCTCCCATTTTGGTGTCATCAGCAAGCTTGCTGACAGTGCACTTTATTCCCTCATCCAAGTCGGTGATGAATATATTGAATAGTACTGGTCCCAGTACCAATCCTTGAGGGACTCCACTAGATACAGGCCTCCAATTAGATTCTCTCTGGCTTCTTTCCTTCATCCAGTTAGCAGTTCACCTCACTACCCAATCATCCAGTCCACACTCCCTCAGTGTAGCTGTGAGGATGCTGTGGGAGACTGTCAAATGCTTTACTGAAATCAAGATAGACCACATCCACTGCTTTGCCATCATCTATCCACCTAGTTATGTTCTCATAAAAGGCTATGAGGTTGGTTAAGCATGACTTCCCCTTGGTGAAGCCATGTTGACTACCCCTAATGACCTTCTTATCCTTGATATGCCTTGAGATGGTGACAAGGGTAAGTTGTTCCATCACCTTCCCAGGGATGGAGGTGAGGCTGACTGATCTATAATTACCCTGGTCCTCCTTCTTGCACTTTTTGAAGACTGGAGGGACATTTGCTTTTCTCCAGTCCTCAGGCACCTCTCCTGTTTCCCATGACTTAGCAAAGATAATGGAGAGTGGCCTAGCAATGACCTCAGCCAGCTCCCTCAGCACCCATGGGTGCATCCCATCTGGACCCATGGATTTATGGATGTCCAGATTGCTTAATCAGTCCCTAACCCAGTCCTCATCAACCAAGACAAACTCCTCCTCCAAACTCCTAACTTCCTCTGGGGCCTCAGGGGGTATGGGGCTCCTCAGAACAGCCTCTGGCAGTGTAGACAGAGACAAAGAAGGCATTCAGTAACTCTGCTTTCTCTGTATCTTCTGTCGCCAGGGCACCCAACTCATTCACCAGTGGGCCTACATTGCCTCTAGTGTTAGTTTTATCTGCCGTATATTTGAAGAAGCTCTTTCTGTTGTCCTTGACCCCTCTCACAAGGTTTACTTCTAAGGAGGCCTTAGCTTTCCTAGTTGTCTCCCTACATCCTTTGACAACATCCTTCTTCCCAAGTGGCCAGCCCCTCCTTCCATGATCTGTAAACTCTCCTCTTCCACACAGGTCTAATGCACCCCTCTACATCACGGCAGACACTTCTGCCAAATTCTGGGTTTTGGACTTGAAAAGCTCATAGGAGCAGTGAAGAAGGAGAGAAAGGAGGAAAGGAGGGCTGTCAAACATGTTATCCTCTTATTAAATCTCTTTTGGAGAGAGGGAGGGTTAAAGGAAAGAGAGGGGCTGAGCAGCCCATAAAGAAGAGTACTGATGCCAGCTTATTTAACAAGCAAAACAGATAAAGATTAGGGTTCCTATGGCAACTGGCTACCAGTAGAAGCACCTCAAGGATTTGGGGAAGAGTGGGGGGGGATGACAAAATGATTTAGCACAAGGGCCCAACATTTTTGATTATAAAGACCTCTTCCCAGCTGCAGCAGCAGCATCAGCTCCTTTGCTGAAGAATGACATTTCTGTTTAACCAGCACCAAAGGCAGAGGATGAATTCTCCGTATTAATTTAGCTAGGCTAGTTTAGCTAGGCCTTAAAGTCATGAGGTATTTTAGATATGGTCCTGAGTTGTGTTCACTCTCTGTGTGGTATGATGGAGAGGAGTGGGAGATGGCAGATGGTGAGGGGGGAGATAGAGAGACCTTAGAAGCTGATTGGCAAGTGCAGAAATGGCACTAGTTAAGGTTTGTGGATGTATCTAGTTGTCACCCTGACTCCAGGAGGTCTTAGGAACCATGTCTTCTTCTCCCAGATCTAATAAAGCCTAAAGAGCAGCTTTCTTCACTGGCCTTCAGCCCATCCCATCTCAAAATCAGAGGGGATAAGTGTAGATCCAAGCTTGTTCTTTCAGTAGAAAACTTAAAACATCAGTTTTGTTTGGTTGGTGGTTGTTTTTCCTTTTGGCTACAGTGCTGTAGTAGCTCCAAGACCTTGGGTGCCTGGTGCTTGTGTTTGTTCTCTGCTCAACACCAGCCGTCCTGCTGCAAACAACATCTCTCACCAGGTATTGTGGCTTTTCCATTTGGAGTTAAAATGCCAAAGCATGTAGTCATTTGACTCTGGGAATGAGAGGAGGCTGAAGGAGGTTAAGTATAGCTTTTGTTTAGATCAGCACAGCATGGAAAATAACCATCTTTGTACAGCTTCAAGGCTATGTATTGGAGGTCCTACTGAATGGCTCCTTGATCAGCCCCAGCCCCGGGAGGCTGATTGAGTGATTTCCTTAATTGGATTTTGTTTGTTGATCTCACTTTCTTGATTTTTTTTTTTTTTTTTAATAACTCATTATAATCATGCCCTTCTGCCTACTGGAAAAGAACACCTCACGCTGAGAAAGAATTGTATTTGTCCTTTGGCATCTGGTGGTTGGCATAGCTTCTATCAGAGCTCACATTATTGCTGAACAGTGGACACAGGGCAGCATTCCTTGCTCATCCTGGGGTACGTACACACACAGACACACACCAGCTTGTGCCAGCAAGGGTGTGAGAGTCTGTCAATCAATGTTCTAGTGAAATCTGAAATTGAGCTGATTATGGTATTCATGGAATAAATAGCAAGTTGTGAGCTTGTCCTACCAGAAAGAGCTGTCGTGTTTGCGTTGCAAGATATAATGCGTGCCCGGCTTCATAAGCATTGGCTCTCCAGGATTAAACTATATGGTTCATCCCAGGCCAGGAAAGCACATGGACAACGAGTGACAAGAGAAGACTTCATGTAGCAGGACTGAGGTATGCATGGAGCTCATAGACATGTAAATAGCACAGAGAGATGCACGGGGTTTATTCCTGATCAGAAAAACTTACGTCCAAAATTTTGATAGCTCATAGGTCTTAATAAGAAGACCTATCCTAGCATAGTTTAAAGTGGAGAAGGTGGATGGAGAATGAACGGGGAAGGGAAAAGGGTAGGAAATGGGAAATATGCAGTAACATGATGAAAGGAACATTTGAGCCTAGAGAAGGCTGATACAAGAACTTGAATAGAATTCAGGAAAATGAAATATAATGAGGAGGTTTGAAACTGGGGCAGGGGGAGAAAGGCACAATGCATACTGTGTGGGCAGGAATGAAATGGGGGAGTAGGAACTTATTGGGATAAAAGAAGGGAGGAATGGTTAATGGAGAAAATGAGGTGGGTAAGAAAGGGAGAGATTTGTAAGGCAATGGGAGGGAGGAAGTTTAATGGAAGAAGGAAGGCAGGCAAAGAAAATAAGTGTAATAAGAATACTGAATTAGAGAGGTATGGGGGGAGGATATCAAAAGGTGGGAGCAGGGAAAGGAGGAGAAAAATATGTCCTATTAACCTAGGGAAAGTGAAGGTTTTTAGGAATACATTTCATTCATTTTCAAGTGTGTGTGGGGTAGCCAAGGTTAATTAGAGAGAGCTGTGGACATCAAAAACTGCAGAGAAAAAAAGAAAAGAGCTGTAAAAGAAAAAAAAAAAAGTGGGAAAATAAAAGGAGAAAGGAAAAAAAGAAACAAAAGTAAAGAGTGACAGTGTGTTACTTTGCAGACACTGTGCCATCAGGAACTCTTCAGGTAGACATGTTCCTGTGAGCTCCCATAGCAGCTCATCTTTGTATTCCCTGAACCTGTAAAAAGCCCCATCTCCACAGAAGTTTGCAGCCAGGGCACAAATGCCTTTCCCAAATGAAATGAATCTCCACAGCTACAGGGTATGCCTGTCTTGGCAAGCTAAGAAAAATACCCTCCATGCTGCCTCTGCCCACATGTTTGCCACATAAATTTAGGGTCAGGGCACACTTTAATTTCAGATTCTAATGCATTCCTGCTGTTCAGAGAATACCTTTAGTGTACATAGGACTTGGTAGCACACACGTTTTTGAGTAATTCATACAAAGTCCTGGCTTTAAGACTTTACTTTGGCTGTAGGAGCTAATGCCGTCCTCAAGAAACAGATATGGTCTCTGTATCTTGAGTGGCTGACACGCTGAACCATACAGTTTACAGCCCTGTAATGCTAAAAATTTGTCCTGTGACCAATGCCAAAACTATCTGGAATGGGAGCCTAGCATCATCCTCTTTTGCTTGTCTTGGCTGTCCCAGGGCAGCCACAACAAGTTGTGGCAGGCAGAGCTACAGGAAAATGCCCATTAGCTCAAGCTGCCAAATCAGTAATGGCAAAAAACGGAGGATGTGTAGGATTCTCCTGCAAACCTGCAAGATTTGTTCTTGCGGCAACAGTGATGTGCCTAGAAATGCCACCCTTTACGCCAGACCTCACTGCATCTTGTGCTCTGAATGAGCTCATGAGGATAGCCTGAGGTGTGTTATTTCTCCTTTGTCCTGGTCTGCCTGCAAAACAGCTATTAAGGAGAGCTGTGATACCTACCCCAGGCACTCACCTGTGGCTAAACTCAGAGAGAAGGATGTGCCAAATATATACTCTGATTTGTAAGCACTGTGAACGAATTAATCTAGAGAGAGTTGCAGCCATTCAGCCCTTCTACCTACCATGCCTTTCATAAGTTTCCTGTTTATAGTCAAAGACTGAGTCAACAGAGTACGTGATGGGTGGGGTGAGGGCCTCGGAGGTCTTCAGCCAGACAGAGAGTCTGACAGACTGAGCTGTTTGTGTGGAGTCTAATACTAGTGGGACTATATTTCTAAGCAAGGCTTCCCTTTCCCAGGCTTAGTTCCAGCCTACCTGATCTTCTCACCTTGCCCCTTTTGATCTCCAGGCAGAAGAGTTCCTTTGCAGTTGTCACTATCAGGATCAGGTTTTAGTGCATCACTCCAACTTACCCTTTCATTGGTAAACAACTTTTTCCCTTCTTCTGCAAACCTCCCACTCCTGTTTTCTCTGTGCACTCTGCACTGAGATTCTGCTTTGGTAGTAACTTCTGGGTATTTAGCCCTATTTGAGGTAAAATAAGGTGTTACATTAGAGCTGCATCTGAAATGCAGAATTTCAGTAATGGGCTGAACAGGAGTGGAAATACATGACACCTTTGGCTAATCTACAGAAAAAAAACCCTTTCTGCTTGTGTGAGGTGTGCAGGCTTGTATGCCTGTAAAAAAACCCCAAAAAACAAAAAACAACACAAAAACATACAAACAAACAAAACCAAGAAACCCCCCAAAGAAACAAACCAACAAAAAACCCCAAAAAGCCCCCACAAACAAAACAAAAAAAGACCCCTCCTTTTAAAAAATTTGTGAAAGGATGGTAGGGAAGACAATAGAGATTTAAAAGCAAAAATATAGTGGGGGGAAATACAGACTTGAATGGGACCATGCTGGCCATTGGGTCTTGTCACTGTGATTGCAGGTAGCCATGTGACAGTTGCATAGTCTGGACTTGTAGGGAAAAGATTTCTAAATTTTCTTGTATCACAAATTGTAAGGAACTCTCATTCCTGTGGCAAGATAAAGCCCTTTAGTACAATGTTTGAAAAACTCTTCTGTGGCACAAGGAGCCATCAAGAGAGATGTGAGACATTGCCATCCTCCTGGGCCCTGCAGGAGTGGGAATCTGGAGGTGAAAATACCCACACGATCTTGGGGAAATGCACAATGCCATCTGCTTTAAGGAAGGGTGGACAGATCCCAATGGCTTCTGCTGGTTTGAGCTTGTGGGAAAGACGTTCTTGATCTGAGGGTGATGATTGCTTCAGTGATATGTGTATAAGCAAGACACCAGTCAAGCAGTTGAGGGTTTGACCGTGTGGTTAACTGTACCAGCACTCCCCCTGCCAAGGTCTCAAATAGTGTATTTTCATTGTAAGGAGGACAATCAGTACGGAAATTAAAGGAATGTAAGAAGGTATTTCCAGCCTATGACATCCATTAAATCTATTAAAGTAAGCCAGGAGTTATAAAGAAGGTTAATTTGTTCTCTTACAGAATCTCAAAATAATAGCATAATCTATTGAGACTCCTAGCACTGATCCCTGCTAAACTGCCTCCCACTCTTTTGGTGGCATTAACTGCTTCAAGAAAGCTTAACAAAGACAGGGAAGGTCAGTTGTTCTCCAGCTGATCCCTGGTTTTCTATAACCTGCATCTTTTAATCTCTAAATGGGTTTTACCTCTTCCCAACTGGTATTAGTGCAACTGTATGTAAAACTCCTGTCATCTGAATTGTGAGCGCTGCCGATTTTTGTTGAACCAGCAGTCTTGTTTTGGGAAATTCTCTTGTTTGTTTTGGACATTAAATATTTAAAGAGTCCATTTTGGTGTGTATCTGTTTGAATGCTTTTCTTCTTTGTTTTTCCTATAGTGTTCTTGCTCTCCAGCACTGACTGGGTAAGCAATTTTATAAAAGGGACATTTTTTTCTTTTGTGCCTGACACAGCTTTTCTTGGTAGTTTGAGCTACAAGTTTCTGAAGATGAAACCTTCACCTTCTACAGATCTCTGGAGCTTTTTTTAAGAAAATGTCCTCCTCCCACTCCTCAAGCTTGCATGACTTTGTACCACTGTTCTTACTGTGTGCCTGCCGCCTGTCACAGAACTGCATGGAGGCTTGGCTTAGGTCCTCTTCTTTTTTCCCCTTCCCTGTCTGAGATACTGCTCTTGTGGCGTGACTGGGCACTGTCTGTGTGTGACGACAGCTCTGGCACGGTAAATTGTGAGAGACAAATGTTTTCTCCTATTGGAAGTGCCAGATTTTCTCAATCTCAATATTTGATTGAGATGTAGGGCAAAAGGTTGTTTGTTTTCACATAGCTGTACTCCTGCAGTCTAAAATGGCTTTCAGCCTGAGATTACCACCAAGAAAAAAATATGAGAAAGACTTGAATGCAGGTGCAAGTTCATCAGCCCTGAAAAGGGAGGCAGCTACTGTAAGGACAAAACCAGCACTGATACCTTAGCATGTGCTGGGGTAAATATTTAGCTGCAGCTGCTTTCCTTAGGCAGGATGAATTTTAAACTGATGCTTGCCTTATCAGGGAGTGAGACTTGGCAAACAGAAACAGCCTATATTAGGGTTTGTAGAGGGAAGGCACTAAGAATTTCCAGAAATAAGCAATTTACATCAGAAAAAAAAAATCGATATGATCTGCAAAGTGCAACTGAACACAATGACTAAGACAAAGAGAGATAAACATTTCCCTCAATCCAGGAGCAAGTAATTTTTGAGCCTACACAGTGTTGAGGTAACTTCTTTGTAAAAGGAAGAAAAAATGCACTGAGAGCTACATGTATTTGTGCCTGACTTCCAAAGCTAGAGGTAGAAATGCTCCAAGGAAGAGTTCTAACAGCACTCTTCCCTGACCAAAGGCAGAAAATACCACCTGGCTCCTGAGAGACAGGTTACTCTGAAAGGCAGGTTGTTCTTTTGATGCTCTGCAGACTGAGTTGAGAGGTGGGGTGAGCTTTGCAGTGGAGTGACCGTGCTGGAGGGTCTGGGAGAATCACGCAAAGGTAATTTCTACATTGCGGGACCAGAAGGGGCAGTGGGGAGGGTCATCAGCAAGAAGGTGTAGGCAAAATGGAACAGCATGGTAGAGTAGCATACCTCCCCCAGCCTTTGGTGGTAGACCAAGAAAGACTAAGGATTTTCCAACTGGAAGCCTGCCTTTGGCATATCCCATCAAGCACAGATCAGGATGTTGCCCCAGAAGTGTCCAGAACTAACTGGTGATGAGGCTGGAGGTTTTGCTGCTGACTCGGTGCCGGAGGCAGCCTATGCCTCCTGCCAGCCATGCGGAGACAACAGTGACTCCTCTGCGCTCACTGACTGACAGCCTTTGCTCTCAGAGCACCTGAGCATGAGCACTTCTGCTCTGCAGAGATACCCTGGGGCTTACTGCAACCGTGAGGTTTGCTTTATTCTCTGCCTAGCTCCCACATGCTGTGTTCAGCAAAGAGGTCTTCTCGTGTCCCTTTCCAGCCCTATCAGCAAAGATCTCAGCACTAGCTAAATATTTTGAACTTCGGAGTTCCTACTTTAAAAAAAAAAATAACCAAAAGGTACAAGCTTTTAAACTGTGCTTTTCAAACTATGCTGAAGGTTTCAGAGAGTGGGTATTTTTAGCATGTCATAAAAATATAAAGCCCCACTCTTATTTTTATCTCTTCAATCTCTGCAAAATTAATTGAAGGCATTTTACCTTGCTCCCCTTTGCTTCTCTGACTTTCAGAAACTAGCTAACTTTAGGACCCAGGAGGGAAGGCGTCATCAGATGTTGGCAAACGCTGGCCATGTTGTGTATCTATTTATAGTAGGTGTGTGTCTAACCACCTTGTCGTTCTTTTCTTAGCATCAGCTGGACGAGCTCAGCTATCAATTATCCATAAACCTAATGATAATACAAGGAAAGCTATGTCAAGCAGGTGCTCAGAGGAGAGAGAAAAAGGGGAGATAGGTGACAGGACAGGGAGAGATGAGGTTTTTAGGAGCTGAAAAAGATCCTTTTGCTCAGCCTGAAAACCCTTATTATCTGTAATAATTATTAATAACAGAGGTGCCTGCACAAAGTCATTGTGACTGCTTTCAGCTGGTACATCCCTCCCAAATGTTATTTCCCTCATTTATTTTCATTGTGTTGGCAATCAAAGGCAGTGGGGTTTTCTAAATTTTTTTTTTTTTTAATCCCTTTGCTTTTAATAGACCTTAAGCTGGGTGTTCTCCTCCCCCATCTCTGTCCTGGGTACTGATATTTGGGTTGGTAATAGCAGGTTCTAGTTTCCCCGTGAAAAACTGAACCTCTGGTATTTCTCATGCTTGGAGATTGCATGTCTACATTTGCTTCCTCTTTTGTCTCCATTTCAGAGAGTATTTTGCCTGTAAGAACCTTGAGGGGCAAAGAGAGCAAGCGAAGGGGTGTCATTCCACTCATTGCCAATGAAAAAGCTATTTATTAGCTTTTTTTTTGCCTCTTTTTTTGCCTTTTTTTTTTCTTTTAATGGCTTGTCACTGCTGCTTTCTTCCCTAAGCGCAGGGGAGCAGGACAGCGTGAACTCTGTTCTTGACAGCAGCTCAGGTTCTGCCACCATCTGCCACCTAATCCACTTCCAAAGAAGGCTGTGACGTCTGCGTGCATGTGTGTGCACATATACCCTTCCCACCTCACCCATACATCATTTCAACAGGCTCGTATCGACCAGCTCGCAAGTGCCATTTCTCTTACAGGAATTGGCCTTTGATACTTCTTCCTTCTGCTTTAGATTTCCCTGATTCAGTTTAGCATACTGTGGTGGGAGGCAGGGGAAGGGGTGTATGAGTTGAAACTGGAGAGAATTTCCTCAAAAACTGAATACCTCTCTGTTTTCCTACCTAGCCTGCCTCTCTGAGGTGCTGGACTTGCAGATTTTTTTGACTTTTCCTGGAAGTTATGAGTGTGAGATGCATGGATTTCTTTTGCAAAAGCAGCAGGAAACAGAGCAGGTGTAAATTGTCTGTGCCGGGCTCCTTGGATAGCTGGTAAGTGGGCTCTTGCAGGAACTGTTGAATTTTAAGCTTTTCAATGACATAATGGCCCATCTTGTTTGACTGCTGTATGCAAGCACTGAATGAGTTTCAAGCTTTCTATATTTCCTTTCTCTAATAATACATGAAGAGTGACATGTATCACACATGATGCTGTATCTGCTGATGTTTTTAGATGCACCGTATTCAACACAGTTCACTGACTGCTGGATCATGTTTTCTCATGGCATTCAGTACTGTGCACACATAGTGCTGTGGAAAATGGCATGAGAATTGGGATGGGGAGCCAAGAGAGAGCTTGGGAATGATGGAGGGACTGTACAGTATGCATTCAGAAATGCCAGTCATTTTGCTTCCAGTCATCAGTTATGCCATTTTTTCTGGGCTATGGTAATGAATGTTTGAATTAGCTTCTGGATAACAGTAGCTGTCTCTACTGCTGGGAGGCTCTTACACCTGAGTGTTGCGATTTCTTCCTCCTGGATGCCCACAGATAACCCTTTCCTCCCCATTTGAAAGCATCACTATTGCAAAAATTAGGAATCTTTCCTGGCTGAGGAGGAAGGGATAGAACTCCCTCCAAAAGTCGACACAGTCTTTGGAAAGACATTCCCTGTCTCTACCAAACAAGGGACCAAGAATTCAGGTCGTGTGCTTGTTGCAGTTGAAAGATGAGCAGAGTTCTGCCATGTAATGCAGTGGGTTTGAGCCAGAGCTTCCTAATGGATCTGGAAAGTCAGTCATTGTCTGCTGGGGGATTTAGATCAGGCTCAGTTATAGCTCTCACTGTTTCCTGTGATGTTCTGCTTTGTTTTGTGGTTGGATTTCCCACCCACCTCTCCATCTGCCTTTGTAGACCCTCTCCCTCATTTTCCATATGACAAAGTTATTTGCCCATGTGACCTTAACAACAATTTCTGCATTAAAGTGAGCATGGACCAGAGGAATCCTGCTGTTCAGGTGCACTTGGTTTCATCAATCACACTTAAAATAATAAAAAAACTCCTTCATACTGAATAATGCTCACTAGTTAGGAAAGCAAAGGAACTTCATGTTAATTCAAGATAGATTTCCATACAAAAACTAATTGATCAGCGACCTCTCCTAAGTGTGTTTTATTCTTTTGGTAACAGAAAAATGACTTTTGACTATTTGAGATTACTTGTAGAGGTATTAAAAGAGAGGTTTATATTAATAACATATTGACATGTATTGATGAAACCTGAAAACTTCTCTTCCTTTCCCTCTGCAGAAAATTGCTTTCATTTGTCACTTCTAAAGGAGGCAGGGGAATAATTCTCCACTCTAGGCTAGCAATTTAAGATTGATCTGATGAAGATAGAATATTCCAGACAATCTATTAAAGGACTTATCTCCCAGCCCTAGTTTCAGGTCCTGTGTAGGATCGCATCCTGTTTGCAACAAGACACTTACAAGCTTCGTGTTATTTTTGAAAATGAGTTCTCCAGAACAAAGTAATAGTTGAACTAGCAGAACTCTGTGATGCTGTGGTTTCATTTAGAGAATGTTGTCCTTGATATTTTGTACTTGTTCTTGTCAGGAAAATAGTAGCGTGCACATGGAGGAATTGGACTTTTGAATTCACTTTTTTTTTGCTTGAACATTCAGTCATTTTTCAGTGAAATATGTATCTACAAGGCATCAGAAAAATGGTAATAAGTGTTGTGTGTGTGAGAATCATGCCTCATTTTAAATTCATAGTATTTAGAAAGTCTCCCCTTTCCTGGTATGTTTGTTTTCCAGTGGAAAACATCTTCTAATGACTACTAATTAATACTGATATATAGGTCATCTAAGACAAAAACAAAATTCCTTTCACTCCCAAAACATCTCTAAGGAATTAGAAAACACTCCCTTCAGTACTAGGAAGTGTAGTGATTTTTTGTTTTCCAGTTTTATCTCTCTGCTTCTGTGTCTCTATCATTCTGTCTCAGTGTGGGAACTGTGTCTCATAAGCCAAATTTCCCTTGAGGTTTTGACAGACCTACATGGGGGGGGTGAAGAATCCCCTTGGGCATAAGTATTCCCTTCATGCTTCTAGCCAAGCAGGAGGGAGCCCAGGAGGAAAGCTGGTCCTCGTGGGAGGTGCCAACTGATCTTGCAGTTGAAAGCCTGGAAAATTCCAAATAAGCTCCTGGAAAAGCATGGATGTTTGAACAAAATCCAGCCATCTTGGGATTCAATTTCCAGGAATATTTCATGCATGCGAGCAGAGCAGTGTTGTCTGAATGCATGCTTTCAGAAGCGCCTCTAGTCAGCTTATTACAGTCAAGCTTATATTGATAAGTTGAAACCCTAAGAAAAAACAAAAGCCCCAACAATCTGAAAAACTGAGAGTCAAGACTCCTTCTCCCTTTGCAATATTTGGAGTAATTGTTGGAGAAAAGGGCCAACAGAGGATACTGAATGTGTTCCTGGAATAATTCTGGCTATGTTACCTGTATCATCTGTATGGATGACTACAGCTAGGTGTGCTATTCTCTGTGCAGAGAAATGCTTCACTGGTGCTGTTGACTTTATTAGTGAAAATAGTATAGCTTCTGAATGTTCATAAAGTTTAAAATTTAGTATATTGCCTTTTTTTTAATTACAAAAGGCAATAGTGTTGAATTCCCATGTTGAGACCAATAAGCTAATTTGCTGAGCCTGGGTGCGTAGTCATTTTTGGAAATAATCTCCTTTTCAAGTCTGTTTATTTGGCAGCTTTTTTATTTCAAATTACATTTAAAATGTAAGTAATAGGAAGTGACATTTTCATTCCCCTTACTTTGGAAACAGTTCATATAGTGTATGTTTGCTTGTTTCCTCATCTGTAAAATGCATATATATGTTAATTATGGTCAACATTTCACAAATTGTTTTTAGGCTGAATACTTTAAACAAGTGTAGTCTTCTCTGAACCAAGGTAACATCACAGGTCAAATTATTAACTGCAAATCTATAGGCAATTGGAAGGCATATTCTTCTACTTGGTCCACAGCTGAAGGTCCCATTTGTCATAGCTCCTTAAAGGTGATTGTAGTAATTCTTCTACACTGGAAACTCGTGTCAATTCTTTGGGTGCCCAAAACCTAGATTCATGCTACTGTTGTTGTTAATCTATGAAAAGTATAGCTTAATTCTATTTCCATATTTCAAAGTTTTCAGACAATAGCAATTTGCAGTCAGATTCAGAACGGCAAACTCTGATTTGTGGACATTTACTGTGATCTTGAGACAAGCTTCAGTGTTTTCCAGTATGATTAAATTTAAAATCAAATTGTTAACCTCAAATGGAAATATTTGTTGCAAGCAACTTGAGATTTTTTACATCAAGAACAAAACATTACTCTGTATTACTTACTCTTAATACTCTGGGTTTTGATCTGCATGTGCCTGGTTTATGTAAAGCAACTTGAGAACCCAGGGAGTGGGAGATCACCTAGACCGGATGATACTCATCTTGGGTTACTGCAGGGAACAGAGTGTGAAATAGCAGAGGTACTGATGAGGACATATGATATATCCTGAAAAATCAGCAGCTGTTCTTGACAATTGACAAAGCACCAGTGTGGGATCTACTTCCAAATGGGAGAAGCGAGGTCCCAGACATGGGGAGATGGGCAAGCTGCCTGGTGGCTGCGGGGAAACTGAATGAGAATCTCAGGATGGTGTAGTGCGATGGCTGGCTGCGTATAAGTCTAGGATCAAGTTACCATTTCATTTGAAAGACAAAATCTTACGCCTGTTAGACTTGAATGAAGTTGCACAGACTTGTGATTACACATGAACACAGAATAAGGACTGTGTAGTGTAGTAGACTTGAGTTACTAGGTTTTTAAGGAGGCTTTTTCTTTGAGTAAGTTACGTGTCAGAACTTGGAACACGTATTGTGAAACGGTGACAGTAACAATTAGAAAGTGAGTATAACTTCTGCCAGTTCTCATCTCTGTCCTCCTAATGAAATATTCATTTTAGATAGTAGGTTCTTCAGTTCCTGTTTGTTTTGGTCTGAAGCAGTACCTATGTTTTGTATCTCATCCTGGAGGTAGATGAACATAGCTCATCAGGGTATCCTTGTTCTTTGATTGGTGGGAGATCTGTGTGCAGTGGGCTGCTTCATCAAATGCTCCTAACATTTGAATAACCTCAAAGAAACCTGAATGCAACCAAATCTTCATTTACAGTAAATCCATACTTGAAAAAAGGGAGAGGTGAAAGCGTATGGTAAAGGCTGTAAAAGACAACAAAAACTTTCAAGTAGATTTTGTTGCACCAGGGACTATGTATCCTGGTGATGATCTCTAAATGTCAAGTAATGCGTGATAGCAAAACTGGTTTAATTTCACACATAGTGATGTGCTCTGAAGCTGTGCTGTTCTCCAGGGAGTAAAGGTCACTATGGATATTTCAGGGATGGTATCTAAACAGAGTGATGAGGGGATTTACGAGGAACATGGAGCAGGTAAAGTAGAAATTTGAGTGAGTATCTGGGTTCATCCATGTCTCCTGTAATTTCTCAGGGATTTCTCCTGTAATAATCTTATTCTACTTTAAAATAGTCGATGAAAGAGTGCGCTTTCACTGTAATTAATCAAAAGCAGCACCAAGGTGGGAAACCATTGCATAACTCCTACTCTTGCCTTGCCTGCACAGATCTTGAATGAAACTCACCAGGTGTTTCCATATTTACTGAAATTTCCTTAACTCAAGGTTTTTCCTCAGCTTCAGGGTAGAAAATGTTGGTCTAATCATTCTGAATTGTGAATGAATCACTGGAGTCCTTTGGCTGGAGAAGAGCTCCTACAAGGAGTGCAGTGCTATAAAGCAAAAGGTCTTTATTTGTTATCTTGATTTAAAGAAAGCATCTGAAATGCTTTGTCACTTCTCTTTTCTAGTGAATATGTATGCAATTGTAAGGAACTGAGAGCAGCTCAGGAACTCAAACAGAGCCTTGTGCTTGAGAGGAAACTGCTATTTTAAATCAGGTTTGAAAAGACTTTTAAAACTGAAGAATGTTCCCTTAACAACAGCACTGGAGGTATGGGGGCGTGGAGAAAGTACGAGCTTGGTATATTTCACCCTTTACTGAGTTCTAGGTTGGGATATATGGAGAGAAATAACCAGGCATCTGAATATTTTAGAAAGACTGTGATACAGAGCAGACGATGCACAACTTAGTTTCTCCCCATGAGTGTATAGTCTAAGATTTTGCTCACAACAGGAATATGCCTCATGTAGTTGCATTCAGCAGGTGGTGCAAAATGAGTGCGACTAGTACAAGTCAGTACTAAAAGCACTCGACAGTTCCTGATGGCAAAAAATCTCTGCCCAAAAGGCAAAATGCTACATAGGAGCAGCTTCCATTTCGCCTCCCCAGAGGTGAGGCTGGGAACTAACTCCAGTAGGCTGGGTGAGCTGGGGTGGGTTAGGGCAGGGAGGTGAGCAATGTCAGAAGCTGTGGAAGCTCTTGTTCTTCAAACAAATGCGTCTGAAATATCACTTCCAGTATCGGCAATTCACGTTTCTGTCTCAGGAAGGCTTTTTTTGTTTGGGCTTGTAACAGCAGCCCCTTGGGTTTCTCTTCTCTCGAGAGACAAGGAGGCCACCTCAGTGCAGTACTCATGTGCTGCCTGACATATTTCAGTTCACTTTGCTAGACACTCCTGTGTACATTTCCAGATCTCATCTGCTTCAAAGCAGACAGATGACCTTTCTGCATAGCTGCTTTACCCAATACAGGCTATGCACCCTGCAGATTGTTTTAGGTGAGGAAATTCACATGTAAAATTGTCAATATAGCGGTATTATTCAATAGGGGTTTTTGTTGTTGTTTTTGTTGTGGTTTGTTTGTTTGTTTTGTTTTGTTTTGTTTTGTTTTGTTTGTTTGTTTGTTTTCTCCTTGGATCTTCATAGAGATGTGCCTCAAGTTAGTTGCAGAATAAAATTGATTCACTGCTATTTACTGCTCAAGAGCTCATTGACATTAGGGAGCAGTTCATATTTTGGTGAACTTATAAATATGTGTTTAATTCCTTTGTAGTGCAGAAAGGGTCTTATGCAAACAAAGAGGAACCTTGAGTAGTTCAGGATTACATTATATGAGAAAATATAAACCTGTTGTAATTATAGAGCTAATATACCCTTGAACTGCTCTATACTGACACTTTTCTGGGTTGTATCCTCTTTTACCATGCCCTATGTGGGAAGGAGACAGTTTTCTGAAAATGCTTCTGGTGATATTCACTTCAGTGCTCCTAGACACAGAACAAATCCAAATGTTCAGGGCTTCATTTATAGCCTGGCAGGTTTTGTTTGTGGTCAATTTGAGGCTCAGTTACCTTATAAATTATCTGGCTTGCCTTTGAAGCTCTTTCAATTTTACCTCAACCCTGCAAGAGGGTAAGGTTCAAACACAGTTAACCATGGTACTTGCTGTTCTGTGAGGAGTACCCAGGTTATAGCTGTTTTATTTAGCACGGTGGCCTGTTCTGTTGCAGTCATGTCCTATTTACAATTTCCAGGAAAAGTTTCATGTCTGTGCTGCTTCCATTAGGAAAACAATGCTAGCAATAATTTTTGCCTTTCATCCATAGAAGAGGGACTTCTTTCTTTGATTTTATAATTCTTTTCCCTTGCTGTTTAAATATATTTCTATGGAAAACAAATTTGAGTCTGTATTGTCCTTTCTGTGATCAAAATCATTGACACAGGAGAACAGTCGTTGTACTCTCTCTCTCAGGTCACGGATGCTGATGCTTTTAAGGGCAGATGGTGAGAAAGGTTTCAGGAGTGCACTTTAATTATAGAGATGTGTATGAATTTAAATAGATTTACAATGCTTCTCTTAAAACAAAGCAATGCAGAACTGAAGACTACAGGGCTTGAAATTGAAAGAAGTCAGAGACAACAAATGGAACTATTGGGCTGTATAGAAAATGATCATCTGCACAGCCTAGTGAACTGAGGGGAATTGCAGGAATAAGAAAATATATGCAGCAGAGCTTCCAGATTTTTTTCTTCTTTGTGAGTGCTCCTCATGAAACCTTACTAGAGGGCTAAAATAATTTAAGACTATTTGGTGGATCCTCTTTAGCAACCCAGTTTTGTGCTGTAGAAGCTATGAGCACTGTCACTTCTTTTCTCCTTTGTGCAGCCATTGGCAGTTTCCTGCAGACACCAGGGACACAGTGGCCTCACTGGTAAAGTGGTGCAGGGCACTAACTGTGACAAAGTTAACTGGCAGCTGAAAGGGAGCTTTCTGTGTCTGAGCAGTGTCTGAGCAGTCTGGTGGAAGCAGCTATTGAGGCACACTTTGATTGCATTTAATCTAAATATATTTAAATCTATTTATTCTAAATATACACGGAAAAAGACCCTGACCAATGCCTTCTACTTCTGTGTTTTTATGCAGTATTTGCTTTGTATCCATAAGAAAAGGAGATACTTATTTTCCATGTAGCTAGGGCATTTCATTCCTTCACACCTCAACTTCCAGAAATGCTCCAGGAAATATCAAAACTACTGTCCTTTTACAGCCACCTTCTTTGGACCACCAATAAGTAAACTGTGAGCAAGAGCTGTGGTATATTGCAGCTTTAGGGGCGAGCAGCTAGTGCTTTATTTCCAAGACATGTGAGCTTTGAGATAACTGTGAATCCTAGGGATTTGGATTTAATATTGATACGCAGACAAATCCCTAAGCCTTACTGTAAAACTGCTCAAGGCTGGAGATGGGCTGAAGTGGCAGTATTTAGTCACACTACTTCCGATTCCTTTTTTTTTTCCTTCCTGAAAAGCATTCTTAGTCCAGAAGAAACTAAATTACATTGGTCTATGGGTGAAGATTCTTCATCTAATAATTGATTAAATGGTAAGACTATAGGCAAGTGACCAAGTTTTGGTCTAGAGGGATTCAGTTGGAGCTAGAATGGTTATTGCTAGATGTGCTATTGGAAATTGGAAACAGGAAATAAACTATGGGGTGATGAAACTTGTCTCTGGGCTGTTTAAAATGACATTTAATTGCAAAGTTGCAAAAGAATTGCTTGTAGTGAATGAGTGGACTATAAAATGAAGGTTGCAATTCTGGGTTGATAAGGCTGCTTTTCTTTGCATTACTTTGCAGTTAACTCAGGCAAGGATGGACTGTGCATTAGTATTACCCATTTGGAGAGAGACTTAGTACTCACTGTAGATAATTCTATGAATATTTCTGCTTACTTCTCAGAAACAGATAAAAGTCAGAGAAGGCAAGTAGAGCAATAGTAATTTGATCAGTGAAACGAAACAGTTTATGGATGAGAAAAGACTCAATAGAAAAAGCTTTACAGGCTTGAATGCCATGAGGAGCAAACAGAGAGGCAGGTAGGGAATGCTAATTTATTCTTTCCTGTGATATAAGAAACAGAAAGCATCAAATAAGCTTGTCAAACAGGTTTAGAAGAATAGGAGTTATTTTTGCTTACAATTCAATATTACGTGGTGGATCTCATTGCCACACAATATCATGGAGATGAACAATCCTGTATTAACAAACTAAATAAATGAACACTGTAAAAATCCATTGGTGAGCTCAAAATGGGAGGATTTGGCGCAGCTTATCTTAAGGAGACCGAAGCTTTGCTTTGCTAAAGGCAAGATGGGGATGCAGAAAGCAATATACCTTTGTGCTTGCCGTGTTATTCTTCTCTCTATATAAGCACCTATTACCAATTGGCTGAAGGCAAAAGCTGCTGGCTTAGTTAAACCTTTGGTCTGTCTCAATAAGATTGTTCCCAGGATCTGTCTACAGTAGGCAGAAGTGAGCTTATTGTACCCTTTGCCCTGAGCTAGTACAGACTCTGAGCTTGAGCCTGAAAACCAGCTCACCACATCAACAGCTTACAGAGACGGATCCAAAAAACCCTACTAGCAGGTTTTATGGATCCTGCTGGCTCAAAGTGGCTCAGTGTGCTGAGTGGGCTGATTCCATCCACACGAGGTGGTACAGAAGGTGTTTGCTGTCGCAGAGGTATCAGGACTGTGTGTGTATTTTGAGCTGAAATGGAGACCACCCTTGCCACGCTCTCCTAGCATCTCCCTGCTAGCCAGCTTAGTTGATATGTTACTTGAAAGAACCTAATTCCTTTCCTCTCCATAAAATATTATATAGGGAGCCCATAATTCTTAATGTTATCTAAAAATATATATGCATTGCAAAACTCAGCATCAAAACACATGAGCTTCTGCCTCGAGCTTTTGTTCCAGAGACTATTTTTTTACAGATGGTTTCTGCTGTGTCTCAATGTTTCAATTTTTACTGAAAGCTGAAATTTTTCTGTGCTTACATGTGGCTTAATAGTCTAAAACCAGGTAGGAACTGCAGAGAAGGTTCACCAAGCTTGAAAAAATCCTTGTTACCTACATGCTTCTAGTGTTGTTGTTGAAGGCATATAGCCTGTCCTCAGAAAATTCCTCAAACTTCATAAAGATCAATCCAAAAGAAGGAATTTTGATGAGCTGCCAGGCAGGGAAATGGTTACACCTGTCAGATTTCTGTGTTTGCAAAGCAGGAGAACAGAAATGGAAGTTAGGTTTTTTTCCCTGTTTTCCTGATGTTCTAGGCCTCATTGCAGAGCTGAACAGAACAACGCAGGCCACTGCACATTGGTGTTTTCTGTTGTGCAGCTGCAGTTTATAACAGCTGAAAACCTGATATATGAGGAGTTCAGCAGCTGCTTTTTGATCAAAGTCATAGTGAAGGTTTTTTCAAGGCAGTATCGTTGACTTCAGTGAGCTCAGTTTATATCCACTTGCCCTTCAGCATATGACATCCTAGAGATCCATGCTAAAAAGAGATTCTCTACAGAAGATGGCACATAGTTTCCAGGAAAAACAATTAAAAGTACTTTTCAGTTCCTGTATATATGTACACAGTGCCCTCCACCAGTCCTCTGAGGTTTGGCTGTTACATTAAGGAAGACCAATGTGGTTAAAATAAAGAAAACATTGGCTTGTTGTAAACCTCATTTGTTGGCTAAAGTTTCCAGTTCAGAAGTCTCTTGCTTTTTCCTTCCTCCTTATTTTTTTCATTTTTTGAGCATCTTCCCTGACTGGTCCTAGCTGGAGTTGAAGGAGAAGTTGAGGTGGTTCCCTCCATCCTGTGACAAGATGTATATGGCTCCTATGAGGAAAATAAAAGTTTTGAGATGGTCAAGTGATTTTTTTCAGATACCTTAGTCTATCCACCTCTTATCTTAAGGATCTCATTGTCTTGCAATCTAGAAAGAAAAAAATGTTTTGCTTTGCCCATGCAAAGCAATTTGTGGGGAGGGAGAAAACAAAAACATATCCCTCCCCCTCAATTCATCCCAAAACTAACTGGAAAAAAAAAAAAAAAGTAGAGGAAATGGGCCTTAGAAGAAGAAGTGTGGAAGGGAGAAGAAAACATGATACTTGAAGAACAGAATCCATTCTTAGCTGTGCATAATGTACCAAAACTAAGGTGCATGGGATTGGATTATATTGTTTCTGAATAATTTCTCTTTTCAAGGAGGCTTTCTGTGCCCTTCTGCAGGTCTCCTGAGGGTCATCTTTAGCCACGGAAAACAACCTTTCCTGGCACTGGCATGTTGGGGGAAGCCTGCCATCCCACTCCCTGTGGAGTCCAGGGCTGACCTTTCTAACATGGAACAAGGGGTTTCTCACCTTCCATGCAGAACAGTATTGTCAGAGTTGGAACATCTCTCCTTAGCTTAGTGACTACTGTTCAGTATGGGCCTTTAGAGGTGCAAGTAATGTGTGGTATAGAAATAGAGGCATTGGGTTGGTGCAGGCTGATGCTACAGGAGCTGTTTCTGGCCTGTTCTGAGAACATCTGAGAAACGGTGTGAGTGGTACCCACTTCGTATAACACATGGATGCAATGAACAGCCGAAGGATCAGCCAGTGTCCTTTGCCTGTTCTCCTGTACCTCATACATCTGTTTGGCACCTCTCACCTCTCTGTTCTGGCTGCAAGGCCTTGGAGAATGAGTGGCTGATTGCTTTAACTGGCTGGAGAGATGTTTTCCTCATAGCTACCTCAACATAGAAAAAGAAAACCTGTAGGTCTTGTTAAATATCACTTTCACCTAACATATAGGGAAATAAAGTTTTGGGGGAATTTAATTCTTTTCCTCACAGCTGGGGTGCCAGTTGAGTGGGAGTTGTTAGTCATTAGTATAATACAAGTAATAAGGATATTCTGATTTGCCTGGAATGAACAACATGGGAAAATCACATGAAAGACTGATTACATGGGGTTTCCTCTTTTCTGTTTAAAGTCTGCAAGTTCATACAAGGACCTGCCCTTCTGGCTGCTCATTTTCAGAACCCTTCTGAGGTGTACCCAGTGCATAAAGCAGCCTCTTGGCACATTTTGTATCATAAGATAATGCATCAAACTGAGAGAAAATAGATACTTTGACAGAAAGTTCTGCTCTTAAAAAAGCAGCATACTTCCTTACTTCCAATCTTTTTGGTTAGGTATTTAAAAGAAATATTTTCCCACAAAAGCAGTTTATTGCTGCCTCTATCAGCAATAGTGGGAAATGTAATCATTGTTTTGCATTTGAAAGGTCTGGGAAGGATGAAAAGTGGTACAAGCAGTGTGGT
Organism: Nesoenas mayeri; assembly: GCF_963082525.1. NCBI lineage: Eukaryota > Metazoa > Chordata > Aves > Columbiformes > Columbidae > Nesoenas > Nesoenas mayeri. The sequence goes on along the minus strand of NC_137541.1, from coordinate 60,726,727 downwards.
TTGTTAGCGATGGCTGCAAGTGATAGGCCTGTGTTTCAGTCCCTGTTGCGTTGTTTGATTTATTTTTGTTAAAGTGCTTGGTTTCCCTTTATCCAACATTGTTTATACTTCAACTCCCTGCTTTGACTCTTGGCCCACATAATAATTAGGTAAGGAGAACAAAAGCTGTGCTTACCTGCTTTTCTGTAACACAGAAGAAATAAACCTTCAGTGAGGATTTTAAAGGGAAGAGGATAATGATTTAAACTAGCACAGGAAATAAACTGAGAGGATAGAGAATCTAATATCTGTGGTAGATAACAAGGAGAGTAAAGTAATGAAAACAAGGGGAATATTCTAGTCATTTGTATTTTTGGAAGAAGCACTGTTAAGGAGGCTTATAAGGAAACTAAATCACGCCTTAAAGCACTTTCGACATGGAAGAATGCATCACATACAAGAAAGACTCTATTGTCAATAATGCATTTAATTTCAATTTAAATCAGCTTGGCAGGCCAGATATTCCGTATATGCGTCTATTAAAGATAAGAAACCTTTTTTGGGGGAAAGAAAAAGGCACTTCATACTTCTTATGTGATATCTGTATTTGGTACTCTTTTGTGTGTGAAAAATTCATTAGAGCTCAAAGAGCTTAAGTGGAAAATAAAAAATTTTTTTTTATCCCAGTCTCTTCAGTGGGAATATCCTCCCCCTTCTCCTACTGAATCTGTATGGAATTAACTTCCTTCGTCTGAAACAGCCCAAGGAGATCATCTAGGACTTCAACAGATCTTACATGTCAAAATAGCTCTTATTTTTTCTTTCACATTCACATTACCACTGTAAATACTTGTGTTCTTTGCTGTTCTTCTTCTGCAAATGCAGTGGAAGATGCTTTATATTAGAGAGTTCTTGGCGTTTTAATTATTTTTTTTTTTTTTTTTCCTGGAAGCTCCAAAGGAAAGAGGAATTAGAGATGATTAAGTAGATGAACTGTTTGGCAAAGTAAGGTCATACTGAGAGGGAGGTTGCAGCACTTCATCTTCTGACATAAACTCACAGTATTAATCTGGATGCCAATATTTCTACTAACATTATTTTTATCAGTGTAGCTTTAGCTCATCAGGATCAAGCTTGAATGAAACAGTTTAAATTCAAAGTCAGGTCTTCACACAAGAGGTGCATTCTGTGACTTGTAGGTGAATGGAACTTTCCTGGGTGGACACAGGTAACAGCTTAAAAAAACCCCAAACAACAACAACAACACATGACAAAAAAAACCCCAAACCACTAGGTAACTTGAGAGGTCTCACTTTCTTTGTTCAAACTTGGTCTTCCCATGCACTGTCTTGGCATGGATGAGGAACTGGTACCTCCCTAGCACACTCTGCAGCAGTTTATGAAGGTGCTGGGAGCTGTTAGAAGCTCTCCTGGGTTGTCCCCACAGCAGTATCTCCAGGACATGGACATACAGTTGTGAGGTCAGACTGCTGCCTGGTCAGTGCTGGGCTTGAGCCCATGGCATAGCCTCTCCTTCTCGCCCACCCTGTGTGTTCCTGTTGGCTTCATTTGTCTTGACTTGTGCCCTCTTTGACTCTTGTCTCTTGTCTTTGCCCTCACTCTGAAGTTATAACTCTAAGCTTGACTGACAAAATGTGGTGACTGCACTAAATTCCTAACCCTATTTTTAGGTTTTCACGTCATTAGGCATTTTTGAAAACTGCGCTGTACACCTCTTTCAAGATAGTGCCTTTTATTTGAAAATGAACCAAATTGTTCACCAAGGTTCTACTCTAGTAGAACTGCACTTCCCCCACTGAAACCAACTGGTAGGAGATTAAGTATTGCTGGAAAATATTTTGTAACATTAAATGTCAGATTCACTTGTATATTGAGTTCAACTGTTAGCACGAATACTTAGTGGTAGGCAGTGGTTGCATAAATAAATATGATTGAGGGCACTAGTCCAAAAGCAGTGAACTGCAACAGGCTGAATTAACGCTGAAGGAAAGGAAATCTCAGCAATGAAGACATACATTGGCTAGTGGATGAAACTAGGATGGGAATTCTCTAACTGTGCTGGGATTTTTCTACCTGTAACAGAGCCGTCTCAAAGAATCAGATCCACTTTTTCTGCTGTTTTGTGTTTCCTGTCAAGTTGTCTACATGGACCAGTAACGGGGCATGTTTTTTGGGAGATCCAGCCAAACTGCTCCATCAGAATTGATGTGCCAGTGTGAATTGATAGTTCCTGCAGCAAAAGGAAAAAACAAACAAACAAACAAAAAACCAAACACACCAACACATATTTCTTAGGATAATCTCAGACAAAATTGACTTACAGCACAGAAACACTCTTATTCTTGCTGAACGTATTTTGTCATTCCTTAGTCTGTTGCTCATTGTATTTGTTATTCTAGTTTTAGATTAGTTTTAGCAACAAAGCTGCAAACTCTTAGCTTCATACTGTACCATGAGTTATGGAAAAACTAGTTGGTGATGTTCTGAGCAAAATCTGTTTAATTAATTGACTTAGAACAGACTGTGATCTATTAAAATGGAGTCTTGGCTGGGCCACTGCACATAATGCTGTGTGTATGTGTTAAGGTAGTAAGATGATAGTCATAAAGTGCACATTGGAAGGAGGAAGTACACCTTAAACCGTAGAAGTGTATCTGTTTTTCTGATCCGATTTGACTTTCTGCTGGATTTTGCAGAGTGATTTTGGCAGCATTATGAGTGGATATAACACAGGCTTTAAAGCACTGGGAGGAGAGAGGACAGGCACCCATATTATCTAGATGTTAAAGCACATCCACCTATGACAATGTATAAAGATTGTGCTAGAAAGACATTTTGTGTTGTGTGTAATTTTCTTTCCCCTGTCCCAGCATTTTTTGCTCTGCTCTGCCTTGCTCCTGGGATTGATCTTAACTGGTGCTCTGTTTTGATGTGGTCCACAGCTCAGTTTCCCCAAAGGAGAGACTGCTAGCTAATACCAGTTGAATTGGCAAGATACAAGTGGTTGAGTGATGTGCTGCACCCCAGACTTGGTTTGAGGACGGGGTATCATTGGGAGAGATGGGAATGAGACATGCTATCTGAGGAAGACCAGTCAGAAATGAGAAGCCAGGAGTGGGAGCAGAAATGCAGCTATTTCTGGGATGTGTTGGTGTTACATTTCTTTATCTATTTTCTGTTCCCCCTGCTCCTCCATGTGCACTCAGTGCAGAGGCAGAGGAGGTGAAAATTACAAAACTTGCTATATAATAAATTCATTGTTCCCTGCTTATTAAATAACACTTAATATCAAATGACTGGAAGAATTGCAAGCTTTTCTATAGGTAATCCAAACATAAATGTGACCTTTCTCCTTTCTTTCTTCTCGAAGTGAACACAGTACAGTCAGCCCCTGGAGTCCTCAAGTCACTGCGTTGGCTTTGAGGTGGAATAATTTAAACCAAAAGAATATCTCTGCACAGGAGGAAATAAAGCACATCAACAGCCTCTGAACTGCTCATGTAGTGCTTCAAGTGGGAAAAAGCAGACTATTGGAATCAAATTATTCATTATCACATGTTTTATTGGCAGGCAGGAGTTATGGGAGGAAGGTGGAGAACTTGCCTAAACCGGAGTGTGGCCTGTGAGCTGGGTTAGGTGACTGCAGGCAGTTTAAGTCCCTCTAAAGAAGATGCTGTTGAGCTTTTTCCGTTTTTTCTTTCTCCACTCCCTCCCTGATGCTGCAACAACCCTTTGACAGCTTAATGTTAGAACCTATTGCCTTAGTGACTGACTTCTCCTCTGTGTTCCCTTCTGAGTTACTGAAAGTTGCTTGTGAGTGCTAGTCTTGGTGCACTAGCTGTAATCTTCTTTTAAAGACTGTTTTTGCTATACCTACTGTATTTACGTACTTTATTACCTGCCTAGTCAATCCTTCACCTGTAGAAATGGACCTGTTCTTGTAATTCTGTTTCAAGGTATTTCTATAGAGGGAGGATAAAACTGGTTTGGCTCTGGGCGGTCTCCCCAGTAGCAGTGCTGCAGGTGATGACTGTCCTTGCTGCGATACAAGTGCACAAGCTGATGGCTGCACCTGCAAGGAAGTGGTTCAGCAGGGTGCAGCTGTTGGATTTGGGGAGCACAATGCTCAATTACAGCCTCAACTATTTGTTTACATACTGGACGCCCATTCATGCCCTGTGGAAAAAAAGTGCTATCAGGACTGCAAAATCAAATATGCAGAAGGTAGGAAATGCCAGGACATTAATTTTCCCACCCGCTTGCACATATGGATTATGATTCAGTCTTTAATTACATAGTTGCACACTGTTTTTTCCACAGAATTCTTGCTTTCCTCTGTGCGCAGGACATCGACTGCTGTTTGAATGAGAAGTTATTCAATATTTTGTTTTCTCCTTATTGTGTCTCATGACATTATTCAGGCTCCACAGCGAGGGAGAAATTACTGATGACCTTATTATTTTGCTTTGTTTTCCTGCTCTTCTTCCCCACAGCATAAGTAGCCAGAGTTTTATGAACACTCTTTGCAGTGTTCTGGATGCTGTGCTGGCCCCATTCATGAACTGGGAACTTAAGAAGCTTGAGTGTCTGCCTTGGACAAGCAGCCTTACCAAGTGTTTTTGACTTCTTTACCTCTGTTACCTCTAATCCTCTTTCTCAGTGTCCCACTTTAAATCTCAGTCCTAGGTTTTTCCTCCTCTTTTCTTGGCTTAATTCTTGCTATGTTCAAGTTGATCATCCCATGTGAGCTGGTATCTCATCATGTCTTCATAAAAGGTCCTTGTCTTTCATGCTCTTTGGATGTGGCTAGGATTATGGCAGCAGAACAGAGACAGGCTCCTTGATTTAATTTTATCTGGACCTGGATTTAGCAACCCAAACTGGTCACTGTAAGGAAAGGCCCGTTCAACCTCAGTGCGGGTCTTTGGGCAGCTCAGCTCTTTAATCAGCTAAAATCTAGAAGGCATGAGAGATGTAATAAATTTCAAAGGCTTACCCCTGGGGAAAATTCTAGTGGATTTTCATAAGGACAAAAAAAGGTGCTTGTTTGTCACGGAGTCCCCTGTCTTCTGCCAAATTGAAGTTACTGCTGCAAAAAATAGATCAAATAAAAGGTTCCTGAATGTTTTGGACACTGAATAAACAATATGTTTTCTTCTGGTTTTGTTTTGGGGTACAGATAAAGTTTTTTTGATAAAATTGAAAAAAAACCCTCATCATGCTTAGGCAGCAACTTGTCATTAAAAAATTCAGCTTGTGTGTTCAAAGGTTAGTGCAGCCCATATGCAACTCATAATGGGGCCTTAGACTGGGTAATTTTGTCTGGCCTATGAACAGTTGAGTTTGATGTAGTAAATGCTGTAGTTTTTCTCAATATGGCTGTTTGATGGGTCCTGATTTGATTTTTTTCTTTTCTATATTTTAGTAGTGTCATTGTAGTTAAGTGCTTTGAAATTCTTTTTTTCAGCCATTTTATAGTGGTGGCACAGACAGCAGCAGCCTGGAGAAGTCAGTTGTGGGTCTGCCCCATCCTGTAGCATCCTGTTTCTGTTTCTGATGACCACCCCTGCACTAGATACACTTGAGAGAGCTTGGGCAGGGAGGGAGTTGCTTTCTGCACCTTTTCAAGAGAGGTGCCTTCACAGCAAGGATTGATCTCTTTGGGGAATAGGGCAGTAAATGGAGTGCCCATTTATGCTGGCTGCACTGGGTTTACTCAGCGTCTGGATGCAACAGGGTGGTGTGTGTATGTCGTGTGGCATGGTGCCATGCACAGGCAAGGGCAGCTGGTACAGGGTACAGCACACCTGTGTGACTACAAGTAGCTCTAAGCTTCCTGGCAGGGTGGGTTATGCCAGCCAGAGCATCATGCTAACACATCTGTATGATCTCCAGTGCCATAGCAAGCTCTAGCATCTCAATATGGACCAGCAGGTTGTAGTTTAGACTTAAACTGAATTCTTGAGAGGTGTGCACCAAGTGGCTTTCAAAACCAGCTAAATTAAGTTTGGATGGAAAGAAGAGTAACTGATTTTGAGAAATGTCTTTACTGCATTGCTATTCAGACTCTTGCTCTCATAGCTCTCAAATCCTGTCTTCGAAATACAATTGGCAAGAATATCATTAGCAGCTCGGTCTTTTTTATTACTTTACCCCTCAATATTCACAACTGTGCTTTCTGATTGCCATAATGGACTGCACCCTTCTAATTTTTACCCCGAAGACTGTACACTATTCTAGACCAATGCTCATTTTGTTTTTACTTGGTTTTTAAAGTAAATTGATATGGTAATTTTTTTGTTTCGTTACCTATATGTGGTTTTAAAATCCTCTCTGGAGATACCCTGTACCGGAATAGAGCCCCAAGCGCCTACTAAAATTGATGCTTAGAGAACCACAGGGGAGGGAAAAATTAAAGAATGGGAACGGCAAATTTGTTTTTACACCCACTTTCCATCTCTTTTCACATTATGCTTGGTCTTGCCTGCTTCAGTTTATCCATTTGTTCTCTTTAAGCAGTGCTTTGAGAAGATGCAAACACCATCCATCAGCTTTCTTTAAGCTGTTAGGTTAGTACAGCCCGCTGTTACCCGTAAGCAGTAATAGATGTGGAAAAGAATGTGTGGGTCTTCTGGCTTCAGGTGACGGTCTGAGAGTTTAGCTTTGATTTCCTACAGTCATCTTGAGCCTTTGTAAGGAGTTGAACAAGCCACCAGTATAATCTTGTTTCCATTTTTATTTCTAAAAGTCAAAATATTATTGTTTGTCTCTCATGGTGGCATTATTAGAAAAATCAATAAATGCCGGAGGATGCTGAAATAGCATATGCGGCAAAAGCCAAACAAGTTGATTGTTGTTGTACTTAGCTGGTTACATTTTAATTGATTTACAGGTATATTAGCTTCAAAAGCAATCCCAGTATAAAATATATTGACATGTAGATACAGCACCATGATTCATACATTTACTGTAATCAATATCACAGATTGTGTTTATTGTTTACATCTTGTATCTTCGCTGAGTTTACCCAAAACATTAAGTAATTTCTAGTCCTTGACTTTATGTAAAGCTGCATTTTGGAGTCCGAATTGGCAAAGCACTACTGCTTTTGATTAGTATGGTCTACACCAAAACAAATTAACTGCTCTTTTCATCTGCATTCAGTACTCCATTTCATGAAATGTCTTAGGAGTCTTATTTCAATATCATAGTTTACTGTCATTGTGAGTAAACTTCAAGCTGATCACTTTGCACGATGGTTAATCCAGAATTGGGTTGTTGGTCAGACCTCTGTGAAGGTTTTTGACTTGAACATGTTTCAAATAAAAAGAAGGGAAGCTCCACAACTGTAAAATGGGTCACCCAAATTTTACTTTTTTTTGCCAGAATATTTTGTTGCAGGTAGTACTGTATGCATATATATTGCATATTACTCTGAAAATTATTCTTGTTCTCTGAATTCCAGCTTTTTATACAAAATGCTATAAATATATGTATTCTGCAAAAATGATAATTGTTTCCAGAGTAATGTGTAGAATCACTGTGGCATTTGGGATATTCTGTATAAAAGATATTGCTTTTGCATATATTTTCTCTGTTTCTGGCTCACACTCTCATCTCCTGAGAGTGTCATGTTCAAACAAACTTAAAACCTCTTGAATGTTTGCTAGTCTTTTATTCTAACCTATGCCAAAAATCACCTTTGTCATTCTTCCACCTTGTGGTACCATGAGCTCATGTGAAGCAGGACCCACACTTTTGTACAGAATTGATACAAAAATTCCAAGACTTCTAAATGTACTGCCTGAGACTTTCAGTGTTTGACTTCACAGGTTGTCATGGTGTGAAGGAACCCAGGCTGGTCTGCTATGTAGACTAACTTGGAACCACCCTCTTTGATGGTTCTAAATTTGGGAGGAGGAAAAGAATTTTCCATTTATTTATTTATTCATTTATTTATTCATTTGTTTATTTATTATACAGTCTCTCTGTGTCTTTGAATGTCTAGAAGAGCATACTAATAAATTTGGTCTAATTTTTGCTTCTACAATTTGACTTCTGTTTGGCAAGCCTGTTTACAGATGCAATCTTATTTTTACTTTATTGATATTAATACTATATTAAAAATCAAAAGGTTCAGCAGCAGTTGCCAAGAGGTTGGTCCCAGTGACACCTTTGAAGATCTGTGTTCTGAGCATCACTGAATGTGAGGATTTGGAGTAGAAATACATAGAAATAATGAGAAAATACTGGGCTTTGGTTTGCTTTTTTTATGTCCTGAAAAGTACTAATTTGGCTGATATTTTTTCTGCCAAATGTACACTTCTATGTGTGACATGTAGGTTTTGTTTTATGTAGTGCCTTTTTCTTCTCTTTCATCTCAAGGCCCACTGAAGGATTTATATGGTTGAAGTATGGGAGATTGTTTCCTTGACACTTTAGCACCTGTGTGGTGGGTGATGTATATTTGTCCAAGTCCTCTCCTTTAGGTGGGCACTGTGCAAACTGATTTTGTGTGTTCTTCATTTGAACCGTTTGAAAGTTCTACCTCTGCTCAGTGAAAAATGATGATATCAGAACAAATGGAGAGTCAGGACAATTTGACACAAATGAATGAAGAAAGGGATATGACTTATGTGGTCAGATGTGCCAGATACAGTCTTCTCAACACAGCACAGAGACAGTGCTACCCAGCAGCTGAGGCATAAGATGATGGTCTTGTGCAAATGTGGCTTCTCTTGTCTTGGCCATGGCAAAGATTGAACCTGGACAAGTCATTTCCCACCTCAGCTCCCTTTCCCCTCGCTATTAGACCAACAGCTCTTTAACAGTAGGGTCTTTCATTTACAGTCTACTTTCCTAGCTCAGTAAAGCCTTTATTTTTGTTTTCAACTTGTGCTGTAATGGTGATGATCTCAAACACAGCAATCTAGAGTCATCTTTTCCAGTCCCCAGCATTTAGCCATGGGTGGCAGGGCTGGATAAAACTGAGATATAGACACATTGCAAGGGGGCTGAAGCGTGGCAACACTTTTATAATGTTGCTTTTATTAAAGCTGCCCTTTCTTCCTCCTCCTCCTCTTCCTCCCTCAGATGATGATGACATTGTTTTATTTGTTTTACTTCTATAGTTAGCAAACTTACTTAGCAAGCCAAATTAAAAATAGAGCAGCAACCCTCCTCTGTTCTAACACTCTTGGAGCTGTTTCTGCTGAAGCTTTGCGATTGCCAAAGGGGTATCAAATCCTATCCCTAACTGGAGAGGTTGTGCTCCAGACTGACAGACTGTTGAGTAGATGGTAATTTCTGTCCTCTTTCTTTTGTTTGACTCCAGGCACCTGATCATTAATGTCATTTTGGTTAAGGATCAAGGTCCCTATTTCCATGGAAACATGAGGAAATGTCTTTGGAATCTTAAAGGTCTTTTATTTATTGGATAACATTTTCTCTCCTGTTTAACCATTTAAAACAAAGAAACCTACAGTGCTGAAATCTTGTAAGAGATATTGTATTAAATGAGATGGACAGTTACAAAAGTGACATAAAACCTTTCTGTGCTCTATAATCCTGTAACAGTATATCAACTGGTGAAGAATTAGCCTACTTAACCTGAAGTCATTGAAACTAGACCAGTTTACAACAGCCAGGAATCTGTCCCAGGGGTCTGGTAGTCTGTGTGTTAGATTCTCAAGGGAAGTGATGGCATGCTCATCACCTGAGTCATAGTCATAGCTAGACGTGATAAATCCCTGAACGATATTGGAAGTATTAATTCTGCCTCATCTGCTAGATGAACAAGGTCACTTGAAACAGTTTTCTAATTCATTATTATGCTCATGGATTCCCTTAGGCAAGATTTATTTATGTGTAAATGACTTTTTTTTTTCATTGGTTAGTGTCAAAGGAAGCCAGTAACTGCAGACATTTTATTTTCTGTAGGTCAATATTGGTAGCCATTTAATATGAGACACTTGATATTATATATCAATACTTAAATATAATTCTAATACTGTGAATGCTCAGGCTTGATAGATATATATTATATTTTAAGTATTAAAGTATATTTACTACAAAATAAAATACTTTATAATGTACTTGATGCCATGAACAGTGCATGAAAAGATGGAATGCAGAAAAGGCAAAGTAAAGAAAATTATTAAAAAGGCTTAACTTGTGGCACAAGAAACCACAGGTTTTAACACTGTTGCTGAAGTTGAGTGATAAAATACTGATCCAATCAATGTAAATGTTAGTGTCCCTGTTGTCGTAGATAAAACCTGGTTCAACTGAAGATTTTTAACATTGTGTGTCCTCTTGCTTTCCCTTACAAATCACAGAATCATTTCCACATCCAAGTCAAATTCCTATCCCAATTTTAAAAAATGTCATATCTTTCTCCATTTGAATATAAGCTGTTCCTGTTTATTCTGCATCTGAACTTTGGTCATTTCTGTCCCAACCTTCAGAAAACTCTCCAACTGCACATATTAAAACCTATTTAGAACGAGAACTACATATATAAATGTCCCTTGCCAGAGTGTCAAAAGTGCAGTGCAGATAACTAAACCTAAAATGTGATAAGATACCTGCATGATATATGACCTATAAATAGTAAAATGAGAACACAGAGGTGGCTTTAGATTCAGCAGTGCCTTTAATGTTGTTTCCATCTGATTCCTCCTCCTCTACTGCAGCCTTGACAAAGTCATGTTTTGCCTCTCTGAACCTTGCTGGCGAAGGGAGGTAATGTAATTTCACTTTGGGCTCCCTGAATGCAGGGTATCACATATGGAGCTGAAGCAAAGATGGCAAGCAGTATTTCCATTTACTTCAGTGTAAGAAAGCTCTTAAAAATTACAAGAAGACGGGGGTGTGTAGGTTTCTGGGGGTAAATATTCCCTCTGGGGGGACTAGCACAAGACTTGCCAACTGATCATCGATGTGACAGGAAATTCCTAAATGTGAGATTTGCAGAGAGAGGCTCAGGGCACCTGCGACAGACTACTTACTTCTGAGCAACCTACTTTTTCTGCAAGTTTCTAGTTAGTCTGATTCCCTCTGTATAGACTCTGGCCTCATTTTCTTGAGTGTCTCTGTCAGATGAAATTATGGGGAGAGATGTGGTTGGTGAACTCTACATTAGGGGTGATTACCTCAGTAGTAAGTTCATTTTAAGGTGGATTTTGGAAGAAGATAATGTTAGTGAGACAGATCATATGTATGATAGTGTTGAATAAAAATATCCTCCCTTCTCCTCATAGATATTTCCTAGAAGTGTTTATCAGAAAACTATTGTTAGTGCTTTCCCTTCTCATTTGAATTTCAAGTCAGTGAAGACAGACACACTAAAGTGAACATGAACCCAATACAAGGTTTTGAATAGATTAGAAGGTTAAGATACTGCTCTAAATTTAGGATCCAGTGATTTGGATGAGATAACATAGCAAATTCCTTTCACTTCTGTATTGGAAAAAAAAAAAAAAAAAAATCCTGATTGTCAGCATCTGATGAAAATGTTACCATCTCTATCCAAAGCTGATTCTGAAATCCAGAGCTCTATGGGAACAGTTTATGGCTGACAAAGATATGTCTTTTTGTTCATATCTACATAGTGCTGTCTTACTCCCTGCTTTATAACACATTTTAAAATCTACAATATGAACAACTCTATAAAGAAGAAATTTCTCAATTTATAGTGCTGTAAAGACGTTTCTGTTACTGATGAGCTTAGAATGAACTTACAAACAAAGTGTTACTTTACTTAATGATATATTCTGACATTATAAATTAACTCATAAGGCAAAACAAACAGTTTCTCTTAAGGCTCAATTTTTTTTTATTTTTCTGCTGCTGCTTCTGGAAAAGCTCTTAAAACATTTTATTGATAAGGTAATGCACTCTCATCTGCGTGTAGTACTTCTGTAACTCCAGCAAAGGTTTCTGGTGACATGCTAGACCACAAGAACAAAGCTCAAGTTTATCATGTTCCCCCAGATGGAATTACAGTCTTCATCAGTTAATGCAGCATTTCTCAACTTTGGAAAGTTGAATCCTGACATGTCAAGAAAATGAAGTTTACAGTATTGCTGCTACCAGCAGTGTTATTTTGAAAGCATACCCAAAATGAGCAGTCACCCAAACAGGCTGAGTAGATATTAGTCTTCATTGTTCTTATATGCTTTGATTAGCAGTACGTTGTCAACAGTGTTGAAGTAATATCATTGACATTTGAATCACGACCCTTTTACTGCATCGGTTTCTCTGCAAATTCAGGCAGGCGTTGCTGCATTATGGATGGACTGGGGTTTCAGTTGCTCTTTGCAACCAAATGCCTTAAAAACCAAAGCAATCAGAATAGCAAAATAGGTGGAGGTTCTGGAGGACCTGTGAGAATCTGATTTAGTATTCATCGCATGGTAGATCGTGCAATTTTTATTATTGTACACAATTTAATGCCACCATTTTCTTAGAGCTTTACTCAGTGGGAAATTTACACTTGATTCATTTATAGGTGTGAACTGAATGGCTTCAGAGCACCTACAACTTCTGTAGGCACTGCCCTAACGTGTTTTTCTTAGGTTACTTTAAGTCCCAGGGACACAGACTTGACACAATAAGATCTATTAAGAGGAAGTAATTTCTACATTCTGATTTTGTACTAGTAAGACTAAAGTAGTTTAAAAATTTGTTTAAGTTGCAGTACCACAATTTTCTCAGGTAAAAAGTGTTTGTGTTCTGTGCCTTTTTTTTTTTATTTTCTGGTGTGGGTTGTAATGTTTCATTAGCTCTCACCATATATACAAGTTAGCTGTTTCTCTGCTTCTCAACAGCAATGGGAATGGGTTTCTTTTTCTTTGTAATGTTCCCTGAAAATTCTTAAACTGTTTTACTGAGTCCTCGCTTGGTATTACTTTTAAATAATTGATTTAGTATGTTACTGTTTGTCAGTTAAGAACAACTAATTTGTGGATAGTGCCTCAAGTGATACAAAGTGGTATCGCTTCACTGAAGTTCAGAATTACACAATATTTGCTAGCTGAGGATCTGGTCTCTTGTTCCTGGCAAGACTGCTGCTCGTCACCAAGTGCTAAGGAGGAGTGGGCATCCTGATTCATTTCAGGTAACAGAATGTACTGAAGAAAATCTGGAGTGAAAGGATAGCAAGAGTATTTCACTTTATTTTAATTTTATTTCTGTCTGATTGTTTTGCTTCCCCATGTAAGAGTGGTGTCGTGTGTTTTTTGTGTGTGATTTGGTCTCCCTACCCCCATTTTTTTTGCTGCCGGCACTCACTTTTTCTCTGTAGGAACTTTTATTAACCTTTCAGTATCACTTAATATCTTGGAAGCCTGAATACAGCTGTTGGGAAGTAGCATTGCTTGCAGAGATGTTGTGACAACCTGCTGTGAGGGCAGCTGGCAAGGCTGGGTCTTGTGGTTGTATTAACTTTGCCAGTTAGGTACTTTTTCAAAAATTTCGAAGCACTGTATCACCTCTCTCTTTCCACATTGCCGAGATAGATGTGTCTCTTTGCCAGCCACGCACCCAGCACCACACTTCTGCTGTTAATGATTCTGGTCTGCAGTTCCTCAGTCCATGCTAGCAGTCCCAGTTCCTCTGTGGGTACTTCCCCTACCAGCAGCAGTGACTATCTTCACCTTAAGGGCAGCAAAAACCAACACTAAAAAGCACACCTTCATCCCAACTAGAGGAGAAATTGAACATGCTCCACTTAATTTCGTGACTTACCTGTCTTTTGCTATGTGGAATGTATTCATATTCTCTTATCTTCTTCACTGTGTTCGCTCTGTTCTTCTGCTCTGGTAAAGGCAGCTACAAGAACAAAGCTGGAACAACTCGATGCAGTACCATGCCTGTGGGGGTGTGCACATAGCTTCGTTCACATCCTCCTCCTCCTTGGTGACTCATATGCTGTGGGTCAGGTCCCCAGGCATGCAGGCTGGCTTGGTTGAGTTGTGCTGCTACCTCTGCTGAGGAATATCACTAGAAGGAGGGCAATGATACTATTTCAGTAACACCATATTCAAAGTATTTCTTCTCCTACCTGTCTTTCACTGTCCATTAGCATTTTGTGAAGGCTTTACTTATACAAGGGATGTACAGGATAGAGCTTGGAGGGAGAACTATTTTATCTTTTTAAAGTAGATGTAACACCAAAATCTGCATAACACCTAGTGATTCAGTGCATTTTTGACTGCTGGGAAAGTGACATGAGAAGTAACTACAAGTAACCTAGTTGCCTTCCGCTTAGATGTTTTTGACATACGTATTATAATCACACTGGATCAGATGTTCCAAAGTAGTTCAGATTTCCATGATAAGAAAAGGCCAGGTTTTATCTCTCCTGAGTTACATGTGTGCAATGAGCTCACAGAGGGTAGCCTGGCCTGGCGTCTTCTGTATCTGTGTGCAACAAAAAGCACTTGGGATCTTTTGCTCCTGTTTGTCATAGCAATGGCCATTTAGTTGTCAAGACATGATTTCATCCATCCGATGGTTATTATCTAACGAAATGGTTTCTCTGTGTGTGTGTCTTTTTGAATAGGTGATGCGACATTAAAACAAGCAGAGAGAAAAATACGGTAACTTTATTTCTATACTTTACTGTGCTTTTGGTGTGGCTGATGGAATGAAACAAGTTTTCAAGAACAGTGGTACTTTTATTGGAGTTGGATTTTTTTTTTCTTTTAATAACACTGTAGCTGGGGAGAGCGACAGTTCAAGGTGTGATGAGCAGTCCACTTTGTCTTGCTGATTTTAATCCAGTGAGTGTTAGTTCTAGCTGAAAACACCATGATTTAGTGACTATTTAGTTGTGTATCACTGTAAAATGAGGCAGCATTGCCAACACAAGTTAAATCTTAGGGGACATGCATTTTTATTTTGTGCAGGAGGAGATACTTGGCTCCCTGTTAAAAACCCCAGCAAAGGACAAGGTGAAAGTTGGATTGAATTTGGTGATTGACCTACTTTCTCAATGCTATGAGTGTTACTTCTGGGCGGAGGGTGAGGAGCTCCAGGGTAGAAGTGGGCAGGATGTTGGTACAGTTGATAAGTTGATATACCTTTTGCTCTGATAATTTTGTGGTAAAGGATTTTCATTTCCCATGCTGTCAGTTATCTTCACATCTTGATGCTCACTGACAGAAAGAAGTCTCAGAAGCTGGTCTTATTCTTTCATAATAAAAACAGTGCATAAACTGATAATATTTTGTTTCAGTCCCATGGTGGTCTTGCTCAGTGATTTCATTTCAAATTAGTATTTCTCTCCAAATGACTCCAGCAAATAAATAGTACACCAACACAAGAGCTAAAAGTGTGTCATTATAAGTCCCAAGTGTGGCATTACAAGTCCCTTTTGTACTCTCAAAATCTCTTTCAGATTAGAATAATGTCCAAGTAGTGAGATGTGTCCTGTCATGAGGTTAATGTCCAGTTCTCTTCCAGCTCTAGGTGGGTTGAAGTGGGAAGGCTTCTATTGGGTCATGGTGTCTGAGCATTTATCTGACCCTGAAGGAGCACCAGCAACTTATTATGTCTTTCCCTGAAGGTGTACAGGCACTACAAAAGCAGCACCCAGTATTACTGTAACCAAAAAGAAATTAGAGGAAAAATATATCTTCTTCCTCCCTGCTGTTTGCTTGTTATGTGCATTTGACAGCGGTTTTGTATTGTGGCTTTTTTTATTCTGCTTGTATGCAACCAGTTAGTCAACAGAGATAAAGAAAACCCCCATATGTATATTTTAACAGAAATTAGATTAAAAAAAAAAAAAAAAGAAACTGTTTAAAGAGCAGATCATAAGAAAAATGAGCATTTCTGAAATTAGTTTCAAATGGAAAAAAAAAAAAAAAGACTACAGTTACGGCATCTCTTTGATTAGATCCAGCAGAGCAGCTAATGAGTGCTGAAGATCCCCACTTTCTTCTCACCCACAAAGATCAGTGCTCAAGCTGATGTACTACTTGCACTTTTCTGCCTCTCTGTCCTCCTGAAAGCTTCTCTCTTCCACAACTCAGACCTCAGCAGGACCCTGTGACAGCTGTCCCTTGGGGTCAGGAGTAGTGCAATAATCTCCCTCTTGACTGAGGGTGCCTTGGACCATCCCTGCAGCACCATTTTAGTGGCAGCTGCCTGCTGAAGGCAGCAGGACCTCAACACAATTTCAGTGTGATTTGTAACATTGCCTGACACAGGCGATGTTGTCTTCTTAATCTGATATGAAACACTCCTCCAAGCAGAAATGCTAGGGTTCAGTACAGAGAGACTGATATGTTTTTTTGAATGGTTACATGTAACTCCAAAGTTGATTATCAAGAATAAGCTTCAAACATAAGTATTTTTGGTAGACAACTCATGTTTTATTCAGTGGTAAATGAGTAGGAATTAATGTTTTATAAACACACTGAGTACTCTGAGGTTAACACTTCTGACTCAAGCCCTGCTCTGTTTCTCCTCCGGTTCTGTAACTTTATTTTAAGCTGTTTCTTTACTTTTCTGCTTTCTGTTCATTGAAGAAAGAGGCAATATTTTCGTAACAGATGTGCTTTTTTCCTCATTTCTCAATTGCCAGACAAATGTTGGTGATGGGGAGAAGGGAAGGTGATGATTTATTATGATTTATATTTTCTACCCAGACCCCTAAATCCTTGTTTAAGTTTTTTTTGGGGGGAGCTTGTGTAAAGATCTGAAAACTTAACCCTAAGCCTCCAGTCTTTGATCTGAAAACTTGTTATAAAGGAATCAAAACCTTTTGATTGAATTTGAGCTTTGGATGGAGTCCTGCAGGAACAAGTTGCTATACAGACTTGCTGAGGAATCACCACTTGCTTTCAATTTTCTTCATCTGCTATTCACCTACTCCAACACATCCTCTTTCTCCTTGGCTGAACTCTGTTTTAAACAGAGAAACTGGAAGTGGTGGATGTGTGCCTGCTCCCTGGGGCCTTAGTCTGGTGGATACAAACTGTGCCAGAAGAAATGGAAGAAAGTCAACAGTGGTACGGAGGGGACAAAGATGCAGGTTTTTGGAGCCTGGTAGCACTTGTCCAGCATAACAGCCACCAGCACTGCCAGGAATTATGGGCCTGTTGTTCCAGGTGCATGCTCAAAACAAGACTTTCTCAGCACATCAGTATACACCATTGAACCATATGGTCTTTGTGTTGAGGAATGAAAAGAAAAAGGCACTTGTTGACTTGTTTTGTCTGTTTTATATCTCATACAGTCCTGGGAAGGGAAGGTGAGGGACAAACCTTTTCTTATCTCAGTTGTTGGACTTCCTTCCTGAGAGGGAAAATGTAATTTATTTGGTTATAGAATTATAGTTTTGCTTTTTATTTGCCTTTCTCAAGTATCACTGTAATGCAAAGTAAATGCAGGCACGTTTCCTTTTTTTTTGTTGTTTTTTTATTTTTTGTTGTTGTTGTTTTGTTGAGTTTTTTTTTTTGGCTCAAGAACTGCACAGGCAAAGCCTGAAATCCCTTCCCTTCTCTATTATTTAGACTCTCTTCTTCCTGTAAAAAATGTATATGGAATTTGAAAGTCTAACTTGCTTTTTCAGAAGAGAGAGTATTTTTCTGTCCTGTGTCCTTCTGAAATATTTTGTTAGAAAAATTAGTCATTTTGGATTGTTTTAAATCTTGCTTTTGTTCTGGGTCTTTCCTTAAGTCCTAGGTATTTGTGTCTAAAGAAACCTTTTGAAGTATTTTTCACTTGTCTAGTGAGTATGTATCTTCTTTTTCAATTTTTGTTTGTACACTCCAAAATGGAAGACTTCTATTTTTACCCCCTGTGAGACCCTTATTTGCTAAATGGAAGCTTATAATCAAGAAAAAAAAAGGGCAGATTGATGGTGAGAATTTCTGACTGTTTCCATTTTTAAGGAGGATAGACTGCACAAATGAAGAAAAGAAAGGTAACAATTCAGGAGCATGGAAACAGGTTCCAAAAATCCACATTTAAAACAGCTCTCTGAAGATAACAGTGTAAAACTGCAAGACACAGATTTGATTCATAGAAAAGAAGAAAATCAGAATACTTCTTCATAGTTTGTGTGAGGCCATATATTTCTTGAGTCATAATGACATTTCGGCTTGCGTAAACAACTTATGCCAATGGAGCATCCTAGTCTGATAGAGAAATTACCTTAAATTAGGTTATTTTTGAAAGCTATGTGCTAGCATCTAAAAGGTAAGAAAACATTTCCAAGACTAACATTACAAAAATAGAAATAACCCTTACTTTTTGCTATTCTAAACTGCTAAGGATTTAGTTTTCCTTCCTCCATGTCTTGTGTTGTTTTATTTTCCCTCTGTCTTCCAGATCAAATGAAGATTATTTAATGTCACCAAGAAGTACCCTAAAAACCTCCCTAGTCTTCTCTTATTTTCCTCTGGTTGGCAGAGTGATAACATAGACTATCTTCAGCCCTTTTGAAAATCAGTATAAATTATTTTATCATATGATAAAAAAAAAATCATGACCATACTGTAGTCATGTTAATCCAAATTGCTGTCATCAGTTTTTGTCTGCACTTGAGCTACAGAACACCGATTCTACATATCCTGTGATTTCGTCTCAATCCCTGGGCAGCAGGCAATGACAGATGCATAAACAAGTATTTCATGACTTTGGAAAGGTCTGTTTCTTTTAGTACTAATTGAATTTCTTGCATCAGGGTTCATTGCTGATGGTGGCTGAGAGTGTACTAGGCTGAGCTGCTATTTATGTAGATGAACCTGAGGAAAATGGGAAGGTCTATGTAAGATGCTAAGGACCGCATTGACAAAAGGGCCAATAACTAATCACTAGGATTTGATTTTGCTAAGTGTTCTGATTGGAATTCAAATAAGAAATTGCTGAAAGAGCTTTATAATAGCTCCCTTAAACCAGCTCCAGTCCTAAAGGAGTGGGGTGGTCACATAGAGGCTCACAAGAGTGTTGACTGGGTAACCCAGCAGTAAATTTTAATCAGAGAAGCTGGTAGAGCTGCTGATAAAACGTAGGATTAATAAATGAACAGCTGAATGTGATTTGCTGGAGGAGAACCAGCACAGCTTTTCCTAAGGAAGCCAGGACTTGTGAATCTTGCAGAAATTGCTGGCAGAGACACAAGGCCCATTCATTGGGGTGGTCTGGCTGCAGAAGCACCTGTGGGCTTCCAGAAAACTTCCAATGAGGTAGGAAAAAAGCTTTTGGTACAGAAACTAGGGCAAAGAGGGGTGATTTTCACATGGTTAAACAATAGTTTAGAGGTAGCAAGTAATGGAGTGGTTAGCAATTGGTGAGTTGTTTTTTGGAGTTTTACTTAGGGTTTTACTTACGGGGACCACTGGAGATCTGTGATGGGAACAGCACTGCTTACAGGGAATGAAGTGTGAGAGGGTGAAGCTTGCTGCTGCTCTGCACGATTTCTTGGTGTGGGCAGGCTGACCGTGGTCAATTTGCAGAAAGATTTATGATGATGAATGACTCTGCAGCAAATTGCAGTTGAAATGTGAAATTGATGAAGGCAAAATAATGCACATAGAGAGGGAAAGAAAGCTTTAAAGTTTGGACTTTATATTAGCATTTAGCACTTAAGAAAGAGAACTTTGGATAATTGCAAGTACTCCTATGAAATGATTAATTCAGTGCTCACAGTGATAAAAAGGTAAGTAAAGGGTTCAGAACAAGGGAGGGGGGAAAATAAGAACAATGCAGAAAGTATAATGACCCCACTGATAAACCTCTGGTGCAACCAGATCTTGAATATTTGTTCTGGCAATCCTACCTCAAAAAAAAGATATAATGCATCTAGAAAATATTGACAGAACAGCTTCAGTATCAGCAGTAGCCTAAACCTGCTTTGGGGGTGAAGGGCTGTGTGTGAATGAAGCAGTATATGAATAGAGATTCACAAAATCACAGAAGGTGTAGAGAGGCAAATGATTACTTGCTGCTCCTCACAATATGATATTGCAATTGAATTATCCAGGAAAATTTTAAAAACAGACAGAAGGAAGTACTTTAAACTGCACATAATTAAATTGTGGAGCTCATTACATCGGCTGCTGTGGAGACCAAGAGTATAAATGAGTTTGGGAAGGACCAACACATTCCTAGAGTAAAGAGCCATTACAGCCTATTAAGCACAAAGGTCTGGAAGCAGCCTCCAGCTCAGGAAGTCCTTAAACTACTGATTACTGGAAGCTGTAACTGGAAGGATCACCCAATTTGTGCCAGTGCTTCTCTAAACACCTGCTGCTGGCTGTTGTCAGAAATAAGATGCTGGACCAGACAGATTGTTTTGATTTGACTGAAACTGACTTATTTTCTATCGAATGCAAAAAATTTGGGAATCTTGATGCTGCAGTGAAAATGTAATTGTCCCCAGTCGGCTGGGAAGGAGAACATTACATGTCTGGAAGGCAAGCTGGGAACAGCAGGTTGCAGGAGCGCTGTGAAGTTGGTGGAGATGCACGGTGAAAACTTAAATAATGCCAGAGTTTAGTCTTGTTCATGACTTTCATAAACACCAAATCGCAGGTATGAAAAGCACCTCCAAACAAACTTGGGAACATATTCATTATTCATGCAGTATGCAGTTGCTGCTAGGCCTTGTATAGGTATCTCCAAGCTGTGGTTGGCAAAGCTGAGAGCTGGCGGTCATAGGGTTTATCTACATTGAATATTGAAAGAACAGCAGATTTATTGTCACCTAAACATTGTTGTACAACTGACTGTCCTTATCTTGGTAAATATCTAGATTAACTTTGGAAAAGGCTCCCAAAAATCTCTCTTCTGGCAGCTGCCATAGCCATAGGATCTGTGGAAGCCAGTCTTTGTATTTTTATGATCTCTCAACCTTGCAGCTGAGAGACTACCACAATGGTGACTTATGCCACTGTGAAAAGGAGGGTAATAACCCCAGCCTGGAAAGGCAGCGACTTCAACACAAGTGACAACTAAAATGACACTCAAATCCATTAACCATGTGCAGCACTAATTCACTCTTTTTCAAATAGATTTTTCTAACACTTAAATGAGCTACATACTATTCACTAGTTGTCTTTTGTGGTCGTTGAGGATGTAGGCATAACTATTCTGTCTAAACAACTCATTGGAGGGTTTTTATGTGCCTTAGGTAGAGGAAAAGACTCAGTAAAGACAAAGCCTGGGTATAAACTCAAATTCCCCCTAATCAAATATGTATCCTTTGATCTGATAATTAGGTTGAGTCTCGCCTGACTTTTCAGCAAAATTAAAAAGAAAATATGCTTGCTTTTTTTTTTTTTTTTTAAAATCGGTTATTATACTTGAATAGCATGAATATCTGAGTGTTTTTTATTTCCAAGACAGTCAATTGCTTACTTGAAGAATTTCCTTAATAGTATCAACTATGGAATTAATATCAGATTTTTTTTTTGTTGTATATTTAATGGCATACACATGTATGCGCACCCATGCTTGTTTACAATGGTGGTGTGTTAGCTAAGTTGATAATAACATCTACTATAAACTACTGATTAATGGATATGAAAAAGTAATTGTCAAAATACAGCTCATTAGTTATGATGTGACATTACCTTGCTGTTGGTTGTTACATCAGCAAGCTGGCTGGTGTGCCTGCCCGTTTTAACAAAGCTGTGGACTGCATAGTCTGAAGAATGGAATATATCATGAAAATGCAGATTCACTGTTTCTGGCTGTGTCTTATCAGGGCAACAGTGATTACTTTTGCTTCTATGGGAGAGGCTGCCTGTCGAGCCTGTGTTTTCACACAAGTACTCAGCACAGTGCAGATGAAATTGCTAGGAAAGATAACTAAAAGCCACTCGTGTTACCTTGCTATTGGAAAAGTGCCAGGTAGTGTAATCTGCTAGTTAAATTAATATGAGATATGATTACTTGGATACTCAGAATCTGTTCTGTTATTAGATTTGTGCTACTTTCCCTTGCCCCCAGTTTTCCCCTCTCTGTTCTGCCTTAGAGTTATCAAAAGGCCATGTGTTTGCTGTTTAGCCTGAGAAAGGCTTCTGTGATGTATGCGGTTTCTTTTGACACTGTGTGTGCCTCTTCATCCTGAGACAAAGTTCTGATAAGCTGTGTAAAAGTAGGCATTTTTAGCTTGCCCCTTGGTGTAAGGGTCACTTCTGGCTGGTTCATCCAAATTTGGAATCCCTGAGATAATTTTAAGCCTTTTATATTAAAACAAACATGGAAAAAAGACATTATTGTCATGCCTGCATTTTGTGTGCTTTTCAGACGAAGCCATTAATACTTGTGCAGAGGAAGGGCAGGCTGTTGGCACAAAACTGTGCCAAGTCTTCCCTGAATCATCAACATCTTCTCACTTTTAGAGAAATGTGGGCCAAAGTCTTGGGCTCTACTGCAGGAGGCTTGCACATCTCTAATTCTGACTTGAAACAGTATCCAAGGCTTGATGCTGACATATATGTAGCCATTCATTAGGCATATATTTACCTTTTAAGTCTCCACTGAATTTGCTTTCCAGCTGGAAGCCTTGTCCTCGGACTGGCCAGATAAATTTGTTCCTAGGAATTTCCATCACAGACTTTGCTTTAGTAAATTTGCTTACTGGATGCTTGCAACTTTACAGGCTGTATTGCTTGACAAATAACAGGCCGTAAGCCATGTTGACTGAAAATGTTGGCATTTTTCATCAAATAATAGTTAATTGTTAATTCTTTATTATTCAACCACCTTTGCTTAAGTACTACTTTGCACAAAGTGGCTGGTACCTTCCTCTGTTACAAGAGCAGGACTAAGTAGGTTTGCTTTTTCACTGTCAGTGATACAGAGTGGAAAATATGATACTGCCCCATTTCCACCAAAACAAATGACCATGTTATAAACCATGAATAGGCACAAGAATGTACTCTTGTGTTTAGGAAGGACTAATAACTAAAGTGATACCTAAAACAACATGGAAGGAGACTCTAAAATACTGGACAGTTATCTGGAAAAAAAAAAATGTAGTTTCTTGTGGTTAATTTCTTTAAGGCCTTAATCTGATCATTCAGAAGACGCGTAGCTTTTGTTGTACTGAAATATATGACATGAAATCTTTCTTAATAAATTGCTCTCTTTTGATATGTTGCAAGGTAGTGAAAGTCTTTTCCTTGGGCTCCTTCCCTTTAATGGGTTTTTGTAAAATCCAAGATATTTTTGAAAAAAGCGTTATCAATATCTTGCCTATGTTGATAAGTAGAAATGGGGCACTGGATGATCAGAAGCTGATGTTAATGTGCTGAGTTGTTCATGCTACCCGCAGGAAAGAGAACTTCAGAGATTTGGATTCAGCCCACTCAATTTTTCTAGACATGCACTGTGAACAGTAAGGTTTCCAAGCTCCTTTACTGTGGAAAGTAAAGGAAAGTAAGCTCCTTTACTGTTTATTTTCAGGACAATGAAAAGATTTATTTAGCATATGGCTGACCTGGATTGTCATCACTGGCTCAATTGACCTTTATTGCCTTGGGACAGTGGTAAGATTAGGAGATGCTATAAATAGTTGTTGCGCCGTGGAAGTGGTATCACAAAAATGCACTTTACACAAACAGACTGTCATTTCATTTTGTGGGGGATGAGTGTATTTGCTTTACAAAAAGAGATCTCTCCTTTAGATGTTTTTGTCCTCATCTGATTCACAGCAGCTGAATCTGTGAGATTATTTTGGCCACCACCACTGGGTGCTAAAATATAAAATGCAATAATTTTATGAAGCTTTCTGAAACCTACTGTCCAAGAGCAGCTGAGCTTTCTATCAGCAGTGTACTGTGCTTTCTTCCACCTGATGGCTCACTATTCAAGGCTGATCTGGCAGGGCTGGGTGCCACCAGGGAAAGAGGCAGTGGTTATGCCATCGGCACTTGTGGAGCTCCAAGAGTGTTTCTGGTCACCATCTGTGACTTTTGCCTCAAGAGCTGTAAGAATGACTTTGGACCAAAAGGATAGAATTGAAATATGAGCAGAAAGTAGCAGTAATACCTTCAGGGATGCTTGTTTTACATAGTCTGATGCTGAATGAGTGAATTTTCCCAGTCTATAAAGCAAGTAAAAGCAACAGATGGTACACTCTTTGTATAAACTCATATTTCATCCCTCCAATAAAGGCTATTTGGAACTATGTATAAATTGGTTCTGTAGGTTCAGCTGGTATGTAAGGAATAGGTGTAATGAATGAGAAGTCCACTGAAACAGACAAACAAAACCACATGTAGTTCAC
Source organism: Nesoenas mayeri (assembly GCF_963082525.1). Taxonomy (NCBI): domain Eukaryota; kingdom Metazoa; phylum Chordata; class Aves; order Columbiformes; family Columbidae; genus Nesoenas; species Nesoenas mayeri. The sequence continues at coordinate 60,702,474 of NC_137541.1, read as the reverse complement.
TGGGGTTGATATTTCAGCTTAGTGCCAGATGAGTAACTGATCTTCATTAAACAGTAATTTTCAGTGATCAGATTACTTTATTCTTTTCCTAAGCTGCTTTAGCAGAAGATGGCATTCAAGCACCATTTCACTCAAGCTGAAATTAGATGCTGTACTGCCTCTTCTGATTTCTGGAGAAGGGTGGGGTGGATAATTGGGTAATTATATTGGATATACACTCCATTTATTTGTTTTGTTTTGTTTTTTTTCTTTTCAATTTGCAGGAAAGCAATCTCAAGGTCAGGCCTCCAGCACTTGGCTCCTGTGCATTCTGTCAACATTGCAGTCTCCAATGGACCTGTGAAGGAACCAAGGGCGGCCTTAGAGTGGACTGTAGGTGTTTGGTTTTTTGGCAGTTAATTTGAGCAGTATCTCTAGCTAGTGCTCTCTGCTTCCTTAACTCTACATAAGACATTGTGTTGCAATCAGAATTAGTGCTTCTATTATGAAATTAAGCAAAAGGGAGAGACACGAACACTTGTGGAGACCTGAGCAGCACAGGACAGAGCCATTCGGGTTTTCCAGCTTGGGAACTGTCTGGCTACATTTGCTCACTGCTTTCTTGACAGGGTCTGTCATTCAAAGGTGACCTATTTTTAGCACCACAGGGTTTTATACCTCTGTTTGATGGGCCAAAATTTAAGCCTGAAGATACATGTCAAGTTGGTTGGGTCTGTAGGGTAGGTAGTAGAAATCTTTGGTCATGATGATTTGTGTAGGTATGGGTAGATTTCTTCTGGGCCCAAGCTGTATTACAGACACAGAGAACTTATATTTCCATCCCCCTCATCTTGCTTCTCTTACGTTTCTGGGCTAGTTTGGAAGGGGCCAGTTTAGGACTGTCTAGAATAGACTATTTCAGTAGGGAGGGACCTATAACAATTATCTAGACCAACTGCCTGATCAATTCAGGGCTGACCAAAAGCTAAAGCATGTTATTAAGGACATTGTCCAAATGCCTTGTAAACACTAGTAGGCATGTTCCAGTGTTTGACCACCCTCTCTGTATAGAAATGTTTCCTAATATCAAGACTGAATTTCCCCTGACACAGCTTTGAATCATTCCCATGCACCTTCCATGTGGTAATGCAGTGGTATATGCTAAGAAGTTGAGTCTTAAGCCAGCAGGTCACACAAATGTCCTGTTTAAAATGAAACATACAGTGTATCTTACAATTGATTATTGTTAAAGAACTTAGTACATTGTGGTATCAGAACATCAGCCACCCAAGTGGCTTTTAGGTAAAGATAACTCAACATTTTGATGAATATGGCTTATGTTTATCTCTGTATTCTATACAAAGACTGAATGGTATTCTAGATGGTGTGCTCTGCTTCAACCCCAGCTATTGCATTTTAAAGTTTAAGGGGATGAATTTTACATGCTGTGCTGCAGGAGGCTGAAATAGATTCACTCTGATATTCTGCACTTTAAGACAGAGTGTTAAAACAAGTTTGAAAGCTTACACAGAAGCCTCTTGAAAGAGCTTTGGAGAACACCTTGATCTTGCTCTCCAGGAAAACACAGATCCTGATTCAGCAATGTATTAAACCACATGGCTGCTTTGAGTTGTCAATGCTGTTTAGTAGAAATCTCAAGAATCAGTCACCTGTGTGAGGGGGTAGGCACAGGCTAAATTAAACACCTTTCAAAAATTGTACTTAGAAAACAACAATGGCAAGAAAAAGCCCCAAACCAAAAACCTAAACCCCAAACTCAACAAGCACTTGTGTTTCTTCAGAGTTAACTGTCTGCTACTCATTTTACCAGGTGATTCCTCATGTGATTCCAATAAGTAAGTACTGCAGGACCTGATATTGTGTGTGTGTGGGGGCGGAGCAAAGGTGTTTTTGGACTTCTTGGCTTGTGGTTTAAATTTTTGATCAGTTCAATTTTTCAGCTGTTCCAGCCTCTCAGATTGATATTGTTGCTTTACTTCATGCTTTGGAGAAGGGAGGTAACCCTGTGGCATGAGGGGAAGGCACAGGATAGTAAGGGGAAGACATCTGTGGCTAGGAGGAGCCTGAACTAGCCAGCTGTAGCAACTGGTGAATGTGAGGGAGAAAAGAGTTTCTCAAATCTGAGGCAGAGTAAGAGAGATAATAGGGAAGTGATTTGGAGGAGTGAAGAAGTTGAAATGGACCAGAGTTTGTAATAGGTAGTGGATATCAATAAAAGAAAAAGTTAAGTTTAAGATACTCACGTTTATTATTTCCAGAGGTGTATTTGGTAGCATGAAAAGATATTTGGCTTACAATGTATTGGGTCCAAACAGGAAATCTTTGTATTTAATTACTGGAAGCCAGCATTACTCAGTGCTTGCTGCATCCCTATCTATATCATCCTGCTCTTTAGTATTTCTCAGGATGATTCTCCAAGGACTCACGATGGGAGATCTTCCTAAAGTCTAAGTGACATGAACATAAGTTGTCACTTGACTTTGCAGTAGAAAACGTTTCCTTTTTGTTATCTTCACAGTAATAACTTTCCAGTAATAACTGGAAAGAATCCCCTGGCCATAGTCTCAAATTTTGATAACTCCTTGCAGGTGATTTGCCATTGCCAGATGATCTTGACACTGATTCAGGGAGTGGGATTTCCATGCCCTGCTTTGCCACTTACCTTGTGAGCAAGCTCGGAATAATTGTTTTGCCACTCATTACATTAACCTCTCTAGCTGTAAAATGGAGCTGATGATTCTGATGTGTCTTAAGACCCTTTTCATAAGAAACGATATTGCTTTATTGTTGTTACTACCTGCCATTCTTGAGGTTTCTTTTCTTTCACTTACAAATGCTCAGTTTCATCACATTTGCTACACCTCATTCAAATTAACTATTAACTTGTAGCTTTGTCTAATTAATGCTATCTTTTCACAGCAGGGCCATAGAGAATACATTCTCTGGAGTAGGTGATATTATGGCCAGAGGGCAATGCAGAATATGCAATACCAAAAAAGTACAACCTTTACTGCCTGTCCCTGTGATGTTTATGCACTGCCTGTCCTCCCACCCTCCCCCATTTTAGGCATCACTCCCACAAATTAAATGATAAATTAAGCAATTCTAGCCCAGATTCTCAAGTAAGTACAGACTGAGCCACCTCATAACTGTAAATATCTATGCCATTGTGGATCTAGGTCTTTATATATTTTCATGCTCTCAAGGGAAATAACCATAAGCTTTTGTGCAAAGTCATCCCGTAATTTACTTTTAGGTATTGCCTTCTAGCTCTTGATTTCTTTGTTGTCTACGAACATCCTGACAACCATCTAAGAAATTAACATGTTGAGCTTCCCACTGGCCAAAATTTTCTCATTACTTTATTTGCTCATCATGCATTTGCCTGTTGATGCCAGGTTCTTGCCTTCTTCTTAGTAGGCAGTTATGACCCATGACTAGTTACGTCCATTAAGCAGCATTTGAAGATATGCAGCTCCTATTTTTGGAGCTCAATGAAAAAACTTGAGAGTGATGTGTGCTTTGTGTTCTGTGAATGCACAGACTTGTTTGGGTGCAAGATAGGTGTTCTTCAGACCAGAAGTGTTATAACCTTCTGCCATGAATTATATGAATATAAGACACACACACACAAATCTTAGAGATCTTAACAAGACTAGAAAACTGCATTTAAGTAGAAGTTGAAAATTGGCATTTGGCAATATGTGATACCATTTTTGTAGGTTTTACTTTTACATGGTTCTATAATATTAGTTACTTGAGAGGGCCTATTCAGTTGCATAGGATATTTTAACACGCAGGAAAAAGTTGTTCATACTTTCTACTATCACAGAGACATAATCCAATAGCACATGTGACTGGATTGGCACAATGGATAGATATGGACTTTTTAGGAAGGAAAAGGCCAGGATGGCAGGGAGGAGGAGTTGTGCTTCATATGTGAAAGAAGTGGGAATGCTTGAAGGTCTGCTGAGGAATGGATAGTGAGCCTGTGAAGAGCTCATGGGTCAAGATTAGAGAGCAAACCAACATAGGAAACGTTGTGGGTGTCTGCTACAGATACCTTTTTCAGGAAGAGTTTGAAGAAGAGGCCACCTTCAGACAACTGGAAGAAGCCTCATGTTGGCACGCCCTGGTATTCATGTGGACAACATGAGCCATCCCAACATCTGCTGAAGGAACCACAGACCATAAGCAATCCAGGAGGTTTCTTGAATGTATTGATGAGAACTTCCTGACATAAGTGACAGAGGACCTGATGAGAGGAGGTGCTCTGCTGGACCCCATACTTACAAACAAGGAAGAAGTGGTGGGGAATGTGAAGGTCAGGGAAGTCTTGCCTGCAGTAATGATGACATGGTGGAGTTCAGAATCCTGTAAAGAAGGAACAAGGAAAACAAAGCATGATCATGACTCTGGACTTCAAGAGAGCAGTCTTTGACCTCTTCAAGGAACTCTTTCGAAGAGTAACATGATATGACTCTGACGAGTCAAAAACCCATTGATATTCAAAGATCACCTCCTTGGTGCTTGAGAACAGCCCATCCTCCCGTGTAGTAAGTCAACCAAAAGCATCATGAGGCCTGCATGGATGCATGAAGAACTCCAGGCAAAACTCAGATACTAAAAAACAAACACATAAACCAAAACCAGGCAAGCAAAACCCCAATCACACAGATGAAATGCCCCAACAACACAAACAAACCCCACCCAACAAGACTCCCTCCCATGTCCCACTCCTCCCCCAAAACCACAACAGGTGGAGACAGGATCAGGCCAGCTAGGAGAAAGGGCACTACCTATTTTCACAGGGATGGGGTAAGGAAAACCAAAGCCATTGCGGACTTGAATCTGACAGGAACATGAAGGGTGACAAGAATGGTTTCTGTAGGCATATCAGAAGTGGTAGGAACATGAGGAAAAAACATTAAGCAGCTGCTGAATGGGGCAGGGGATGTGGTGACAAAGGACAAAAAAAAGAAATAAATTCTTCATGCTCAATGCATTTTTCACTTTGATTTTTCACTGCTAAGACCTGCCTTCAGAAATCCTAGGCCCCTGACACCAGTGGCTGAAGCAAGGAAAACTTATGTTCTGTTAAAGGATGATCAGGTTAAGGAACGTTTAAACAGACCTAATGTATAGAAGTCCATGGGACCTGGTGAGATACATGGTGTTATCATTGCAAGGTCAGTCTGTTATCTTTGAAAGGCCATGATGATCAGAGGAGGTTTCTGAGGACTACAACAAAGCAAATGTCAATCCTGTCTTCAATAAAAGCAAGGAGGAGGATCCAGGAAACTACTCACTGATCAGCCTTATCTTGATTCCTAGGAAGGTAATGGAGCAAATCTTTCTGGAAGCCATTTCCAAAAATATTAAGGATAAGAAAGTAATTGAGAGTGGTCAGCATGGATTTATGGAAGGAAGAACATGTCTGACCAACCTGACAACCTTTCATGATGAGATGGACTTGCTTAGTAGAAGAGGGGAGAGCAATGGCTGCTATGTTGACTTTTGTGAGGCTTTTGACACTATCTTCTATAACATCCTTGTAGACAAACTGATGGAGTGTGCTAGATAAATAGACAGTGAGGTGGCCTATGAGAAGTGCTTATAATCAGTGAATGTGACTTCGCAATGAAACTGTTGCATTATATTCTGTATCTTTTTGACATTATTCAGTAATGCTGCCTACTTACTTTCAAGGGCAGTACATGTTTGTAAGTGCCTAGTGATATACTATGCTTTAGGTAATTAACATCTGTGTTAATACACTGATACAAGTTCTATATGAGATGAAATATTTCCCATCTATATAAATGTGTTACTTTTGCATATGAATGATTTGGCTTCTGTATCATAACTTCCTAAAAGCTATACTAATTATTATGTTGACAAATATTTCCCTTTTATTAGAGTGTCTGCCAGGCTGTTTTGTAATTGGTAACTGAGTATTCAGTTGCAAAGAGATGTACGTTATCAGATACTTCCATGAAAAAGGAGAACCCTGGGGTACAGATATTCCATTAGTGACATAAAAACTTGTAGCAGTGCTGGGAGCTTTAGTTCCACTTATGGAAGTAGTGATGAGTGCAAGCTCCATGCATCCTTAAAAATTGCTGAAATTTCAGCTACACTTGAAGCAACGTGTTCAGGATCAATACTCCTACTTTGCTGTTTCTTTTTCATCAAGGTTTGAGAACTAATGTTCTTTCCAGAGAAGTATAAAGACAAAAAAAGAGGTCTGTCATATTCTAAAATGATGGCCAACTTCATTGTTTTTTCCAGCAGTATAGAGGATGCAGTGTTATTATAGAAGGTGCCCTTCTAGAAAATAGCTATTTTTTTCCCATTGCTACCAAAAAGACTGAAGTTGTTGTCAACCAAAATAATGGTTCATGAGAACATAGGGAATCATCATTTCATTTGGTAGCATCTGGATATTGCTCCTCTGTGAAGACCAATGTTATTATTCTGCTTCTACATACAGACGATCTTTCAGATGATGGTGACAACAGCCTCAAAAGTGAGCAACTGATGCAGGGATGTTGGAAAGCATGATGGGGAAAGGACAGTGGCAGAAAAAGCTAGAGAATATGGTGAACCTAGACCTGAATACTGAACACCCAAAAATAGTTCTGAAAGTTGGAGCCTATGTATCTTCAAGTTTCTTTAAGTAATGATGCAGTACCATATCTCCATGATGTTTTGTTTTATGTCCACATATTACATTTGTAATAATTAAAGGAAAGGTTGCTTTACATGGAGAATATTCCCAAATTAAAATATGCTAAGATGAAGTTAAAATTGAGAATATATGTCAACAGAAAAACATTTGGGACATTACTATCGTTTGCAGCATGAACATTACAAACTCTGGAATTTCAGAGTTAAGGGTAAAACAGAAGCCAAACATTAGAGAAAGACATTTAGGAAAAAGACAAAAAAACCAACTTGTTTCTGCTAGCTAGTGAGCTCATAAAAAAAAAAAAAAAGGCTAAAGCTAATACTTTTTGCTTACAAATATGTTTAATTAAATTTAAGTTTGATGAGCACTAATTTTACACCAATTATAAGTTTATTACTCAAATGTATATTTGCAAAAAATTTAATCTCTCTAACTGGAGTGTTAACAAAAGGAAAAATTTCTTAATGACTTATTTTAGAAATCTGTCTTATGTAATTTGCAGAATACCAGTCATGGCAGGAGTGGAGGAGAGCTCCATTTCTCTTGTTATAATTGGTGTTAACAACTGCTTTGAAGTAGAAAGTTGGGCTGACTGGTGTATTTGTTTGGCTGAAAATCTTTGGCTGCTTCACATGGCAAATTACATTAGACAGGTTTATCTGCATTGCTTTTGAAACCACGTTGACTGCAGCTTGAAGAACAGTGAGGTATTGAGATATTTAAGGGCTTTAGAAAAATGGTTAACACTTGCTCTGTTATTTAACCATGCTGGGTCACTTAAGAGAAGAGACCTAGTTAATTAGTGAAATGTGCACAGCACGTTATGATCAGGTACATGTAATTACATCATTTCCAAACTCCTAGTCCTCGAATTCCTATTTCTCTTTCACTTGAGGGGAGATTGCATGTGGGCTTTGTTTCATATACAAGGAATATTTGCTGTACTGAAATTATTTTTGTTTGCTATTAAAGTGGTAATACATCAGGAGCAATCAAATGGGAGGTCTCCATCTGGGAGAGCATATTGAGTTCGTATGTCCCCTGTGAGGCTGGCTGCATCTGCCAGGAAAGTACTTGTTGCCTCCACTTCAGCAAGCAGGGGCTCTTCATAGCACACTGACTACACACACTTACAAGGCCTGGGAAGACAGGGCAAGGAAACAGAGTTCCCTGTTCTCTTTTTTTAGCAAGTCAAGGCAAAGCATGTCAGCCTTGAAACAATGATTTGACAGATAAGCCAAGCTGCTCTAACATATCATTCCCACTGGACCCACCTTTAACTCCCCAGTTATGAGGTCACAGGGTGAGTCATTTTGTCCAGCTGATTTGGTAGATAAAAGTGATCTATTTTTTTCCATCAGTTGAACTGATTTGTGTGTAGTTTTACAACCACTAGATATAGCATAAGGAAAATGTCAACATCATGAGACTGGGGGCTAAGGGGTCAGGGACAGAAAGAGGTTGACTGCTTCTTTAGTAACCATTTATTCCTAAAGCTGACATAAAGACATCAAATACAAAATAAACCAACTGGCAAATTGTTTATGAAAAGATTCCTGAACCCAAAACTCTTGTGGAAAAATATCTGTGGCAAAATATTCAAGTGATAGTGTAGCCTCTACTGTGCTTTAGTTTTGTTTTGGTAGATGGAGTACCCATTTGTCCAGCACTTGCTCAAGTAAAAATTCTTCATAGAAATGTATTTATTTTTGTTAAAATTTCATATTAGAATTAAATGAAATTAGACTTGGAAAAGGCCAACGCATTTTGGTTTGACTGTCTCATCTTGATTTTCTTAAGTAGCAACAGAATGTCTTATCATATAAATGACAGTGCTGTGTAAAATTTGAAACATTGAAGTCCAAATGGTTCCCTTTGATCTTATTGAGACAAAGTAATTGACAGACAGAGGTTTTTGAGGGAGAGCATTTCAGCTTGAGGAAATATCCACTCTTTGCTTTTAAGGATGAAAGAAGACTTTTTAAATATCAGTGTACTGGAACTGAAATTGTGAGTTTTCACACACAGTGCTGTGAAATTGTTTGTGGCAGTAGGTATCTGGAGGTGTGCTGCTTATGCCGATTCAGGTTATTTACATTTTTATTATCTAGTCTTGTTAGAACTCTATCATAGCATGAACTACAAAGGTCATCCCTGTAGACTTCTTACTGATTTTATTTACACTGTGATGGAAAATAAGACATGAATCTGTGCTATAGTCTGGAACAACTAATCTAAACTAGGTTATGGAAATAGGCCACTTATCTTTAGAAATCCTGGATGGCAAGTTATATGGACATTGTCTGAATGAAGGGGTGTTTAATCTATTTTTTTTAAATGAAATTTTGATTCCTCATTAAACATTATGTCCCAGGAGCTATGTGTTTTCTTACTTAGCTTTCATAGTTGATCCTTTCTAAACACCTTCTATAGTCTATAAAATTTAGCTCTGAGTTATAACCTTGAGTGCATTGTTTCGTCAGCAGAGAATGTGCTCAGGTCAGACTCTCTTTGATGAGCTCATATCCTCTGCTTCAGTCCTCTCATCCGTCTCCTCATAAACTAGGCAGGAAGTTAATATGTTGTGCAGTACTTTGGGTATAATAATTTTATTATTATTATTATGTGACCAGGCTTTCATGTAGTGCTGTAAAACTGATATAGTTCTTTCCAGAGAAAATTACTTTTATGTAAGGATAAACTTGAAGGAAAAGAATTTACAATCTGTGTAATTTACCATCTAAGTAAGGCTTGAAGATTTTCTTAAGCTAGTTAAAGTCTTTAAAAGCTATTTGGCATTATAAAAGCGCTGAAAAGCCTCACCTGTACTATCATGCCCTGTACTGTACAGTTTAAGAAAATCTCTGTCATAGGAATGCTGCAGTTCAGGTGAACAGACAGACAAAATGTTGAGAAGAAATGGAAGTATAGGATGGTGCGCCACTAAATAATGTTTAATCAGACTTTAATGGCAGCAGACTGGAATCCTGGTCTTGCTCTCATCCAGCTCTGGGATGATACATCAATGGGAATACTTCTGTTGTAGTTAGAAGACCTATGGACCCATAGATCTCTCACCAGAAGAAAAAAAAGGAGAAAAAAACAAGCCAAATCAAAACACAACATGTTGTTCTTTTTGTTTATTTGAAGTGAGCACTATGTGCAGACTTGCATGGATCTTGCCTATTGTGGATGCACTTGTACTCTGTAAGGCAAAGGTTTTTGCCACTTATGCCTCTCTGTGTTGCCTAAGAAATCCACATGGCAAGATAAACTTTCTCATTTCATCACTTTGAAACTGTCAGTTGGTATTTTAAAGAAATTATTTTAACCAAGATGGCTATTTCAGAGCATCCTGCTGTCGGACACCATCTGTTTGGTAAACGTCATCATTTGTGACTTCTGCAGTGTGGGAACCAAATGTCAGAGACTGTCAAAGCATTTTCCATCAGGCTCTAATTCTGGCTGAACAGAAATCCTGTTTATTTACTTTGCTCAAACAGTAGACTTCTTAAACTTTTTAGTCAAGCCAAGGTTACAATCAAGTGAAAACTATAGTCTTTCTAGAATCAAATTTTCTCAGAACAAGAATTTCAAAGAATGAAGGTACAGATAGGGTTAAATGAGGCTATCAAAGAAAAATCAGGTGTCAGTATGCTAGGTAGACTGTTTTTTTTGAGAATGTTCTCAGTTGAATGTATCATTCTTTCAGGTAAAAAATTCAAATATGGTCTTTCCTGGCCACTTAGTATTTTGTTGATATTTTCATAAGCATACAGTGTTGATCCAGCCATTTTTAAAAAAGCATTTTTCCTTGTTTAAACCACCCTGCCATCTTAAAGCTATAGTCAATACGTTGTTTTGCACTTCTGGGCCTGGTTCTCAAAGTTTTTGGGCTCCTCCAATTAAAATTTCAGTAGTTACACTTTTGTTTTGTCTCTCTTGATTTTCTGTTTCTTAAAAATTGTGTGTGCATCTCATGCTTATGAAATCTAGATTCCCAGTTAAACTAGGCAGCGTGTGGGAAGAACATGGGCAAAGTTTCACTGAACTGTACACAGAAATACATTGGTTCTGATTGGTGACACCTCATTTTTTAAACTAAAAGAGGAGAGATTCAGGCCAGGCAATGAGGAAGAATTTTTTTACAGTGAGTGTGATGAAACCCTGGCCCAGGTTGCCCAGAGAGATGGTAGATGCCCCATCCCTGGAGACATTCCAGGCTGGGCTGGATGGGGCTCTGAGCAACCTGATCTAGTTGAAGATGTCCCTGCTCATGGCAGGGGGTTGGACTAAGTGACTTTGGAGGTCCCTTCCAACACAAACTATTTTATGATATATTATATCATCAGCAGCTGTTAAGCAGGGGTGATCAACCAGGTTAATACTGTTATGGCCTTGTGTTGTAGAAAAACATGATTATTTTTTTTTTTTTTCCTAGATTTGTGGTGAAAAATATATGTGTATATATATCTATATATTTTTAAACTCACTGCACTCACATGGCTGAATTTCACAAACCAGACTAACAATCATCTTTTCTCAGGAAAATGCTGTGAATGGAGAGCATCTGTGGCTGGAGACAAATGTTTCTGGGGACCTTTGCTACCTGGGGGAGGAAAGCTGCCAAGTAAAATTCTCAGTGAGTTGTTTTCAGATTTTCTTCTCTCTTTCTGAGATAACAAGCCTGACTTCAGACTGATACAGTGCTCACATGTTTAGGATCTTGAATTGTTTGCTGTTGTTGAAGCTTGTGTTCCAAAAGGAATGCAAAAGGGGCAAAAGGCCACTGGTTAAATGTTTTGTTGCTTGGAAAATAAGCCCCAAACAGTTTTGAGTGGCCCGGAATGGAGAGAATGGATGTAATAAGTAGCTTTATTATATAAGTAGCTTTATTAACATGGTAAGGGAAAAAAGGTTAAAATATTGGGATGTCTCAGAAATATTCAAAGAAAGCAGCCTATTTTATTTATGTACAGAAATGTATCACTTGCTGGGGCCTCTGAGAATAGAGTCTGATCAAATTTTTGGTTTTAATCACTGCAAGAATTTGAACTGAATTTTCCAAACTCTTGAATGCACTCACCAGCAATGGGTGCAATCATATTTGAGTGTTTGCTTTCTCTTTGAGAATAGTCGAGGTTTGCCTTCCCCTATTGAAGCTTTTCTGCTGTGTATGAAAAAGTTTAATTGGACTGATCTTGAAGCCATTGTATATCTCTTTATTGACTGTAATTCTTCCAGATGACTTCAGCAACTCTTAACCTAGTATTTCAGATAAACTGCTTCAGCAGAAGAGAAAACAAGCAAACAAACAAACAAAAAACCAAACAAAAACTCCTAAACTTCTTGGTATTTAGAAAAACTGATGAGAGAGTGGGGATCCTGTGTTCAAGTCCTTACTTTGAATCAATGCGCAAAGGAGCATCCTGGCCATTAGATTGCAAAATGTAAGGAAAGTCCCTCTTCTCTGGGGTGTTTGTGAATACTGCCTGTCACTCTTCGCTATACCATCTTTTTGTTTTTATTAAAAAAACCCCTCAGATCATTTGATCCAAATGAAAGCATTTTGATTCACTAATTAACCTCTGTGTTTGGGGCACTTTGATCCAAAATACTAGCGTTTTCTGTAGCTCCAATTTAATATCCATCCTGTGTAACTTCTCAAGCAAATTAGTTGCTTTATGGCATATAATATTAAGACCAACCCTGGGAAGTCTGTGCCAGCTTACAAAGAGTGCTGAAGCAAAGTCCCAACAGTAACAGACTGCTGATTGTTGGGTAATATTCAAAGGAAGCTTCATTGTGTGTTTGCCCTTTCCTTAAATTGATCCTGAGGTTCACTGGATTTTGGCAAAAGCTGGAGACAGGATTTATTTGGCTGAGTGGACCCTTGGTGTGACACAGTATAACTGTTATTATGTTCTTAACAGAAGTTTGCCTTTCTAAAACTGAGTAAATACTTCCTCATGATTTAGCTCCTTGAGAATAGTGTGAAAATTCAATAATACATTACCTACAGTTTGCAAGGCTGTGTATTAGCTTTGGAGGTGTATCTCTCTCAGAGTTGAAAGGACTTTTTGCAGTAGCTCGTGAATTAGGTGCACTGACTTAGACTTCTATCCAGGAATGTTTGGAGATATCTTGTGTGGTGACAACCTGTTCCAGCCAATAGGCCTGCAGATGTTGAGTCGTATTTAGGAAGCAGCAGTTGCTCTGTTCTTGATGCCTGGCCTTTGCTTGATGTCTGACTGAGATTCCATTCACTTGTAGGTATTAACGTATTGATTCCCTTTGGGGAATGTGGTATCTGTGTTTATAACATGTTACGGTGTATGGGGCTTTCATTAGATTAAGAACTAGAGATGGAAATGAAAATCCACTTGAGTTGTGGTTACTTTAACCTGCTCTGTCAAAAGGCTAATGCTTTTCCAGTTGGTTTCTTTTGAAGATACTGTGTCTTTCTTTGACAGCTCTTTTACATGCAGACTATTTAAGATAAAATGTTTTAAATGAAGAAGTAGTGAGAAATAATTAAGCTGTAGCTGCACTGACTTTGCATAAAATGTTAGCCTATACAGAACTTTAAGTCTTAATCTCTGGAATTTGGAGTTGACACTTCATGATAAGTCAAAGAATTAGAAGTAATAAAAAAGTCTGAATTTTTACTAGCCTCTCACTATAACTGGTGATAACTACTTGCAATACCACCAGCATTCAAAAATTAGAACAACTTAAAAGCAAGATTTAAAAAAAACAACTGCTCATAAGGTATTGCCTTTGTTTGCTTTTTGTAGTTTTTTGTCTTAGGGATCGATTCCTTTATGTTGTCACACTCTTAGTAAACACAGAGGCCAAAAATGTACTTGAAGTTAACGACTCACAAAACATATGAAAGCTTACTCTGTTGTATGGTGTCATGATTCTTTAAGTGAAACGTTAGAACAACACTCCACACATATGTGAACATGCAGAGCTAGGATATATCCAGATAATTATGAGACTCAGTAAAATTATAATAATTAGTCTATAATATGAGCAGGAGCTGTGTTCCCTATTTCTCCTTGAGTTTATTTGCAATATATTGAAAATTCTAAAGAAATATTTTATTAGAGATTTAAATGAACATGAATAAATTGAAAGGAAAAAAATCTGAAGCAAATGAAGCTCAACTCACTGTGTGTTTGTAAATTTTCTGTCCCTCAAGAACAAGATTATAAATTAAACTTCTCTGAACATTAACTCCATCTGGTTTATTAAATTGAGTATATGCAAGGAGAGGAGAAAAAAAAAAGTAAATATATTCTTTCTCTCCTGGATGCATTCTCTTGCCTTTTATATGCTTTGGCTCAGGGGATTCAATGAAATTATTTTAAAAGCCCTACTCAAATTAACAAAACTAACTAGCATAATTAGGTTGAGAATTTTGTCCCTGCTGAAACATTTCATAAGCATTTAACAGTATTCTGTGCGAAGGTTATCATTCTCTGCTAAATGACCCAAGTACTTCAGTATTTTTCTGTAAGGCGATGGTCAGGCTCATCAGATTAAATATTATATGATAAGCATGAAATGACATAATTTTCCAGTGGTCTGAGTTCTCTGATTTGCATGTATGGTTTTTCGTCTGTTCTCACTGGATCTGCTCATCATCTTTGTAGGCTGCTCCCTTGTAGAGTGATGATCTTGTACTGTTAACAGCCTTATCTGCTACCTCAAGGGAACCTTTTACTTCTAGTTCACAAACTGGAGTACAGCGCCTCTGTCTTTTCCCCAAAGTCTCATTCTTAACTGGAAGAGCTTCAGACCCTTATTTTCAAGATACAGAACAGCTGAGAGCAACAAGAAAGGGAAAAAAAAAAAAAATGCATGTTGCATAAGGCACAAAACATCTCCTGGTTTCACAGCAATTTTTTTTTCTCCTGTGAATAGCGCACCTCCATGCACACGTCTCCCTTTCCTCTTGCAGAAATCTGCTCTGCGGAGGAAGTGTGCTGCCTGCAAGATTGTGGTCCACAATGCATGCATGGAACAGTTAGAGAAGGTAAGACATTGCCATCTTCTGGAGCCTGATGCAGGCAACACTCATTTAATCCTTTTACTAATGTTTGAGTCTGGAAACCACCATATGCCACATCAGGTTTTCATAGCTGTTTTAACAATATGTTTGTTAAAAATGTTGACTTAAAATTCCAGCTTATTTTTAGAAATATATTTCTTCAAACCCTGTGAACAATAATAATTTTTTAAAAATCAACAAAATAATGCCATGGAATGCTTTCACATTTTTTATGTTTAAAAAATAATTCCTCTCTAATTCTAGACTGAAAACTGAAGCTATAAAATGCACTATCATGTCATGTACAAAATTGACCTTCCAAAATTCCTCAACTAAACTCAGCATAATTAATTTTATGACAGCTATATTTATTACAAGCAATGCAGCATGTTACTATGAACATTTTTCACTGATTTACTAGACTATACTGTTGTCTCCTCAGAACTTCAGAAATTAATTTCTTCTTTTTAAATTGGAATATATCAGTCTTTTCTTTTATAGTACCATTATTTGTGCCCTGTTGCTCAGTTCCTTCAAGGAGCCCTTATCACCCCCAAGCATCTACAGAATATGTAGCACTAACTTCAGTCTTCCTCTCAGTGATTTGTCTTCATTATGCCTAACTTGTAATGTGTTAAAAAATCTCCCCCCACCCTTTTCTTTCTTGATGGGATATGTGTAAAGAAATACGAGAGGAATTTCCCCATTGATTTCATTAGAGCTTCATTTTCACTTCTATATGTTTTGCAATGTTGTTCTTCATAAAATAAGTTGACGCATAACAAATTGATAGCAGCAGCTCTTTGGAAAGAGCTTTTTCCTTTCCAAGCATTTGGACTTGTGTTGACAAATGTCACAGTGATTGCCACAATACCATGTTGGAGAGGTACCATTTCCACCCCCGATGCTTTTACCCGCAGTGAAATTAGCATTAGCACACGCTTTCAGCACAAAATGTTACCAGTGAATTTTTCATGACTTTCTTCATCATCAGCAGTGCTGACTCTCCATAGCCCAGCAAGCTGGTGGCATTGCCAGCCAGAGCAAATGAGCACTTAGATAAAAAACATCCTCTTGAACTTGTTTCTGCTCTTCTGGAGACCATGAAATTCACTTATTGGCAGAGGGCTTTATAAAGTCGGCATCCCTCTTAAACCCTGTGCAGTTTAAAACTGGTACATAAGTCTTCTGCTTGGCCGTCTCTGCAAAGGTGTAAGTTGTAAGTAAAATAATATAAGCTAGGGTTTTTTTCCAACCTGCCATGATTCAGCAGTGAAACAACAAATTGCAATTGCAGGTGAAGAGCAATGAAAGACTAATATTGCTAAACATTTCATTTTTTCTTAAGTAATAAGTATTTTGTTTACTGTTTTTCTTCTCTTTCTCCCCCCTTGAGTTGTTATTTTGAAGGCCATTATTAAATTATGGAAGAAACTATTTATATGAGAAGGGGAAGGGTTCTATTTAAGTTTGAGGAAACCCAAACCTTCATAACAAAAACATAGCTGTGCAGTATCATTAAGTGTTTTGTTCTTTGAAGTATAGTCAGTTTAAGCTTGAATCTGTTTCACTTGATGCATCATTCCTCACATATCCTTCAGCCTTTTCCCATGCCTTTCTCTCCTTTGGTATATTTTTTCTTTTCTTTCTGCATCCCCCCCTGCTCTTATTTCTGTTGATTTTATTTTCTCAAAAGATTTTTTTTTTCCTTATATGACTCCCTTGTTGTTAAATGCTTTTTCTCTTCATCTCCCTAAAAATGTTTTCCATTCACAGCAGCTCTTGTTGTCCTCTTTCTGTTTTTCCTCTCCCATCTGAGGGAGGCAACTCCACTGCATGAGGCAGTACAATGCTCCCCAAATGGTTTGTGGTTTGGGAGGTGGATAATGGCAGCTTGATCTAAGCAGAAGATACAAATTTAGGGTAATTTGCACAGCTCTTCATGTGAATATGTCTCCACCTCCAGATTTTGTATATGAAGACGTAAAGCTGGGATGTGCAAAAAAGTTAGGTTTCCAGCTCCTATTTACTCTGGGACCTCATCCTAAGTCTACTTTGCTTGCAAGTGATCATCTTCAGAAAAAAACCCACAAAAACAGATGAAGCAGTTTTCTTCTAGGCAAGAGAAAGGGAGAGAGTTTAAATAGTTGAACTGAGCAGGCAGCAATAGCATTAGTGAAGATAAGGTCTGTGCAGAGATCTAGCAAGGAGAATTACAATGGCATATGAAAAGAGGTTTTCTGGCATCTGCCTAAGTTACTTTCTTCAGTTAGTAAAGCTAATATTTTAGTAGATTATAAATATTTTGGAATTCTGGCCTAGATCAACATATTGGAAAAAATTCTCTGTCAGTTCACTTTCAGTTCTAACAGATTTATTTTAATGCCAGATTAATTTTCGCTGCAAACCGACTTTCCGAGAAGGAGGCTCCAGATCTCCAAGAGAAGTAAGTAATGGACAGATGATGATTGCTTTTCATTTGATTTGTGTGGAGCTTGTGTGGAGCTGCGGCAGTGGTTTTAGATTCAGAGGAGTCTTAGCCAGAGTATTGGTTCCCCATGGGACATGTTCTCCTCTCCAGAACAAATGTAAAATGAATTCTAGCTGAAGCACCCCATTACTTACAATGACAGATATAACTTCATCTTTCTGTTGTCTCTTTTCCTGTTTATTCAGCTATTCTGTATTTTTTCTTTTCGGGGAGGACTAACATTTCTTTTTTTCTTCTTGATCTTTGAATTATTTTTTTCCCTCTATTTCCCTCTCCCTATGCTTTCCTCTCTCTTATTTTTTTTTAGAAGTGTCTCTAGTGCCCTAAGGTTTGTGTTTGTGGTGTTTATTTTTTTTTTAACCCAAACAAACAAAACCAAACATTCAAAAACCTCATGATTTTCCTCCAGCTACTTTATGAAGTCAGTTCCTTTGAAAGTGATGGGGATTTATTGTTATTATTGATGTAATTATATATTTGTCATGCGTAGTTAGAAACCAGCGTTTCAAAAACACCTCTTAGCTTTTGCAGCTGATTTGGTGGTCACCTTACTCTTAGCAGAGCTAGCTCAGTTCCCTGCCACCCTGACACTCCAATGTTGGCTGATATAACAGTGTAACCCCCTTGCCTGCACAGAAGCAGGGGCAACAGTTCTGTTCACCTTCCCACCTCTTGCTGCCATCCAGGGCGTAAGCAGTCCAAAGAGGGAGAACAGACTGCTTCAATGACTGCTCCTTCCTGCCCTCCTCCCCTTCTCCTCTATTAACTTGTGATTTTTTATGTTATGAGCCTGTGTTTCTGAGCAGGCTTTCTGAGCCCCCCAGTGTGGCTGAAGACAGCGGTGTTTGGGTACTTCTGTGCTCTGTATTTAGGTGATTGTTATCTTTGTGTCATGTAATGAACTTTTGTCTTTTCATAGAAGAGTACTGTGAGAGTAGTTGTGACTGCATTTCAACACAGATGAAGAACACTATCTTGTCCTTATTCCTCCTCCAGTTTTGGTTGTGTCTGCGGTTTCCTGTGGGGACTGCTGCCTTTTGCTCCAGAAATTATTGCATTGGCTGAAGGGACCTTCCTTTTGGTGTCTGTAAATCAACTTCACACAGATGGTACTGTTGAGTGCAAACTGCCATATGTCCTATAACATACCTTTTTGTCCTTCTTTTGCAGAACTTTGTCCGACATCACTGGGTGCACAGGCGGAGGCAGGAGGGGAAATGTAAGCAGTGTGGAAAGGTGAGATTTCCAGTGCAGCACAAGCACAACACTGGGCGCTTAGGAATTCAGGGTAGCCAGTAGGTCCTTCTAGTCACTGAAATTCTTCCACCCTAAGCACTTGGCCTCTCTTAAGGGCTAATGACATGCCTAATATGTTGAATGGTAACAGCCTTGATTCCCATGTGGAGAGAGAAAAGGCAGCTGCATCCACAGGAATGAGTATCCCACTTGTCCTGGGACACTGTACTGTACTGCCTGCTGAAAATTAGGAGGAGGAAAGCTGTGGCTTCTTGAGCTTCTTCATTAAGCAAATCCCATGTCAATACGGTGTTCTTGTAATGCTATCCTCTGTGCCAAAATTGTGATGGCCTATTTTTTTCAGGCTTATGGAAAATAAAAATGCTATTGCTTTCATTATGCCCTGGCAAACCCTAAGATTTGTGAGACTGTTTCATATTTCCTCTGCTGCATAGGCTGTAAAAGTTGATTTCTAAAATGCTATAAGAAGAGGTAAGAAATACCTTAGCTACTGAAGACTTTCCATCTGAAATGTTATGAACCCCTGAAATCTGTTGAGAGATATTTAAAAATTACATTAATACAGGAGTTTAATTTCCTTTCTCTAGCACTGTATTATACCTTTGCCTTCTTCTTAACATCAACTAGTAAGAAAGACTGTGTCTCATCTCTGTGGGACAGCACTAAGAGGAAAATCGGATTTGTATCTGGATACTGATGTAGATCACCAGCTACAAGCTGCAACAAGGCATGCAGTAAAATTGTGATACCCTTTTGTAGCAAGTAGCATGGGAACAGTGCAGGAAGGCACATTCCATGCAGCATTCTTGTGGTATGATTCTGCAGTGATACTGCCTTCCTCCTCTGTCCTTTTGGCATTAGGAGTTGATTTTGCAATGCGTATAATTACTACCTATCATATTAAAACCTGTGCTGTGGACATTCATTTGGGCAACATGACCAGTCCATCCTAAAATTCCTGTCAGTCACAACTGATGTGAAGAAGTCCAGAGGAAATCACATTTTTACCCTTAAATAAGAAACACTCAGTTGAGAGTAACACAGCTGTATTGTAGTAGAGTTATTTTTTGTCAAGAAACAGGAAGGATTAGGGAAAATGATAATAAAAAAAATCTTATTATATTTATTGTCCAAGTAATCGCCTATTATAGCAAAATACTTGTCTGTCTCATGCTCTGCTGTTAAGTTTCTTATACTTCTGAGTGAGAACCATCTTTTATATTGTCTTGTCATGCATTAAACTTAACTGAAAAGTTAACTCTGCAGCTACTAATAGGCATTCAGTCCACAGGACAAGACTTCAGATAGTTCAAAGTAAAATTCTCTGAAAATCCTTCTTTATAATGTCCTCAGTAGAATCATTGAATCGTTTATGTTGGAAAAGACCTTTAAGATCATAGAGTACAAACCATTGACCTAACACTGCCAAGTCCACCACTAAACCATGTCCCTAAGCACCGCATCTATACATCTTTTAAACACTTCCAGGGATGGTGACTTAGCCACTTCCCTGGGCAGCCTGCTGTACAATTTCACAGCTCTCTTGGTGAAGAAATTTTTTCCTAACATCCAATTTAAACCTCCCCTGGCACAACCTGAGGCCATCTCCTCTTGTCCTGTTGCTTGTTACTTGGAAGAAGACATCAGCAGAGCCTGTGTGCCCACTGTAACACATTACTTGCTAGCGCAGATACAACTTATATAGTCTCATCTAGGCTTCAGTTTTCTTCTCTTCTTCCTCCCAGGAGTGATTTCACTTGATGTACTGAAAAAATGCTATATGCAGAAATTGGCGTCAGGGAAGGGAATTAGGTGCCAGTGGATCAGGGCTAATCAAGTACCGTTAGGTTGACATTATCACAAAGGTGAAATTTTCTATCCTCAAAGTTTCTAAATTTTGTATGGCCCAGGAAATTGCTGATTTTCAGTTTTCCATCTCATTGAGAAAAAGCAGAAGAGATGATTTCTGGTGGAATATGGGGGGCTTCAGTGTTTCAGTCTGATAGTCTCATCAAATCTGACTGTGACCTGCAGTGCATCATTTTATTTCATCAGTTCCTTTATTTGGAAATCTAGCTTTCAAATAATTGCTGTCATTCCTCAAACATGTATCCTTAGGAAGAATTAGCTCATATTTGTAAAGCAATTTGAGGAAGAAAAGTGGTGTTTTATTGCTACTTATCATTAATATGTTTTTATTGCTGTATCATTTGCTCTAATGACTCCCTAAAAACCAAATGGCTTACTGAATAAGTGAAAAATGGTCCACCCAGAACCAGACAAGCTGCTCAGTCCATATGTTTAAAATACAGCACTGATGGGCTGTGCAATTAATGTACTGAATTTTAGGCTTTGTTAGTGGAGGTTTTGGGAGAGAATAATTTCTCCCCTGGTTGTTACAAAGCAGAACAAACCAAAATATTTCATGGCTGTGAGGGACTGAAATATTTTTTTTAATACACATCGGGACAAGAAAGAGTAAGATATGTGAGAAACATTAAGCAGCACTAGTCTAAGTGAATGAGACTAGAGTATTTTGTCCAATGTCAAACCTCCACTTCAGCACTCATATCATATGTACTGTCTCTCTGTGCTTGTGCCCACACTGTATGGCAGACTAGATCTGCCCATCCAGAAGCAGCTGGCCACCTTGTCTCTGTGAAGCCATTTGACCATGTTTCATTATAAACCTGAATATACAAAATTGCCATCATTATGAAGAATCTACTCTCTGGATTTCTCTGAATGTAAACCACGAGGCATTAGGGGAAAGATTAAAAAAAAAAAATTAGGCAGAGGTGACACAAGCCTCCTTAGGAGTAGGGCTTAACTGGTGGTGTGGTCCATCCAGCAGGCTGGTTTGAATATGTACTGGGATACCTCGAGAAGTAGCTGCAATGTGCACTTCTGCATGGTGTGCAGACAGGTGGAGCCTCCTCCTCTTCAACGGTATGGATACGGTTTTCTTCAGTCATCATGTACGGACAGTTTGTGGCTCAATTCCTTATTTAAGACCAGGTTTTTGGTCATTCATCTAATTCTCCTTCTTGGTATGCTTGACATTATCATTGTACTGAGCACTAATAAGCGCTTTTTTCCTGCAGGTGTTCATCTTCCTTTCCACAGCAGCTAGGATGAGAAGGAACTTAATTATAGAAGCAGTGAAGCAATGACCTGTTAGGTGTTACTAAATCAGATTTTTGTATCTTTGTACTGGATCTTGGGCATTGCTCAGCATGTAGATTTAGCTAAAAGTAAGATTGTCAAAAAGAAAACCTGCTCACAAGTTCATGACTTGGTAGAGAGACTTCCAAATAGAAAATTCTGTGTGGTGAGGGGTGGTTTAAGGTAGTAGTGAGGCTTGATGGAAGTCAATGAATAAAACATCTAGACAACTGGGAATCTGAAATAAATCTAAGCAGCAAAGGTGACTGTGACAAACAGTTCAGTGGAATGCTGGACTTTCTGTCTCTGCAGCCATCAACCTAAATAAATTATTTCTCTGGCTAAAAGGAACTTTAATTGAGTTCTAACCCTGGTTACCCTTTCTTGCCTGTGTTAAATGCAAGAAGAGTGTAGATGGCCCCATGGTCTTTTCACGCTTTAGAATTGAGAGCAAAATGATATGTTTGCTGAAATTACATTCTACAAAATGAAACTCTTCTCTGTGAGAATAAAATATATTTGCTACTAATGGTGTTTTCTTTTCTCTTTAAAACTATACAGAAATACTTTGTTTTATATCTGTTTGATCTAAATCAGACAATCTTTGTGTTTGGAACGTAGTAAAAAAGATTTTTATCTGAGTCAGCTCAATAAAACAATAAACTTAATTTCCCAACTAGAACATTTCCACACAGATTGTAGTTGATTTGTATTAGAAAAAACAAACCCACAAACACAACAACAGAACCCCTATCAAACCTACTTATTTATATTTAGAGCAAAAAGACTGCAATGAGAGAATATTCTGTTCAACAGAAAATTTGAACCTTAGGTCTGCAGAAATCCGTTGAAATAGGCGTTACTTCTCCTTCTTCTCCCTTTCCTGTTACCTACAACATTAAAGAAAACACATAAAACTTGAGAAGTGTATTTAAACCATGTATGTGTAAATACCCTAGTTGAAGAACCTTCACTATGAATCCTGCCACTATTTTAACCTTCCAAAATCTGTTTTGCATCTAAGAGCTTTGAGGCTGAACCAGTATATCTGATTGCACTGCTGATTTAGTCTAGCACAGTTACCTGGCAAGAGCTAAGAGTGTAAATTTTCTTGCAGTCAGGAGGAATTTAATCCTTTTTTTCCTGCTTCTTCTAGGGCTTTCAGCAGAAATTCTCCTTCCATAGTAAAGAGATTGTGGCCATCAGTTGTTCCTGGTGCAAGCTGGCGGTAAGTGGACGATACTTAGGGAGACAGATAGCAGCTTCACTGATTGGCCACACTGCCATCAATTTTTGGTTTTCCTGTCTTGGGGTTCCCTCTTTGTGAATCACTCCCAGGTTTTCCATTTCTGTTCCTTAGCTAAAGGGCTATTAATACATACAGTTCCATCAAACTAGGTTGTGGTCTTCAGTCTATGACCTGTCTTTAAGTAGGAGTGACTGGTGTGTTGGGGTTTTTTTGTTTGTTTTGTTTGTTTTTTGAGGATTTTTTTGGGGGGTGAGAGGTGTTTGTGTTGTGGAGTTTGGCTTTTTTGTGTGTTTGTTTGTTTTTTTTCTTGTTGTTGTTGTTCTTGTTGTGTTTTTTGGTTTGTTTTTGTAAGAAGACATGACTAAGGAAAGTGTTCCTTAGTTATAAACTCCACCGTTTGAAGGACTTGAAGATAGTGGAGTTGAGAACATTGCTCCAGTCTTTGTACCGTCACTCCCTCCTTCTTCTCCATGCTTCCCTTTTGTCTTTCTTGGCCTCATTATTGACTCTACTCTTTTCTTCACTTCCAGTTTCATAATAAAGTCACCTGTTTCATGCTGCATCACATTGAAGAACCATGTTCCCTGGGGGCTCACGCTGCTGTCATTGTGCCTCCCACCTGGATCATTAAGGTGAAGAAACCTCAGGTAACTGCATGCTGATGTCTGTTTCTGAAGCTGTATGGCTGGCTTCACCACTTGGTACCCCTTCACTAAGGCATGCTTGTTCAACCCTGCCTCTATCCCTGAAACCCAGCATACATCCATGATGATTATGAACCTGTATCCTCCTGCCCCTCCATCAAGCCCTTCAGTAGATTTTCCTGTTTGGGATGATTAATATCAAATACAACTTCTGTTCTGAGCAAATCCAGCTGAGATTTGCTCCTCTAAGTGTGAGTTCAATGAGCATACTGCAGTCCAGCATGTTTCATTAAATAGAGCTGAGCAAATACAGGGAAAAACTCTTGACAAATGTTCACTTGAACGGCAGTAGGGTTTGGCTGTGGCTGAGCTGGCATCCCTCTGAATTTGCCAATGATGGACAATTGAACAATCCTCTCTTATTTACATCAGGGCTTGCTGTATGTAAGCAGTAAGCCCACATGCTCATTTAATTGCAGGTAACAAGCATTATACTTTGAAGCATTTATAATGGATGTGATATGTCTTAGAGAGGATAATTCACTGGTGAGCACAACAGGGAGAAAAGGTATCCAAAAGAGAGCTGGCCAAAAATTAAAAGGGGATTCCCATCATGCAAGAAGGTTTTGTTTCATTTTGTTTTTTATTTGAAAGTCTGTTTTCACTCCAGGTTGAACTGAAAGAAACAGATAAAAACAAACACTAAACATATCAGGGAGACAGAAATGCTGGTAGAAGTTCTATTTCAGAAGGACTGATACAAGTTTTTTGTTTGGTTGGTTGGTTTTTGTGTGTGTGTATTTGTTTGTTTTGTTTTGTGTGTTTCCTTTTTTAAATGTTTATGTGTCCATTCTTGAGAAGTGACCCAGGGCTTTCTGGCTTTGTGTCCTGGTTGTCAACAAGAAGATGAGAAGTTAGGTCCAGGCAAAGTACTGAGACAAAATTAGTTCCGTCAATCTGGAAAAATGTCTAAGTTTTCATGCTACTCAGTTTTTAGTTCCAGTCTAGGCAAATGGACTGTTAAATTTGTGCATAAGCAGCATTTCTAACAAGGTGGATATTAAAGACAAGGAGGAGAAATAGGGAATATACACATAATCAAAAAGTCAACCAAAGAGACCTCTAGAGAGAATAGACCAGGTTCCTAGACACCTCTACTCTGAGAAAAAGAGATTTCTTTGGCATTTGTATTTTTAACCCACACTCTTCTTTCTCTGTTACTTTTATTCCAGCCTCCTCCAGATAAATCTTTTTTTCCTCTTTTGTTGAAGATTCTGTTTGAATCTTCTGCGGGCACTTAATCTTGTTGGTTAATTTTCAGCACCTACGTGTTATTTGATAAACACATCCATAGCTGGCCTTACTAAAAGAAGCCTTTCTTTGATCTTTTTAATTTTTAGTTAAAAAAAAAAAAAAAAAATATGTAATTTTCTTTTTGGTTTGGCATTTGGTCAAAGCAAGGTACCCTCCTTGTAATATTTTAGGAAGATTTTCTTACTTGTCCATTATTTTTTCAGAAAAGTTCAAATAAATTTTAAAACCTAATCTAATTAATTATATTTAATGGGAAAATGCTTTTAAATGAAGATTTAAAAAGTTAAATCAAGAGAAAACATCTGTTAGTTTTGTGTTCCTGAGTCATGAGTGGAGAGGAAGTTCTTCAAGCCAATATTCCCTCTCCCTGACATCTCAGGTCCTTGAAATTCATGGTCAGCCGCATTCAAAAACCTTATATTGGGTAATTGAAGCATTAGATAGATCAAAATGATACTTAGCAGAGATAATGAGCATATTTCCATGAAACTTCTTAAAAGCACCCATTGCAGTATTAGTTCCAGGGAATGCATCCTTATTGCTGTAGAAAATATTGACGCATCTTTCAGATGTCTTCAGTTTTTTGGCAGGAGTCTTGTTTTCTTATTTGTTATTAGGAAATATTTTCTCCTCTCCTGCTGTTTCTGGCCAGCTCTGCTTCTGTGTATTATGACCCTCTTTACCCTATATGCATGTTTGGTAAACACTATGAAATAATTGCGTTCAGTCCACAGAGTACAAACACAATATTCACAAATTTTTGTAAATTCAGATAGTAAATAAATGTGTAACCACCAATCTGTTTTTTACATATTCCGTAATCAGAATAAATTTGGCTAGAAGCCTTTTTGTTACAAAATATTTCCTCAGCTCTAATTAACTAATTGCATCGATCACAGACAACTCCTGAACTGAATTCCCTACTCGTATGAAACTGATTTTAGTGGTGCCTTCATCCTGTTTGTTGGTTGTTTCTTTTTAGCAAATAAGATATGTTTTTGTAGCAAAACCTTGCCTTGTTTTAAAATTTTTATTGCTACAAAAATAGCTTTCCATGCTTATTTTATACAATGTGGGTCACCACCTTTCAAATATTGGGCTTGAATAAAGAGCACACTCCACTTCTGATTACCATCAATGTTGTGGTAGTGAAGTATAATGATATAATTGGTTAAAGGCAAATCTCTGCTGACAACCTACATTCTAAATGGGGAGCTTTTGTTTCTTGCAAGCAATTTGTTGCAACATGAAAAATACACAGAATGGTTCAAACAGCTTTGGGATTGGTGGTAGCCCTGTATGTAATGACGCATTTACATAAATGGAAAACTTCCAGTACCTATTCCGTTTACTCATAATTTGAGCCAATTTTTGCAACTTCGTTACTGATTTCCAGTGTTTATTGTGTTAGCAACACTTCGATACCCGATCTGATTTCCCGGGATACAAATTAATTCCGTCTTCTAGTTTGTGAATGCAGGTCACCCCTGTTGACTGATGGTAATTGGTAAAGGTGAGGTTTAGTAGCCCAGGTGGTGTTAGCTCTAGGAATGGACTTGCCATGCTTATGTTGTGGGAGAAAAGTAGATAATAAGGAGAGTCTGTCTTCTGTTTGGGAAAGCAAAGGCAGTAACTGTAAAATTCCTTTTTTTTTTTTCTGTTCAGGGTGATTAAATATGGTGTTTTCTTCTCCTCCTCCTCCTCCTCCTTTGAGGACCTTGAAAAACCGCTGGAGACTATTTCTACTTCTGGTCTTATTTCTTTATTTCCTCAACTGCTGACTGCAGCTGGTGTGTCTGATTGTGGTTCGTGAACAACCACAAGATGGTCAGGATTGACCTTCCCAGAAGCTGTTCATTATTTAGGTCATTTGAAGCCCAGCATGCTAAAAGCCTTTTAAAATGAAGCTTGAAACATAAAGGAAAGGGTTGAAACTTTCATTTGATTTACTTAAGAGAGTGTATGGCACTCATATGACCCAACACCATACAAGGACTCAAATACTTCTGTTCATCTAGCTAAGATTGCTTAGAGCTATAATGACTATGCAATGATAAAAAAATCTCTCTTTAAGATGGTGAAACTGATATCCACAAAGGAGAGATTTCTTTTCCAGAGGCAAGTTAGGATTCACATACGGTGCCCATTTAAAGGTACGGTTTGCTATCAGGTACTTCACTGAATAACACTATAATCTTAAAAAATACTTATCACCTTGTTATGTGGACAAGGCACTACACATCCATTTCTTCAGTTTAATGTGTGAAGACTGATGATTATGCTTGGCTGTTATTACTTTGCAAAGGCAGTGTGCACACATTTAATCAGCTTTTTGCCTTTCATCTGCTATGACATGCAGTTGCAATCATCACAGTGAAGCTTTATGTTCTCTTAACACTATAGGTGTAGGCACATTCAAAAAAATGTGAAACAACATAGTTGTGTTGTAGTGTATTTTATTACCTTTTAAAAGTGTGGATATGAACAAAGTTATAATAATGAATGGAGGCTTAGACTAAAACTGTTTCTGTCTAATAGAGTTTGTCTCTTTCCTCCCTGCCCTTAGGCAAGAAAAGAGATGTTATAATGGGATTTAATGACAACTACTTTTAAACATTCTTTGATTTTTTTTTTTTTCCAATTAGTCAGGATTTTACTGAACTGTCTTGGCCCTTTGCAGAAGAATTTTACTGGGCTTAGGTGTATCCATTGAGGAGGTAGAATAAAAAGTACAGTTCTTACAGAGGTACAGTTAAGTACTTGTCTAGTGTAACACCTAACTGGAGTTACAGACTACAATTTGTCAGCAGAATTCACTGCACTTTACCATTGGATAAGTATTATGAATTTTACACCTGGAGGTACTGAAGCACAGGGAAAAGCCTTGATATATCCTTGGCCTTTCAGGAGACCACTGGCAAGACTGTGGACAGACTCAGTCTCCTCACTCTCTCATGTATTTTGCCCCACTCCAGGGAGAATCCTTCAGCAGAGAGTGGCTGAGGAACTAGGCTAAGGCCTCCAAGGAAGGCACCTTTGAGAGTAATGTCCCATATCTTTCTACTGACGTAAATACTTTTGTCTACAATCAATCTGACTCTTGAGGTTGAGCAATGAAAGACCATAGAGATGATATTGCTAATGCTCTTCTTAGTTAGCACAGTCTTTGTGGTTTATTAAGCTTTCAAGATCACATAGTACCAGACTAGAGAAGACTATGAACATTTTGGATGATTTCTCAAAATATGAGCTAAAAGGACAAATATCCTGTAGCTGCTCCACAGAGCTGTCTCGTCTTCAATATTTTCAGTAAGCAACGAGGCTTAACTATGTGCTGTATGTCCACAAGGAATGTTGAGAAGTGACAAAAAGCTTGGGACCTCATGTCATACAGCAGGCTTCTCTTGGTCTGAATGAAAAAGGAGCGTCTTTAGGTATTTGAGTTAGATAGCTGTTAGTTTTTCTTAACTTCTCAGAGATGTGGAAACATTAACTTCTGTATCTACTGTGTTGTGCTGAAGTCTTGAAATTCTGGAAGTGTTTGTAAGGGACTGAACAGAGTCTTAGCTTTTCTTATTAATGTTGGTTAGCAAGCAGGATTAAGGACAGACATCACTGCTTACAGATTTGATGGGCTCTGGTCATTAGCTTTTTTTAATTAGTGATATGCTTTTGAATAAAGTTATGACAAAAATGAACTTTCGGATCTTGCTCCCCTCTTGAAGCCAGAAGAAAATCAATGAACTCTCTTCTAACTCCTTGTGTTACTTTATTTCCTGGTGACAGCTAAATTAAGAATTGAAATACTGAGAAAATATTTACAGTATTTCCTATAATACAAAATTCCAATCATATGAAAAAGTTTAGGGTTTTATGCAAGTATGACTTCAGTTACCTAATTAAAATAATAATAATAATAATAATAAAATAGAATTCCCCTTTATGGACTGTTCTTATCACATCAGAAAACCTTTGTGGTTCAGTATCACTGAGCAGGCTCTTGCCAATCTGGAGAATATCTTTGATGCAAGTTCTACCTTAATAATTTCTGCAAAAATACAAGCAGTTTTGTGGGATTTTTTTCTATATAGTTGAGGGATATTTTTATTTAAAACCAAAGTAAACAAAAACTCCACAAACACCCCACTCACCAAATACTTTAATATTAACAATTCAGTTTGTTCCTTATCAAATGATTAATCAAGTTTCTTGATAGACTGGAACTGAATCCACAGTGCCAGCATCTTACACCATGATGGCCTATGTCATGTTGAGTCATAATGGTTGCCAGAGCTAAAACTTGTTGTTTTCTTTCCTAAAAAAAAAAACATGAAAAAATCTCATTTATCATGTTTTTTATTACATCTTTATGCAGGTGGTCTCCATACCAGGAGACGAGCCTGATTGGGCAGGAGACTGGAGCCCCGAAGGGGAAACGGGCGTCTCCTACCCCTATTGGGAGGGTTGGCAGGTACAACATGTGGTGTTATGTGAGTCTATGGGAGCATCGGATCTTTTTCCCCCCTTCACAGCGTGGGAAAGTTTCCAGTTCCAAAGCACCAGTCTGGTCTCCGTGTGTGGCTTTCTCCATAAACGGTGGTGTGGAAGTGTAAAGCATGCAGCGCATGTAATTTAAATCTTGAGCATGTGCCAGATACTCTTACCATTCTCCAAGTGGACATGCATGGAAGAGCTTCGTAAAGGGGCTCTGTCTGGGCCTGTCTTCTAAATTTTGTTTTGCTTTTCATGTATTCTTTTTTCTTTTGATATAGAACTCATTAAAGAATTCAACACGACGGAAGAAGAGGACATCTTTTAAAAGAAAAGCTAGCAAAAGAGGCAATGAAGTAGGTATTCAAGTGCATTTGAAGTCAGACTCCTTTTGTTTAAATCTTTAAGTGCAAACTTAGAAGTGATTTTTTTTTTTTTGTTTACTGCAGGTCTGTTTGCTTCCCCTCACTGTCCCCCCAACTCCCTCTTGAAAATTTCACATTATTGAATTCATTGTAGGGAGAGATCAGTTTTCATAAAACTTGTATGAGAAGTGTCTTATTTGCCGAGTTGATTTTGCAAGAACCAACATACCAGACTCCAGAAAGACCAGCAGCTTAATGTAACAGTGTTCCCATGGGATGTAAGAGACTCAGCCCAGAGCCTTGGTTTCCACTAGGCAGACCATGGGTGTGAAACTGAGTTGTGAAATCCATGGTGAGAGCACTGGTGCGAAGGGCTAATCCAATTTAAATGTATCTCACTCAGAAGGTCGCATATTGGAAATATTCTGCTTGTGTGAAAATTGCCATTGGGTCCACAGAGAGAGAAAACAGATGAATGATCTGATAGTTTGGTTTGTCACATAGCTTAGAGAAGATCTCATTTTCAGACCTTGCCTAGTGAATTAGTTATAGAGATGAACAACAGCCTCATAGAGTGAGGACGAGGGAGGTCCTCACTTGGCTAGTGGGAGAACTGCAGACCAGTAACTTGAATCTGTGTCTGCCACAGCCCAGGAGAGTGCCCTCACTACTGGGATCTCTGGTGTCCTGCAGGTGTAGGGACATAAATAGCTTCCTCATTGACATGCCTTGTTTGACCTGTGACATTTGTTCAAAGGTGGCAAGGCCAAGAATTCAAGAGCAGATCATCTGCCACTAAGTGCTGATACAACTGGTCTGTTAGACGGAATTACTGAAATAAGTAGTATCCCATTCTATTTTCCATTGGAAAATTGTTCATATTAGAAACAGCACTTTATCTAGTACTAGTGCTGTGTGAATAATTGCTTTTTTTGGGAAATAACTTTGAGTAACATTTTAAAATATCTTCATGCTGGCCTGAAGTGATTTTTTTTCCCCTCCCTCTTATTTTCTTACTCAGTTGTCTCAACTGAATAAATTAGTTCCAACTGAGCATCACATTAACATGGCTGTACTATGTCCAGTACCTGAAGTCAGAGCTAGGTTGGGTCTCCTGCATGTGTTATGCCAGGGAAACATAGATAGCTTGTACTAAAGCCTTTTTTTGCCTCTTGTTTCTCAGGATAACAAAGGTCGGCCATTTGTGATAAAGCCTATCTCCTCTCCACTCATGAAGCCACTGCTGGTTTTTGTCAATCCAAAAAGTGGAGGGAATCAGGTAAGAACATCCAGGTCACAAAGTTTTAGTTTAACAAAAGTGTTTCTGCAAATGAGAATAGTTTTTGCTCGGTCAGTTAGGAAGAACTCCATGCAATTGAGTTGTGGTCCTTAGAAGAGGTCCTTGCTGTTGAATGCCCTTTCCACTTCAATGGAATTGGATGTCTGGAATGGATACTTGAATATTTGAGCAGTTGTAGTCTTATCTTCAGATTCCTTAAAAGGAATCTAAAATAGTAGTTTGGAGGTTTTCAGAAGACTTCATCTTTAGAATCATTTGGGTCAGAAAGGGCCTTTAAGATCATTGAGTCCAACTGTTGACCTAACACAGCCAAGTCCATCACTAAACTATGTCCTTAAGAACCTTGTCTACCTGTCTTTGAAACACTTCCAGGATGTTGACTCAGCCACTTCCCTGGGCAGCATGTTCCAATGTTTGACAACTCTCTTGGTGAAGAAGTTTTTCCTAATATCCTATATAAACCTCCCTCTGTGCAAATTGAGGCCATTTCCTCTTGTCCTATTGCTTTTTTCTTGAGAGAAGAGACCAACACCCATCTTGCCACAGCCTCATTTCAAGTCTCCTCTGAGCCTCCTTTTCTCCAGGCTAAACAACCCCAAATTCCCTCACTTCTACTAATAAGACTTGTGTTCTAGATCCTTCACCAGCTTCATTGCCCTTCTTTGGATGCACTCTAGCACCTCAATGTCCTTCCTGTAGTGAGAGGCCCAAAACTGAACACAGGAATCAAGGTCCAGCCTCACCATTGCCAAGTACAGTGGGACGATCACTCCCTAGTCCTGCTGGCTGCACTATTACTGACACAAGCCAGGATGCTGCTCGCCTTCTTGGGCACCTGTGCACACTGCTGGCTCATGTTCAGCTTGTCGATCAACACCCCCAGGTCCTTTTCCACCAGGCAGCTTTCCAGCCCCAAGCCTGTAGCATTGGCTGGAGTTGTTGTGACCCAAGTGCAGGACCTGGCACTTGGCCTAGTTGCACCTCATACAATTGGCCTCAGCCCAATGATCCAGCCAGTCCAGATCACTGTGTAGGCCTTCCTAACCTCCAGCAGATCAATGCTTCCACCCATTTTGGTGTCATCTGTAAACTTACTGAGGATGCATTTGATTCCCTCATCCAGGTCATTGATAAAGAGATTAAACAAAACTGGCCCCAGTATTGAGCCCTGGGGAACACCACTCGTGACCAGCTACCAACTGAATTTGGCTTTGTTTACCACATCTCTTTGGGCCTGGCTATCCAGCCAGTTCTTTACCCAGAGAAGAGTATGCCCACTCAAGCCATGAGCAACCAGTTTCTCCAGCAGAATGCTGTGGGAGACCGTACTGAAGGCTTTAATAAAGTCCAGGAAGACAACATCCACAGCTTTTCTCTCATCCAGTGAGTGAGTCACCTTGTCATAGAAGGATATCTTTCCACTGAAAATTTAGATTGCTAATGAAGTGTTAGACTTTTCTTTCATACAAAAAAGCGATTTAGATTTACTAAGAAAGCCTAGTGAAGTTAGCAGGTAAAATGACGCATTCCTATGGCATTTTAAAAAAAAAAAATCATCACTGGTCTTGTACTGTACCATAGAGAATGAAATTTCAATGATTAACTTGTTCATGGAGTAGACTTCCATCTTAGGGTTCCCGGAATTAAAGCTTATCGAAGTTGAATGTTTTCCACTTTTTGAATATGAGCTAATCTAAGTGCCTTTTAATAGACAGGGATTTCTGGTTGAAGAGATTTATGTAAGATATAACGAAGTCCTATAGAGCACAGAGAATAGTATAGCTACTGCTTGTTTTCTCCACTGTTAGAAAAATTAGGGAGGATATAAAATCAAACTGCTAAGACTTGGATTCAAAACAGAGGAAAAAGTCCTTCTCACAGTGGGTAGTTCATTTGTAAAACTTTGATATAGGATGTCTTGGATGCTAAAAATTTACATGGGCTGAAGGAGAGATTTGAAGGAGAAAATCCTTAAGTTTA
Source organism: Nesoenas mayeri (assembly GCF_963082525.1). Lineage (NCBI taxonomy): Eukaryota > Metazoa > Chordata > Aves > Columbiformes > Columbidae > Nesoenas > Nesoenas mayeri. The sequence continues at coordinate 60,669,468 of NC_137541.1, read as the reverse complement.
CTGAAGCCCTAGATCTCTGTCTGGCTCGAGTTCTAAAAACTGCAAATCGCTGAGGCTGGGAGAATACCTACAGCAAACATCACATTTATTTTATGCTCTTACACCTTTTATGAGGCACTTGGACTGCTATTCTTGGTTCTCCACTTAAGGGAGAGTGTTAGACAGAATAGCAGTTCTTCAGAAGGGGAAGCTAATGAAAAAGAAACAAGGGAGAAGGAAATCATTACTGCAACAGTGAATGCAAAAGAGAAGGTCAAAGACTAATTAAGTTTAAAAACTGAACAAATGATGGCATGCAGAGCTGAGCACTTCCAGCAATGTCTACTGATGACTGAACACGTCAAAGGAGTTAGTGGGCACCGCCTAGAGATACGTCACCACAAGAAATCCCAAGGCAAAGTAGTGTAGATTCTCTTGGCATTTTTCCCCAGTAAGCTGCTGCTTATGCAGAGAACAGTTAATTTGGCCAAGGTCAGAAGGAAATCTTGCAACTTGGTGAGGGCTGGAATGGGGAGCCTGTGAATATAAAGGTAGGGGAAGAAATGAAACCAGCACCTCAGCAAGAAGTTTGGGATGAACTGGAAGGACTGCAGCCTGTTTCACATGATGTACAGACAGACGTCTCTGTAGAAGGGGCATGACTCAGCTTTAACTGTTCTGTGACCATAACCACTTATGTTGCACTATTGAAAATTCCTGACTTGCGCCGGCCACGCTATGTCTGAAATGTATTCTTGAATTACTTTCAAGTACAAGATCAACTCATGGAGTTCTTAGCTGTCTTCTACTAGTAAGAATCTTGCTGCTTTATGTCTGGGCAGAATGTGAAGTAACCCAATCAAGTGTCTGGAATATGAACCCAAGAGTTTGAGAAGGTGAAAATTATATCTTCAGATGATGTTACATGGCACTCACTGAGTGAGGGAGCATTGGGGCAGCTATAACTGATAGAATCCTTGGTTCCTGCTTCATTAGATAGAGGGTAGAGGGCTATACTTCTATGTGTTCATAGTGGTGATGGTGAAGGTCAAAGAAGTGTCATTGCTTGGATATTGGGCCAGACAGTGTTCAATGTGATGGTGACTTTGCCCACAAACTTGTTCAACTTATTTCTGGCATGGATAGCTGAGGGAGGAGCCGGATAACGAAGGTTTCTTGTTGCAGGTGGTGAGAGGTAGGAGAACAGGTTGCTGTGAGAGTTGAACCTTTGGTCTGACCCTGAATTCCTGTTCTTATGAACCATTAATGATCTGTGTTGTTAAAGTGACCCTCCTCATATTGGTGGGTTGCTATTCTCTAGAGCAGTCATCTACTATGCCACTTTCTAGTTTCTTTTTATTGGTACATCTGCTTTATAATGCAGGGATTTTTTTTTTTTTTTTTCTTTTCCCAGGGCACCAAGGTTCTCCAAATGTTCATGTGGTATTTAAATCCACGCCAGGTCTTTGATCTCTCTCAGGAAGGGCCAAGAGATGCGTAAGTTTCTCAACCATAATTCTTTTCTTATCAGGAAAGTAGATGAAGGTCTAGCTTGGATTTGTTGTTAGACTGTGTATAGGGTTTATATGTCCAGGTTTTGATAGCAGGAGGGTGGGGGTCTACAGTGGTGGCTTCTTTTACAAGAGCTCAAGAGCTGCCCCCATGTCAGATAAAACCACTTCCAGATGGCTCCAAGATGGACTCGCTGCTGATCCCAGCAGCTGAGTATTGCTGTAGGGTGAGACTGCCTCCGGATTTCAAGAATGCAACTCTCTCTGCTTTCTGACTAACTCAGCTTATGTGGGCAACAGTATGTTGCCTCTTCCAAGGTAGGGAGGACCTGTCCTTAAAGGGCTGATTCTTGCTAAGGGTTATGAGACCATCCTTCTATGGTATGAGATACCGATACTTGTTTTGTTTAACCGCCTGTTCAGTGCTACTTTCACAAGTTAGGCAGCCCAAAAAGATAGTAATAATGTAAAATCAGATATTTACTTGTGTAAGAGTGGTCCAAGTATTTGCTATTCATACTTCTAGACCATCCAGGCCTTCTTTCCTGCTGAAATACCTCCAATGCTACTCTCCTCATGATGTATAGAAGCTTTAAAGAAGACGTACAGTTTTCAGAGCTGTGTAATGGAGTGAAAAGAGGGTTAAGGCCTCAGTTCACCAGGGTCTGTAGTGTGAATGTATCCTCATCATTGAGAGATATAATACTTCATTATGCCTCTCACACAATTGAAGGAACAGATCTTTAACAGGTGCTTTTCTTGGCTCTCCTGTTGATATCTTAGATCAGATATCCAGAGAAAGAGCACTGTTAGATGTTATTGCCTTCTCTGGTGTCAAAAAAATATAGCTACCAGTTGAAGGAGCTGTCATGTTCTACATGCCTCAGAAATGATGGCTCAGCAAATCCTGTGAGGAACACTACATTTTGTTTAAAAACTTCAATGTTTATATATATATATATGTATGTATGTATGTTTGTTTGTTTGTTTGTTTGCTTTAGGATAAGAGGAGAATGAAAGATTTTGCTGTCTCCAGAGGAAGCATGACAATCTGGTGTTTCAGATTTAGCATGGGAATCATAGAATCATTTTGGTTAAGATTATGGAGTCCAACCTTTAACCTAATACTGTGTCAAGTCCATCACAAAACCATGTTCCCAAGAACCTCATTTACACATCTTCTAAATACCTCCAGGGATAGTGACTCAACTACTTTCCTGGGCAGCCTTTTCCAATGCCTGACAACCCTTTTCTTGAAGAAGTTTTTCCTAATATCCAATCTAAACCTCCCCTGGTGCAACTTAAGGCCATTTCCTCTTGTCCTGTTGCTTGCTACTTGGCAGAAGAGACTGACAACCCCCATGCTACAGCCTCCTTTCAGGAAGTTGTAACATGCTAAGCAGATAACATACTCCTCAGGACGTGCTGCCTAACCATAGAGGAAGGCGTCATTTCACTTCCTAGTGGATTTGTGTGTGTGTGTGTGTGTGTGTGTGTGTGAGACGTGAGGTGAGCCACAGGGTTCAGGTTGGGTCAAGGCCAATGCCACCTGCATTTGCCAGGGCTGATGCCTCCTCATTGCCGAGACTTTCAGTGACACTGAGGGTTATTTTATTTATTTTTCTGCCTCTACCTGTACCCTTAGTATTGAATATTTGAGGATGTAATGAGCAGTGATTAAACTGTCACACAGCAGAATGCATAAAAAGTACCTGCATCATTGTTCTGACTTTTTCCCTCCTTTTTTCCCTTTCCCTTTCACGGCCAGGCTGGAACTGTACAGAAAAGTGCCAAACCTGCGGATCCTGGCCTGTGGTGGGGATGGGACGGTAGGTGGCCTGTGCCTGGCAGCCCTGTGGTCATTGTGAAGAGAGTAAATTCCTCACAGCTGTGGGTTTCCCACTATGCCTGCAGAGCCAAATAATGTACCTTACTCCTGTGAAATCTACATTTTTGTTTCTTTTTTAATGAATTTTCTGTGTGCTCTTGCCAGTGTAGTGATCCTAATGTCCAAGGTCCTATCTGCTTTATGCATAAACATTTGGTATAGCTTAAAAAAAATTAAACACTAACCTTGCTGACCTCCTCTAACTATGTACACAAATCTGAAGGTCTAGCAGGTTAAGTCAGTGTCTGGGTGCCATTACATCTTAATTTCTGCTCCTTCCTGTTTTTGTCTCCATGATGTTTGAGTACAGTCAAATAGGGTTTCCTCTGCTTAAAGAAAGTGAGTTTCCCCGCTTCTTTACAAAGCATCTGTGAGGAAAGATATTGTATTGCTCATGCTACTAACCTGGGATCGGACAGATCTAGGTTCAGTATTTTTCTTTGTTACTGAATTTCTGTGTGTTCTTGGAAAAGTGAATAGAGTCAGATCTTTAAAGGATTTATGCACCTTCAGTTGGAGACAAGCTCTGCAGTTCAGAGTCTGGAGGCCATGAGTGGTAATGGAGATATTACAACTGCATTACTCTTTCCAGTAGTTAGGAATATTGTAAATCTCAGTCTGTGCCGCTGACTGCTTAAATACAGTTGAACAACTGAGCTTTAGTCTCTGTGAAGCTCAGTTCCCCAAACATGCATTTAATAATAGTTGTAACAGTAAGTATGGTAAGGAAAGTGCATTTAGGGCATGGGGAGGATTTTTTTTTTAATGTAATGTAATGAGCTGCACCCCCACCCTTAATCCACCTCTGCCTTAATTTCTGTCTGTTCAGCTTCCCAGATGTAGGGATTATTAATATGAGTGCTCCTCCCTGCAAGAATGAAAAAAAAAACCAAAAACAAACATGATTAGACTTCTGTCTTGCTGGTACCTGTGAAAATAAGATATTAATGTTACTGAATTGTGAACTTTCATTGAGAAACACGCAAGGCATTGCTTTAGCAGGAGGCATAAGCTGCAAAACAGTGTTTCAATCTGTTTCTGAAAGTCTTTTTCTTCCATTTGAGGAAGTCAATATTTTAATAGGAAAAAAAATCATCCTGACAATATTATAAATAGAAATGAATGCAACCACTTTGAGGCTGAACCATCCTTTGTTTTCCCTTTGCTGAGCAGCACAAGCGACAGGTGGCAGCACCTTCTCATCAGTAAGAGCAGAACTCCACTGTTACATTTGCTGCTGCTCAGTTTGAAGCAAATTAATATCTAGTTATTCCCAAAGCCATTATGTCTAGAAATGAGAAATCTAGCTCAAATGGACTTGGTGAATATTCAATGAGGCCAGATGTTACCTTGCATTATTGAGGTGAACCAGAACTTATTGTAACTTTTCCATCATTGTTGCTTGCTGTTCCTTTGCAGGGCACAAATGGAAAGCTTTGCTTTCAAAGCAGTCATGAGCTTTCTGTTTACAGGGAAATGACAGTCTTTGTCATCCTTGATTGTAAAACTAATGTGCAAGGTTTAGAAATAACCTCAAGTTAAATAGCAATGTTGTATTTATAAGTTAGTAATTTGAAGTTTTTGTCTATCAGTTAAAAGCGTTTACAGAATGGTAGGTATTACAAAGTCTTCAACCCAGAGCATTTGAGTTTGTCTTTTATTCTAGTCTTTAAATCTTCCATTTATATAAATATATGCACACACACAGATGTGTGTGTGTGTGTGTCTATGACTAGAATACATATATTATGCTTTGCACTGTGTGAAATAATTCAGCACTAAAGCCTGTGGTCTGAGGAATGGGAGACCATGCTTGCCTTGTTATGGACCCTCTATTCCAGTTCAGGGACACACTCTGAGATACCATGCTGCTCTTATGTGTCTCTCACATCTTCTTTCATGATATTTGTCAAAGGTTTAATTTCTTTGAGCGCAAGAGGGCTACAAAATTGTTTTCTTGAATTGTCCATATTATTCTTCACTCATTTTTACATACAGTATTTTTCAGACCCATATTTAGGCAGCTGTATAATTCTATTTGTTTTCATTTCCTGCCTGAAGATCAGCAACTTATATGCTCCCTCACCCCAGTAACTCTGTGTGCCGTTAAGACAACCAGTGTTGACATCCTGTTGCTTCTGCTTGCACAGAAGCTTCCTGGAAACTGCTGTACCTGTTCTCCAAAAGATGAAACCTCAGATGAGGCACTTGTAGAGTTACATTTCAGACCTCCTCCCTTTTGCTTTAGTTGATCCTTTCTGTAAAGGGGATACATAGAAAATATATGGTTATATGGTTTCCTTTTTTTTTTTTTTCCTTTCTTTCCCCAGCCCTTTTAATCTTCCTAGCTAATGATTCTCTGCATTTCCCATTTTATAGGTGGGCTGGATCCTCTCCATCCTTGATGAGCTACAACTCAGCCCCCCACCTCCTGTGGCTGTCCTTCCGCTTGGCACTGGGAATGACCTTGCCCGCACTCTCAACTGGGGTGGGGTAAGCACTGACTTGGGTAGCCTTATGTGCGGGCTCTCAACTTTGCTGCTCTGGTTTAGTTGTGTAGGGTGGAACTTCATTTGGGCTAAAATAGCAGGCAGGTCTGTGTCCAAGGTCTGTTTCAGTTAGGCAAAATGGTTTGGTTCAATTTCCAGTCTGGAATCTTGAATTACTAGCAATGCAGTTGTAATAAAAGTGTATATAGATTTATTTGTCTCGTAATTCAGGTCAGGTAATGAAGAGGATATGTAGGCTTCTAATTTAAGCATAGATTAAACTTTGATTTATCTGTATTTGTCCTTGCCTACACCACTGGAATTATTCCATGCAAGGCAATTAATACACTTTGAGTTCCTCTCCTTGTGGCCTTAATTTGCCTGCCCAAGACTTGTGTACCTCAGCCATAGCTTCTTAAAATGCTTGATATATCAAAATTTAACAATTCTGAGGTGTTCTTTGGAGCATTTGATCTGGTGTTTTAGGCCTGTGTGAAAGGAGGGAGGTCTGCCAGGTGATTGGTGTCTCGCTTTGCTTTCATTATCCATGGCTGAAACTCTGGTAACACTCTGCTGCCAGGGTTACACAGATGAGCCAGTGTCCAAGATCCTGTGCCATGTAGAAGATGGGACCATTGTCCAGCTGGACCGCTGGAATCTCCAGGTCGAGCGCAACCCTGATTTGCCACAGGATGAGCTGGAGGATGGGGCACGTAAGGTTAGAACCTTCTTTTTCCCAGGTAGACTGTGAGATGCTTAAGAGAATTTTTGGATCACAACAAACTACATGGGTGGGGGAGGTTCTAGAACATTTTAATTGTCTAGTTGCATCTCTTCCTTTTTCTCTTTTCATGTACCAGTGCTTTCAGAGGTGTGTGAAATGTAATGCATACCAGCCATTTATTTCTTGTTTGTAACTCCCAGGCATTGAGCATTTAACATTTACCTCAAGAACTAAATCCTGGAAAAAAATCCTTAGCATTTAATCAGAAAGGTGTTTTGTTTTGTTTTGTTTTGTTTTGTTTTCCTCTGGTTAACTGGGGTGGCAGGAGAAGCAATCCTGTGATTACCATCCATTCCTAAATTAGACAAAGCTAAAAACAGGATGGAGAATTTAATTCCTCAGGATTTTACTAATAGATACCAGCTGTTTCCTACTTTACAGCAAGGTGTAGTGTATTGTACTATTTAACTTCTTTGTGTATGGGTCTCCATGTAATGTCCATTAATGTACCTTGATAGTTGAAGAATGGGGAAATTTTTGTGTGAGGGGATCATGTTTATAGTAATATGTCATTTGGACTGGAGGCCTTGAAAGCATTACAATCATAAGAAAAAAAATATTCAAAAAATTATTCTGTGAAACATTTTCCCCTTCTCAGTTATAATTTCCAGCTTATCTATTGGATGCTACTGTTCCATCTCTACAGCCCTGCTGCGTTTCTATAATGATGAAGAGGCCAGATGTGTGCTTCCCTGCCTCATGCACCCTCAATAGAATTAGGTCTTCTTGCATGGGATTTGCATTGCTCCTGGTTATATATGAAGCAGGAAGAACACATCTTGAATTTCATTTGCCATACTGAGCTTGAAGTTCCAGCAATTAGGAAAAGCTTTGTATTGACATGTTAAGTGGGACATGTTATGGGAAATCTCAATGACAACACAAGAAACCATTTAATGTGTCTACAAAGATACATATATGATCATAAAGCACTGTGGATATATGTGTTCTTTGGCCTTTTGCATCTCATCATCTTCCACAAGACATTACTAACCTGCAGAGCAACCTTCTGCATACATTTCCATGATATGTTCCACTTTCTTCTTCATAAGTTTTCATGAGGTACCAGGTTTAAAGTAGTAAATTTCTGATGTGTCATGGAATGTTTCATTCATGTTATTTTTACGTGTCTTTTTATTATCTAATTGCAGCTTCCTCTCAGTGTCTTCAATAATTACTTCAGCCTTGGATTTGATGCACATGTTACACTGGAGTTCCATGAATCTAGAGGTAATAGGAACTTTTTATCTCCTTAGCCTTGGGAATGGGCAGTTATTTTATGAATTACAGATGGGGTTGGATTTAACATCTTGTTCTTACAATTCAGAAAGAAAGCTAGAACATAAAATCCCAAGATACATACAAGTAGGAAGTGATGGTATCATGAGTTCCTAAGGGATTTCATGATTTAAAAATGAGAAAAATATAAAGAAAACTGGCATTAACTGAAAGAAAAGGGATAAAAAGGAAGCAGAAGCTTTTCAAAGTTTTTGATCTTCTAAGGGAGATACCAAGTACAGGTATAATGGAAGTTTATGCTGATACAAAAACATCAGAATAAGAGCAGAAAGAAAAACAAATGTGAGTCAGATGCAAATGTGGAGTTGGAAGAAGGAGAAAAGCTGCAAGACTGTCCAAGTATCAGGATAACAGGAGGATAATTGTGCTGTCAAACTGTATAGTAGTTACCTATGGATGGGTGTAGCATAATGTCTTTGGAATTGGTACATATCCAGAGTGTCTCTATGCAAGTGAAATGTTTTAATGTCCACAAAACTGTCAGGAATTTGAGCTGTTGTAGCATCTTGCTTATCCTCATGGTGATGGTAGTTATTCTACCCTATATGGTTCCAAGTGTGGCTTAGCAGGTGAGCTTTGGACTTATGTGCATTCTTTATGTTACATAAACAAACTTTGTTTCAGTTGTCTGTGTTCAGCTTTTGGTCATTTCAGCTTCATATGCGGGTATTTTTTCTGAATTGCAGCCTCCCTTATCTTCACTTTCATACTATCAGAGTGTTATTACAAGATGAAAAGGTAGCACTCTAATGCCATGCTAAATAAAGAGCAGGACACATGATGGAATGAGCTAATGCATATTTTATAATGTTTAAGACTGCTTCAAGCTTTAGGAATAATAATGAGAGGCCACAAAAGGGCATAGGAATGAAATGATGACAGCTGTATGCATTTTTTTATGAATGCATATCATTATGCAATGCTAATATGACTGTGAATATACTGTATAGATGAAATGCATGGCTACTTTCTCACTTAATGGAGGCATTACTTAATAATGAAGTTATAGAGCCCTATAAAGAATGGATGTTATTCTAGATATGCCAGTGTTTTAAAAATTTACATGGGTGAAAAAAATACTTGGCAGAGCAAGCTGTGTGTCTGTGAGTGTGTTTGTGTGGCCAGGACAGCTTTTCACAGCACGTCTGCTCTTACAAGTCATTACTGCTGATGTCTTCCTTACCATATCAAATGCTAAAATATACAAAATGATTTCGCTGCATTTTAGGAAAAAAAAAGCTTATAGCCTTAGACGTGTCACTGGTGTATGGGTTTTATGGTTTTTCATGTGAATTTGGGCTTGTTCATCCTGTAGAAGAGAAGGCTCTGGGGAGATCTTATTGCAGCCTTTCAGTACTTAAAGTGAGCTTGTAAAATTGATGGGGATAGACTTTTTAGCATGGCTTGTTATAATAAGGTAAGGGGTAATAATTTTAAACTAAAAGAGGGTAGATTTAAACTAGATTTAAGGAAGAAATTTCTTACAGTGAAGGTGGTGAAACAGTGGTACTGGTTGCCCAGAGAGGTGGTAGGTGCCCCATCCCTGGAGACATTCAAGGCCAGGCTAGACTGGGCTCTGAGCAACCTGATCTAGTTGAAGATGACCCTTTTCATTGCAGGGGGCTTGGACCAGACGACCTTTGAAGGTCCCTTCCAACCCAAACCATTCTATGAATCTATGAATTAAGCAGTGCAAAACAGATTCCGATCTCATTTACAATTGATAACAATCCAGAGAAACTCTTAGAAGAACTTTAGCAAAACTTAAAGCACTTCCATGAGTGTTGGACTTGGTCCATTAAGATAAGTGGTTCAGTGCTGTTGCTTATGTGGAGCTATTATAATTACCTATGGTATTAAAACAAAATAATACTGTGCCCATCCACTGTCCACCCTCATCCCCCTGCCAAACCAAAATACATCAGATAGTTTTGAACTCTCAGCCTATCAGGGCACTGTGTGCAATAGAGAATGGTCAACAGTTTTGATTTCAGTATCTCAGAGGAAACTATATATATGTGGCCTTTTCCATGGAAACCTCTACACTGCTTTTATGACTGATCAGATTGAGCCTTGAGGGTTGGCTCCAAGCCTTAACAGATTTAGCTCTGCTTCTTCAGGAAGTGTTCTGGTTAGTGACTCTTTCCAGCGTCAGTTTCCTCCTTTGTTTTCCTTATGTTTGACATGCTGTTTGCTCCCTCAGCTCTCCAGGACTGTTCATTTATAGGACACATCCCCTTCACTCATGCACACATACGTACACACGCACGAATACACAATAACACTTAAATTTTCCTACCTCCTTGATGGCTTGAGAAGGATGAGGATGGAGTGAGCCTTGGATATGCAGTCAGTGATTTACTTCTACAGTCAAAAATGAACTTTAGGCTTTATTCTACATTGCAGTCTTCCCTTTCTAACTGTGCTCATCTGCTATGTCAGAGGTAGGAGCTGTTAAGTATGTTGAAGGTCCCTGATCTCAAGATGGCACTCTCTGATTAGCCAGTTGCAAACTGGAGCTTTTGTTCCAGTCAGTATTTGTCATAAGAACCAGTGCCCTGGTGTCTGCTGCCTGAAGCCATCAGGGATAATCACATCAGAGAACATGCAGCATGGGCACTGAGCCTTCAGGAGCCTCCCAATTCTTAGCACGGGATGTTGAGACTTTCTGTTAAGAGTTGCAAGCTCAGTGAGATGAGAATTACTTATGCAGTTAAATTAATTATTTTAAGAAGAGGTGGCACTGACTGTATGCAAGGCTCACCTGCAACACAACAAGTGAATGATAACAGTAGCTGGACAAACAGTTAAACAAGAAACAAAAAGTATCTTGTTCTTACAAAGATAGAGCTTTATATTATGAGATGTAGTGACTTCAAAGAGAACTAGAAATGGTTTGTTTTTTTCAACTAGTCATTTGAGAAGAAGTAATTTTGGTAGTGTTTGCACCAGTGTGATGCTTTAGCTAGAAGAACTATCTGGATACTTGGGTGTTTTCACTAGAGAATTACTGAGGAAGGAGAGGTGGTTGGTTCTACCACTACACACAGTGCCAGAAGGGCTGTTTCTGAAATCTCTGGGTGCTGCAGGCTAGGAAAGCGGTTGACAATGACCTGTATTCTGGGAAGCATGCCTTAAATGGAGCTCCATTTAGCTTATTAGAATGAAAGTTAAAAGGCGATTTAATCACTGTCTACAAGTATTTACTCAAGGACAAGATATCCAATATTTGGGGGCTCCTTAATCTGATGGAGAAGTATAATAAGATTTAGCCATTGGCAGTTGAAGTCTGAAAAGTTCAAGACAGAAAAAAAGAAACACATTTATTTTAACAGTGAGAATAATTAACCATTACTACTAGACTGTTAAAAATCTGTCACTTAGAGTATAATCAAAATGAAACAACTCTCTAAATAGGTTTTAGAGTAACCACTTATTTTTTTTTTGCTGCAGGAATATTTGGGTAGAGATGTCTATTTCTCAGTACCTCTTTGTAACACATCGGAATTTAAATGTCTGTTTCATCTTGTAATTTACTAATGCTTTAACCCTGCTTTAAAGCATGGGTTAGTGTTTCGTGGATTTCTAATAATTCTTAGAGGTCTGTTCTGTGTTGGTAGAAGTCTCACAAATGGCACTGAGGGATCATAAGATGAATAGTCTGAGAGGTGCTAAATTAACTGATTGTACTCTTGTTACCTCTTCGCTCATGTTTCCATCTATTTTCACTCTATAGGGAAGGGGAAGAATTCAGTATCAATGTGTGAAATATGATGGCAGATGATGGCACAGATGGGGGACTCACACAGGAAAACTATATTTATGTTAATATTTTCACTGAGTGATATGTGCTAAAAGCACTATAGTGCTATCGGGAAATGTGAAGGTACAATGGAATCTACTTGTTTTCTTAGCGTGTTCATATTTTTCCTTTTTATCCTTTCACAGAAGCAAATCCAGAGAAATTCAACAGCCGGTTTAGAAACAAAATGTTTTATGCAGGGGTGAGTTGCGATTCATGTTACAGAATCATGCTAACTTAATTGGTTTAATGTCTTCTTAAGTACTTTCCCCCTCATTTTCTCACATCAGGAGCTCATGCCAGTTCATTTTGACTCTTGCAATTTAAAGTGCACATGAACTCTTTCTGGCAATGCCACACATGTCTGGAAAGTGCCTGAAGCGCTGTTGTTTTACAGTGCTTAGCAGGTGAGAGAAATGCTGCTCCTTTAGACATAGTACTGGTCATGTCTTGTTCTCCTGCTTCTGGTTCATAAGCTTCTCAGCAAACTGTTCTGCTTCCTTCAGAATTTGGGAAGCACATTGATATTGACTTTCCTAGAGAAATTCCCTGAGTCTTAGACTGTATCTTTGTAGCTTTGAGGAGTAGTCTTGGATGTAGGATCATGGGGAGTGGAGGGCAGAGATCAGCTATTTGGAGTGATTTATTTTCGTATGTGAATGTACAAATAAAATTACCCACTTCTGCATTAGGAGGTACATGGACAATGCTTTATTGTAAAATGCAGTTATTAAGAAAGAAACACTAATTAGATAACGTATGACATATAATGTCTTTCTGAATGATGACTCCCCCCCCAAAACAAAAAGAAAAACAATTGTGTCTCCACAGAGCAAGAAAGAATAGGTTTGACAAAAGAATGGCATTTTGGTAATTAGCTGTGTGGTGGGATAAGAAATGAGGAAAGAAAAGAGTGGAAGCATTGATGACAATTCCTGCACTTATTTCTGTTGCAGGCAGCCTTTACAGACTTTTTGCAAAGAAGCTCAAGAGATTTATCCAAGCACGTTAAGGTTGTGGTAAGTATAAGAAATTGTGTCATAGTATTGCGGGAGGAGAGGGGAATGGAGAGAGAGAGTGAGGTGAGAGTTTAATGGATCTGTTACTTTTCAGTTTTGAGCATGACATTTGCAGCACATTCCAAGGAAAGTCTTGGGAAAGTTGTTACAAAGCAGCAACACTTCTCTTGTCTGTGGCTCCATTCAGCAATTTCTCTGTGCTCTGTCACTTTGGCTTTGTAGTGTGATGGTACAGACCTGACTCCAAAGATCCAGGAGCTGAAGTTCCAGTGTATAGTGTTTTTAAACATACCCAGGTAAGCTCAAGACATATGCTTGTAGTTATAAAGGAAAAAAAAATAATAACTTTTTAAAAAGATACCTACAAGTTGTCCTAGACTGGGTGAATGTTGCCACTGTGCTGCCTCCTGAGAGCTGGGATGAGGGTTAAAGGTGCGGTGAAACCATTCTTTAAAAAGTTGAATATCCTGATGCAGAGATAGCAGAAATGATTATCAAACACGCTTTCTGAAGTTGTGCACCTAACCTGCAAAAAATATAGTGAAGACACAGATGCCTGGTCTTTACTTAGTTAGAAGTAGAATGTGAAAGAAGGAGCACAAAAATGGGGGAAAATGGGGGCTGGGGGAAGGATCAATATTTTTCTGGTAAAGGAACACCAAACAGTTTAAAGAAATGCAGGTTTTTGACATGGTAGGAGGTATCCCAAGTAGAAATATAGCATATTCTTAAAAATTGTATATCTCTTGCTCTCTAGAGCAGTAGTCTCCAAACATTTTTTATTGTGTATCTCTATCAGTAAAAAAAATTTTGAGCACCACTCCAACATATGTATATTTATAAATTATATAAATTTGCTACTATACTAATGTATTGCATACATTATAAAGCATACAGAAAACTAGAAATAAAGAAAGGATGTAATAAAGATGAAACAAAAACTATTTAAATGTGGGTTTTTTTAAATTCACTTACTAAAAGTACAAACAATATTTTCTTCAAATACTCTGTCTTATCAGTTGTGGATTTTCTGTGGATACCGACTGTGGTGCGTACAACCCACTTTGGAGACCACTGCTCTAGACAGCCTACCACTTTGTTCCACTTGCAGTCCCAAGCACTTGATCTTTTGAGTCCTACACTGCCCTCACTGCAGGCTTCGACTTGGTGTCACCTCCCCAAAGTTACTCCCTTCTAACATTCTTAGTCCACTTTTACATCCATTCTTTAATGGTAGGAGAAATGCTACAGCTGCATTTGTTCTTGGTTCTTATTTCTCCCTGCCTCCTAAAGCTATGAAATGTTTTGCATTCCTTATGCTGTTAGACCTTCTGAGCCAGCAGGGAGACAGGAAATGGAGCTCCAAGACGGGAGTTGCTGCTGCAGTCCCATGTCTGCCTAGCAGAGGGCCTAAGCAACTGTCTGGCTCAACTGCTTGTCTACAGAAAGCCAAGCAAGTAGGGAGAACAAAGCTCCTCAGTTACCTGTTTCCTGGTGTTTCCCCATTTTCCTATCAGAAAGGAATGTGATAAAGGTCATGATGGATACCTTTCTGGATGGTGAACCAGCTTGGAAACAAGAGACAGGTTTTTCCCTTCTGTCCAGTCCTTACCAGCATAACTTTTAATTATCCTTGAACTGAATCCTGGAATGGATATTTGGATACTTCTGGAGGACAGCAGAAGAGGCTAATAGTGAGGCTACTAGTGGGGACCCATCAGGGTCTCAAAGTTTACTTTCCAAACCTCTTTCTGCAGGTATTGCGCTGGCACAATGCCCTGGGGAAACCCCGGTGACCACAGGGACTTTGAGCCTCAACGCCATGATGATGGCTACATTGAAGTTATTGGGTTCACCATGGCCTCACTGGTGAGTATATTGCAGGTGTGACCCTTCCCGCAGGTGCTACCAGACTTGATGAATTCCATGGGCAGTGTTACAGAGTCTAAAGTTGTCCTCATTACTTAAGAACCACCATGAGTCCACGTATTCAGTGAGCCAAGGCCAAAACATTAGGTTTTAAATAAGGGGGACAAATTGTAGTTTTCTAATAAAATGAGTGTTATTTAATAATAAAAAATGTACTCTTTGCAAAATATGGTTAATTTGCATGTGTAGAACTCCCAAGTAAATTGGCAAGATTACTACAGTAAAAACAGCATGCAAGCATGTTTTTATTGTGGGAATGTTCTGTGTTCAAATAATTACTGCTGTTTCTTTCAGCTTTTATATATTTTGATCTATGGCTTTTATACATTTAAATCTTGTTTGGTTGTTGTTGTTGTTGTTTTGTTTGTTTGTTTTTAAAACAGGTTACTGGAAACAAATATTATCTGAAATTATATGCCCATACAATTTCCATATGCCCACTAAAAATGTTGGGAAAATTTAGTAATAGCTGTGCAATATTTCCAGCACAAATTTTATCTTCCTTTTTGCTCTGCTAGGGAAAGAAAATTCAACCATCAACATTAATTTGGCAGTGTATATTTTGTCAGTACTGTCCTTAAAGTGAACAAAAGCTGAGCTACTATAAAAGCAATCTCACTGTAAATACCACAGTGTCCTACTATGACAATGGTTAAACATGGTGACAGTCTCTTCAAAGGATGATTAAATACAGTCAGAGAGCTGACAGTTATTCCTCATGTTAGTGTTAATCTACCTAAGGCACAACAGCTTGAATTTACTGGGGCCAACAGAAGGCACATACCAGGACTTCCAGGCAGGTTTGTTTAGTTCATGCTTAAGTCCATACTCTTAGGCCTTTGCTGCTGCTATGTCTTGTGTGGACTAGGTTAAAGCTAACATGGATAAGCCTATTTTCACTCAGCTCACACAATTATTTATTGTGTGACCTGCCCTCTGTGCCTATCACGTTCAATGAATACCCATGATAACGGTGTTTGCTTTCTTAAAGAGAAATTCAGACAAATATAATCTTCAAAGTAAGCAAAACTAAAGGTTGCCTTGATCAACAATCATTTCTTTAGAAGTCTGGGTTAATGATTCTTTTTTGATCTCTCTTTCTCTTTTCTTTTTTCTCCTGATGGATCTAGTGGATTAGGGAAATAATGTACAAGTAAGCAGAATTCTGTTTGTCAGTCTAGTAGATGTTGTGGAATTAACATTTGTTACTTCACCCCTGAAGATTTTAGGGTATGTTTCTGAAAACCCTGTCAAAAATCTATTTAGCATGTACCAGCTGGCAATTTTCAGCTGGAATCTTTTGCCACTAGTCTGTTTCTAGCCACTCGCAGTAGCTAGAGTGATCTCAAAGCTACCAACAATTTTGGCTGGGACTGAATTGAAGCGGTAGGGCCCTCTGAGCTGCTGTTTCTCTTTAAAAGAGGCCTAGTTCAAAACTGAGCGTCTACAAGTCTGGATTGGTTGTCATACTGAGAAACCATTGTAATCCTAGACTGTATAGATATATGATATAATCCTAACTTGCTCTATGTCTCCCAGGTGTGCTTGGTCATACCCAAGAAGGTCTGTGAGAGCAAGGAAGAGAAGTACTTTACAAGAAGGGTTATTATGAATATTATTGACCATAATATTGATCCATAATATTGTTGATCCATAACATTAAGTGAACACAGCAGGATATTAAGGTCTTGACTTGTGTTTACATTCCTTTCTGTTAGTAGTGTATTAGTATAGAATTTTTTTCTGCATCTGATAGATAAGGGTTAGTAGTCATACTACAATTAAAAAAAAACAACAAACCACATTTCCTCCAAAAAACATCTGATTAGAACTTGAAGGATTTGCTCATTGCCCTCCTTGTTTCATTTCTTTGAAATGAACTCTTGAACGTGATATTTAATTGTTTTTAATGAGGTCCTTCCACTTGCTCTTTTCATTCTGTCTGGTATCAAGGTTGAGTTGCTGTGTAAACTTTCATAATAAGGATTTTGGATTTATCTGGTTCACATTAAGGACTGTATTCTGTTCAGGAAGTGGAAATAATGTTTCTGTCTCACAGATGTACCCAATTAGAGTTTTGTTAAAAGCAAATAATCAGTAGTATTACTGCTGGTGTAAAACCAAACCAAATTGAAAATTGAAAGAATAAACACAGGTATTCATTTCTGCATGCAGTCGTATATGTGTGTAATATGCTTGACATATACCAAGGTAATGAGATGTGCAGTACGTATGGTTAGATATCTGGTTGTTGACCACCACTTTTCCTTGTGAAATTTTAAGTCCTGCTTTGCAATTTTGAAGTGAAAATACATTCACTGTGACTCTTCAGAGTGCCTTACACATGGCATGCTGTGTAATGGTTACTGTCAGCAATACTGCATTTTGAATTTAACTGCCTTAACTATCTGTTCTGAGGTGTGGTGGTGGTGTTTTTTTTTCCTCCTCTCCAGGCTGCTCTGCAGGTTGGTGGTCATGGAGAAAGGTTGCATCAGTGCCGTGAGGTGACACTTTTAACATACAAGTCCATTCCCATGCAAGTGGATGGTGAACCGTGTCGATTGGCTCCTTCACTCATTCGAATCTCCTTAAGGAATCAAGCCAATATGGTGCAGAAGAGCAAGAGGAGAACATCCATGCCTTTGTTGAATGAGTGAGTTGGATATGTTGCATGTCCTAGTGGTGGGAGGTCTGTTTGGGACAGCATATTCAGTCACAAGTTTTGCATGTGCTGGATTTGCAGCTCATTTACAAAAAAATAAATAAAAAAAAAAAAAAAATTCCCACCTTCTGAACTCCCTTTCCACTGTATTGTAAATGCTTACCTGATTTTTCTTTTATTCTTTTATCTTCCGGGTTACCTTTTGTCTTGCTTTTAGAAAGGTGTTGCATCTTTCAGTTACTTATTTTGAGAGGTTTGTGCAGGCTCAGCGGTGTGCCTCTTGGCTTCTGACAGTTCTGCATATGTGTGCGGTTTGCCTTTGGAGTTCTTTTGATTAATTTTCTTTATTGATCTGCTTTTTAAGCTTCATTGGAGATTCTGTAACAAATTGCCATAATCAAGAATTACTCAGGACATCTTGTAGTCTCTGTTGTGGGAGCATGCTGCCTGGGACTGTTTATGGAAGGACCTGAGGTTCAGAAAGGGCTGTTTTCACTTTGTGGGAAATCCTGCTCCAATATGGAAACCAAAATGAGAAATGAGTAGGCTAAAGATAAATAGAGAAAAACTAGAATAACTGGAAAATAGAAACATGTGAAGAAGACAAGACAGGACTAACATTGCTTTCTGTAATTAAACCTTTTTTGTGAGTGCTGTGGAGATATGATAACACCAAAAAAAATTTCAAATTTTTACCTGTGAAAGTGTGTAATAAAATTATTTAGGTTATTTTGTAGAGCCTTACTATTATGCTTCTCAAATAGAAGGTCTCCATTGTTGCTAAAATGACTGACGTAGTAAGTGCCTGTGCTGTTTTTCATCAAGTGATCTTAAAGGAAGAAAAACAGTCTGCCCCTTTTACAAAGGTACTGAGCTAAAGTTATCAAAGATGCACATTTCACTCATCTATGCACTGTGAATTTCACAGTGGGGTGGGGATTCTGCTGTTGTAACTGTAATGGTGAAGGAAGGTTTATGAAGAGATGTAATATTTTTCATTAGGTTAGCTCATATAACTGGAAAAAACAGACAAGGTCTCAGGTACGCTTCTCATCAGGTATCTTAAAGATTGTCTGTGTCTTTCAACTGTATTATCTAGCGGAAGATATTGCTTCACTTCAAACCTTGACTCCAGCCCTTTAGAGCTTCTTGTAATCCACTGGTTGACAATCTCTCCAGGTAATCAAAGCCTCCAGGGTTACTTCAACATCTTCCTGTTCAATTTAGCACTGTGTTCTCTTACTGAAGTTAATGCTTTAAGTTTCAGTAGAAGTGTATATCTGTAATGTGCAGTTCCAATTTGCCTGGAAAATACATAAGATAGACTCTTCTTTCTTGAGTGGTGAAGATTAGCGGAGACTTGCCTGTGGGCAGGAATGCCAAACTTCATCCAACCACAACTCAATCATTTGTGAAAGCTAGAATAAAGCTGAGACCAATCTTAGGGCATCTGTTTCTACACTGATGGAGCCTAACACGAATGTAACACAAAAATTACTGATATTTCAACCTGATAATTAGCATGGTTAGGCTTGGATTTTGAGATCTGAATTTAAATTGTGGTAGAGAAATACAGATTCATAACATACACCACTTGTCAAGATGATGTTGTTCGTGGTTTAGCTTGATTTCAATGTGCTATAGTAGACTACATTGCTGTCAGTACTTTGATTTGGCTGAGATATTTGCCTGCAGACCTATGTCTTGGGAAAATACAAATTAAACTGAGACTCTAGTCTCAGCCTCATGTATCAGAAATGGTATGTGTATACCTTTAAAACTACATCTGTACCTAGATATCTGTGTGTATGTACTTTGGTCTTAAGTGTTGAAGGAGAATGAGAGAAAGGAGTTGAATCTCCGGGCATGATAAAAAGTAAATGACATGGTAAAGGTTAAACTTTATGAAGTTTTGGAAGAAGTTCATTCAATATGGTACTGATGTGCAGTATTTCAGAACAAAGGAAAATTGCAATTAAATATCAAGTTTAAAAATGTACATAAACAAATCTGGAATATATCTCCCTGTTCCATTGAAATCTCCTAGAAAGCCTTATATGTGGTTGAATGCAATAGGGTTGCATTACCTTGTTCTTTTGTGACTGTCATTGGAATGCTAGATGTGTGAGATAAGTAAGTGAGTGTTGACCTAGCCCACTAATTGTTAGACAGTGATTCTTGAGCTCCTTGCCAGGAAAGGGATTAAAAAATTATCTTGTCTGCTTTGGTATTATTGCTAGATAAGGAGAGCAGTAGGAACAATCTTTGGAGTTTTAGCTAGTGCAGTGTCATAAGTAGAAAAATAATTTAACTTGAGGAAGGTTTACACTGTGTTTGTTTTCTTACTCTGTTCTCCTTTCTTCTGGAGGTTCTAAGGAGAGGGGGTTTAGAGAGGATAATGAGTTTTTTGTTTCTTTTGTGGATGCGCTTGAGTTTGCAGGGAATAATACTATTTTATAATTGAAGAGCCCATATGTAATGTAGCTAAGTGAGAAGAACAGATATTTCGTGCAGGAGGGCTTTAGAAACATGATTTTTTTCTGACTGCAAGAGTTGCCCATCTTCCTGATTGCAACTGTTCTCCTTCAAAAGCTATAGATCCTCTGAGAGGACACTTGCATATGAGAAAAGGGGATCTTTTCAGGTCTCCTTTGACCTGGTTTTCCTTCCATTTTCCTGCTATTGTGCTTCCAACACCTCCTAATTCCACAGAGACAGCCTTGTTTTTCTATACAGAACTTCAAGGTAGAGACTCCAATATGCTGAGGATCCTTGTTTTATCTGTAATTAAATAATTTGCCTTTTTAAAGGTATGGGGAATATTCAGCAGCACTTTTGACGATATAAAAGTTCTTAATATTTTCTAGTCTTTAAAAAAAATGGTGGCGAGTTAAGGAACAAAAATCTAGTGTTTCTGTGAGATTACTTGAACTGAAGAAGCCTCCCTTTCCTTTGATAGCAGCAGCATGAAAAGCTTCATTGAAGCTATTGGGTAACAAGTAAATATAATGTGCTGCATTTTGTCATAGCTGGGCAAATTACTGGAAATTAATATTTTATTCAGTTATTTCATCTTTTCTGAATTGCCTAAAAATAGATTTCTCAGTATACTAATTGTCCCAAATTATTAATGGGCTAGTTGCTGTAACTAGTGATCTGTCTCCTTACTGTTCATCGAGCATTCTTTTTTTTTTTTTTTAAAAAAAATATTTCCTTTGGGAAAATTAAGCTGTTTTGATATGACACACAGATTATGTAAGTACTCCTGGGTAGGTGAAGATGACCTGTTCATGGTTTGTACTCTTCTAATAACTTTAAAATTTTGGATTGAAGCATCGTGGAGGAAAGTCATTACTTGGTGAATACAGTTAGAGTGCTTCTTCTAATTTATTTTTATTGGAGGCTGTCCAAATGAAAAAGGCCGGCATAATCTCTTCCTCATCCTACGATGCATTACTCTAAAATGGAGATAAGTAACAATGCAATAAGTGTTTCTGGCAATAAACCAGAATCAACTTTTTAGGTACAAGGAATAAGTATAAGGTGATGCTATTCATACTTGTTTAGGATTGAAACAAGGCAGATAGTGAGGTTGTGGGGGGAAAAAAGTGGGTTTATTTTCTTCTCATATGTCTTTTCTGTTTGTACCAGCCAAAGGAAAATTTTGCTATGGCCAGATCAGCAAACTGTTTTTCTGCAAAAAAAGTGAATGATGTTCTTATTCTCCTTCACCAAAAAGACTTGCTGGCTAAGTTCTCATTCTTCTTTGTTATTGATCATGGTAACATGTGAAAGAGACAACATATAACTTAGTTTTCTGTGATCGAGCTAAGAATGTGGTTCTTGTGAGCTATAAGCAAAATGTATGTTGAACAAGAAGAAAAGCTGTGGTTCAATTTTCCATGAGTTATTTTTTTATTAGAAACTACAGTTTAGTGTGCTGCTCAGTAAGTTTCAGTTAATGATCATTTTCTGAACCTCAAAAGATGGTATTTTGCTTTCACTGGCTTTTAGTTTGGGTTAAGGAAGAATGTCCTGCATAATGGCAGAGAAAGCAGAAGGAACAGCTCATAGAAAAAATATATTCCATACAATTGAGAGAAATAAGGGGGTCATTTGAGTATAAACACCAAGAGAGTCAGTCTTCGTATTTGCTATATATAAAATGCATGTTTCCCTAAGGTACATGAAAGAAGAATGGAGACAGCAATTTGTCATTGCGGATACAAAATCTCCAGCAAGGCTATTTTTTTTTTTCCGCATTAACTAAAGTTGGACAACCTTTGGAGACAATTCCATCCATTCAGATCTTGGTTTGGGTGTTTCTTTGTGTTTCTGGACCTGCTTCCAAAGTCTGCTGCCTTGAAATTTGTCAGTGCCTGTGGAACAAATCCTGGGGCTCATCGTCTTCCTTGTATAGCCATGTGCCTAGCTTGCCATTGGACCTCCTCGCTCACATCTTTAGAAAGTTCCTGTGTGCCATGTAGCAGTGAATTTTCTCTATTTGCATGTTTTCTGTTGCTCTTGGCTTCCTAGTGTGAACTTGGACCTCTGCATGTCTCTTCATTCAACTTTTATGTGACACATTCCTTTTGTTTCTGTTTAAATGTTGTATGTCTTTCTCTCTTCCACTCTTTCCTCCCTCTCCTGTCTTTTTCCTTGTCTGTCCACACTATGTGCTGTCTTTCTCCTGGCCACTCATTTCCTGCTGTCTATAGTATCCATAAAGTGCAGTCTGCTGACCTGAGAAGAGTCTCAGCTCCCCCCGATTCCTTCACTGTGTGAGTACCTGGCTTTTTTATACTTTCAAAGTTCCGTAGTTCTTTGCTGTTACCCTGTGTGTCATTCAACCAGGAGACAGGGCAGTAAAATCCAGTGAGGAATGGGAAACGGCGTCTCAGGTGACAGCATGACAGGCACAAGGCAGTGGTCTTGGCAGCTAAGGCACAGTTCCACAGTACTTGAGTAAGGTGAGCAGGGCATGTCTGGTGATGGTAAACAGGTTCAGCCAAAAGTCCAGCTTGCAAGACAAAACCATAGCAACAGGCAGGTCAGAAGTTAAGTGCCAGGCTATATCCCTTGAAGCAGCTGAGAGCTCTCTATACTTGTTTCTTTTTTTTATGAAAAACATACTGTGAACAAACTCAGCTATAAGCTGTATCTCCAGATAGAGGTGATCAAAACAGGGAACTAGTCCCCCAGAGGTGTGGCTTGATATTGGCTGCAGCTGCTTTGAAGATGGAGACACCCCCTCCACCTTGGCAATATCTTGATTGTCAGCAACTCCACTGTACTAAGTTGCTAGAGAGTAGCTAAATTATTCAAGAGTCTAATGTATTTTTTAAGATGTGGTGAACTGGCACTTAAAAACACTTGTACCATCATATGTTGGTATCTTCTAATTCATCTTTTTTAGGAAAACATGCCATTTTATGAAAACCTGTGTGTGTCCACAATTAAAAAAAAAAAAGCAATGAACAAGCAAACAACAACAACAAAAACCCCAAACAAACAAACAAACTAGACCCCCCAAACAAACAAACAAACAAAACCAAAAAACAAACCTAACCTACCCCAAAACCACCCTCACCTGGACTGGTTCTTGGGTTCCCACAGAAACCAAACAAAAAACCAAAACCCAGCTTAGTATCTTATGTCAACTCCAGCAGTGTAGCTTGTCTTCAGAAGTGCTTTTTTACTATTCAGTTAAAAAATACATGTTTTACCTTTTGTTGACACCCCTTTTTTCTTCTTGCTTTGTCACTCTTCTGAGGGACACATTTTCCAAGTTTATGACTATCCAATAGATTAATTTGAAATGCATGTTGGAAAATAACTACTTTCAGAGCTATAAATCCAAGTATTCAGAACAGAAACTTGATTCAAAGAATGATTCTTATTCTATCATAGGAAAAATTCAATGGTATATGCTAAAAGAAAACCTATCAGCACTTCTCTGTTCTAAAGACTGAGCATGTGCAACAGATGGTTCAACAAACCAAGAGTTATTTGGGAAAGCTGATTGAATAATTTTAAAAGCAAATTTCAGCTTTGCAGAAAAGGACATGGGCATCCTGGTGATCACTCAGTTGACCATGAGCCAGTAATGTGCACTTGTGACAAAGAAGGCTCATGGTATCCTGGTCTGCATTCCTCCTGTGATGAAAGGCTGAGACAGCTGAGTCTGTTTAGCTGAGCAAAGAGAAAGCTCAGGTGTGATTTCATCAAAGTCTATAGGTATCTCAAGAATGGATCTAAAGAAGATCAAGCCAATCTCTTTTTGGTGCTGCCCAGTGACAGGAGAAGAGGCAGTGGACACAAAGTGAAAGACAGAAGGTTCTTCCTGAAAAAGCTTTTACTGTAAAAATGACCAAGCACTGGCATAGGTTGTCCAGAGAGGCTGTGGAGTCTCCATCCTTGGAGATACTCAAAAGCTGCCTGCACATGGTCCTGGGCAGCCTGGTGCAAGTGGCCATTGCCTGAGCAGATGACCTCCAGAGGTTTCTTCTGACATCAACTATTCTGTGATTCTGTGAAGTTTCAGAAAGCTGCAAATTCCTCCTTGTTATTTTGCAAACAAGGAAAGATTTCAAATTCAGTGTGCGTTATCCCTGGATTGTATTTGCTGTACTTTGCTGAGGAACAGAAAGTAATACAAATAACTTGTCTCACTGATGCAGTATCTAAAAAAGCCTCTAGAAAAAAGTTGAGATAAGCCTTATTGCTTACACAGAACATTAAGTAAGCTGTGGGTGTGGGAGAATGGGTATTGTTTTCAAACTGAGGGATATCCTTTGGAAAATTACCTCCAGGTTTTGATACAATTCATTTCACTGTCTCATTTGATATTAGCTGTCAGGATAAGTCAGGGAGAGAGAGAGACTTGTGAGCCCCAAACTAATTTGTAAGTCAAAGATATTCTGTATCTTAAAATCTGTAAAAATAGATTAAACATGCTACTGCACTGCCGCTACCAATTAATATGTCTGGCAAATTAAAATAAGAACCCATGAGGTATTCGGGAAATTTGATTTGGGTTGTGTTGGCTTTGAGATTCAAACTTCGTTGTTGTTGTTGTTGTTCAACAATATTGAAAGAGCCTGACTTCCAGTTAGTATGGAACAGCAGGGCAGATTCTGCTGAGACCTGGTCATGAATACAGCCTTAGATGAATTTCAGGTTTTCTGCAGCAGAATATGCATGGGAATTTGGGACAGCCAAAATTATCGGGCACATATGGTCTTTGTTGCAGAGACAGTAGAACTGATCCATTTCAAATCTTTATACAGGGTGCATAAGTAAATGTAAGTGTTGTATTTTTAATTGAGGCTCTTTTAACAGGAGAGTAAAGACTTGCATTTTCCTGCTGGATGTTCAGTTGGGATGAGAAGGATACACATGGGAGAATACAGTTGCATTGTGTGGTTGATGCAGAGGAGATCTGAAAAAAATTACCATTTGAAAAATGAAACATAATTGACTTACATAGCTTTTACTGGCCTTTCACAAGTGAAATAAGCACTCTGGACATGCTGTGTGTGTGGTGTGTGATTGTTTGGTCATTTTTTTGTTTGGTTGGTTTGTTGCTTTTTTTTTTTTAAATTGCAAAATCTGCATAAACAAAAATACAAGTATCAACTTATTTTTAAATAGTTTATGGTCTTTTGTAGAGTTTACAGAATCATGATTGCAGCAAGTTATGCATATAAAACCTGTGAGAATACAAAAGGAGTACTCTGAAACAATTTTTTTGCTTTTAGAGATCCAAATGCCAAACAGAATCAGTTTTGTGGGTTAGGCTGAGTATGGGTGTTGTCCATAGGAGGAGAGTGTAAAAAAATATAGTAGGAGACAAGGCATAAAGGAGAAAGCGTTAGAGCGAGCTATTCTCCAAATGCATATTTAAGGATGAAAATGCTTTTATGTATCTTCTCCCATTTCCCCATTACATGAATTGTAGGGAATTGAGTCTTGTATTTTCCAGTTTTTCTTGTTTAGTATGTGGGCTTCTGTTTAGTGGGATCATTACTACTGGAGAATCCACTGTGCTTGGAAGTGTAAAGTGCAAGTGAACCACAGCTAGCATGATGGAGGAGAAAAAAAACAAAGACCAGGATTCTACCTGGCACTCGGACATGTGTTTAAACCTATATGTGATTCAAGCCTTTATACAGTAAAACAGTCAAGCACTTGCTGGAGCAAGTGTGAGGTAAGAAAGCGCAAAAGGGTTTAGTACAGTTGAGTTAACCTGGCTTATCTGGGATAACACTCATAAAATAGAACAACAACAACAAAAAATATTTGGTGGAGCTTCTATTTTAGGGGTATTTTTTTAAGTAAAGAACTTAGAAAGAGCTTTGCCTTAAAATAACAATGGGCTTCCTTGAAACTTGGAAATTTGTCCATCAGGAGAGGCTCAGTGATTCTGCTCTGTTGTGGCAATTCTTATGTTTTAAGTAGATAAAAGTTGTGAAAGCCATGCTTATTTTTAATGCATCATTTTCAAGTTCTGTCAATGAGAGATCTCAAATCAAGGTTAATTTCTTTTTCTCCTCTGATTGCTGCTTTCCTTTTTCCAATTGTTGTAAAGCCTGGAACATTTAATTAATTTTGCGTGTTTATTTCTTCTCTAGGAGATAGGTAATTCATTAATCTGTCACTGCAAACATACCTCAGAGGAGTGTGATTTTTTTGTTGTTCTTTTCTAAAATTTTTTTTTTTTGCAAGGGAAGGGCAGTAGAAGATTTCTTTTTCTGTTTATTGAATCAGATTAAAATCTGTATGTGTATAGGCTAATGTGGGTGTATTCTGGAAGTTTTATCACAACTTTTTTGCTGGATTCTGTAGAGTTGTTGGACTGTTTATTATTATTTCCTTTCTCTATGCAGGCACAAAGCATAAGAAACACTTCACAGATTTCATAAATAATTGATAATAGGGATTAAGGCACATATAATTTAAAAGGCTGTCTTCCCAGCTGAATTGACCTGGTAGTGTGGCAGAAGTGTTACGAGGTTGTTGTGGAGCAGAGCCAAGGGCATGACCCATGCTCACTCTGACTGCGTTCTGTCCTGGGTGACTGGAGGCAGAAGCGTATTTCTTAGGAAAAACAGGTGTGCTCCAAGTGAGTTGGCTGCCATCCTCTTGCCTGTTGCTGGATGATTAATAGGAGTGAGAGGAGGAAGTCACAACTTCATCAAATGCTGAGTGTGCTTTCTTGGTGAATGAAAGTAGATCAAGTTCTACACATAGTCACAGAATGAGTACTTGTGGCTTTGCTCCTGTGGGTTTGAACAGTTTGGCAGGTGGTGATGGCAACACTTCTAGAATCCCCAAAATGTTATAGTTCAGTTATAGGAGGGAAACAAATGCAAACCTCTTCTTTGATAAGAAATTTCCAGCAGGGGTGGGGACTTCACCTTGCAAACAGTTTATCTAGCATGATGTTGCGCTATTCCTGAAAAAAAAGAGTGGTTCCAATTCTGCTGTTTAGCCTGGTGCAATATGGGATGGACATCTCCTTACAGAAAGTAGACTTAAAAAACAAAAAAGTCAAATATTTATGTTAATGAATGTCCACAAGTTTTAAGAATTTCCGGAAAGCGTGCCCTTTTCATTGTAAGTTATTCAATATCTAGGTGATCTTCTGTATTCTTGTGGAAAAGTCAAATGCTGTTTGATAGATAGTAATGCAATTTCTTTGTACCATTCAGCCATTTTGCAGATACAAAAGGAAAGAAAAGAGTTCTCTGTTACTGAAATTATGTGTGTTTTTTAATGTGAATGGAATGATTTTGAGAGGACCTCATAGCTTCTTCCAACTAAATAATGTGCATAGCATTTCTACAAGGCTCATTTGGGTTGTTATTTAATAATGCCACGAATGTGCACTTCCGGTCCATGGTAATCAAAAGTTCATCAAATAAAATTCAATATCTTAGACTAGCCTACCTATGCTCCTGATTTGAGAAGATTGATATTTAGATTTGTGTTTAAGTGAAACCATTATAGCTAATCAACATGAATGAACAGAGTGTTTCAGTTGACCTGAATCTGTCTTTATGGTCCCATGGGGCATATGGCCTTTAGGATGTAATTCTGTGGATTGGTGTGTTTGAGGAATGAGATTCTTAATTAGATTCTTTAGGAGGTAATGGAATTCATTCATCTGTACTTTAAATTCCTTTTGAGTACATAATATGCCATTTTGAAGAATAATAAATGTAAGGAACTTAAATATTTTAAGTTGAATTGCAGTGCAGCAATCTCCCCAAATTTATTTATAAATTGTCAGCTGCTGTATCTAGAAAGCTTTTCTTCCTCTCCTTACAGTTGAGCAAGTTGTTTTGTATAGTGTTTAGAAACATCCATTTCTATTAATACTGTACTAATGTTTGCTTTTAGTGACATTCATCACCCTATTAGCTTGTACATGGACATGCTTAGGTACTTAAGCTTTGTGGTTTCTGAATACATTGAGTTTGTCTGAACAAGATAAATTGTGCAATTCGTATAACAATATGGATTATTATACAGTGTCTGTGAAGACTAGAGAAATAGTGATGGTGGAAATGTTTTTCTCAGCTGCATTATATAGAACTTTGTGTGGAGCTCATGAGTTCTGTGAGTGAATGAGTTAGATGGATTTGTTGGATGATGAGGACAATATCTCCTGGTGTCTATTGCCAGTCTGATAGCACAAGGAATGAATATTAACATTGTGAATTAGCCAAAGCTATATTGAATAGGTAATAAAATTTAATGACACATTAATATAATGTCAGCCGTATTCTGACAGAGCAAAGAGTATTTGCAAATAAATCATGAACAAAACCATTAGATATCAGTCACTGAATAAATGGGTTTTATGTTTGTGTATGTATATACATACTTATGTATGTGTTTGAGTTATGAATAGATAACCTGTGACTGGACATAGCTAAGTATATAAAATCTCTACCCTGTAGAAAGCACCTCTTAGCATCCCTATCTCTGATAATATTTTATTTTCTATGGAAAACTGCTGCTTCCAAGGTTACATTTTTATGAAGAAAATAGCTAAACTTTTCAAATGGGCAAAATGGCAAGTTTCTCCAGTTGTATGTTTTAGCACATACAGCTTGCTTATGTGGTAGTAGTTCCATGTCTTTATAGAAAGGGGGTGAACAGGAAACTCTGACCCTTGCCAGCTGATTAGACTCCCATTCTTGACCTGGAAGGGAACTATTTCTCATCAGGTGTTTCTTTTTTCCACAGAAGCAAATTTGGAGATACATAGTACACTGATGTATCAAAAAATATATTTTTTACAAATGCATGGGAAGTGTCCTTTTATTTCCTAGTTAAAAGGTGCTTTTGGAGATTGTGTGTGGCTCCTGGAGCAGCAAAAATATTTTAGATTTGCTGTTGATTTTAGATCTTTTTGCTCTTCCAGTTTCATGCAAATAAAAAGGGCTTGCTCACTTTGCCCTTTTAGGTGGAAGAACTCATTTGACTCAAGAAGATGATGCTGGAAATGCAATAGGTTGCCACTGGCTTCAGGCCAGGAAATAATATTTGTAAAGAGAAAGCTCACATTTTCCTTATGTGACATTAAGTAGAGTCAACATAGCCACAGAAGTCAGCATTGTCTTTCTCTCCCTTTGGTGTTCAAACACTATTTTGTCCTCAAAGGGAGGATTCGGGGAGACAAAATTTAATTAAGCAAGGACTGGCAGATATTGGCAGCAGGCTTGACATCCTCCACCTCCCCTTTTTGCAGGTCTTCTTCAGCACCAAGTGCAGAGTCAAAATGACTGTCCTTTCATGTTAACATAAAGGATGCAAACATACACGTGGAGAAGCTGTTCTGTTTCTGTCTTCTTTTCCTCTCCCTCTTTCATGAGATATCTAGATTATCCTCTTTAGTTGGTTGAATAATTCCTGTACAGGAGTAACAGCTTGTGGTCAAGTGGTTATTTTGAACCGAGGATTAGAAAGCCTATTTTTTTAATAGAGCTCCAGCTTGGGTTGTTCAAATATTTCTGTACAACAGTACAGATTTGGTTCTGTTTTCAGGAGAAACAACGGTTTGGGACAGTTTTCTGAGTTGAGCTTACACTTAGCTTAATTCAGCCAATAGTAAGGATGAGTATCTTTGTGGCACGGTTGAATTTTACAACAGAAATAAGAACTTGCTAAATTCTCCTGTTTCCCCACTTCTTTTCCTCCCAGCTGAGTTCAAAGAAGTAGAGGTAATTCACAAGAAATCCCTTCCCCACACCTCCCAACAACCCCCAGGTTGTGAAGTGATCACCTGGAAGACTGAGCTACTGTCATCATAACGCGTGGTAGCAGAACATTATGGGAAAAGGAGCATAGCATTTCCTTTGCCCCTTAGACAAAGACTATGCAGTTAAACTCCTGTGTTTTCTGATTTAAGGGGAAGAAAGGAAGAAGCACTGGGCTCAGTGCAATTATGTTCTTGTTCCATCTATGCACCTTTCCCATCCATTTGCATGCACTCATCTTCTCAGGGTTGCTGAACCTGCTACAGAGCCCGCAGGTGGAGAGTGCTGTTTTGTAGGATGACATAAGGGCACCTGAATTAGAAAGCTGCCCCCTAAAGCTGTGCTGGAAGTTACTATCCCAGGTGTCTATTGTTGTGCAAAAGCTAATTTTAAATATAGGCAGTTTTCTGATATCTTGGGACATTTTGATGCAAGAGTCCCTGTCAGTCAGCATAGGAAAAACATTGGGCAGCCTATATGTTTCTGAGTATTTCAGTCTTGCTGCCACTGTTAAATGTTTACATCTTCTACACTGTTCTTCATGTATCTTGGGTTTATTTTCATTGTTAATATAGAAACTCCTGCTCAGAACATGAATTGCATCAGTGCAGATCCTTCAAGTGCATTGTCTTACACTCCAGTTCTGGAGGCAACTTCAATGCATCATCTTTACCACCTTTTAGGCAAAAAATACATATGCCAGTAGAGGATTTTTTTAACTGTGACTTTTCGATCTTTATTTGCATTTGTCCAGATGCGACAAAGCTGTTTATACCAACAGAAAGCAGGCAATAAGCTAATGCTGAAGTAAGTGATAAATGCCATCCCAGTGGCTCTAACAAGAGATGGCCACAAACCGTGTGTTTTTTCAGGTCTGCATTATTTTCAGGTCAAAAATAAAGTTGCTTGCTTTTTTAAAAAGAAAGAAAAACTTTATATTTGGATATGTGGCTTATCCTGATTTATGTTTAAACTAACAGTGCAAATGCTATGGGTCAAATATCTTAGAATTGAGACAAAGACAAAAGTAAGCATGTATGTTTATGATACTGCACACGATTTCAGTTTTGAAAAGGCAGTGTTTTTATTTGGTGGTCATACGACTGGCAGAGTTCTGTTGCTAACTAGATGAAAACAGAGAAAATACATGGTCTTTTGGTGGAAGTACAGGATGAAGTATGTACTTCTAACCAAGCCTGGGGCCGGTTCTTACAGGAGAGATGTTTGATATATGCATTATAACACACAGGTTATCTATCTTTCTTTAAAAGTGGAAAATGCAAATGTGGCTAAGTTAATTCACATAGCATTCAGCACAAAATCAAATAATAGGTTATAGTAAGGTGGAAGCCAGTATGGAATCAAAATAAAGATTTCAGGACAACTTCCTATCAATATACAGACACTTAAATTTATAGATAATGACCCGTTGAATATTTCAAAATTATATAGCCAGTTAAGACACCCAAATGTGTCTGAAATATGTAGAAATGAGGTTCCTGTGCTGCTGCTTGCTTTTGAAAGTCCTCCTGAATTCTGTTTATTGGACTCAATACTGCGGAAATCCATTTCTTAGCTATATTTCTGATTCCTGTTTCCCAGAACAGATACTGAATGAGGATACTTCAGGGATATGAGGATGAGTGTTCTTATGGACAGAGGAACAGTTGTCCCAAGAGACTTCCCAAGAAAGCATCTGTGTTCTGAAAAACAGCTTAGCAGGTCTACTGGCTGTGGTAGGCCCCTAGGGATGTACAAAAAGGCAAACTGCAGAGAGGAGGGGTATCTATATAGCAATTAAAGAACTCAGAAAAACCTCTGTAATTCCAGGCCACACAGCCAGCAAATGGGCTTCTTGATCTTGCGTGTCATTTACAGTGTAATGTCTATGTTGTTTTGTGGTGGGTAGTCATAATTTTAAACTCAGTGTTGGGCCTGTAAGGTGTTGGCCCAGTTTTGAAGAGGCTTGCTCTTCTTTCGGGGAAGATTAAAATTGCTTTCTATCCTATTTTCATTTTGCTTTTCCATGGAACACTTCATCTGAGAAGCTTTCTTCTTTTCTTGCAGTCCTCATTCCATCCCAGATCGCCTGCGAATCAGAGTGAACAAGATTAATTTACAAGAATACGAGGGGCTACATTACGACAAGGAAAAACTCCGGGAAGCTTGTAAGTTGGAAGAAGCCAGGTTGTAGTTGCCTTTGGTAGAACATTGTGTATAAATCTTGCAATAACAAAAAACTCCAAAACAACAACAAGAAAAAAACTCAAACATGGAGTCAAACATACCTTTTTGGATGAGTCATGTAGCGTGTGTATTCATCTGTGCATGTATTTGCACATACATATTCTCTCTACATAAATATTCTCTCTATAAAATGCATATATAGAGAATTCACCTGTTTTCTTACTTAACTATGCCTTCTACAAGTTGATTTGATTTACCATAAAATAAGTGGTTTTCACACTTGTTATTTTATTCATGTGTTTCTGTTGGTTCTGCTGGGTCTCTACTAGTGTATTAAACTATTCAAGGTTTTATGATTAGCATCTAATATGGAACTGAGCAGGGGGACCATGATTAATTTCATATTGAGAATGTGCTCTGACCTTGAACGTGGTTCTTGCACAGGTACATTTATCCTGGGAAACAAATCTGGCTTCCCTAGTCCCCTATTGTTTAAAAGCCTTCAGTTTTCTACATAAGAGAATAATCACTGTTTTGTCTCTTTATATAATGGTTAAATTGCCACATTCAGGGGCAAGGCAAAAGCAGACAGCCCGTTGCTTTGGCAACATTAATAATGATGATCCATACTCAAAGATGGAGTTCCTTTCCTTAGTGACACACAGAGTCATTAATCAATGAGGGACATGGCTGCTTGTGATAACAATTTAATAGTCTTGTTCGTGCATCTGGCTCATTATTCATATTAAATTACAAGCATGACTGTTTGTTGTGCAACAAAGCTTCAGCTCCCTCTGTAATACAGAACTCTTTGGTAATTACAGGATGACAATCCTTTTAATTGGTGTGCTTATCTCACTGTTGTAAGATAGTTAAACTGTTTCCCTTCCACTTCTCTAGTTCTACCCCTCCTTATTCTCCCAGTTCACCAGCCCTCCTTCCAAAAAAAACCAACCTGAAATGGCTTAAATTTTACTATATGTCCTGATGACCTTTTCTGAAGTTCCTGTTAGCAGGTTTTGGTCATAATTAAAGCAATCAAAGCCTTCATCACTGGACTGAGAAGAATTTCAACAGGATGAGCATTATGGCTCACTGGAGAGGAATTTGCTTCAAGTTTAAATTGAGAATTTGACCTTGAGTAGATGTCAGGCCATGTTGAACCCACATCTATCCAACCCTGTCAGAAACAATCTGTTTCATTTGATGATTCATCCTATGGTTTTCCGTTTGAGGAGAATTATCTTAATCCATCCTCACTATGGACATTAAATTGTGTGTGTGTGTGTATTTGTGTGTATTTGTTATATATTATGTAGAGAATGATCTAGAACCTTTGAGATTTGGTTTAGATTACACACTGATTTGATGACTGGCTGAATGTGTGCTTAAGAGGTTTTCATTCAAAAAAGTAGATGTTTGTCCATTAAAACGATTGCTTTCAAGCATTGGCAGGCCACTTGCAGTAAGGCCCTTTTGTCTTTCAAGTTGCTGCATGGCCAGCTTGATAATATAATATAGCCAGACTAGAATATTTTCTCTAGATGTTTTTCATGAAGTCGTTTTTCCTATCTGTCCTCCTTTAGCTATGTCAGTAATGCCTGTGCATTACTGTTTTTACATTGAAATATGAAAAAGAAAATAATATCCCCATCAACCTAAAATAAATCAGAAAATATACCTCACCTTACCCCTTGCAGTTATTAGGAATGTGTAGTATAAGGACACATAATTTACAGCATACACTGATGCTCATCAGCTGACTTCTCTGGACATATAACCTAAGTGTCTCCTGTCAGAATTGTCCAACATTTAGTTTTCAGGAGCCTGATCTTGATTTGGGAACTTCTTGGTGAAGTTAATTACAACTGAAGAAAATTATGTATGGGAAGAAAAGCGTTCTCTAAACAGTCAGAAACAAAACTGTTTTAAATATTCTAGCCAGCTCCTGGAATTCCATGAAGTGAAAAATAGAAAAACCCTATGGTTCACTGAGCATAGACCCAACATTCCACTTTTCCTGTGACTTACTGCAAGATGCTTGCATCTCTTCTGGAAACTGAGGCATAGCCAGTCATCAAGCTGCATGGTTACACTAGAGGACTACATAACTTAAGCTTTATGAGGAAGGAAGCTGCAAAAAATTACATCAATATTCCTTTAAAGAAGAACAGATGATAGCCATTTAAATTGCATTTCTGACATAGCTAATTGGACATATTTTACAAGGTTTTCTGGTGACAAGTCTATAGACTTCTGCCTGCCTGGCTCTGTCATATGTTAAATACTTACTTGAAATAAGCGTGCTGACTACGTCCCCATCATTGAATAATTTCATGGAGCATTGCCACTAAATGTTATCTAGCTAAAGGGGAGAAGAGGAATGCTAAGGGAGGAGAAGCAACCTTCCTTCCTTTAACAAAGAAAGTGATTATGTGGGGAGGAAAGTGGAAATAAATACATTTCCATGGCAAATAAATAACTGAAATTTTGTCAGTCTGAATTAAAAATCTAAATGCAGAAAATATTTGTGCACCAGCAAAATACAAGAACGCTTGCGTTGGGTCCTGTTTCTACAATAGAGTTTCTACAAGGCCTGTTACTGTAAGTGGGGTTAGCTTCCTTCAGCACTACGGTAGCTCTCAGGTGCATGTAAGTCTCATTAGATGCTTGCAAGAGACTCAATCTACATATCTGTCCAGGCTTTGGCAGAGTACCTACAGCTTAATTCCAGAATAGTGTGATTACCATCTATCCCCTGCCCAGAAGTATTAAAAGCACTTTTACCTCCATAAATCACTTGAAAACGAAACCATAATCTCACAGCAATCTGAATAGGAAAAGGAAGCCAGTTAATAACGAGTCATGCTGTTATTCCTGAAAAATAAGAAAGCAGTTATTATGGTTTTTGCCTGTTACATGTTTCCATACTAGAGTTTTGAAAGCTCTGACATTAGTGTCATAATCTGGATCATTTTAACTCACAGTAAATACATTTTGCTTCCCTTGTTTGCTTAAAATACTGATTTGATATCCAACCACTTCACCTAAAATTCCACTTCCCAAAGTATACCAACTCATCATACAAATTGTTCCATGAAGATTAATCCTCACTCTGCTGGAGGTAGACACCTAATTTTGAACAGTTAAAGAATGTCATTTTGTCCTCTGAAGGGCACGACTGTTCTTAGCCCATTCTCCTCCTTTTACTTTCTGCTTTTCTTGTCACTGCAGCTGGCATTTAACCAAGATGCTGTTTCTGAATTGGCCCTTTCTTCCTTCCTTCCCCATGCTTTTTCTTTTCTCTTTCATTCTTTCTTCTGTCAGCCTCTCAGTATTGTCTGTGGGTTGATTGATGATGGTACAGAGGATGCTTATTGATCCTTCACTGAGGAGGAGTGAATGCTTCCATGCAATCTTGTGAGAAAGAGATATATGTTGGCATTTTAGTTATGTTGTAATGTTCTGTGAATGTAGTTGTCTTCTCTAACATGTTCCTATACATTCCCCAAGCACTTGTCACCCTGGTCAGCAGCTTCACCATATCCTACGCAACATGATAGTTGTATATTACATGACCATAACCAAGATTATTGTATTAAAAAAGTGAGTTGGGGTCATATTGCTAGATGTACAGAATTTAATTCTATCTCTTTTGCCTGTGTATTTTCTGTGCACTCTATCTGTGAACTCCTATTACTCGAGAAAAGTGTGATTCAAAGCAGCATTGGGAGGGAACAACTGAGTTATTTTTAAAACAGCAAGATCTTTCTATTTGTGACACCATATTTTCTCCTTTCCAGTGTTACTAAGAAATTCCTGACAATGGAGGTAAATGCAGGAATTATATATATATTTTTTAAGAAATAACAAAAAAACCCCAACCATTAACTATTTAGTGACCAAATGGTCTTCAACACTTCCTAGTTCTTCTTGCCAACACTCTTGTAGATTTGCCCCATGAAGATGGCGTAGTGAAATAGCTCACCAACAACAGTAGCTGCACAGGGTGGAGGTTTTTTTGTGTGTGTTTGTTTGTTGGTTTGGGTTTTTTTTTTTAATAAAATGTGTCAGCTCTTACTGCTCTTAACTTGTTTTGTGTGGTCTAGCCACGGAAAACCAATCTTAGTTTGCTCAATACTACTAAGAGTAAGGAGGAATCATACCTGACTGTAGTGTAGCAGTGTCAGAAATAGCTCTGTAACAGTTCTGGGTCTCCCACACTGTCTTTTACGCAGAGGCAGCTGTTCCTTATTTCCTTGTGAATAAAACCGGACACTAGAATAAAAAACTATTTTTGAAGAAAAATTTAGCTCCATGTGTATAACAATTGAACTATCTGCAATCTAACTATCCTTTTCTCTGCAGCCTTCTTGCTTTGTGTGTTGGAGTGGAGGCTGGTATAACACAATGTGTTGTTAACCTCAAATTCTTGTCTCTCTCTGATTATATCTAGCCAGATGTCTATATTGCATATGTACCTGCCTTTAAATTCTGTGAGTTATCTGAGGATTTTGGGGTCATCCTAAGAGTTCTTATCCTAGGTATGCAGAGGTAAATTGATTGACAAGCTTGTGAGTCCTTTGGGATGTGTGTCTGTACAGACATACTGTAGTTTCCCCATACCAGCAATATACTTAGCACAGTTTGAGAATCACTTATCTGTGAAATGTATTCTGATACTTTAAAGTTCAGGGAAATGGCAGGTGAAGCTAATTTGGAGACTATTCCTTGTGATTTTTAGCAACTAGTTAAATAAGAAAAGGTCAGAGCTGAGTACTCAGTGTTTACATCCTGAATATCCATAATGTAAAGGACAAAGGGGAGCAGAGAAACATCCTGCTAGGTGACTACTAGGATGAGGGAAACCTGAATTAGCAGATGGAGTGAGGACAGGGGAGACTAACCACTGAAAGAAATGCATTCCTGTTGGGAAGCAACTGGATAGATTTATGTAAGATGTGTTGTGTAGCTACAAACCTCCTCTTCCATCCTATAAAGGAAGCACCTATGATCACTTTTGTCAGAAGGTGTCTTAGGGGGGGACATGGTGGCTTATCTGTAGAAGCTCTGTAAAAGGCAGCATTACCTACAGACTGTCTACTAAATTTCTCTCTGTTTAAAAATCACCACAACTTTGTTTTTTCAACATGTGTTGTGTAGACGTTACCTAGTTCATGCATTTGTCTGTCACAGTGATTTAAAAGATCTGAAACTGACGAATTTGGATGTGTCACTTAAAGTCACTCAGTGAGATGAAAACAAGCAGGATAGAAGTCAGCAGTCAGTTAAATATTGGCAACTCTGCTGCCACGGAGCTCCCAGATTCTCATGCTGGTTTATACAGATGCAAAACACTCATAAATGTTTGTAACTGAAACAGAAATGACCCCCTCCAGCTGCCCCACCAAAAAAAATGAAACCAAACCAAAAGAAACCCACCACAAACAAAGAGGAAGTTGCCAAAGGCATTGCTTGTGTAGAAGAAAATATCTTTTTGCCTTTTGATGGATGAGATCTTATGGGCTTTGTCTAGATAGAACAGGGAATTACATTTCTAGTCATGACTGACACACATAGCCATGCATGTGTGCGTTGAAAGATTAGAAAGGCACAGGAGTTACAGAAGAAAAAGTAGGATGTGATCAGACAAGTAAAGGGAGTAGCACAATGAATATATGTACAGGTGATGAAATAGACAGCTTCAATTATTGGCTTTATCTTACTTTGATCTCTTGATTTGTAGTCATAGTAACATTTATTGAACACGTGCCATTGCTTCAGTTGGGAGGAACCAGTAAATCCAAACCAAAAGAATATCATCTCCTGTCACTGAGTTATAGAATCATAGAATGATTTGGGTTGGAAGGGACCTTTAAAGATCATCATGTTCCCTGCCATGGGCAGGGACATCTTCCACTAGATTAGGTTGCTCAAAGCCTCTGATCTTTAACATTTCCAGGGATGGTTCAAGCACAACTTCTCTGGGAAACCTGTTTGTGTCTCATCACCCTTGTTTCTTCATTATATCTAATCTAAATCTACCCTGTCTTGACTCCACATGGGGCGTATTTACATTCAATGGAGTCCTCTTCCTTTAGAACTAGTTGGGAAACTGTCACCTCTAAATTTGCCATGTCGTTTAAACTAGAAGAGATGGACAATATTCCAAATAGATATAAATATTTATTTACCCCAGAGGAGTGGGGAGATACAAAAATATTAAATTACATTTCAGACTTTCCAGTAAATCATGCTATAGTTTGTCTTTCTGGTAGAGACTTTTCTGTGATATTTTTTCTGTGCATATTCTACTTCTTTCATTTCCTTTCCTATAGCTTTTCTGATTTGACTTCCTCTTGCCTTTTCAGTTCTTTTTGTCCCTTTTGGCTGTGCCATTCCACCCACATCCTTCCTTTCTGTCTAAATCTGTTTCTGCAGATCTTGTAGCTCAGGTTGCTATTCTTTTTCTTAATCCTAAACCCTTACTCATTTTTCAGCCAGACCTCTTCTTTCAGTTCTTAGCCCTGATAACCATTCCCTGCCAGTTTCAATTAACAGTTTTTGTAGTTCATAGTTTTTTTTTTTTTCTGTAACCTGTTCCCTTTTGTGTGGTGTTTGTGACAAGTTCTCTCATTTGACTTGGCCAGGTTCTTGTTTTTTGTGGAAGGGTATTGGAAAAAAGTCACAGAGAGCCCGGAGGGGATGACCATCTTCTCAAACATGGTTTGGTTTAGTTTGATAACCTCCATTGTTTTTTACTTCCTAACTTGTGAAGATTTTAAAATTAAACCACTGGTGCCAAGAAAACTAGCAACCAATGAACCTAAGGAGGCTTAGTTTTTGTCAGCATAATAAATAAAAGTTATCTGAGGAGACACATGGCTTAGATTTGTGTGGTAAGAAAAACACTTTTCACAAACTCAGTTGTATTAAAACTATAGTGGCAAAGCCAAACCTCTTAATATAAATGTCTGAATATTTTATAATTCTCTCTGAACAAATTACTTGGTCCTTCACATTTCTAATAACAGTGGAAACCCCTCAGGAAAATGATATTCTCATAACATCTTCAGTAGCAAGGATCCTTTATTTGCTACATTAAACATGTAAAGTCCAATGTCTAATCTTCCCAGTCCCCTGAGGTATGTCAGACTTGGAATGAGTTTTCCTAGCATTCAAATCTACCTTAATGATCTGTCTCGAGGCTGTTTTGTTTGGGATTTGAGTGGGTTAATCATGGTGTTTAGATCAGAAATTGAACTTTTTAATAACAATATATGAGAAAGTTAATTGATTTTATTTTTTTTTTTACAGGGTTAAATGCAGTATATTTAGGATTCTTGCATTTGTGTTCTCAGAAGCATTAAAGAGTCCACTAACTTTAGAAATTCAGCATTATGGGCAGTTAATGGGTGGAAGATTTCTTCTTTGTTTATAAATTCTCTAGCTAATTTCATGAGGGCTTAGGAAATCGCTACTAATCTTGCAGTTAATTAGAGCAGCACTCTATAACCATACTGCTGCACCTACCCCGCCTTTCTCTTGCTGATACTCAATTGTAGTTAGTGTTGCTAGGAATAAAAAACTTTCTGCAGTACTGCTCCAGAATATGAAGCAACCGTCTGCCTGTCTCATCTCCTGGGGTTCTTGCACTGTTGCTCATCACTCAAGCATTAGAGTCTGTATCCACAGGTCCCTGGACAAAGTCCTTTTCACCATTCAGGGAACACAGAGAAACTGGAAGCTGGATGCAGGGGGCCAGAAGAGCAGGCATCTCAGGAGAAAAATTTCTGGCATTTGAATGCTGTGGCTTGACTCATGATCTGGGACTATCCCTTATTTTTGGCATATTCCCATGTGTGGATATATCCCTGTATCCATAGAAGCAGAAAGTATGTGGGTGTATGGGAAAAGTTGCACTGCAGTACCTGTGCTCTTAATGTAAGATTTTGTCTTCCCATCTCTCACGTGGCACATCTAGTAATCACCATGCCCCACAGCACTGTTCAGTACTGTCCACATCCTCATCCACACAGGGCTATTCAGAAAAGGTAGAAGACCCTTTATCCCTGAATGAAAGTGTCCACAATGACAATGAATGCCATTCATGTTAATTTTATGCCTTTGATTCATTGTAACTAACCCCATTTTGACCCTGTT
The DNA here is from genome assembly GCF_963082525.1 of Nesoenas mayeri. NCBI lineage: Eukaryota > Metazoa > Chordata > Aves > Columbiformes > Columbidae > Nesoenas > Nesoenas mayeri. Next base: position 60,629,487 of record NC_137541.1, on the reverse strand, counting down.
GCTCAGCATTGCCCCATATTTAGAATAAGCAACAATGCCATATTTTCAATTCCAGTATCAATCTCTAAGCATTATTATTTTTTTCTTTTTTTTACAAACAACAGCTAATGCGAAGCACTTTGAAAATCCTGTCTGTGTGATGCATTGTGTATACTTACTGTGGTTTATGATAAAAATGAAGTCTGAAAGACAAATAGGTCTTGCAAATAAACCAAACCAACCAACCAAAAAAACTCAAACAAAAAAATCTTTGGCAAGAAACATTTTAGCATAGACTCTAGTGTTACCCAGTAATGACTTAAAAGGTTTTTCAAACGAACATGAACCATATGTAAGGGAAATATTTGAGATGCACCTTATCCCTTAGCTAGCCATTGACACAAAAAATCATAGGTCATGCTAATTTGGGATTCCCAGGCAGCAAAACTGCACATCTTTTTAAGAACAAAGTCACCTAGCCCAGAATTCTAGAGCTGTTGTATGATCATAAAGAATAGATGTGACATAACTTAATCAAACCTGTTAATCATCACTCTTCTTCACTTATGTAGATGAAGCATATAAATGCCACTGCTAAGCTATCTATTGCATATTAGTGTTTCCTTTTCAGACATTTTTGTGGATTTTTTTCAGGATTCCAAATGTTTGTAAGGTCTTTCCCCTTTGGGCTGTCAGGAATGCTGATGGTTGAGGATTTCAATTCTATATCAACTGCATTGTTTCAGCAGCTCAAAGCTCCGGTCCCCATTAAGTGCACATACTCATCCACGAGGGAAGGAATCCAAGAGAAAAGATACAAAATCGGTGGTGACAGTTAATAAGCCAGTGGTGTAGCTCCCTAGTGCTCTGTAGCTATTGGAGGTGTAGTCGTGTCTGCTGCAATTCACATTTTAGTGCTGTAAATGAATTTAACAAATGCTTCTGTTAGTAAGGACTGCAGAGGGATCTGCTGAATTGAAACTAGATAGCCATTAAGTACTCTCTACAAAGAGCTTAAGGGTCTCCTGTCAGAGCAGGTTAAGCAATAATAAACACTAAGCAAAGAGAATCAGTCAGTAACCCAGAGCGTCGGAGCGCGTAAAGTGAACCTCATGGTTGACCCTCATTCCACTCGCTTGTCTCTGACTCTCTGTTCTGTAATGAAAAAACACGAGAGTTTGCAATGAGCACTGTTCCCTTCTGGCCTTTCTGAAAATGAGCAGGTGGATTGACATCACTGTTAGATGTCAGTGTTGTATCAGAAGAAGCACAAGCTCTTCCTTTCTTCCTTAGCCTGCCTACCACTTCTTTATTTTCTTGTTACTCCTTCCAGCATTTTTTTTCTCTGCTTTGGGTTTTCCCAGGTTCATAGATATTCTGCTGTTCAAATTGCTTTCCAAACATGATGCTGGCAGCATTGCTGAGCATCTCCAGAGCCATGTGATGGTCTCTGAGGCCTGTAGTGACCTCAACTGCTGTAGGCGCTCCCCTACTCTCCTCCCTGAGACCACTGAGCTTGTCTTTGTGCTTCCAGCCTTGGTTGTTCACAAGAATAAAAATAATGTTCCCCATTATCTTTTAGCACTGTTTTGTTCTTTTATCAGAATGAAGAATTTTGTGGTAGATAATCATCTCACCCTCTTAATCTCAAAAATGTTAGTGACTTTATGTTGCTTCTTGTTATTCCTTTACTGAAATTGTTTATGTGTTGATATTCTTCTCTCCTTCTGGAATGCTTCATATGAGGATTTAACTCTCTTTCCTGCTTCTTTTCTACTTTTTGGGGCCATTTTTTGATTAAAGAACCTCCAGGGAGGAAAAAAAGAACTTCATTCAGTGACTCAGTTTTAGAAAACCAGATACTCGAGAGTTTTCACTTGCTTCCTGTTTTATTTAATGACATGTGAGTAGGTAGCTGTCTTAGTACTTTACTTGTGGACTCACATATACTGTTTTTATCTTTTATTCTCTTTGTGGGTTTGTTTGGGGATTTTTACTTGGCTGTAAGAACAGAATGTTTGTGGAAACCTAAATCCCCTGTTATTTTAAATGCTACCCTCAGCTGAGGAGATGTATTTTTACACATTCTCTTTTTTTTCTCTGAGAAAATATGGAGATATTATGTCAATTTTGTGTCTAGGTGGAATAATGTCTGTTTTGGTTGGAAAGCAGCCTTACATCAAAATAACATGGTGCTGGACAGTTTTCTCTGAAATCAGACTGTGGCTTTCATTACTTTAAGTCATCTTTATAGACTTCTAAGAGTTCTGAAAATGAAATATCACTCTTTTATTTCAATGCATAAGAGCACTTCCCTAAACTCTTATTCTGGGGAATGTTCCTTTATTTGCAGTTAATAACTGATGTTGACATCAGACAATGAAGTACACAATTTACCCGAATCTGTTTTGGCTTCTTTGATATGAAAGACTGTTGAAAATAAAAATCTTTGATAATTATGAATGGGTGAAACTAATGATGAATAATATATTCCTGCTTTTAAATGACTGCTAAGATTTAGGTAGCAGAAAGCTTTTGAAAGGACATTTAAAAACCAAACCCGAAGCATACTGCAAATCTTTTAACATTCAAGAGACTTGAGTTAAAGAGACTTTTCTTTGGTTTTGATTTTTCAGCCATTCCCCTAGGAATTATAGTTGTAAGAGGAGATTGTGACTTGGAGACCTGTCGTATGTACATTGACCGTCTACAAGAGGTGAGGATTTTTGTGAATTCAGCTATCATTTATTAATCTATGTTATGCTTTTTTCAGTTCTGAATGCAGAGATCTAATAGTTGCAACAAACATATATTAACAGTATTGCAATGTGCCTACCAATGAAAACAAAACTTTAGAGCTATGATGTAATACTAAAAGCAGGAGAAGCACTGAAAAATATTTCTAAACAGGAAATGAGAAGTCATACTGGCTCCTTTTAGATAATAACAGAATTGACATGGATGGATGTGTTTACTTCTCCTTGAATTGGAATGGAATACCATGACTTTCCACACATTTTTCTGAAATTACACAAATTATTGATTAGGAAGTGCATTATATAAGGATAAACTTTGTGGTATTTGAGTGGGTCTAATTGTGCAAAGTCCTTCTCTAACACTGTCATGGATACACCAATAAACAGTACAAATATCGTCTAGATATTTCCAAATACACAGAAATACATGCTTATGCAGCTAATAATAATGTTACTCTTATTGTCTTGAACACCTTGCATCACAAGAGTTCATTCTACAATAGAGTCTGGGAAAGGGAAACTCCAAATGCACCATTACCTGAATAATTTTAAATGTGTATTCCTTTAGTGATAGAACTAATGGATTTTCATTCATGTGCTGTCTCTGACTGATGTCTTTCAACGTTTACAAGTGTGAGGACACTATGTGGGTTTCTAAATAGGTTGTCCACATTCCCAGGAGCTATGAACCTCATCATCTCATTGAACTCCTTGGGAGCCGCTGGCTTACTGTGGTTTTGAAACTCTGCACTCACAGCCTGAATATAGGTCTCAGCATCTCGTTATAGGCTTTCACTATTTTTTGCATTTTGGCCAGAATTCCCTTCAGCAAATGCATTCTGACCTGAGGTGTGGCTATTATTATCAGATATAAAAATCATATTGTGTAAGGTGATGCATATTTGAGGTATCTGGTGATGAAAAATTACAATTAAATATTTGTGATGATATTCTCAGCAAGTTATAAATGCAATATACTCAGCTCAGGCAACTTAATATGGCCAGTATTAGGTGACAAGTAGTTGTACAGCCCTGGAGGAAGCACAACTAGAAGTTCTGGTTGAATTACCCACAGTGTTTGTGGATGAGCTGTATTTCTACAACCTATTGCTGGGTTTGTACTACTGGTTTTTTGTCTGCTTGATTTGGCTCAGACCCATTTGCTGGGACTGGAGGTGCCAAGGCTTTCTGCACTCTGCCAACTTGCATGCCAGCTGGGGAGCTATGGTCTGTAGGCCAGGCTTTTTGGTAGGCTATGTCATGAGCTAAAACCAGTTGACAAAATCTCTGTTAAAATAAACTAGGTTTCTGAACCCTGCTAAATATCAGGGTAGTTCTGATATGACCTCCCTGAAATGAGGCTGTCCTAAAAAAGGTAAAACTGCAAGTGGTTTTCTTTAGTGTATCAATTACTCAGAAATATTTGAAAAAAAAGTACATGAACTTGAACATATTTTCTTCTATTTTATTGTCAATATTCTAAATTTAGATAGTTTTCATGGAACAAATAGGTCTATGATGTGGTAAATATGATAATATCTATATTTTTGAAACTATTTTTTGACTGAATGCATGCAAATCGAAACTTTGAGTGAGCTTTCCATGTCTATTCTCTGGTGTTTGTTCCATAAACTTAAAAGTAGTGAGAAATACAAAATTATTTTTGTTTGCCCAACCACCCCAGATAGTAGAACCACAAACAGCTCTTGTTGCTTTAATTTTCTTCATCATCAGTGTGTCTTTCATCCTCCTACTAGGATCTACAGTCGGTAACTTCTACTACACAGAGGGTTCATTACCAGGTAAGATAAGCTTTCCTTTTAGTATCAGAACAAAGACAAGCTTAACAATGGGGACTGCAGTCTCTGCATTTGAACCTAGGTTTTCTTTTTTTAAATACCTGTGTGTTAGATGAATTTCTGATTATCATTTACCCTCAAATGTTGGAGGTTCATTGTGCTTTCCCTGGGACAATCTTTTTCCTTGCAAAACTTGTGGAATCATCTTTAAAATTAACACAGAATGACGACGTGAGTGGTATAACAATAGCAGTGCCTTGAAGTGAATGAGAGAATGTGTCCTTTAGGACAAAGGACAAAAGTAAAATTGTTTATCCATCTGAGAAACTGAACAATAACATGTTATATTTCATAGCTGTAGTAATAAAGTCTGTCATTGAGAAAAAAGGTGTGCTAGCAGGCCTAACCTCTTAATAATTCTGTGCACCAGAGTCATCTACCTTTAGTTTAACATAATTTTCAGTGTAGATTTTTAATCCATCCTGGGCACAAATCTATCTTTTGTATGTGACAAAGAGGTTCTAGTTTTAGGTGGCTAGTCTTTAAAATTGGTTTCTTTGTGTATTTTACAACTTTAATGTACGATTTACACAATAAAGAACTTGGTTTTACAGTTGGAAGTGTTGTTCAAGAATGCATATTTCTCTCAGTAAAATATTGCACTGCACAGTGCTTAAATTGGGAGTAAATAACTCAGACTAACTCTGCTGACTCCTGAGCTGACCTAACATCAGCATAGAGACTTCACATAACCAATGGTCAGTTGACGCAGCCCCTAAGATCACAAGACAAGTGTGTATGGTGTTGATAACCTTGTATTAGATTTAACAATATAAGTCTTGTTGGATCAGCAGGAATGAGTTCACTGAGAAAGTAAACAGTGATCCAGCTGGTGGGAACCCATTGTAGTCCAGTTGTAGATAATTTCTTAATGATTACCTGGGTGACACAGAATTCCAGTTTGGCAAGAACGCCTGTAAACACGCTGAATGCAAAAATACATTATGACAAAATGCAATTTGGCATGTTTTCCTGGAGTTCTCTTCTTCAAGCCAGTTCATGGTTTGTTTCTGCATTCCCCTGTCCAATTTTAACCTTATATTTTTGACATTTCTATCAATCATTGCCTTTGAATTGAGTTTTAGAGTAGTGCTAGTGTCTTGCAAATTGGCTAAAAAGCCAGCATGTATTATTCTGTTCCACTCATTATAAATTAACCTAAGTGACTGCTGACTGCTCTATGTGTAGGAAAATGCCTGAGGTAAAATGAAGAATTAAATCTGCGTGTATGAGGAGGGCCAACAGAGAATATGAAATGTCAGAAATCAACCCCGTATTTGGCTCTAACCTCTGCACTTATAGCAGTATATAAATTAATTGCCTAGCCATCTCCTCTAGTGCACATCAGTGTGAAATTGCTATAAATTTTTTATGATACTACATTTTGAATGCACTCCCCTCTGTGTTTTGTCTTCAGTACTTGTTTATGTGGATTCTTCAACCATTGATTTATTCTCAGTGGGTCATTTCTATAAACTGTCTTGTTAGGTTAATTTGAGGTTTGTTTAATATTTTTGGTATCCCTCTGCATATTACAGAAAGAGAGAAAAGCAGGAGATAAAGGGCATGAATAAGATATTTGAGTTGGTGGAACTGTCTTCTTAATAAGGTGTCACGGGTACTTTTAGGTCTCATAAATGCTGTGCTCTTGCATGATTCTTCTGCAGTTCAAAACATGAGGAGTGAGCAGAAACATCAGCAAGCCAGGTGCAAATGAGAAAATTATGCTATAGTTGTTTTTCATTCAGTTTTGTTTCTCTAATGAGTTTAATGGTTATAAAATATCATTCTCGTAGGCCTGAGAATTCCCAAGCAAGTTCTGTAGTTGAAGCATAATGAGGTCTTGGAAAGAACATACCACAATATGTGATTTGAATTTGCATTTACCAGCATTATCCTATTTTCATTTTCCCAGCATTATGTACTCTGCTGGGTCTATGAATTTTTACCCATGTCTCCTCTTCATACCATCTACTTTTTTTAGTACACACCATTATCTTCCTTCTGTCCTTTGTATCCTAGTCCTTACCTTTTTGCAAATAATGGACTAAATATTTACATGCATAAAGCTTTCTGCATGTAAATACATAAACATTGGCAAACCTTGCAGATTTCAGAAAACCCTTAACTCTCCCAGATGCACCTCAGTTGTGATACAAGCAAACCTAAGCATCCCCAAACTCCACAAACCCATATTATAGAAAGGTATAGGTGTATTTTAAAACTGATGCTTAAACCACTGAGATATGTAATTTTGTTCCCATATGCAGAAACAGTTCACTTTATGGAATGTTGTCTTCATCTCTACTGTTATGCACAGAGGCTAGAGACAAAAACCTGTACATGAGAGCGAGGTTTATGGGGCCAAACAAAATCGTTGAGTCTGAATATGGGAGAGAATTCAGGCTGTTTTATTTTCATCAAGTTGGCTATAGATGCAGGCATCGTGCATCGGAAGATATATGTGTATATATATGTATTTTTTTTTTTCAGTCAAGCAAAATCTGTAAGTTGCTGCAGTGACATTTCAGACAAGATCTCTTGCTGGGGCTGTAGCCAAACTATAGGGGACTGAGGAGTCAACATATGAGTTTTCTGGAGCAGTCTTTGCTTTTCTGTTGTGGATAACCAGAAATGAAAGGCAATAATAGATGGCCCCAGTTAATCTCAGAGGCAGAAGCTAATAAGATGAATCTTGCAAAAGCTATCATGATACCAAATTAAATTAATAACATTTTGTAGCAGCATCATGCCAGCCACTGATATACATTCACTTGGCTCAGAAATGAGTGTCCATCAAAATGCAAAATGGTAATCATCATCAGAGATGCTTGAAAACAACACATAGTGCATGCAGGCAGCCTGCTGACCAGGAGACTGAGGAAGCCAAGAAGTTTGGTATATCTATAAAACCTCAGTGTGACATATTTTTTTCTCAAGTGGCTGGAGAAGTGTCAGATAACTTTACGTAAACTGAAGAGCAATGTCTGGCTCTTAATATATGAGGGCATTACTTGCTCTGTAATCAGCTTGGAAATTGTTTTACCCAGTCAGACTGAAATGACAAGTTCCTTCGGCATTCTTTGAGATATTCCCTAGGTTGAAGAAAGGACACTGCTTCTTCCTTGTTATCTTCTTGACACCCTGCTGGGCAGTCTGGGGAACTGAACTGATGAAACTCTCATTTTTCTGTCGATATATTCTTTATTTTTTTGTTAACTATTTCTCACATGTGGCTACCCACATAAGAAATTTTAGAAATGTGCCATTTCACAAAACAGTAAGATAAGCTCCTGAGAAATATCTGTTACTTCTAGGTTTTCTTAATGATATAAACACTAGGCAGTAAACACAGAGAAAAATATAGAGGAAACTATGAACCTTTGAGAAACTGTATGAATGTCGAGATGCATTTGACATGTTTGATATACTGTAAACTATTATTTTGTGCTGGTATTTCTGCGCTTTTCACCTTGTATACAGAGCAGCCTCTCTTTCCTCCTTCAAACTATGCATATGGTGCCAGCTGCTTGAGGGGATGGTGGGTTTTGTGTCACATGGAGTCTCTCACTTAGGCTGGATGCTGGATGCCTTTTAGAAAGGTCTGCTGTAGTGTGGACTGGAGCAGTGGATTTCTGTGTTATGCTAGGGGTTAAGTGTTCATAGCCTTGTTGCCCCTTCTGGCTGAAAACCCATAGTTGTTGGAAATCTCTTTTTGGAACTTGCTTTTTAAGTCAGACTGTACTTTCTGGTGCTGGACCTCCAAGCAACTACTGACCTATTATAGCTGTATAATTACCAATATAAAAATTGTTTGTCATGCATCCTGCTGTTGAGGAAGGTCCTGGGCTCCTATGTGATATTATGAGAAGCTGCAGTGAAATATCATTGTGTTCTGGTCTCTTTTCACCAATCTATTCCCATGTTAAGTGTATATGTACATACATGTTATTACTATTCTGTGCTTTCCGTGTACAACACCACTTTTCTCAAAGGTACCTTTCTTCTCCATTGCTTCTACTTTTTGTTTTCTTGACTTGTGATTTGGTATATCACTGTAGCCTGTTTTCTGAAGGAAGAATAGAGCCAGTATGTGCCTGAATTTACATCATTTGCAGAAGTGCTGATTTTACTGCTTATGATGTAAATAAGGACAGAATCTGGCTCTATACAAATTCCAGGTGTGTGCTGATCACTGGATCACTGCTGTTGTGTTTTGCCCTGTGCAAATCTATTTGTGTTTAAATGTTGTGTCCTAGTGGCTTTAGGAAGATGGCTGGCCATCCACTGGCAGCACAGAGCAAAGCCGTGATCACCTTTTGCTTTCTGAGATCTGTTTTGCCTCTCCAGCTCAGCGAGAGCTGACTAAGCAAGGGGCAGCATGTTTGACTCCTTGGTGAGTGTAGGTCATGAAGGAGGCCTTCATTCCTCCCTGGTCATTTGGTTCAGTTCCTGAAATAATGTCCATTTGCTCCTAAAGAGACTGTCTTTTTAGCCAGAATGGAAAGATGTTGATATAGGATGTCTGTCTGCTTGGCCAGCAGTGGTCCTCAGGTCTGTGCTCTCTGTATTTTGGGTGCAGAGAATAACATTTTTTATTTTTTACCCTGATGTGCATTTGGGACATGCCAGGGACAGGCAAAGCAGGCGATTGCTTTGAGTGGCTGATCAGTACAAGTGGGAAAGAGTGTAAAAATACTGAGGTAGAATAAACGTGACAGGTACACAAGAAGCAAACTTTCCCAAGTGTTCCTGCTCCAGCAGGGGGATTGGACCAGATGATCTTTTGAGGTCCCTTAGAATCCCTAACATTCTGTGATTCTGAGATTCATGATTAGAGTTCATGGCTGCTGTTTTATACTGATGTGTATCTTTGATATCTTTCATCTCTCCCTATTCCTGTGTCCCCACAAATGAGGGAGGCTGACAAAGCTGTTTCTGATGCAAAGCTTTTTGGTGCTGTTGAGCTGAAGGGAAGGGGACAGCTGTGGCTGAAGCTGTGTCAGTTTGCTCGCTTCTGTGTTACAGTCAAACCCTGATGTCAGTGAGGAGCAAATACAGTGAGTTTGGGCTATGTACGTTTTGCCCATTGTGCAATGCCAGTAGAACAAAATGAAAATAATTCCTTTTAGAGAAAAAAAGACAGTTTGCTATTTTTTAAATGTCATTTCCCTGCCCTATCCAGGACCAGGAAAGCTCCTTCCCCAGAGTACTTTCTGTTCAGAGGCTCTCTCCTAGATGGTGCTTCCTAGATGGTAAGTGGATCTCCCTTCTCTTGTGCCTAGCATGCTGCCTGTTTCTGCTGTGCATGTGAAGGATATTGCATCTGAAAATGTTACTAGGGGACGGTAACCATTCCTTCTTGTTACACTGAGCAGGTAATAAAGGAGCTGAGTGTCTCTTTTTTCCCTCTGAAAAATGGAAGAGGCCCTTTTTCTAGCAACCAGAATGTCTGCTTTAGCTCTGTCACCCCAAGGAGACGTGTTCTTCTAAGAGTGTTTAAAGGTTTGGTTTATTAGAGTCTGCTGTGATGAGCAGCACTCACTCCATGGCAGTGCCTGGACTCAGCTGGTCGGGGCAACGCACTGCTGCTGGTACTGCTGTGTTCTTCACTGTGGCTTCTCTCTAAGTACTATAGTGTTTAGACACTACAGTGGGTGATGGAAATGTACCTCCCTTTCCCTGATAGACTGCACTTCATGTAACACCCTGTAGAGCTGTACTTGTACCTGACCCTGACTTTGTCAAAGCAGATGCCTTATCTGGGCTTTAGATCAGGCTCCAGAGCACTGGAATTAGCAGCTAAAGTGGATGGCATCTGCTTTTGCAAAAGCTTCAGCATGGGGAGACTGAAATTTGTATTGCTCTAAACAAAAACAATTTTTCCATGGCAATTTCTAATCAGTCTTCTCTGTTTCTCGTGAGGGAATTGATTAAAAAAACCCAAAACAAAACAAAAAAAAAACTCAGAAAAAACAAACAAACAAACAAAAAAAACCCCAAACCATTTTGAGAATCTATTTGTTTTTTGGAGAAAGCTGGGTGGGTAGATGCATTCAGTTTTTGTCTTTAGGTATTTGATATTTCCTTGCAGTGGCAAAACCTACAATGCTACAACAGTCTGCTCTTGTGTCAAAACTCCAGAATGAACCAATCTGATTTCACTGGGCAAACTAAATGCAAAGGAGAAACAAAATAAAATGCGTCTGATGGAGCACATCATAGGTGATTAAATAATTCTGGGTTTAGTAATATAAATTACTTAGCAGTTACAAGATTCACATGAGGTGCTTTATTTAGTGAATCTCTCCTATTTTCATGTGTTTTTCATGAGTAGCATAAATTTTCTTTGAGCATATTGGTAATTCAGGGTGAATATCTGTGGCCACGCATTTGATTTACAAAAAGCTCCCAAGCATGTTATTGTTCTTTAGGTTCAAAATTTGAATTAATCCTATTAGACCCATCAATTTCATTATATGCTTGCTATACTCTCATTGGAACAATGCAGCTTTTTCTGTCATATGTTTTAATGTGATCAGTTCTTCTATAAGCCTGGAATCCATTTTATACATTTTAAAATATTTATTTCAAGTTAATAATTTCAGTGAATATTGTTTTATTAAGCCTCACCTTTAAATTCACCATTTAATAGGATAGGAATATGGACATAATGAATGAATCAGATTATGTTGTTGTGAAAACACTGCGACTTCACTGACACGGAGTGGTGGTGACATTAGCTCAGCCCGTCCTGTCCATACAGTTCTGTCTAAGACCGTTTTCTTCACTGCGGCTCTGTTGTTTCTCTGTCTTGCAGCAACTTCTGCTGATCGTTTTTACCGCATTGACAGATCTCAGGTAAATCTTTATTTGGCTGCCATTTCTATAGATTTTTTTTTTTTTTTAAAGCTCTGTGAAATGCAGCTTAAAACGAATTATCTGCCATTCCTCCTGTGTGTTCTAAAATGTCTAATGAAAAGTAGCAAAAAATCCTGGGCCATTTTTTAGTTAATGTAATTCACGTCATTTCACTGAAGTTTTATATCTGCTGACCATCTGCCCTTCTGTTTACTACCAGTCTGATGTACAGATCAGAATTTTCTACATTTGTCATCCTTATCAAGCCTTACTAAGGACATCTGTGTTGAACCAGAGTATTTATTTTTTCAGTGATGCTTTTAGTCACGAGAAGTCTTGATCCTGTATGTGTGTGACATGGAACAGCTATGGAAATCAAGGTGATTTACAAGTTGAGAATTACAAACAGACCTTTGTCAAATATTCCCAAGGAACTCTAACCCAGCATGTAGCTTTGTTGGATTCAAACCTGTAGTATAGATTTAACAATCCAAATATATTTTCTAAAAGACACATTGAAAATTTTTGGAGAGCTTTTAGTGTTTCTCATTTGTAGCCAGAACAGGCCAATCAGTGGCTCAAGCATTAAGTGCAAACTGTTGATTTCACACAGTGGTCATTTGTACCTGGTCCCCCTGAGAACTGTGTTGGCTGTTTCTGAACACTGGAACATGTGACTGTTTCCCAGCAAAAGCATCTGGTGGTTTAGTTCAAACAGAAGGAGCTATGGCTTTAGTTCAGATGTCCAAGGTGCAGTGTCTGCATGTAGCCACCATGCAACTTTTTTTTGCACAGTCATATAAATGATTTCACGAAGTTGTCCTTCAACATTTGGAAAGCAAGGGTGAAGAAGATGCTGCTACAGGTTAAACTAGGCAATGTGACTCTGGCCTTTTCTGCATTTCTCTAATATTTGACTCTATACAAATGGTGATCTTTCCCTCCTGCTCACTTGCCCTGTGTTTTTGTGGGGAAAAGGTCAACACTGCGTGATGGTGCCAGCTCACAAATGGTGGGAAGTTTTCCTGTCTACTTGTGTAGACAGGCCTACTCACACTTGGTGGCTTTTGAAGGATGAGCCCTCAGTATCAATAACAGAAAAGAAGAACTGAGAAAGAGACCTTTGGTAACAGAGATGTGAAACCAGACTGTACAAGCAGTAGAGGTGTGGGAGAGTACCCCCAAACAATGAAAATTTCTGTCAGCCATCATCAGAGGGCAGACCTTAGGTGTTGGTCCTCATTTTGAAATGCATACCTCAACATTTTGGGTAGATCTTTAGTTTTTAGCTGAATGACATAGAGTCACTGAGTAGAAGCCTTCTAAGTGTTGCTGTGAGTGTGAAGCTTGCTGGTTGGGAATCTTGTTTTGCTTGAAAATGATGAAGTATTTATTGATGGCTTCAGTGGAATTTGTTTTAGTGTATGTTTATGTGTGTGCACTTAAATACACAGGCAGAGTCCCAGGAATGCTCTTCAGAGACCCTGATGTGCAGCCAGCTTTCCTATAGCCAGCTGGGTGCTCTGAGAGACCAGTGATGCTACAGGTTCATTATTTGTTCCTTGTATTGCTCCAACAGGAACATTTGCACTTTGTGACAGAAATTTCGCAGGACGAGATTTTTATTCTGGACCCAGAGCTGATAATGTCACAGCAGGTGGGGACACCACCGGGAATGCCTGATCTGGTAGTGGAGCAGGCCTCTGGGTAAGTGGTGCTGGGATCTGGCTTTCACCAGCCATATTAGAGTTGGGCATCTATTTGTTGGTCCCCTTTTCTGAAGGACTGAGAGATGTGGGAGAGCAGATCTTACATGGGGAGGTGGGGACAGGATCACATACAGCCATGGTAATGACACAAGGACAGTGGAATAACAGCTATTCCATTAGGAATCCTGGAGCATGTAGCAGGACTAATGGTCTTTGGCACCTTCCAACATCCTCACAGCCCCTGACTATATTGGCCCCATTACAAATATATATCAGTCGAGTTACAAACCCTATCGCTGCCTCATCAGGGCTCTGACACCACTGTGTAAGGCCCTAAAGCCCTTTGTGCCTAAGAATAATGGTGAAGTGTCTCTGTTTCTTCTCATCCTATGGGCAGACCAGGAATGCTTCTAGTCATCTTCAGGAACAGTCTTGTACTCATAGTGAATTGAGCTATTTTAGCTTGCTACAGACTGAAAAATGCCAGGAACCAGTAGGCATAAGACAGCTTCAAATGGAGCACGCAACGTAATTTCTGAGGGGTGAATGCCTTTCTATTCCTTCTTTCTTCCCTAGAATATCAGATCGGTGGAACCCTGCAGTTCGAAAGAGGATGCTGAGCGACAGTGGCCTCGGCAAGATTTCCCCACACTACGAGGTACCTGACAAACAAAAGGACGCCAGCCAGACACACATGCTGCAGTAAGAGCCCTCTGCATTTCTCTGCTTGATGATGCACTGTCACCATCACCACAGACAACTTGTAGTGGCTCCTTTAAGCTTAGTGAATTGTTCTGACATGCTGAAATTACAGAAGTCCTTTTCCTTCTTCTCTTTTGCTCATCCCTTCTGTTTCTTCCTCTTTCTCTATTATTATATGTTTTGGTTTGGTTTGTTTTGGTTTGTTTTGTTTTGTTTTGTTTTTGTTTTGTTTTTTCCTTTGTAGCACCCTGCACTCTTGATAAACTTAGATCCAATTTCCAAAAGTAAAGTAAGTAAATACATTATTTTTGATGCTTGAAGTTCCAGCTAAGAGACCCTTCATGGCAAATGGTTATGAGAAAAACCAAAAGACTCATACTTAAGGTATCTCTGATGCAATGTGACAAAGCAGAAACCTCTACAATTGCTGCTTACTTGCAAAGATGTAGTCAATAGTTTTTGTATCATCTTGAGCCAGAGATACTGTTGTCACTATAGTATGACTAAACAGTGTTTCTTTCACTGATAGTTTCCCCATGTAAGAGATTTCCACCACAGCAATCCTATTTCCCATGTTCAGATGTGTGTAAGAGCATCTCTTCTTCCTCTTGCCTATTTTAGAAGTGGTTCTCAGCTTTTTAATCCTTTCACTTTAGATTTTCAAAACCATCAGTAGAACCATAATCTCTACCAAAGTTTAGATGGGAAGCACCTGCCTGAACTCTGTTGCTGGCTTTGAAAAATTCTAGTGTTTTGGGGACGTTTTTCTCCCCAAGTACATAATGTATAATTTTATACATCACTTCTGCTTGATGTTTCTAGTTCTAATGTATCTGGATCCTTATGGATGGGTTTTGAAACTTAGTATAGAAAAACTAGAAATAACAACCATGTGGTCCTTGTTTCAGTTTGTCTTTTTGTCTTGGATGTGTGTGGAAGGTGGCTGTAAGGTGCCTGCCAGGCACTGCTCCAGGGCAGATACAAAGTGGATGGGAAGCTGCATAGCTGTGTGGCTACAAACTAGAAATTTCCCAGCAAACTGGAAACTCTTGGCAGGAGAAGGAGATGTCATGGTAAGAAAGGGTGATCTTGGTAGCGTTGCCAGGAGATATTCTCCTGTTTTTCTCCTGTTACCGGGGGGACTCTGTATCAGTTCTTGTTTTTATGCTCTTTGCAGTGTGAAGGATGGTGAAATCGGGTTCAGTTTTCCACAGACTGGAATGGCAGGCCCAAAATTTGAAGCTGGCAAAGCTGGGAGAAAAATGATGCTGAGGCATCGTGGCAGCATGGAGAGATGGTTACAACATGTGGACTAACTTTTAATTGATAAGAGAAAAGATTTTGTTTACACCAGCATAACTGCAAATATTTGCTTAGCCAAAACACTTCTTTTGGTAGATTTATTAATTACCAGCAAAGTCAGTAGCACTGCCCAGACTGAAATGTACCTGTCACTGTCTAGTGTAAGGAACTGTTTTCCTTATAGCTTCTCTAAACTTTAATTGTTTTGGTTGAAATATTTCATGGTAAGAGTCAATCTTTGATTCTTTTTTCTTATAGTTAAAAGAGTCAGTTTTTTCCAAAGACGAGATTTGTGGGAAATGTATTGCTTTAAATATCTTATTTTAAATATATGAATCCAGCAGTTATTCCCCGAAACATTTTAGTGCTGGTAGTGGAATGAGATTCGTTGGAATGAAGTTTTGGACATTTGACATTAAATAAAGTGTCACCATCATACCAGAGGGATGCCCTTTGCTGTCTTGAGAAAAATACTACTGAGTTTGCCCTTCTGATGAGGTTGTTCATGCACTTTGGAGACATCTTAGATTTAAGAGCGTTGCTTTAAGGAGTTTCTGTCTGCACATGCTGACAGAGTTTTGCCACTCTGTGGTTAACCCTGGTTGCAAGTCTGCCCACTGGCTTGAGGGAAGGTGGCTGTGCTGCTCACCAACTGGTCTCCAGTAACAAGGAGAAGAGGGGAGCCGCAGTTGTGGTCGAACGGAGATGGGTCAGGAAAAGGTGTATGGAGAAGCAGGGAAAAGAAGTTGCAAGAGCCAGAGGAGCAGAAGCAAAAAGGGAGTCTTGTGCAGGAGCTTGGGGAGCAGGGTTAGGGAATAGGAGCTGGCAGTTAGGAGCATGTGGGACATACAGATGTCTGGGAAATCAGCATGGGAATAACAAAAAGGAGGAGGACATGGAATGCAGATAGGTAAAAGGTGAACGGTTGAATGCTGCACTGGAGGACTGGCTTCTCCCCTCCATTTCCCTGAGAGAATTTCTGAATGAAACAGATTTACACCAAACTTTTCACAAATGGCCAGTAACAATGGGCTCCTCAGTCTATGCATGTCCACTGTGAAGCAGGCTCGGTTTCTGAGAGGCCATTACAAGGAGACTTTGAAAGAGAGTGAAGGGCTGGAAACTGAGAAATAGGCTTTCTGTGTGCCTCAGGTTTTATTACTAAAATTAATGGAAAGTTAGTGCCTTCCTTCCTTCTGACTCTCATTTTCCCAGCTGCAGAATACAGATTATATTGCAGCCTCACCTTTGAGGAACACAGTGAGGGTAAATTTAATGGTCATAAGAAACTTTGATACTGTGGGTAGACTATCTCAGAGATGCTTAGGAGAAAATAATTTTACATTCTGTGCACCATTTTTGTAGTGTGGAATAAAAAAATCCTGAGGCTGTGCACTGCATATACAAAATACAAAAGGATATCAAGCAGGTCTCTACTTAAACACTGAGGCAAGAATCCAGTAGAAAAAATAGCAAGTGGCAATGTGATTAAAGTTGTTTAAAAATCCTTCAGTGCAACAGTGCTGGAATATCATGCTTAGATGACAGGAGGTCTGGTGTTTCCAAGCTTCAGGTTCTTGACTTTGCAACCTAAAAAATCTTTCTAAGCTGGCACTTTAAAAAAAAACCTTAGAAAATACTGTGATATTTTGGCATCTGAAGTATCTCACAGGTTCTTTATAGAGGCTTGTCCCTTCAGAAATTATTTTTCAAATAAAACCTGTGGAAAAGATTTTAGCAAAGCCCCAAAAAAGGAATATGGGAGAGCATGTTGCTCCTGTATATGGAGTGTTTTACATCTAGTCTGAAATACTGTGCAGCACTTCCAGCTCAAAGTGCAGTATCCTATTGCCTGTCACTAGGGCAAGTAACAGGGGACCTGCTGTGATTGGAAGTGTCATCAGTTGACCCATTGGGGCTGTTCTCTCAATGGTCATTTTTCTCTCAAACAGGGCTTTGGAGTGACTCTCCTCAGATTACACCACAACTGGTCATAGTATGGCTGCAGGCTGCTTAGAATGTCTCTGGCTTTGTTATATATACATAACTATATGCATATACATATATAAATAACCTTATCAAGATGAAGTAGTTGTTTCTGAGAAGTGAGGAGTGTAGCTAAAAAGACAAAATATGCAAATAGAGACATCTCTTAAGTTACTTCAATCAATGAAAGTAGAGAAGAGAATATGTGGTCTAAAAATAATTATGATGTTTGGTGTTGCTTTTGATAATAACCTGTTGGGGTAAAGAGTAATTTGAATGTAAAGATTTTGATGTAGGGGTTTTTCTCAGAGAAAATTATTTATGCTTTTGCTTTTAATTAAGTGACCTTCACGTTTGTTAATTTTCAGGTGACACTTGATTGATGGTATTTCATGTTTTGTTCTATCTCTGATGGCTCTTTATGTGACCGATGTGTCGAGTAGGCAGGATATGAAACAGCATCTTAATGTAGTAACAGGGAGCTGGGACAGATTGTAGCCTAATAGAAACATCAAATCAGTGTGAGTAGTGCATACAAAAAACAACAAGAAGAAAATTACTTGGACTTGATCTTGAAAAAAACACTAAGTATTCTGGGCTGACTCCACTGAAACATGTAATTGGACTCTTCATTTGAACATGTGTGGGTTCATCATTCTGATTTATCTTGTCATCAAATGGTGTAGTGAGATGGGGATGACCACTCCTTCATAGCCTGCTGTAAGCATACGTTATTTACCATGTACAGGTAATTCTCTTCCTAGTTACGTGTTTGTCATCCTATCACGTGATGAGAACTGAAAAAGTGAATAAAATAAAAGCGACAACAGTACACAAAAATGAAAAGGTGACTATACCTTGGTGGAATTTTAATCTTCATCTTTCCATTGAAGTCATTATTTTTCCCATTGTTTCGGGCAGTAACAACCACTCTTCTGGCATCTGTCCAGCTGTGATTGTAATGTGTATCCAGAGCTGCTAGACGCATTCTCTGAACTGAGTGCATGGCTCATGAAGGGTGGATGAAGGTTGGCCAAAATGCCATCTGTTCCTGTCAGGGACAGGAAGAAAAAACGCCTGTAGGGGCTGGAAGGTAGCTGCAGCCCTTTACACTAAATAGACATTAATTAGCTAGTAATGCCACCCAGGCACTGCTTTATGAGGCAATAATAACCTAGGTCCTGAGAGGCAAGATGAAAAAGACCAAATGCCAAGTATTTTGACTCAGCTACAAGAATCAGATCATTGCCCAGGAAATTAGTGTGACAGTACAGATGTTACAAGGTGTTTCAAGGTGTGTGTGTTTTGTTTGTTTAATTTTATATATAGATTTTTTTTTTTTTTAAGAGAAATCTTTGCATGGTTCAAGGTGGGAAGAGCAGCAAGGATGCAAATTTGCATCTAGAAAGGAGAAGGAATGCTCATTTAGTAAAAATTAATAAAGTATAAAGAGGTGACCCTTAGCATTTGAACATGCTAGACAGGAGGTGCCTAGTAATAACAAACCTTTACAATTTCAAAAGTTGGTGAAGGCTTGAAAAATTCAAGTGTTTCCCCAAAACTCCTGCATTGGAAAACTCAGCAGCGCCTCTTAAATACGTAGACTCAACTGCCTTGGTGTGATTTGATAGAAAAATCTGAATTAGTTTTCTGATTCAGATTTAGTTCAAACTGCTTTTATTAGATTAAGCCACAAGAGTGAAGTGTGTATATTTTAACCAGCTATTTGTACACGTGTACAAACTACTTTCCATTGTTTAAAATCCTAGATTAGGCTCCATGAGTAGTGACTGCTTTCAAACAAATCTTATTTGAGTGAAGGCATAAATCACCATCTCACTTTCACTGTACAACCCTGTGTAGGCCTTAGAATTAGAGCACAACAGAATTCATTGTCTATTTATGATTGACCTTCCTTCTCTCCTGTCTTCCGTCTTCGCTCTCCTCTTTCTCCCCCTTCTCCGTACTTTAACCAATAGCTTGTAAGGCACCACTCACTATTAAAGTAGAGCTTGAGAAGGGTTTGCATAAAGCAGCTCTCCACCTCTTGCTGAGAAAATGAAATTAAAAAGAAGAACTAGGGAAAAGAAAGCTAATGACTCAAAGAAGACGAAAAGTGATGTAAAAAGAACTGAGAGTGGTTCAGGGAAAGGTAAATGTGGGTTAAATAGGGAAAGTACTTTGAAGGAGGGAAAAAAAAAACCCAAACAAAAAAACCCCAAACGACAATAACAACAACAAAACAAAACAGAGCAGAAAATGGATAAGAAATTGTTTAGAGGGAAAGCGAGTACCCTGAGTGAAACTGAGTGGGAAAAAGTGATGCATCTCAGTGTGGGGTCGGGTCCTGTATTTTGAAAGCTCTCACTATTATCAGTGTGATGCAGTCACAGTACTTAAAATCTTGTGTGCATTCTACATGGGAGCTACAATTTATCCACCATTACGAAAACTCTTCTTCAGTTGCTGCTGTAAATCTTCCCCTCCTATCTCTCTCCCCAACCACCTCCCCGAATCCCCATTTCTGGAGAATTTCTTGACAGAGAATGCACCTGTTCATTTTTTCATACTCTAGTGCCCAGATGTGGTACATAATGAATTTCATGTACTTTATGCTCCTGTTATGAATATTAATTCTCTCCATATACTTCAAGGTTTTAACTGCTTTCATTGCTTTTTGAGATTTTCAGGGAGAAAAAGGAATAATTATTGATTTCCTTTGGAATTCTCCCTTTAAGATAGGTGCTTGCAGTTCTGAAAATATATATTTCTGCCCTTTCTCATTCCCTTAAAAACTTACAATGTAGCAATGAAAATCTAGCATAATTTTGGCATTGCTTAAATAATTTGTCTTAAAGCTTCATTTCTTGCCATACAGAAAAAAAAAAAAATCAGCCTGACAAACAATAGCAAGGCTCTTAAAAATGATGGAATTTGGCTGACAAAAAAAAGTGTGTTTTCCCTGTGAGATCCTTATATATTTTTAAAATCAAACCCTTCCAGAAATAGTTTGAATCTCTTATTTTCTCTGTCTAGTCAGTTCAGTACAGAGATACTAAAAAACAGGATAGTTATCTTTATTTTGTGATACAATCACTGAATATAAGAACAATTTGGAGACTCTAGCATTGCAGACAGAAATATTTCCCAGTGAAATTCATACTCTTTTCAGATTGACAGCAAAGAAAAAAAAAATCTGTGCTGCCTGTGGGATTTCAAAAGTTTCTTCAAAGATAGGTACTGCAAACACCAGCTGTTACTATCTGGAAGCTAATGAAAGCATCCAGCTCTTACAATTCTTCTAGAAGTTTTCTTTCCCTTCTGGACCTCTTTATACAGCAACCTCAAGTCCAGTTTTAAGTACAGGATATATATGAATTTGTTAAGTGTTTTGTCATGAAAGGGGAAATAAGAGTTCTACCTGGACAAATATTAATTCACAATTTGGTTTTGGGCATCTCCCACATCGTCACTCAATCTATGTCCACTTTCCCCAAGCAATGTTTCTAGCTCTAGTGATGTTCATCCCTCTCATAGACAAGAGAAGCGACTCCTGGACATGTCTGATGAGTAGACGCACCTTGACTCAACTGCAGAAAAAAAGGAACACAGTTTAGAATGGAAAACAATGCTAAAATCACAAAGGATGGAGAGGAATGTTGACGCCAAAAGACTTTTTCAAAGACAGGCCTGCATGAGGTATATTTTTGATATGACCTGAGGTGTATGATGTACAGACTGTATATGTGGGATAAACATGAGAACAGCTATTCTCAGCTCAGGAGTCAGAGGCTTTGTGTTACCTCAGTCATGTTGGTACCATCCTGGGGACAGTTCTGAACATGGGAAGATCCTGGCATTTTGCTCTGATATCTGAAAACGTGGAAACAGAACTAGGGAAAGTGTTACCACTTACAGTCCCTGCCATGACAGAGGATGAACCATAGCTCACCAAACTTGAGGAAACTTTTCAAACAGTGAGAATCAGATGGTTCTGGAAACTGTTTAACATGAACTTTCAGCACCTTCTTGTATCGTCTTTAAGTGACTGAATTAATGCAAAACCTTCTTTAATCACCTCTTCCCTGTTAATTAGTAGGACTTTTATGTCACTGCTGCCAAAGGCTGGCCTTATCTACAGAGAACAGGTGTAGAAAAATCATGTTTTTCACTTATTACAATTTCTGCAAGAGTCATTAGTATTTGTTACTTACACATCATTCTTGCAACCCCTTTTCCTGTAATACTGAGCTTTAAGACACCATCTTTTGCTTCCGCTCTTGTTAACTGTAATTGGGAAAGGAAGAAATTAGAATTTGTTTTAGAATTGCACGTGTATGGCCTAAGTTGTTTATGTGAGGGCAATGCAAATAATGCTTGTTTTCTTATAGAATTAAGTGTCCAGACTTTGTTGTTGAGATGTTTAAAAACAGTAGGCACAAGTGATGAGGTGGGTTTATGTTTCTGCCCCTTCAATATGTGGTGGAAATAGAGTACATCCTGTACCGTATCCTGTAGAATATTGTGTTGTGGTTTTTGGTGGTTTTTCTCATCAGTACTTATTACAAAATAGTTTTATTATTCAGAATGTATCTCCTCAGAGTGGACTGGGTGGGATTTCAGCTTCCTCTTTTCCCACCCACCTGCCCCTGAGCCCTCAGAATGAGGCCTCTTAATGTTTTTTGTAGCATCTCAATACCTGATGCACAACTGACAAATTATTTTGGCAGACTGTGACATGCAAAACACTCCCAGGTTTCTTTAGAGAGACTTCTTAACTGGTACCCAGCTTTCTAAAAGGGAAATATGAGCAGTCCAGCCCTCCCTTTCTTCTAGGGGGGACTGGAGGGGCATATTTCAAGCAAAAGAATAAACACATGCTTGACCTACCCAGATGTTGAAAAATTAAAACTACCTACTAGCTTGAAAATGTTTTCTGAATAGTTCCAGTAGATAAGGGAATGAAAAAGAGTTTTCCAAGTGGAATGTATGATTTTGTTGGAGTGTGTTTAAAGGACGAAATTGATGTTGACAGAGTACAGATAGCTGGATGCCTTGGTGTTCTTTAAATTGTTTACCATAACAGCTATAAATCTGCTTTCCATTCTATGGCTGATAGCCAAGGCAGAAATAATAGAGTATGTTCTTTTTTCTCTATTCTTATTACTACACTTTCCGCCCCCCCTGCTTTGCTTCCATCCTTGCTAGCTTACTTTAGCCCTTGGACTGAGAAACAGAATCTGCACTGAGAAGTAAAGCAGTTCTGCAGCAAAGAAGGCAGGTGAACGTATCAAGACAGTCACTTCTTGTACCCTTCTTTTCTATTTGGCTGGGTAAAAGAAAATGACATTTGATAATTCGATCTTTAGGGCCTGCTGCTTTCCTGCAAGCATCAGGCATGTGATAACTGCATCTGGCAAGAGAAGGGCAGAGGAGAGAGTGGAGCTGATGATGCCACTGTAGAATGTGAATATTCCTCTCTCCAGCTCTATGGAGTGGAAATAGCAGACCCATGGCTCCGAGTGACATTAAGGGCACTGGAGAAAGGGCTGACTGGGTTTATTAGTATGATATAGAATGATTTACAGACTGTATTCTTCTGTGCTTGCTTTAAGCACCGTTGTAAATACAGGGTGAACATTCCTTTCTGCATGGCAGGCTTCTAGTCCAAAAAAAGTTGGAAAATAAGTGAAGCTTGTAGTTTTAGGTAGTATGTATGTCTGTGTTTGTGTGTACTTCTTACTTATTTATAAGAGTTGAAGTAAGCCAAAAAATATCCCAAAACATCTTGGTCCTAGTTTTCTGAGCAGGAATAGCAAGCCTGTGTCCATGTGCTCTATCCCTGCCATAAGGAGCTGCCATCTGCTTGGCGATGAAACTGGTTCTTAATGTGCTCTCAGTCAGTACCAAGCTGTCCTATCAAAACCAAAACTACTAAGCTTCAGGGCATCGCTAAGAAACACAGTCCTGTACATATGTAACACACACATTGGAATACATAGCATGTCCGAGCTTTCACACTAAGACATCTCATAACATGCATTCAGACTGTATTTGTTGATACCCTGTTCACATTCTTACATTCTGGTTTAACAGGCTTGCAAAGTGAACAGAAATGTAGTTTGGTAAAATAATTGCTCTAGGCTATCACACAAAAGCATGACTTTTCCTGAGTTGACAGTGTTTAACTCCAAAAAGTCAAACCATTGCTGACTTTCTCTAATTCTTCAGATATCTGCATGTTTGGGTTTCAGCTGTGGCTGGAAAATGGAAAGTGCCAAAATACAATGCAACAAAAAGCTAGAGACAAGGTATAGTCATGTTACAGTAGTTCATCTTTGGGGGTTTGCAATTTAGTATTTTAGATACAAAAAGTTCAGAGTGTTTGGATGAGGCTATGAGCAATATTTTCACATGAAGCTTCACTTGGCTCTTGAACAAAAAGTGAGGTTTTTCACTAGGGCTTCTTGAAAAATATATTGCTGAGCTGTTTATACTTGGTGGAGGTGTGCATGAAAGAGGTTTACTTCTTCTGGAAAATGTTTCTTGAAACAGAATGTACCTGTGAACATGGAGTGAGTTTAGTATGCTTGGGTTGGGGAGAGATTCTCTGGTACACTTGAAAACTGCTGAGGGACAGGGAGCACATTCCCCAGGCTGAGTGTCCTGGTATGGCAGCTCTGCAGGGAGCTGCCCTTGTCTTTCCATTTCTTGGGGTGCCTGTCCTAGTGCCCTGGCTTGCAGACTTATATGTCAGGGTGTAGAAGATGCTGTCTCTTCTTAAAATACCTGTCAAAGCATTTCTCAAGTGAGAGGAGAAGCTTTGGAAAGCTTAAAAGCACTGAAATGGGGAGGGAAAAAAGTTGTCCCTGCTTGCTTGCTGCTCTTCTGCGCTGGGAAAGGAGCACTCAGACCCGCAGCGTTGCCTCCGTATCTAAGACTGAGCGAGCACTTAGCAGTTCTGGCACAGAGGTGTGTGCATGGGAGGGAAATACATGAGGAATGGGGCTGTAACACAGAGCCATGCTGGGGTTTCTGGCAGTGTTGGTGCCCAGGGGCAAGCAGGGACAGATGGACCTGGCTAAATTATGCCAGGAGCTGAAATGGGAGAGCCAGAACT
Organism: Nesoenas mayeri; assembly: GCF_963082525.1. NCBI lineage: Eukaryota > Metazoa > Chordata > Aves > Columbiformes > Columbidae > Nesoenas > Nesoenas mayeri. The sequence goes on along the minus strand of NC_137541.1, from coordinate 60,605,213 downwards.
GGCTTGGTGCCGGTGTAACCCTGACTCCTAGCTTCTTGTTTCTGTGCCAGGTGTCTAAAAGTGCAGCACAAAACCATATCCGAAACTCCCATTACAAGCTTTGTTCTCTTTAATTACTCTATAGTGGGGATGTAAAGGACTCAGCAATTCTACTCTGCCTAGGATTATAGGAGGACTTGTGTGTTATGCACATTCACTGAGGTTTTTTTTTTTAAAGATGGCAAGCAAGCAAGGATTGCTTAGTGTTTAGCACTTGTGAAAATCAGGCCATTTATTTATGAATATAATTGTAAGAATGTGTTTCTAAAGGAATTCCTGTGTTTGTCTCTCTTCTCCCAGAACCCCTAAAGGCTATTACCAGGAGTCACTGGTTTACTTTGTGGTAACAAACACACTACTTAAGGTGGCTTCTAGATTGCTTAGAAACCCAGACTAGCCTAAGATTATTTGAGTGGTGTCTTGAGATCCCAAGCAACCGGTGTGTTTCATCTCCATTCAGCCTTTTCTTTGGGTTAATTAAAAAGTTAAAGTCACAGCAAAATGACATCTGGGTTAATGTTTTTCTGGAAAAAGTAAAAGTACACAGGTTCATCCACAGGTCAGATGCTTTGTTACCTAATTGCACCTAAAATCTGGTTTTGCTTTTCATGTAGGAAGTTAAGGCAGTGCATATACCCAGTTCCTTTAGTGCCTGTCCAAAGTCTTTTTGTGCAGCTTTTATTAAAGAGCTTTTTCAAACAGCATCCAGTCCCTTGACAGTCTTTTGTTTCACCTAGATGTTACATGCTGTGGCTGGGTCTTTATATTTTTAGGGTTAGAACCACAATAGCTACTGCCTTTCTCCCCTGAAATTTGTCAAGCAATTAACAGGTAGGTCAGTGAGAATTTTTAAAATTTAGTTCAGATCTGGAAATCAAAGAATAGTGTTTCAAAGAGGCTTGGGTCAGGCCCTCTTCAAAATGAATTTCTTATAATTTGGTGTCATGTGATGATAAGAGAAAGAGAGGCCAAGTATTTAAAACAAAACAAAACAAACAACCCATGATCACCCAACAGTCATCCTGCTGATCGTCTGAAAATACCTTCTTTTTTCAAGGAAATAGTGAGCGACCTTTCTTAGGCCATATTTTGAGCTTGATTCCAAGGTTGAACTATCTTTTGCAGGATGAACGTCTTAGAACATTTCTCTCTCTTTTTCTTTTAATACTAAAAAGAAAAAAAAAAATCAAGGTTAAGCATATTGGGTTTACATCTTATTTTGCAAGAAAATCTTTTCTTCTCTTGTTTAATAGCAATTCCCAGGCAACTCCTCTGGGTGTCAGTACAACTTCAGGTATAGCTGCATTGTGGTGTTCCAAGCCTTCATTCAAAGCATTTGACAATGGACAAAGAAATGCAGCAAATAAAAAGTTGAACTGTAATGAGAAAAAATATAGAACAATATAAGGGACACAGACATGCCTAAGACACAGGAAGGAATACGTCTGAGCTGCCCTTGTTTTCCTAAGAAACCCCAAACCACATTCCTGTATGTTGGAGTGCTTGTGAACAGCCTGAAGCAATGTTTCATTTGCAGGTAGAGACTGAGGCTACAGAAGGCAGGCAAAAAAAGTGCCAGAAAAAGTACTGAACTTTCCCTTTGGCAGAATTAAAAAAAAAAAAAAAAGGATCTCCAGACTGCCCATACAGATTAACAGGACATGTCTGAATGGATTTCTGCAAAATAATAAATACCTTGCATGGAATGTTTTAGATTCAGGCAGCATTGGTGGTCAGTCTTGTCCCACATGTGTGAGAGAGTACGGCCATTGTCTATGAGAAACATTTGGGAGGAAAGAATGGCAGGAAAGCTGGGATAGTAGAAGTGGGAAGCTTTGTAGACTTGTAGAACTGCAGAAAAATTTAGCTTGGGAAAGACCTCTGAGGGTCATCTAATCCAAACCCCTGCTCAAAATAGGTCCAGTTAGATGAGCTTGTTCAGAGCCTTGTCCAGATTAACTTTGAATATCTACAAAGCTGGAGATTCAGCAATCCCTCTGCACAACCTGTTCCTCTGTTCGATCACCTACATGGCGAAAAACATTTTCCTAATACCCAAGCTGAATTTCCTATATCCCATCTTGTGACTGTTCTTTCTCCTCTTCCTTCTTCAAGCAGACTCTGGCTGTCTTATTTATACCTTCCAATTAGGTAGCTGAAGGCAGGAATAAGATTTTCCCTGAGCCTTCTATTCTTTCTACATGAACCCAGCTCCCTGAGCCTCTCTTATAGGTCTCTCCTTAGATGCCTTCATCATCTCTGCAGCCCTTTGCAGAACTCAGTCCAGTTTGTCAATGTCTGTCCTGTTTTCAAGTCTCACGAGAGTGGAGAATATGGTAAAAATAACTTCCATCTACCTTATGGTTGTGCTCTTGCAAATACAGCCCAGTATGTCATTGGAATTTGCTGTCCCAGGGAATTCTGCTGACTGGTGTTCAACTTGTACTCTGCTAACACCCTGCATCCTTTTCTTCAAAGCTGTTTTTCAGCTGTTATGGCCCTTAGCCTGTCTTGTTGCATGGCTTTAATCCTCCCAAAGTGCAGAACTATGCATTTGCCTTTGTTGAACTTGCTAGGTTTCTGCTAACCCACTTCTCCAGCCTACCAAGGTCACTCTGAATTGGGTATGTAGAGGGTCAAAGCAGAAGTGTGAGGCAGCTCTCAGTAATTCTTAGGCTTTTATTTTTTGTCAAGTGCTATGGCAGAAAAGGGTGATTCCCAGGCTGAGCATAATCTTTAACTCTTATTGGTTGCCTCCAAGTAGGAGATGTTAAGTGATAAGCAAGCAGTTTCACCTTTCTGCTAGTAAGATACAAGGCACTGTGTGCAGCTGGGGCTGCAGAGAACTCACCAGTCGCAGAGGTGTTGATGCAGATTGCTGAATGAGGGGCTTTCCTCACATATATTTTAAAAATACTTCGTGTGCTAGAAAATTCCTTTGATTACAATCAGACAATCTATGAATAAATCCCATTAGGGGTGCCACTTTTGGTTCTGAAGAAGTACACAAGCAAAATGAGAAGGAAGGGGTTTAATCTGAAAGCTCTTTCCCTTCCCTAATCACAGGCAGCTGTCGTCAGACTGAATTAGAAAGTTTGCAAAAATACCTTGCTTAAGCAGGGAAAATGGGGAACGGTCATAAAAACCAGTGGAATTGCTGCACACAGATTGTTATTTGGCCTTTAAATTGTAAATGGCTGGTTTAAAATAGGCCTAGTGCAGATGGTTTCTGCTACAGGTTTATTGATTAAAATTGCTACTTTTTACATCAGCTCCAGGTTTGTTTCTCCAGAGGTTTTTGTCTTCATGAATAATGTACCCATTTGCTGAAATTTTGTTAGAATTCATCTGCTGGAGGCTGGTTGTATTTCTCTAAGTTCCTAAGCCTCAGGTTGACTAAGCTCAAAATTGTGACAGTCCCTGCCCTTCTCTCCTCAGAAATGAATATTCCCTCTTCCACTCTTCCAGTGCTGAATAAATCTAGTGCTTGCAAATTGAAGAGTACACTTGGGAACAGCTGTGAGTGTTTGGTTCTTTGGGGAAGGCTTACATGAAACTGAAGGCTGTTTTGGCTATATCGAGATTAGATATTTGCCAGCAATTGGTCCAAAGTCTGTAAGAGTGAGTGGAAAAATTCCAGTGAGCTTTGGATCAGACCAGTAACTCCAAGGCACAATGCTGTTTCAGGTGGGTACGTCTCATGTCTTCAGTTTCTTAAGTCTTCTAATTTGCTGGCAGCATCTAGCGAATGTATTAGGAGGGGCTTTTTACATTATTATTCAGGCTTTTAAATTCACTTCTAAATATTTGTAACTAATTTCTCGGGAGATCCTTCTGCATTTTCTGTTAAGCACAAAAGTTAGTACTTTGCTTGCTCAGGGAGCGTTGGAACAGGCAATGTGCAGCTTCCTCTTGCAGACTGAGGCTTGCAAGTGTTATGTCTTCTGAGTAGAGGCTGCCACTCTGCAACAGGAGGAAAACAATACGGCGGGACCTATAGTGAAAAGAAGAGTACAAACAGCATGGAAAGAAAATGGAGGTGATAACATACTTCTCCTCCTCCCTTCTGATCCCCTTCTCTATTGTCATAGTAATATTTGTCTTCCTCTTAAATAGTCACTACAGCAATAGCTCTTCATAAAGCATCTGTCAAGCCAGGGCAGGAGAAAAGTCAGATTAATGCCTTTGGTGAAAAATATTTGAAATTGGTCTTTTCTTTAGCACTTATGCATGGGAAAAGGGCATTGTTGGTGGTAGAACTAATTTAATCTCGAGATTCTGGAAATGTAGCCAGTCACAGACAATCTGGCCTGTCTTTACTCTCTCAGGGAGGTGGGGGAGTGATGAGCCTTTCTTTCTACAAGTTGATTTTACACCAAGATAAAAACAGAAAAAAAGTAACAGTTGATATAAAAAATAAGTTATTCCACTCTGAAATGGCCAAGAACAGGAAATTGCAGTGCCTGAACCTTTTTCTCAGCACCTTCAGGCTTTGAATAATTTTGTTTAACCAAATTAAAATATCTTCAAGATTTAATTTGGCAAAGTGTTTTGACCCAGGTGGGACCACAGATGTTAACAGCCTATTAGTTCTTATCTCTGACTTGTGTCTACTTTTTTTTTTTTTTTTAAGGCATGCAGCTTGTGAGAATGATGACTTGCTTCTTTCTGACAGTCAAACACAGAGCTAAAATCACACTCAGAGGGCAGCTGCCAGGTGCTAGATAGATGCTTACTGTGTGGACGTTAGTAGCTGAGAATCCTCCATTCTCAAGACACCTGTGTGGTGACCAGTGCTGCCACAGTGTATCCCTCACACTTCTTACAGACCTGAGAGAAAAATGTGTGACTGGAAATATGAGCATCCATTGATGTTTTTTTTTTTTGCTGTCAAGGAAAGTCCCCCGTGGCTGTGTGGTGAGTGTATGTGGTTTAGAGCAGGTCATTAGACTTCCTTTTTCTTCCCCCTTAGAGCCTGTCATAAGCATGGGCTGCACCAGACAGTGCATAAAATGCCCAACACTATTAGCGTGGACTTTTCAGAAGCCTCACTTCCTTATATCATAGTTACAAGCAAGATTCCCCTTGGAGTAGTGAGGCCAGTACTTGAACGGCTTGGAAAACCACCCCCCTACTAAAACATATGGCCTGAAATTGTAGGAGAATGTTGAAAGTCCTCTCCACTCTTTGCCAAAACACTTCATGTCAGTAATGGAACAAAAGAAGCCTAGTTTACTGCTAATTGTAACAGTAGTACCTGTTAGACTTCTTACTGTTCCACCACTGTGTTCAAGGCATGCAACAAAGGTACATGGCAGTAGTATTTTGAAAAATACATATTAATTTTGGGCACACTAAATATGAATAAACATATTTTTCATTCCTCCCTTCAGTGTTTCAATTGAGAAGGTTGTGGTATTCTAATAGTGTCTCTCCTGTTGTTGATGCTTTAAGGCACTAATTACATCTGTTTTACCAGGCATAAAGAAGAGTCAAATTATAGGATAATCTGTAGTGTTTATTTTATTGTTTCAAATAAAGATCTGAAAGGTGATGAAACTGTGCAATTAAGAAACAAAACAAAGGAGTAAATTCTGTTGGTGCTGTGGGATACTACATTAACAATGAATGGAGAGCCAGGATATGTAAACTAAGGAACCTGGCATGACTCCTGCACATAAAAATATTTTTAAGTACCTAAAAATTTACACCTCTTGATATGGCCCATTCTGCACTGTTTAGCCTTGTAGGAAACATGGTATGTTGAGGTTTGACCTTTGGAAGGGCTTCTACCAGGGGTTGTGGAGGAAGGGCTGTAACTAACTGGTCAAAGCAGTGGGACGGAGTCCTAATGATGCCTGCTAATCCTCCGGCTACCTGTGTTCCTACTGTATTTCCACAGACATGGCTAAAGTGCAAGGGCAGAGCTGGCCTGGTTGGCAGCATAGCAAGATACATGCCTAGGATGTTCAGCAGTAATCAGAGGATTTAATGGGAGTAGCAGATTAATTAATTCTCATGCATACAGATACATTGGCTTCTTGCACAGTCAGAATCTTAATTAGGCAATCACATTTTTTCCTTTCACAGTGACCATTGCTCCAGCTGTGCTGTAACTCTTTCCTCTTCTTCTTTGCAAATCTCTCTCTTTTTTTAAAAATAAAACTTTGCATACATTAGGAAAGTTGCCTTCCTTTCTCTTCTTTCCATCTTTCCTATTTGCACCTACATATTTGCATATCTGCTTCTGATTTCCTATAATTCTTCAACCTTCATTTTCAGACACCTGTTAAGGAATGAGATCATGACACCATCCTCAGTTCCTTTATGCCTCCAAATCCAGTTTTTAACCCTTCTTCAACCCCCATCCCCTGCTGACTCAGTTAAATATACATGTGCTCTTTTCTTCTTTGTTCCTTCTTTTGCCTTCATTCCTCTGTGGGTGCTTCAGTTATGTCAGTTCTGACATGTTTTCTGGCAACAATAACATTTTTAAAACTTTTGTAACTTTTTTTTGTACCTTGGTGAAAAGTTAAATATATCTTGGAAAGAAGCATGAGTTGTCCCATTCACTGCAGGAACAAACTCATTGTTGCCTGTCTGGGAAGGCTATACATGTGATTGAAAATATTTGTTGGGGAAGTGCTGAGACAATGGTCCAATCCACTCTCTGTTGTTAATCTGGTCTAAATAAGCAAGGAACATCTCAAGTTGGGCTGTATAGTTAGCTCCAGTTTTGTGAAGCGAAGTTACTGCAGCAAAGGGGAAAATGGAGGGCAAATACTTTAAACCTCTTTATTTTCCTTTGTTGTGGGTGCTGACCAAAATTGTGAGGAGTGTGATCCTGAGTGATGGGAGCTGTGACACAAATCTCTGGAATTCAATGAGGCCCTTCTGTTCATCAACAGGGGCACTGAGAAATCCCTTACATTTTATAACCCCTCATTCTCTTGGAGCATTATCAGAGCCACCAGTCGGGGTATCCTGTACCTCTTGAGTTGCTGTTGTTATGTTGTTTTTTGCTGTACTTACATCTGTCCAGACTATTTTTTTGTTTGTCTTTTCTGTTTATGTTGCTTTTATGAAGATGGCATGAACTGGTATTAATTATGACTAGTGTTTTATGCTCTCTACCACATTGACTTGTGAAAAATGGCCACCTTAATGACTGCAAGTTCCTCTGAACTATAATTTCCTCAGCCACCCCTAACTGTGAGGTTTCCTCCTGGCCCACACTTAATTATTGTCCCTTCAATAATCTGTGAAGGATTAGGACTTTCTGAACAGTAATGTCAGCTATTTCCAGCAGAAACAGTAGTAGATAAGTTCTTTGCCAAGTACCCACAGAAACTCTTGGCGTGTGTGCTCAACAGTGCTGCTGTCAGCTGCCTTATGGACATGACAACATATGGCAACTCTGGTCTGCAGAACCTCCTCTCTATCTCTGTCCTTTTCTGCTCTTTTCTCTTCAGATGCCTTCCAGACCACCCTTCTAATTTAGCCCAAGAATAAACCTTTCCAATTCCTTCATACTCTGTTCCCCACACTGACACTGAACCTTATTTGTGGCCTTTCCAAACCAAAGGTTGACAGGACTTTGTTGTTTTATTCCAGGTCGCCAGTCTCTTCGGAAGATCAAGGTAAGATACATTTTATGAATACTAATAGCACATTAAAACTGACACTAACTGTAAGCCATGTTTCAACACAGTTGTTGTGGATAAAAGTGACTGTATAAAAATGAAACTTTGATGTTGTTCAAATCTTGTTCACCTTTTGGGGCTGGCAGAAGTTAAGACTGTGTTAAGTTATTTGTAAACTGAATCTTGCTCAAGAAAACTGCACTGTTGCAAGTGTTTGCAATTTATTCACAGAACTGCATAGAGTTTCACCTAGGAACAATTATGTGTGGGCTTAAAAGATGATATATGGGTTTTATGAACATGAGCTGATCTTTTATGACTTTTATAGGTTAGCACCTTTGTAGCAAAGGTGAGTGGATTGTGTTTAAAGGCTTGAACCCAAGCTATCTTGGGTCAATGCTAAAATAAGTTTGGTAGCATGGTATGGAATTTAGTGCCACTAGGAGCTTCTCATGGCTTGAGTACCAAGAGCTGCAGGTTATGGTAACATACTGGTTCTGGAGGAGACTGAAGGGTCTGATCTTTCCCTGTGGACTAAAGAGAGAGTTTGCAGTAAGTCACTGGTTAATAAGTATTGCCAACTTAAGTGCTTAGAGCTAAGTGATATAAATATTTCTCTAGAGTACATTAAAGTATCTTTCTGTTGGTGCTGAAATCCAGAGGCATACCGCAAGTAAGGTTGTAATTGCACTGGAAGAGTTGCACAAGGAATGGGAAAAATTGAGGGGAGATTAACTGAGAGGGGGAAGTTCATCATGTAGCTCTGAATCTGGAATATTATTTTGGACCACTGAAGAAGAAAACAATCAATTTTCTTCTGGCATTCAATTTGTATGCAGTTACAAAATCAGTAAAATTTCTAGGCAGTACGATAAGTCTTATTCAGGAATGGTCCTGATGGGGAATAGTAAGGACTATTGTAAATGGAGATGTAAGGAGGTCTGAGCCTAGAAGTATGTCACTGAAGAATGTTCATTTGGAGTGTGGAATGACGAGTTAGGTATCAACCTATATTGTCCTTGGCACCAGCCAATATCATTTTACTCCTGTATAGTGTCTGTCAATCATATGGTCATTAATAAATTACCTTCCTAGTAAAGAAATTTATAAAGAAAGCCATAGAAGTGGACAGACAAGTCAGACCAAAGATATATCTAGGCCATCTAGTCTATTCCTAGTGTCTGATAATAGTGGATCCCCTGAGCATGAGAACTGCAGAAGTATACAGTTTGAAATTCCTGGTGAACCCTATCAATTTCCCAGTGTAGCCTCTCAGTTTCCCATGATTTACAACTCACTGACTTTGTGAACCCGAGGCAGTTTTCTTGCTTAATAGTTCATCTGCTTTTTACCATGACCACAGCTTCTTAATATAAAATATGAGAGACTTGGAGAATTTAACTGTTTACCCCATTTCTCAAACCCTCAGATTAAATTTGAAAACATTATGGTCTAATGCACTGTTTCAAGACCTGGACTCAAGCTGTTTGGCAGTGCATAAGTTTGTTAGTGATAGACTTCTTTTGCTTTTTCATTTCACTTGAATTCAGTATATTGTTCCACTGTTGTCTGTTAATGGAACAGCATACAGTGTAAATGTGTTTCCTTGTGTATCTTAAAACTTTAGTATTTTCTGCCATCATAATGCTGTCCTTCTTTCTACTAGTTTTATACTGTTCCAGTTTTTCACAAAATCTTCCTGTTTTCTGTCTACCATCTGCTGCCAGAGTCTGGCTTTTCAGGTTTGATAAACTCTCTTAATAACATCTTTCTTTCTTTGCTTTCACCCATAAGAATCCTCTTCTGAAATGCAGAGTGAAAGACCTATGTTCCCTTGACCAACTGGTGATGTGACAGTGCTAGTTATTAGAAGTTTCACGTGGTTCATTAGAAGTTTCAAGATTTGTCATCCATGTAAATATGTAAGAGCTTCTCTCAAACACAAAAGATTTCACACGCCCCAGTGGCTTTTCAAAAAGAGAGGTCTAATACTTGAATTTCCTCTCTCCTGCTATGCCACATACAGACCATGCGAAATGAGCACAGTACTAGAAAGAAAACATGACAAAAGTGCGGTAGCACTACCTGCTTTGAACCCAGGTGCTTCTCAGTCTGCTTTATGCATATGTGGAACCACCTCAATTTAGTCTTGGATCTGAATTCTCTTATCTAAATGAAAAAGACAGGGTCCAGGAGAGAGCTGAAAACTTATCTCTGAATTGCCTGTCTTTTACAGCATTTATGCAGACCTCTCTTGCTATATTTTTCTTGGAGCAGGTATCCAGGAGTCAGTTTTGAGCCTCTCATTTGAATTAATAATCAGTAGTCAACTGTGTGCCTATTCAAGATGTTAAATATTTGTGTGTAGTTTTATAAGGCAATAATGCTTTGGGGTGCATTTTAGGGCAAGATTTAACTGTAGAATAACCTACTCTCACTGGCATCACTCTATATCCTGTGTTTCAGCTGTTCTTCGATATTATGGGGCACCTTTCTAGTCCTGGTTTTCTGATGGTGTGATGTGTTGACCATTACTGAGAAAAGGCACTTTCTCTGTTGCGTTGGATCTTTTGTTTTAATTTCCCATTTGGTTTCTGATCTTTGTTTTGTCTGCTTTAATCTTCAATCCTCATTTTTTCTTCTACTGTTTATCTCTGTTTTTTTTTTCTTTCCGTCATCTTTATCTTCCTTTTCAAATGCCTCTTTCCCCTTGACCATGAGGTGTCATTCTGCATATATTCTTGTGTTGTGCCTCCTCACTTTGGTTTGTGAGTGTCCTGCTTCTCCTCAGTGTGGACTGCCTGCTTCATGCATTAATTGCAAGCAGTAGCTGTAGCATCTGTAGTGTAGCAACAGAGCTGCTACCAGAATTAGCATCTAATGTGGGTGTCACTTTCATAAATTTCTGACAGGACAATGCATTATCCTGTCTTGAAGAGGGGGTAAGGATAAAGCACCATCTGTCTGGGACTGGACGTCTACTGAATAATTGTAGCAGCACACAATTCTCCTTGCTGTGGACATGTGTTAAAGGCACCTTTATCAGTTACAAAACAGAGATATTTTAGTTGCTGCAGAAAGGAAAATGGTACTGATAGAAAATTCCAAACTTCAAAAGAAAAAAAAACAAAACAAATGTCTTAAAGATTTTCGAAGGTTTGTGGCTTTGTTCTTGGTACTTAGGACATAACTAAAACATTAAATCCATTCTCTTCTTTCTTTTTTTCTTTTTTTTTTTTTTTTTTAATTAAAAACCGTAATAAGCAAACACAAAAAAAAGAGCAGACAAGCCCCTTAACCCCTAAATTCCCTGACCGAAAAAGTGGAACATTCAAAGTAAATACCAAAGCATAATAGTTTAGACAGGGTATTAGGGTGATGGCTGTGGCAAATGAAATGGAAGGGCTACCTGTTCAGTCAGGTGAGCCCTGGTGCAGTGACATGCCCTGCAGCCTTAGAGGATGATGGTCTTTCTTTCAGTGTTGGGACTAGCTGAGAGACAACAATGGGCAAGTCACAGGACCACAGAAGACTTGGTGAATGTCTTGAGGGAGAAAACAGGCAGCTCTCCTGCTAGTGAATGGTACCACCTGTTGTATTTTCACTTCATAAAAATCCTGGTATTTTACGCTCAGGAGGGCTGAAGCTGTTGGGCCCTACTGCTTCAGATCACATAAGAGGTTATTGAAAGAAACCATATCCATTGTTTCTAGAGCAGGTGTGATACTGTGATGGGAATGCAGACTTCTAGTATATTCCCTGGCCAGTACAGAGTAATTCCCTGATTATTGCTGAGTGAATGTTTGAGGTTTACCAAACCCTTCCTTCATCCAGCGCCTTTCAGTACTGTACTCTGTGTATGCGAGATCATGCCCTGCCCACTCTTATTCACAGCTGACCTGCAGAAATCTGTCTACAAACTTTCCGATCCTAATGCATTGAACAATATTCTTACATTTTACCTTTGTCTAGCTTCATCTGGGTTATCTTTACCATTCTTTGGTTAGCCTTTGTACCTGAGTTGACTGTTCATCATCTCCACCTGAGCAACTGAGGGAAATGTTCTTAAAAATGAATATGAGTTCTATTGCCATTTCCATCTTCTGAAAAAAAAAAATACCAACCAGCTCTTGCGTGGCGTGTGAACACTGGCAGGTTATTTATGTAAAGGCACCCTGCAGCTGATGCAGCTCAGTATTTGTCTGCCAAACCTTGCCTTTGATGGAACTACTCAAAGTTTTAAGTGGCTATACTAATGCATCTCAAGCAGAAGTCAACCCCAGTGCTTAGTTCTTACACAGCTGTGTTGCATTCTGATCCAGAGACAGGAGATTCCAAGTATCTATGTCTCTGGTGTCTTGTCCTTCTTGTTTCTCCATAAACCCATGAAAGTGGGCTTTTTGACTTGTTTGTTTCTCGCAGACATGCTATTTTGCTGCATGGCGTGATTTCCAGCAAACTTTGCTGTGATTGAAGTCAGTTGTTGTTTTGTTTTGGTTTTAATTTTTTTTCTTCCTGCAAGAGATTCAAAATTCTAGAGGAAATAGGGGACAAGTGAGAAATTAAGACATGAGAAAAATATATTCTGAAAAGGAATTTTGGAGACAGTTGGTTATTATAACATCATAATATGATATAAAGGGTGAAGACGAAGGACAATATTTCCACTTGGAAAGATGCATGGTGACACTCAAAGATCTTTCAGATTCTGGCAGATGGTGGCTCCATGATGATACTTGGAGTCATCCAGTCTCAATATCCCCTCCTTAGGAGGTATTTGTGAAGAGCCAGGAGTACATTAGAAATAAAGTAGGTTTAAATGGTGACTTTCAAATTAGCCTCTATTAGAAGAATTTTCCACAGGGATTGTTTGGCCTGTGTTCAAACTGGCAGCTTGGGGCAGGATGTATAATTCTGTCTCTATATGTCCCTCTGAATGGAGAGAGCTGCTGTATGAATTACAAGGAAGGGAGTGATCAAGTGCGTGCATGGAAAGCAGTGGCAGCCCTAGCCCATACAGCAAAATGCTTTGCTGTGCAGAATCCGCTTCTGCCTTGGAGGAAGAATGTGCTGTGCGTTATGGTATTTGCTCCAATGCTGGCTGCTCCAATTAAACAGAGGTGGTCTGAACCCATGCAAGGCTGTAGGAGACCTGGAAAAGAGCACAAGAGCTTAGAACACTTACTGGAAACCCCAATACTTGGGATTTCCTGTTGTCCCTGACAGCCTGTGGGAACATGATCTTTACTCTCTCAAGCTCCTTCTTCCTGGAGCCACTGCCCACTAGTCTTGCTATGCATGGTCTGGAAAGGGGAGTTTTTCAAGCATCCTGCCATCCTGAATAAGAGGACAAGCAGGGTGCTACTGCTGAAACCAAACATCTCAGTGCTGATAGATTTTTTTTTTTTTCTTTACAAGGGATCTCTGTTTTATAGACAAGATTCCTTCAAAAGACAGTCATGTTTTCACACAGCTCCAGCTTAGAAGTTGTATTCTTCAGGGTGATATTGTAGCCATTTACCTGGCAACAAATTGAGATGCCTTGGAATCTTTTCCCTGAACAAATCAAACAGTACAGTGGAGTGGTTCCTGACTGCAGTTATTTATTGTGATTAATTAGCCACTTTGGGAAGAAAACTCTCCTGGACAGTGTCTTGAAAGTATGTCTGTGGCCAGCTGAGCAACAGTTGCTTGGGGATCTGCTCCATGTCTGGTTCTTTACTTTGCAGCTCAGCAGAGGATGGTATCAATGGAGATCCACGGCACCCATAGCAAGAGGAAGCGTTCTGTCAAAGCACTTCTCTAGGGCTGAGGGATGTCCCCTCTGCCCAAAACCTTTAAAAGGTGTCTACACCCCACCTCTCTTCATACCTAAACAGGCTGAGGGTCAGTAGGCAGCCAGGAGGGAGAGGTCTGGCAGATGTGGGCATCTGAATGAGTAATAGAGGAAAACTAGGAAATATTTCTTTCCAGATGGCCACTGCTAGTATCACTTTCCCTAAGGAGGAAGTAGGAGTAAAGAATTAGTTGTCTGAATCAGGGCATCTATTTTCAAACAGAAGCCCTGAGTAACCTTGCAACCTACTTTGCTTCTGGTGGGGTTTTTTTTTGTATGTTTTTTTTGTTAGTTTAGTTTAGTTTAGTTTAGTTTTGTTTTGTTTTGTTTTGTTTTGTTTTGTTTTGTTTTGTTCTTCTCCTGGTCACCTAAGACTGTCAATTTGTTAAAGTAAAACAAGAAAACAATTTGCTTTACCCACCAAAGACTGGCCAGCAAATAGATGCTTGAACTTACTTTCAGATTATTTTGTGCTACTGTGAAGCATCAGCTTGTTGAGGAAGAGTTATTTAGATGTTGCCAGGCGAAAGCACTGCAGGCAAAAACCTGAAGAGGGTGTCAGGAGTGCCTGTGACAGCAATGGTCCACCAAATCGGGGAAGAGGGAGAAACAATGTAGCCAACGTTGCCTTTTTTTTTTTTTTCCTATCCTTTTTATTTTTAAATAAAAAGTAAATAATCCCTTAATTATTTTACCTAGAATTCTCTTCCTGCCAATCTGATGACACTCTATTGGTAAAGTGGCTGCATTAATGAGCCTAAGTCTTCCCTGCCTTGTGTTCTTGCTTGATCAGAGACATTTTCCTCCACCAGATCACTCCTAAAAATGACATTAAGTGTTCCTGTCTTGCCTTAAAAATGAAAATGGTGGAAAGGAAAAGGAAAGAAAAAAAGTGGCAATATCTGCCAGATGGTACTTAGTTTATCTGCAACTATTCTTTGGGTTTTTGGACCATTTACAAAGTCCGTCCATTTTCTCCATGGTCACCCCTGCCTTTTGTAAAACTGAGTTAAATGATCTTGGAGGAAAAGTTCATCATTAGAGTCTGAATACTTCCACTCCTAACTATAAACTGCACTCTCAGCTCAGCACCAGTGCCACATAAACAATTCAGAGTGGACTCTAATTGGCATCAAATATCTTTAAACTAATCTGACAGTGCAAAATGGGCCTTAAAGGCAGCTTGAGTGTAATTTACATCTGCTTGAAATCCTCTTTATCCTTCCAGAGTTGTATGAAGGGACTTCTGTGTAAGTGAGAATTTAGCCTTTCTTTCCCTCCAGCAAGCCTGTGAAGCCTGTGTTGTTATTTATACTTTTTTTCCCCTTTTTTCCCCCTCTCTAAACAGTGGTTTGATGGTGTGTTGTTTGAATCTAAAATTCTTAAAAGGAAAATGTTTGTAATGCATATTTATAACCACTTGAGTAATGGATGATTTTTTTGCATGTTAAAATTTTGGTCTTATTCCCAAGTTAGGCAACAGATGAAGTTAAAATTGTGTCAGTGCTCTCATTTGAATCTGCATGGGATACAGTGCTTTTGAAACTAAAGGACAACCCACACGTCTTTAGAAGGGTTTTCTACCTCTGTGTGCAATACTAGAAATAGATGTTATTGAGGCATAGCTAGAGCATTTCAAAGTGTCTCTGAAACCACAGGAGAACGTGTGCTCGTGCACACATTCTCCTGTACAGATGGATTAGCTCGAGATGCTGAGGCCTTCATAATATTCCCCTTGCTGAATAGTCATCAGATCTCTGCGTCTGGCTGCTGTTCAGCTGATGTGCTTTTGAGCGTTTGGTTGCAGCAGGTTGCTGCACTGTCAGTTTTCTTGGTCTCTTGGGAGCATTTTGAGCTCTCAGGCTCTTTATTTGGTTTTCTTTCATGGAAGTAGTGCCTCACAGTGCTGCTGTCTTGAGCTCCCTAGACTGATGCCATTGCTCCCAGGTTCTATAAGAAACCTAAGCCTTTTGCAAAGCTGAAATCCTGTGGGGAAATCTTGTTTATCACCTGTTTCTTTAGGACAGTAGGTAGTGGCAGCAAACAGATACATTTTTGAAAAATTTTAAAAATCAATGGGTCTTTGCTTTAGCAAGTACAAGAGATACTATGTTGTAAACAGGAAGCCTCTGAAGTGCATGTATTTTTGCTGTCATGTTTCCATCACGGCTCTTATGCAGGTTTGAGGCTGAGGTAGAATTCCTCGAGCACATCCAGGGACCTTTCCCCATTCCCACACCAGCAAGCTGCTTCAGATGTAGACTGCAAGCATCCCCTTTCTCGTGGCAGATGTTAGACAAGAAAGCGGTGTTGCTGACATATAGGGCTGGATTTCTAAAATAGAGGGGTTTTTTTGTTTGTTTGTTTATTTGCATTTGTTTGTTTGTTTTAAGCTATAATTGTGTTTATAAATTGATGTCTCTTCAGGCTTACAGGCAATCGAGCTCCCCATTAAAATGCCCCTTGTTCAGTTATAATGCAGCCTGTTTCTTGAGTATTGGCATGTGACACTGATTCTTCTGGTCTGCTAGCCATCTTTTTGCTGAAGATGTTCTAACACCAAAGTTTAAAAATCATGTGAAAACAGTCTTCTGTTTGGTGGAAGAAATATTTTATTTAATATATGTCAGCCTTAGATCAGTGTGGAGGTAAAAATCAGCATAAGAGCAAGATGGAGGTTAACAGCCAACACAGATATAACCAAGAGTTTTACCACCAAGAAGCACTTATAAGCTTTATGATAAGGGAAATTCCCCATCAGAACACTGGCTGTATTTACATGGTATTCTCATGGAAATTGACATTTTTTTCCTGACAACAGCTTTTCCTGTGCAAAGCTGTAAGGAAAAATTCAGTTCTGATGGTTATGATAGGACCAAATATTTGTCTCCTTATCTTGGCATAAGTTGTACACTATTATAATAACAGGCTCCAAAGGGTGTGAGTGTCCTGTATAGGGGCCTGGTGCAGCTGTTTTGGTCCAACTAGTTAACTTATATTCAGGGACATTTGCCCTGCTCTATCAAGAGGAAAATTTGGTTGTAAGAGTCAGAAAGCTGTTTGATGTGAAGTCCTTTTTCAGGGAACACAGAAGAGATCTCGTTGTGCAGAAGTTCAAGCAAGTCTGTATAGTGGATGTTTTGCTTTTGATGCTTTTATTTCTGCTAGTCTTTGCCTCTCCTATACTCACACAAAGATTTAACCATTTATTTCTGGGCTTTTTTTGCGAGCATCTAAGAGACTCATCAACCTGCAAGGCTTAACATCCATTTACTCTTTTTCATGGTTTTCAGTAGCTGTTTGCAGTACTTGCAGGTGCATAAAATATATGAAGAAACATTTAATTGCTCCTTCCACTCAGCTTAGCTTCAAGGAGAAATGTTTAAGCATCATCAGTTTCGGTAAGACTTGAGATTGTCTGTAGATCAAAGTCCTGTAAGCTCACAGTCATTGCAACGACGTGTTATTAATTTTGTAATTTAATTTCTCAGTTATGTAGATGGTTTGGCATACATATTTTAAAGAGATTTTTTTCTGTAACTTTAAAAGGAGGTTAAACATTGGGAAGAGATAAAGGGTTTGTCAAAGCTCAAAGTCAGAGATGTGCAAACTTTCTTCACCAGGGATCCCTAAAACTTTTCTGTGGGACTGGCAAACCCTCCAGAAAACTCAAATGTATGTGCTGTTCTATATCTTAGATGCTTGTCTTTCGTAGTCATCTTGGAAGGGAAGTAGTCCACAAAACAATTCCGTATGGTGTCCTCCACCCCTTTCATTGGCAAGCCAAAGTTGAAGATAATGGCTAGAGTAGAAAAATATTAATTCTATATATTTCTGGGTAAGTTTTATTACTACTAGCTTTTCATATTAAATCGGATCTTCACTGGATTGTGCAAAGCTATTACAAGCAAGTTGTTGTTTACAGAGAAAATAATGTATCTCTGAATGATAATCTATATGGACTTCAGACTTGAGAGTGTAGCTTTTTAGTGATTGAAACAGAAGTTATTACTGACTTCTATAAAACTTGAGGGAAATTAAGAACAAGGGCTTAAATGAGGTTTTCTTATCATTTTTGTAATGCTGATCTTTAACAGCTCAGAAGACTCCAGCTGTGTAAAAGCACTCTTCTAGTCAGGGTCATCTTCTAAATTTTCAATGTGTAAAGCAGTAATTATTTTAAATTTCTGACTCTATGAATTTCACAAAGTTTACAACAGCAATAAAGAGCTGGAAATGTTCTGAAAGATAATGATAGGCCAAGTTAAGTTTAATAACTCTCAAGAAATGTGATGATGTCACCTTCTGCTGCAGTTTCTTCACCTTCTGCCGCAGTTTCTTCATTATCAGCCCAGCAAGGTTTGAGCAAGGCAGTATTTCATAAGGTGTTCCTTAAGAGTTCTGAGCAAACCTATCAGGAGGTGGTGGTGGACTCTAAGGCCCAAATTCTGGGGGCTCCACACCAAGGCTCTAATGTCTCATATATTTTTTATTAGCTGCCTCTAACCAGTAAGAAGCATTCAGCACTGAAATGTGAATGACATATCAATTCCAAATACTGAATCAATGCAGTAGCTCTGTCTTAGAAGGGGCTGGAGAGTTGCAGGCACTACCTGATAAATGAGGCTCCTACAAAGTTCCGATAACTTCAGATCATCCGTTGTCTTATTGTATCTTTTGCGAGAGCTAAAGATTTTATGAGCCTTAGTTCTGTTGGAGTTAAAGTAGTTGATTTCTGCCATAATTTGCCGTGTGCTTAAATGTTATCATATACTGATCAGATGCATTGTTAACCTAGTGGTTTTTAACCCATGGTAAGATGTATTATTGCAAATATTACTTTGCTCTCACACTGCATTTCATTCATAGATCTCAGACCGGCTGCATTTTAATAATGGACATGAGTCCTCCTTTGTGTGGGACTTTAAAACATAGTTTTAAATAATTCTGCTCCCTCCAGTGATGATTCTTAGACCCTCGCTGAAGAATTGCTTGGAGATGGTGAAAGCTTCAAAATAGCCATAGATTTTTATCAGCATTCACTGTGGCTTAGTTTGTATAGCAGTAGTGGGCACAAATATGGCACAGAAAGGGTCAGATAAGGTATGCAATCTGACCAGTGAAATCTGGAAGATATTTATAATTTATGAATAACTTTTACTCGTGTAAAAAGACACATTACTCCCGTACCACTGACAGTGGCAGAATGCAGAGCTGTACTCTTCCTTGAGACTCTTTTCAGTGAAAGTCAACTCCTCTCATTAACACACTAATGATTATTTAACTAAGTTACTAAGTGTCTTCTATATCAACCTACTTTAAACAAAGAACCTTGTAATCTTGAGATGTTACCTACAAGGATTTATAAGATTTATATATGTTCTTTCTGAAAGTGTTTTGAGCAGCAAAATTCTGACATCGTAATAACGTAGCACTGAGCACTGCTTATATCCTTGGTGCTAAGCTGATCAGCAGTTCTGGGATCAAGAAGGAGTTTTCCTGTAGGGCAGATGGGAAGGGATAGTTGCTGGTTGAGGTTTTCCTTAACCAAGATGTTTCTGAGAATTTTCATTGCTTCTGAAATGAGTAAGATAGTGGCGATGACTTCTGTCTCCCTCCTGCTGTTTTCTTTTGATGTGTTGCAGTTGTGGGTCTGCCTTTGTTAGCCCTTACATTTATAAGGTGATCTCATGCTGCACCTGTATGTTATACAAAGAGCTCCCAAAATTTTGGAGACCATGACCATTGCCTCATCCCAGGAGTAACAGACTTTGGAAACCCTTAAAAAGAAGACACCCAAAT
Organism: Nesoenas mayeri; assembly: GCF_963082525.1. Lineage (NCBI taxonomy): Eukaryota > Metazoa > Chordata > Aves > Columbiformes > Columbidae > Nesoenas > Nesoenas mayeri. The sequence continues at coordinate 60,585,893 of NC_137541.1, read as the reverse complement.
TTGCCTTTGTTTGGTTGTCTTTCTCACAGGTGATCAGACATGTTTCCCAGCGTTGTGCCATTCTGAAGAATCCCATCTCTGTCTTAGTTTAGCTCCTGTTTTAGGTACTGCAATTTGGAGGTAATTTTCCTAAGAAATTTTGTAGTCCATGGAGGGAGATGTACAACAAGAACTATTGCAGGCACCCCATGTTGCCTTCTATGGAGGGTTCTTTTCCCTTCTGGCCATCCAGGCAGCCCTGTGAGACTTCCTAGGCATCTTGTAGCTTCTGAAGTTACTGGGTACAAATACCTCACTCAATATCAATTTCCCGGTGTTTAATGACTAATTTTGCAGTGATGTTTTAATGCTGCTGACTTCACATGCAGAATCAAAGAGCAATTGTGATTTAGTAGGTTAATTTTGTGGCTGGGAAACAAAAATGGTTATCGTAACTCAATGACATTAACATATGTTTTTAAAGTATGAAATAAAAATAGCTGTTTCCAATAGAAACAGCAGGCAGTAACACAGAAAGAACAAATGGCACATGCCACAGGAAAAGTATTGTTTTCGGCGTGTGTGCATGCACTAGTAGGTGTGTTCCCTGTATCTCAAGCAGTGTTATCAGAATTCAATTAGCAGCCTTTTTAACATGGCTTTTTCTGTTAGTGCATTATCCACTTGTAACTGTTCAATATTTAATCTATCAGTCAAGTCTGTGGAAGGATATTTTGGGTTTTTGTTGTTGTTGTTCTCTTTTTTTCCTGTGTAGTGTTTTGTTTTGTTTTGTTTTGTTTTGTTTTTCTGTGTGTGTGTGTTTGTTTTGTTTTTATGAGGTTTCCTTCATAACTTGGCTCACAGGGGTGGTTAGAACCTCATCTCAAAATTCACCCACTGCAAACTAAAAGTTGCTAATGTCTAGCAGCTGTTACATACCTAGTCTGTCTTTCTGGCTGTCCATATCCTAGCAGGTAATTGTTTCCATCAAGATCCATCTCCCTGGGCAGCGACTGACACATTTGCTGGCAGTTTCATCAGGGAGGTCAGTGATAGAACAGGGTTGGAGCAAGGTCTGTCTGCAGGGGTGTACTGGTAGAGAGGGTTGAGCTGGTCTGAGAAGGCAGCCTGGGGAGTCTACCACCGCAGCAGACTGAGAGCTTCCTCGTTATACAGACAAAGCACTTCAGTCTCCAGTCTTGTCAAGCTGTCTCCTTTCATCAGCAATAAATCTGCTTGCTAAATAAATGAAAAAGGTAATAAAACTTTTTTATTAGTCATGATAGATGCTTGTCTTAGGAGAAGTTGAGAAAATAATGACTTGATTTAAATATTTATTAAATCAAGTAATTTTTGAGGCATCTTTAAGACATGAAGGTATTTTATGATATGATAAAACAGTTGTTTGTATGTTATATATTGCACCAGTGGTGCAGTGTCGATCAGAAGAAATAAAACCATTCTCACTTTAAGATTTTAATTTTAAGGTAGCCTGGCATTGCATGTTAACAACATTTTTGTCCAGTTTCTCAGTCTGCTCTCTCTTGTCAATGCCATCTGCTTGCTTGTTTTACCATGTCTTTAACAACTGGGTGATTTTCACCATCTTCACTCCCCTCTTCAATATGCCCAGCAGTCTCATTTGGGTTGATGGGGTTAGTGTGCTATGCAATATTCATATGTTGCTGTAAATGTGTACCCTGATCTAAGGAACCTTTCTCCATCTCTAGTTCAATAGCTTCTAAGTTTTCTAGCACTCTGTCTTACAGCACTGAATTATTTTACTGTAGTCTAACCTGCTTGTCATGCCAGCTGGTTTCGATCTAAAATATATTCATTTATGCAATAAGTTCTACTCTAGCCAAGGACTTAAGTGTGCAGGTAGACTTGGTGAAAAGAATGTGATTAGCTCAAAGCTAAGCACCTGCCTAAATGCTTTGCTGGATTGGAGACTTAGGAAAGAGAGGAAAAGACTGGTCTAATTATGTTGAATGTGTTAAAACTGCTTTATCCTAATAGCCTTATCACCAGACCAGCCTCTGCTTATGGATACTCAAGGCAGAAGATTTCTCATGTCTTGGCAGGTTTTTCTTTTCACTTCATAGTTTTCCAGATCTCTCTTCTGGCTTCTCTCAAACTGTAATTGTAAGCATGGTTTGTGTAAGAAAATGTGTCTCTGCCTCTTTGGAAGTAACTTCAGGGAAGCCGTTTCTTAAAATAATGGATGTAGAAGGCACTGAAAAGCTGGTGTCACCAGTTAATTTGATTTTTGCATGCGTGAGGAGAGCAAAACATTTATACAACTCCAGACTGCCGTAGCCTATTGAGTAAATGTGGCAGTGAGACCAGATTGGTGAAAAAAGAAAAAAAGATGAAATTAATGACACAAGGGTTAAATTCTGCTCTGCTATTAATTTAGGCTGAGTCAGTATTAGAACTATCAGGGAAAAAAAAAAACACAAACCAAACATATATGTTTATTTTTTCCAATTCTAGCACTTATCTGCTGGAGTTTGTCTTTTTCCATTCTTCAAATCTGTGTTCACTCACTCACACAGATGTCAGGAGGCTTTGCAGGAACTTAGTTTAATTGATGGTCACTATAAAGCTGCCCTAAATCTAATGCTACCAGAAATTGCTGCTACTACTTTCCCAAGTTAGAACTTAGCTGGACTGGGATTTTGCTTTTCCTGCTGCTGCACGGCCAGGGAATGGGGCATTGCCAAGACCAAAAAGCCATGCACAGTCCCAGGTGTTTTCAAAGAAAGGCACATTTGTTGAGTCAGCTTTGCATGCTCTTCCTCTTCTGCAGTGTTTAGCTTGGACGTGCTGTCATTTCTGAAGCTGTAACAAGCTCCTCATGGAATTCACACTGTGCAGTTTCCTGTGTGTTACTTTTCAGAGGCAAGGCTATACTATGGTTTTCTTCCCCCTTTGTTCCTCCCTATGTCAGCTTTTGGCATCTTTATCAAGAATGGCACCTGAACAAATGCTTAACTTGATTGTGCTACCTAGACTCGAAGATAGAAATGGGCTTAGGCATTCTTGAAGAAGTATGAACTGAGGCAGATGTATAATGCTTTCTAAGATGTAAACCAAGTAAGTGCTTTCCCAGAAAGACTATTCATAATTGTTTTTTAATATATATATATGTATATATATAATGATAGGGAGAACACAGAAAAAAAGGAGGAAATAGCTGCATAGCAGTAGATTTGAAACAATTTCTCATGCTTGTGGTTATTTGCCACCATGGTGTTTTCAGCTGAATGCAGCCTATACATAGGGCAATACAGAGTCCCAAGCTTTTGCCTTCCTTCCTCTTTCCAACAGGCACAGGGCAGGCAGTAGTGGGCAGCCCCTGGCTCTATACACAGCTCTGTCCTGCCTTGCTGTGAGCCTTTGTTCACTTTGCCTCTCTTTGCCTCCCTTTCCTTCTGTGTCTCGTTAAATTATAAAGGCTAAAAAGGTGGGCACTGGCTCCTGCTCTCTGTTTGACCCTGCCTGCCAAAGTCAGGGGACTTGCTGTTCACTGGCACGTTGAAATGTTTTTGTAATACAAATAATTATTAAGAAATTTCTATTTGGCCACCTAATCATCTGCAACTTGAGACTCTCTATGTTTTTGAGACTGTCTGACCACTCCACTGTTAATATGAATAAAGTCTCAGAGGTCTAAGGATGCTTTCAGGCTTTCTGCATTTGTCTTCAGGGACAGCCCAGGTGCTAGAGACTTGAGCCCACCCTGTGGACACTGTTGAAAGGTCCCTGAAGTGTCTCAAGGCAAAAAATTCATATAGGAGAGACATGCAGTTCCAGGGCAGCATTAAAAATGCTTACTTGATGTCCCTACAGCATTTGTGCAACATAGGTAGTCTTCCATCTGCTTGCCAGTGCAGGGTTTGCATTGGTTTTGATAATATATGAGAATGAAAGTGGATTGAGGCATTGCTCTTAGCTTGCACATACTGTGAGCTATGTTCTCAGCTGTGAGGCTCCATGCATAATGCTTTCAGCCTAACATTAGCTTTCTGTTTGTCTTTTGCAGCACTTTTACAGGCAGTCATAGCTGGTGATCTGCTGAAGGTAAGTACAGAGCACTGAGTATCCACTTTTTCACTGCTTTTTGCAGGTCTGATATACTGTAAATTTTATCACACCTCTGCTCAAAACATAGACAGACTGCTGTGGAGGGACTGCTGACAAGTGCCATTTTACAGTCTTTCCAGGAAAACTTGAATATTAGGGGAACACATCAGTCAGGTGAGATGTGGAATTGAAGTGAATAGGATCTGGTGTTATACGGCACCTTTCAGCCCAGGATTCATAGCGTACTGCACAGAGCAATGTGTCAGCTAATAACAGGGAAATTACTATACTGGCAAATGCAACACTGAACAGCAGGGTAGTTCTGACACAGCCTTTTCCACAATAAGGATCTTTTACTGCAGCAAGGTTGGTAGCCAAGGCCCTAGATTTGCTAGAGACTTCTTAACTTCTACTTAGACAACTACCAAACCAGGTAGAACAAATCTCAAGTTGTTGTTTTATCATTTGATGGATGTCTCAAAGCATGTGCTGCATTGATATTGTTAGTTATTGGAAGGAAAAGGCACCCATGCAAGAATGTTTTGTGCCTAAAGTATTAAGTTCCATGTCTGACAGTTATTCAGACTGTGTTTTTCAGTAGCCAAGTCAGGATTTGGAAACGTGCCCTCAAATTTGAATGAGGACTGTGATTAATGATTCCAGTTTTATCTGCAAGAAACCAGCTTGGAGCCATTTGTAAACATGACAGTACTGTTAGGCCAACTCTTTGCTTGCAGATGCCCCTTCTATACCTCTGCCCCTGTGCTTGTGGCTGCAGCATCTAGGGAGTGGTCCTTCAACCAGCAGTCAAAAATATTGCCCCCTTTTCCCTTCTTGAAAACTTTTTGCCTGAGTTTGTTTTGACAGGGAAACTTCTTGCCCTTCTTCAGATGTACCACATCATAAATTATGCCCTGCTGTCACAATCCTCTCCTTTTCTGCAGTGATCTGCACTGCAGTCCCCCCCCAACCAGAGTTTACAGCATTTCTGACACCTGGCCAGTGCCATTTCTGGCCCATTCTTATCCCATGTAGGGCTTCCCCGTCCACCAGCCCCAGGCAGAGGATGGAGAGTGAGAAGGGAGATCTGGGGTAGCTGAATCCCACCTCCTTGTGGAGTTTTGGAGTTTTCTGATTTAGTCAGAAAGTGTTTATCTCCTGTGCTAAGGAAAAATTGGAATTTTCAGTAGAGAAGCAAAAAAATTTCCATCAACTACATATATTTTAAAGTATCCCAACAATTTCACCAGAAGTGGTATGCAAGCATTGCTAGCAAGTAATAATTCATCACCAGTAGAGTAGCAATGTCTCATTGTTTAGGAAATATGAACTGCCCTTCTTAAACCATACAATTGTCAATAGTTCTAGTTTCAGATATGTTTTCATTGGGACCTAAGATCTGGGTTTAAAGTAATATTTTATTTCATTTTATTCTGTTATTGTACTGACCTCCCATGAAAATAAATAAATAATTTTCCTACATATTTGTTTTTCTGCTCCTCCCATCTGTGGTGTTTTATTTTGTTTTTGTTTTGGTTTTTTCCAGTTCATAGAATGCTGTAAAAAAGGAGCCAATTTGTTAATTCGAGGACCTGATCACTGCTCCTTGCTGCACCATGCTGCCAAGACTGGGCATGGCGAGATCGTGAAATACATCCTGGAGCATGGTGAGTCACACTGGGCAAAGCCACAGAGAACTGTACTTCAGCCAAGTGTCAGTCAGGTAAAACCACACTGTGCATCTGGAAGTGCCCTCACTCATCTGTTGTCACCCTCAACAAAATGTCCACCTTTAGTATGTGTGAGCAGGATGCGAGGAATGTGGTAGCAATGAGAGTGGTGCCTCCAGGTAAAGGGAAAGTGGCTTTTGAAGAGGACGGGTGTTTTCAAATTTGCATCATTTGTGTGGCTGTGAAGAAGCAGCGTGATGCTCTAGTTAGAACGTCTGGCATAGGAATCCTCTGAACAAATTTGTTTTTCAATTAGAGCACATTTACAGTGATGGAGAGCCCATCCAATCATTGGTATTATTTCAGTATTTAATAATACACTGGTTAGGAACCTGTGCATTTATTTCTAGTCTGGATTTGCCTCACTTTCCTTCCATGTTTCTGTTAAATTTAAGACCACACAACAACAAAAAATTGTGATTTCCATTTTATATTCACAGGTTATGATCACGCCATTTCCCTTTTTTCCTTTCAACTCTTTTTATCTTTGTCAGTAACAGAATTGCAGGCATGCTTCCACAAGCTATGCAGCAATTGGTGTGTGTAAATACATTTGAAGCAGTTGCATTTAGTAGTGTCTACCTGTTGAACTACTGTAATCTTGTTCACTGGTTGCTGGAGAGTGGTACAGTAATATTGTCACTGCTCTGCACACAGAGCTGAAGTCCCAGTGATCAGCCTTCTGCATTGTAGGAAATGTTTTCTAGTTGTTTAAACATTCTTGTAACTCTCCTCTGATCCCTCTTCAGAATATCAGTGACTATTTGGACTTCCAGATGTCAAAATCAGCTACATTATTTCAGCAGTAGTGTTAGCACTAAACACAGAGACTGCCTCTGGCAACTGGAATAAGTATTAACCAATGCTTGAAAGCTACAGCTGAAACTGTACAGGGAGAAGAAAAAAGCACAACTCAAAGGAAGAAGTGATAATCCATCTGTTAACACTTGCGTTAATTGGGGAGGGATTTAGCTCAAGCTTAACTCTTAATTTTAAGCATTTACATATAGGTGTCAGGTAATCTGTGGATCTAAGTTCCTGCATTGTCAAGAGAGATCTGTGACTCAGTTCATCTGCTCATGTATGACAGAGGTACTAGGGGAGACCTGTCCTCTTTCAGTGGCAGACTGAAGTGAGGAGAGCATCTTTAATAGCAACAGACTTCTAGCACGACTAGCTCAAGGGAGACCTAGTCAAGGTAGTCATTGGAACCTAGCAAGTGATTCAACTGACCTATGCACTTCATTTGCTTAGCTAAACATAACTATCTAATGTCTTTGCCATTGGACATCCAGGACATCTGCATAGATCAACAGGATAACATATAAGGCCTGTAGGAGACCCATACTGGACTGATAGGTGAAGTCCAAGAAAGCATCCCTGTCATTCCAAACACATCCCAAGGCTTGCCTGTAGGCATACTGAATGGCACAAAATATCTGTGTGTGGACAGCTGAACTCTGCCCCAAATATCTGACTGAGGGGATCTGAACTGCTCTTTTACTCTTTTATGTGTAGACACCTACATATGGGTAGCTAAGCGCAGTTGTCCTTATATTCAAATACTGGCTAGTTTTCTTACCAGTTGTAACAAGCCTTACCAGTGCTAAATCTCCCTCCTGTTTAACTTATTATCACATTAGTCACAGTGCATATATGTGTCTCTGAATTCTGTAGATAGACATAATTTCACTTCATTTTCTTACTGCCTCTGGTCTCTTACACTGAACATGACCTGTGCCAATTCACTGTCATGGTTGCTTCTCCATTGTTTTTCTTAGACACATATGCCTTAACTTAGTCACAATCTGACTCAGTCACCATTCCTTTGGTGAAGGTTTAACATGAGATCATTTAAGCTGCTAAGGATGTGAGCAAGGAATTTTTGACTGGAATAGAGAAATGTGAGGGATTATGGACTGCTAGACAAAGACAAACCAGAAGGTTGATCAAATGTCAGCTCAGTTCCTCTCTCCCTGCTTTATCCCCAAGGATGGCAGGAAGCTTTTGCAGCTTTCCAGACATATGTCCTCTGGGCTTCTCCAAATACATTGTTTATTTAACATTCTCTGGGGATCAGAGAGTGCATGGGACAATGCTCTAATAGGGGCCTCCTCTCTTCTCTCACCAAGCAATTAATGAAACTCATTTCTACCCTGGGCACTTCTCAGTCACAAATGAGCTCTCTTGCTGAATCATCATCATAATGTCCTTGTTTTTCTGCTGCATTCTCTGGCGTCTTCTCAACAATAATTAGTGTATAAGAACCAGTCCAATGCTACTAATATCTGAGGCGGTTTCCCTGTATCTAGTTTCTCATTTCTGCTGATATCCACCCTTGATTAGAATGGGTCTTATTCCTGTTCTAACAATTACCTCTGCCCAGCCATACTTCCTCTGTAGTTTGTCTGCTTCCCATACATGACTGGAGGTAGTTAATAAGAGCTTCACTGCAAAATACCCTCCAGCACACAGCACAGAGAACCTGTTATTAATCACACAAGGAAAACCTTCTGATTATCTTTAAAAAACAACAAAACAAGACAAACCCCATCATACCAGGAATTTTAACTGCCTAGTGTGAAACTACTGGGCTGAATTGAACATGATACTGGAGTGACAAATGCCCCCCTGCCCAGACCACTGGGATTATGGAAGAGAGAAAATGATGTCGTGATGTGGTGACTGTTCTTGTGGAGACGGCTTTATGCTTTCTGCAAACATTCAGGGGACATTAATGTGAGCAGTTATTCTGTGATCTTGAGTAGAATGATCTCAGATGTTAAGGGGAGAAAAATAACCCTTCTTAAATCAGAAAAAGCAGAGGTGAGTCACACAGGGAGACTGCTGTGCAGTATTGCCAGATACTTGGCAGTGGACTAGCATGAACCTGGAATAGCAGCTAAAGCACCAGTATAGTAGGTATTAGGATGACAGCAGCTTACTGCTGCAGGAACAGTTGTGCTGGCTCCTGTTCCTGCAAAACAGTTTCTCTCTGTCCCCTGGGCAGGAAGGGCAGATACACGGACCTATCTGTTGTTCAAGACTTCCTTCCTAAATTAGGGGTCTTCTGCTTGTAGTATGAGGGTCACCTTTTAAGATCTGTCTGTAGTTAGGCTAAGGAACACTTAGCTTGAAACTGAGGGTCAAACTCAGTAGGTATCAGAACCACATCTGCTTAGTGCTGCAGTCAGCAGCTCTCTCACACCCATAATGCATGAACGTTAGAGAACAGTTAACTGTTTACTTGCTTAACACAAACAGGATAAGGGAGGGCTTAAGAAGCTCTGTTAGAAAAAGGATCTCCTAAATAATTATCTGTATTTGGAATCAAACTTGGCTTGGAGTCTTTATCTGACCATTCTGAACTATTTATAATTTATAACCATTCTACAAGACATTCCAAGATTTGCCTTCTCCATGTCTTCTTCTTTTCTATAGAGGCTCAAAAAACAGACAAGAATTCTGTAGGCTATTCATCTAGAGTATTTTAATTTTAAACAGTTGACTTTAATTTTTACAGTTGACTTAGGAGTTTGTAGTGGGAAGTTCTGGTGGAACAGTCAGTCAGTAAATCATCCCATTCTGAACATTTCTGTGACCTCAAACCTCAATGTCCTTGCTCCATTAGACAGCATCCTCTGGTAAGAAGAGAATGCTTTCATTACTCTCAGCACTGCAAGTCAACAGTGAAGAGCCATCAGTGAGTTTGGATTTGCATCCTGAACAGATTCAAGAGTTAGAAAGAAGGCTTTAGCAAGCAAATTTTGCCATTACAGAGACATATGTCAGGGACTGGATTTGAATAGTCATCAGAAATCAACACTGAAGGACGGTGAATTTGCCTGATGTTTGCTAGTATGTCTAGATTTGCAGAATGTTTTATAGTAGTGGACATTTGTGAAGGACCTAAGCAGAAAACAGATTAGTTTTTCTAGAAGGTGCAAGGTACAAAATAGTCTATTTTAATGTTTAAATTTACTAAATTTTAGATCAACATGGCTGAGAAGCAGTTACTATGAAAGGCATGCTCCCATAGCCCATCTGCCCTCTATGTTACTGTGGAAATTCTGAGCTAAAAGACACTAGCAATAAAAAACAGACACCGTTAATCTTCATATCAGGTAAAAATGAGGAGTGTGCAGTTGGTAGAAGGCTTGAAATAGTTCTGACTTTGCAGATTACTATTATTTTAAAAATATTCCTTCGTTGAAGGTAAGGAACCAAATCCAATTTTGTCCTCCAGAAAACAACCTCAATCAAGTTATGTAGCAAAGGTGGTTTTGACAGATAGACATTCAGAAATGCTGATAATGTCCAACAACACTGCTTAAAGCAAATACCCTTCTTCCCCAGTTGTATGAAGAGGTGACAGGGCAAAGGACTGGCAGGGGTTAATAGCTGTGGGTCTCCTGTGGGCAGCTGTAACCATATCCATTGGAGAGGGCAGGGTGTGCTGTGGCCCAGGGGACTTTTGGACTGCATGAGGCTGTATATTTTGGAAACGCCTCTGAAATATGGTCATTTAGTCTCTCTTTTATGTTGTAGTGAGCTCAGCTAAAAGGCAGCTGCTTTCGAGTGTTGCCTTCCCTTCTCTCCTCCCATCCCGAGCTCAGACTGCTTTGCCTCCTGAGAAACCAGAGAAGGGCTTTGGTGGAGTGAAAGGGGGCAGAAGGAGAAAAGGAAAAAAGTTAATAATTCTACACAGACAGTCTATTGGAGATGTTAAGGAAGGAGAGTGATCTCAGCTGGGCTTCTCCTCAGTGTGTCATGCTTTTCAGCTCCTTTCATGCGAACTTCTTCCCCCCTGCCCCATCCTGCCATTCTTTAGTCCCCAAGTTGCTCACTCTCTTTCTCTTTCTTTTTTTTTGTTTTTATTTTTTTTCCCTCCCTCCACCTCTCCACACATTTCTGTCTTTTGTTTTTATTTCCCCCCCTGCTGTTTTCCTTGATAGAAATCTCACTCATGCATTTCCCTTCCGGATTTCTATTGGGTTATTTTGTCCTCTCTCTCTCTGCGCCTTGGTCCCCTTTTCTTTCTCTGCCTCTTGTCCCAGAGTAAAACAGCCGCCTCCCCGCTGGGTCAGGATGACAGTGCTGTTAGCTTTCCCAGTGCCAGCCCTTTCCACATCTGTGCAGCTTTTGTCCCAGGGCAGAGGGGGATTTGGAATGGTCGGTTGGCAGCGCCAGGGAGACTGATGTAAAAATGAGGTCCAAAAAGGAGGGGAAAGGGAATTAGGAGGAGGGCGTGAGATGGTTTAAGAGAAGTACAGCTGAAAATAAAATAAAGAAGTAAAGGGCACAGCTCAGGCTGTATGTGAGTTAGGACATTCCAGCTTCGGAGGTAAGTCAGAAAGAATGAAACAAATTAATGCTTGTACCACATTGTGCTGCTAATTAATTAGCCCCAGTATCTGCCTCTTCTGTATGACTGAGACAGAGTCAGGGCTCTCCCGTTAAATGCTTTATTTGGGACAGCATCCAGGAGAGCAACCTTTTCACACAGGTAGGATGTACCTGGCACCTCCTAAAGTCTGTGCTCACAGGCTGCCCACTCAGTCCTCAGCTTCTCTATTCCAACCTTGCTGTTTCTTCCTGCTCCAGACCAGTTTTCCTTCACCCTTGTCTTTCTGCCTCTACAGACTTATTCTGCTCCAGCTTCTCCTCCCTCTCAGGTGATATTCTTCTAACTTCTCTCCATCCTTCCTCCTAATGTTTTAACACCTTTTTTCATTCTTGCCCACTTACAACGGCAAGTACTTCTATGCCAACCTATGCAGCCAACCTAGTCCCCCTGTTCACCTAGTCACCCTTTACCTTTGCATCACAACCTACTTTGTCCCATCCATAAACAGAAATAATAGTTTGCTTAGTGGTGTCTTTTCTAACACACTGCAGGCCATTCCTGGTTGCCTGTCCCTGGGACACGACACTGCAGCATACCATGGAGAATTGCCTCTATTTTTGAGAGAACATTATTTTTTCCTGGGAGATGTAAAGGAGTTCTTTTCTTCATCTGTGTTTTATTTTCTTTTTAGTTTCTCAGGCATTATCTTTCCTCTCAACAAGAGGCGCTGCTTAGCACCCTGTATCCTTCTTCATGCTTGTTGGGGCTCAGGGGTTATGAATGATTCTTCATTTTGATAGGGAAGAGTGAACACATAGCTACCAAATGCAGAGATGAGAACGCGTGGTCGTAGAGTCAGGGTGCTGTGCTTTAAACATTGACAGTGGCTAATGAGTCTGGAGAACTGCTACGATAGGTACGTAATGCCCTGTACACTGGGGACTAAGCATAGTACTTTTTTGACCACCCCTTCCTCATGATGACAGACGATGAAGTGAAGGAGCTACCTGCATCTCCAGGAGTCAAGGCAGCCAGCTATCCCCAATGATACTGCATGAGTACGTTGTATTAATAGAAGCAGTGAGGGAGAGACAGGCTACTCTAATACATTTTGACATACACTAAGAGTGAAAGGAGTGTAGAGAGGTTGTATGTAGGCCTTTGTAAGCAAGCAGTGTGAAATTCCTCAGTTGCAGGTGAGATTTGTGGTAAGCTCTTGAGAACTCTTGAATTTCAAAGTCAAAGTGTGCTGAAGAGAAATATTCATGCACAGGAAGGAAAATTCCTGTAAAGTTCCACTGTTCCCCCTGCTTACTGCCCCATACCATCTGGCACTATGCTCCAGAGCAGTAGAGAGAAGAAGAACAAGCCAGACTGCAAAGGGAAAAGTTTTTCTCATTTCAAATGCTATCCAGATCTTAGCCTGTAATTCAGTGATGGAATTTGCTGCTACAAACATCTGCCTGTAGTGAATATCAAGGACAAAAGAACATTAGCATAAATGCATTATTTTTTCCCACTTAACAAAAATCTTTTGTGTTTTTCTTAATCTTACTTTCCTGATCATTGCTAACTAGTAGTGTACAGGATTTGCCTATCAATATAAAGACCGCTGGGAATATTCCACCCTGATCTACATTCTATATAATGCTGTTAAATGGAGTAGCATAGGGATGTCATTCAGGATGGAATTTGGCTAATTTCAACTTCCTAATGACATTTTCCCTCTAGTACTAACAATAGATTTTAATGTGCAATATATCAGGGTTTCCAGTATATCAGGATTTTCAATGCACTGTACTTCCATGAACCACTTAATTGAGCAAGGTGAAGAGTGAGAAAATAAACTCCATGAATATTTATTGCCAGTGTAATTTAGAGGCAGCTGCTCCCTGGTGCTGACACTCCAGCAGTGACTGGGCATTCAGAACTTTGCTAGTGCAAGGGCTCAAACAAACAAATATTACCTGGAAATTGGACATATTTCTGCAAATTGAGCTTTAAGTGGACTTCTTTTACATATTTGTACCAAGAATCTTCTCTTGGTAGTTGTACACCTTAGTCATGCAGACAAATGCCATATGACATACCTTGACTGTCTTTTGCAGGTCCATCTGAATTACTGGATATGGCAGACAGTGAAACGTAAGTATGATTTACTCTGTCCTTCACATTATGAGCATTACCCTAGCAGACCTCTCTTATTTTTCAAGTGCAAACTTTCAAATAAAAGAGCCTGTAAAATGGCACGTGTCTTCAAGGTCAAAACGTAAACAAAAATCCTCCAAAACCCAAACACCAACGACCTCATATGTGGCTTTTTGGACTAAAACAAATGTTTCTTGAACTTTAAAAAGCACTTTCTCTCTATTACTGCCCATGCAGCCTTAACCTTTCTAGAGGAATACAAGTCTTGTATTGTGCTATGATTTTTCCAGAATCCAGTTATTGAGGAAGCAACCTGAAGGGTAAATTCCAGAAATCAGGAAATTACTTTTCTTACCCTACACCTTTTCTTCAGTCACTTCTTGGTTCTGTCAGTGTGCTTTGCCTTATCTGTCCCAAGTGGCCACAACCTGTGCAGTTGAAGATTTATCTGAAATAGTTAGAACCATGATCACCTCTGTTTTTACATAAAAGAGACTTTACTTTCCAATTACCAATTGCTCTGTGTCTTGTTATATAATCAAGATGTCACAAGGAGTACATAATGGATGTACAAGTAATCCTGAGAAGTATATGGAATATATGGGAAGTAAAAGTAGCCTTTCTCTCAGGGGTTAAACTTACCATTCCTCATCCAATAGTGCCCTCCTCTGCTAATGGAGAGCACAAAAAAGGTTCTGCATAAAGTGCATGTGTGCAGTGTGGAGGTGATGGGTCTGGATGGACTGCACATTTCTCTTCATCCAGGAGCATAGCACAGCCACATAAATAAAGTGTAAGTGAACACAGCTATGAGGGCTTCCCTTTACAAAGGTCCTTCTACCACTAACTCTTAAAAGAGAAGGTTCAAGCCCTAACTGATAGCATGAATTTCTCTTTTGATCCTCAGGGGAATTCAGATAGTGTCCCATTCTGAATCTAGTTCTCATGCAGCAGAGTCAGTTTAACTACAAGGGTGCCTATTAATATTTCAACTTGTCCTGCTGTGGACTGAGGTTGAAATTCCTTTACGCCCTCTCACTTTCTGGGTAGGTAGGTGCAAGGTTTGTCCTACTATGTCTTTCTTGTCATTATTTTGGAAGTTATGTAATGGCCCCATTTGTTGGACACTAGTATTAAGGATACCTTTTCAACCCACTCAAAGCATACTTTCCTCCTCTTATTAGGTTAACCTAGATAGATTTCTTTAACCTTGTTACTCCAGTTCATCTCAGAATCCTGTTACATGTAAACCCAGTCTGATTGAAGAGCTTTGCAATAAATCTGTTCCCACTGCACAGCCTTCTCTTTTGAAAAGCATGTGTTTAGGCTTCCTCAGTAGCTAACCAGGCCAGCAGTGTAAAAAAAACCCACAGCCCTTACTCTCATATGTACAAGAGAGCAGGGTGGTGGAACTAGGGCAGCAAGTGCACCAGTCATGGCTTTAATGGGTAGGATTTTTCTGTGGTGCATCCCAGAATGAAGTTGAGGAAAGAAATAAAGGAAAAAAACAAACACTATTTCTCCTTTGCTTTCTATGAAATAAAAAGGTGGATAGTTTGACTTTTTCAGCAGTCAGCAGAACTGGTGGTTGGATGGGAATGTGGTGATCAGTCCTTTGAATACATAAAACCTGTGCATGTTTCTTTCCCACCCCTCAGAAGTTCTTCGTCTGCTATTTGTGCATTGCAGGCTTTCCTACCGAGTCAAAGGATGTAGATGCTAAGGGAGAGAGTGCACAAGTCTGCCTCTGCCAGCAAGCAGGAACCTCGCAGAAATACAGCATCCTTCTCTGTCTGTCCTCTGCACCTCATACTTCATAAATGTACATTGGTGTGATGTGTCTCACTGCTGGTTTCTGTACTTTGGTCTAGGGGTGAGACAGCCTTACATAAGGCAGCCTGCCAGCGCCATCGAGCCATCTGCCAGCTTCTGGTGGATGCGGGAGCCTCTCTGAGAAAGACAGACTCCAAGGTAACCCAGCCCTGTCAACCAGTTATAAAATACTGTAGCCAAGTGAGACTGAGCAGCATCCGTCCCTGCTGTGTGTATGATTGAGGCTTCCTTGTGTGTGCCAAGAGCCATTTTTATTTAGAAAACTGTATTGATTTAAACAAGTACAAGACACTTCAGTCCTCAATGTGGGTCATCTTCATCATAGCAAGAGCCTGGCCTCAAACTATTCAGTGCATTGGATGTGAATGAGGCACCTCCATGGCACAGCAGCATCCTTCTCCTGTGTGGTCAAAAGAGAGGCCTGTGGGCAAGGACCACCTAGGGAAGCCTTGGTTTGTGATTGTATAGCATCTGTGAGGCTCCATTATTGTGGCTAATCATTTTCTTTTGCCCTCACCCCTATGCTCACTGATGTGACACCACAACCCTCTCTCAGTGTACACTTGGCTGAGAAAGATGTCTGGGCAAAATTAAACCCTAGGAATATTCTGTCAACACAACAATCTGATCATTTGGGAACATGGTCCAGAAATTGCCCCTCTGGCATTTCTGAACATAAACATCCTGTGGTCAGCAGCTGAGATCTCTGAGTTCCAGAATCAGAAGCACAATTAAAACCAATTCCTACCACGTTATGCTGTATGGGGTAGCCTGTAAGAGGGAGAGAGATCATCTCTTTTTCAGATAAGAGTACTGTACACTGCAAAAGATAATTTCTGCAACAGCTGAAACCCAGACAAGTGGCTTCTGCCTTGTTTATCTTCATCTGCAGAGAAATCCAAGGAGCTGGAGTGTTTTTCTGTAGATACAATAGCATTCCAATATTTTTCCATAGTTTAGGATCAAGACTTGTGTACAAATTTAACAGTGCTCATAAGGTAGATCAGATAACAGAGTAGCAAATCGATACACTGAAAAATGATTTATACTTGAGATAGAATGAGACATGTTGAACTCCTCCCAATGCCATGCATCTCTCTCTGCACATCCTAACCAAAGTGTGTAGTCTGTGAAGTGCATTTTTCAAGTGTTAGCTAGAGTATTGTGCATCATATTCATTCACATAGGGACTGCAGTCCTAGAATGAAAAATCAGTTCCTTCCAGCATGTGAGCACTTCTGTGTGATGTATCAAATAGCATGTCCTTGCAGATCTGCATGATTTGTCCTAAATCACACAAGGAATTTGAAAATCTTTAGTTTAAAGATAGAAACACTTGACTTTACTTATTTGTTGTACAAACTGGTGTTAATTCTCCAGACTAGCTTCTATCCTTCTTGTAGTGATTTTTCTGTGTTGTGTTTTCATCTATTCTTCTAAATATGTAGCACAAGACTTTCTCTTCGTATTTCTTTATTATAGGGTAAAACCCCTCGTGACAGGGCTCAGCAAGCTGGTGACCCAGATCTAGCTGCCTACCTGGACAGTCGACAAAACTACCAAATGGTTTCCCATGAGGATCTGGAGACAGCAGTTTGATGTCTGAAAATATCAAAGAGGATCCTTGGAAATCACAAGGCTGCACCTGAGGCACTTGGGCATCGTGTGAGGAAGAAGCTGATGGAATCAACATGTCACTCACTGTCGTGGAAAATACCTGAGGACATGCCATCAGTTTCTAAGGGCTACTGAGTCTTGCCACGGAACGGTTAGGTTCCATGAGTTAGCCCATGATGGATGAGGCGGGACACTCAAAGGTCTGTGGAATCCATGGGCCACGGAAATTTACCTTTATTGCTTCCAGCAAGTAGCATGAACTTCTCCCATGTTCATCTGCACAATTTATTTAAAAAAAAGAAAAAAAAAAAAAAAGGAAAAAAAAAAAAGTAAAGAGGAAAAGGTGTGTGGAGGAACCAAACTAACTGAGATATTAAAACATCTAATTAGGCCCTCCTCCATCCCTACGGTTTCCTTCATTCCTTTTATTCTCCCATTACCCCCACTTTTCATCAGTTTAATAGTACCTGTTATCTCTGTGTTAAGTCTTCACAAATGGTCAGGCAGAAGCAAAAAATCTGAGGAGCTCTGGATGCCCTTATGAAAACCCCAATGTTTTTACCAGCTGCATTCCCTCCTTTGCCATCCTCTGGGAAGCTGTGTCATCAGTGTTCAATCACTGAGGAGTTTTCTCACAACAAAACCTAACCTCCTTATTGTTGCTGAGTATACGGTTATGGTATCTTCATGAGACATTCATTTGCATGGAAAGGAGTTATATGGGATATTGTATGGCAGAGCAGAAAGTTATCAGTAAGGTTTCCCACACCACCACTGAGCGTATAATGTCCAACGCAATTCTGCTCAGGTTTCAGGCCTGCCTAAAAGTTGATAGCTATTTTTTCACTTTTGAAAAGATGGATTTTACACTGGGCAGAGGTCTGTGCATGGTGCAGGGGGTTCTGATGGACTTACTTATGGACCCAGTCCCCTTTGTGTAATGGCCAGAGGTAGGAAGGCGATCTGCCTAGGTTTGCTGCCGTCAACAGACAAACGAGCACCAGCTGGTCCCATTTGGAAAAGGAAAACCTTCTTTGGCTGAACCTGTAAGCTATCTGATTCCTCAAGAGAAGAACGTTTCAGAGAGGCTATCCCACTGGAGAAGGACAAGCAGCAGCTCTTTGCCTCATTAACCACTATAGGCTTGGAAATGTAAAGTTGCTTAGCTGCTCTGAAGGCCAGCTGTGTCTTCTATACTCGTCTGTTCTCTGTCTTACCTCAGAGACTGTAATCACACTGTAATCACAAAAGACGGGAAAGAAAACACGCATCCACAAAATATGCACTTTCAGTTTTTTCCCATCCCTGGAAACATTTAAGACCAGGTTGGATGGGGCTCTGAGCAACCTGATCTAGTTGAAGTTGTCCCTGCTCATTGCAGGGGGATTGGACTAGATGGCCCTTGAAAGTCTCTTCCAACCCAAACTAGTCTATGGTTCAATAACTATAGATAACTCAGCTGCCAGAAACAGCAGAGCTTCCACTTCCACTTTGTCTGACCAGTTCCCTGAAGACACTCACAGCCCACTTTTGATGTAATACTTGCAATAGATTATTGAATTTTGCTTTGTTGTTTGTTTTGAAAGATCTACCGGTGTTTGTTTTCATGCACCTTGCTAGGTGTAGGTCTCTGGTAGATGGTGATCATGAAGATTACATGCAGTTTGAAAACCATGAAAATAACTCAGGTCATTAATCAGATAAGTTTTTCTTCCTCGGTAGACATTGTGGAAATTAAATGAATGCAATCTATTTTTTTTTTCTTTTCTTTTTTTTTTTTTTCTTTAAAACAAAACAAAACAAAACAAGAGTGATTGTTGTGGTAGAGAGGGAGGAGCTGATTTTTTTTAATTATTGTTATTTTTTTCTTTTTGAAAGTTCATTTGATATGAGCAAAATACTTTAGTATTTCTTCCTCTGGAAGGAAACTATGTATATTTGTAATCTATAGATCAATGGTGACAAGAAATGTATTTTGTGTTATTTTCTGTCTTTACCTTTCTTGTTTAAAAAATAAAATGTGAAAGCCAAATTCCTTCCCTTGATAATCATCCAGGGGCTTGTGGCAAAGGTCAGTATATGTATATATTAGAACAGAATTTGGCAACTGTTAAAATAAAAAATCAGAGTGTAATTTTGGTATATGTGAAATTTCCACAAGGAAGATCCTAATGCTGTGGTTTCATGGTAGGCCTTGCATCATTTCCGAGCTGTGAGGAAAGATGTTACTGTAATACTTCTATATATTTGACAAAAATAAGAACTATATTATTATCAGTTTTACCTTTTTGCGTTGTTTTACTTATGTGAGGAATGGAGGAAGCTTCAATGACACCAGAGGTTTGGTTCTATCCTATGCTGAGGTCAGACTGGTGCCTGAGCAGAGGATTGTCAGCCCATTGCAGCTCCCTGGTCGTTTATTCCCATGAAGCAGGTGGAGCAGTGAAGGCTTTCTGTAATCACAGATAGCTTCCAGTGGCCACGGGTGAATTATAAAGGAGCTGGGTCTGGTCCTTCTCAGTTCCCAGTGGTCTTCTCCTCAGTGAAACGTCCATTGTGCCGGGGGTGACTGCAGCAGGGGAGCTCTGTGGGAGCTTGGCAGGACAGACAGATTTCCTGAGCTCCTTTGTGCCATTCAGATTGCTCAAAGGAGCATAGAGCACATGAGACGGTCTGGCTTGCCTTTTTTGCCAGCAGCTGCAGGACGATGCTATGATCAAGAGTGACCCTGTTGTGCCTATGGAAAGCTGCCTGTGCTCAGTAGGATGTGGTTGCCCTATGATGAAAATAAACCTCGACACTGGAGATAGAATGGAAGCTGGCTCTGTGTAGTGCCTTTAATATCAAGGTGTCCCAAAGCACTGCAAACAATGCTTTAGATACTGGCAATGTATTGTGGTTCTAGATAACAGCATGTATATTGTTTCCTGCAATGGCTCATGCATGGCCAGGGATATCAGAAGTTGGTTCATTGAGGGAAAGAGTTTGGGACCAGGATGCTGCAGGATTATTCCTTACCTCTTTTCAAGGGAGATATGATTCTTGATTTTGGACAGCCTCCAGAAGCAGGCAGACTCTGCAGCAGTTGAAAGTGACACGTACGTATTGAATCTTTTGAGCACTTCTGGGTCTGGCTTAGTATAGTATCATTGTGCCTGTGCCGTGCAGGGCCCAAATTTCAGCGTGCAACTGGGAACCCACTTAAATGATGTGCAAAACATTTTGGTTTACTGAAAGTGTCTGTTCAGTGGCTGTGTCTATTTATGTGTGTACATTACTATATATATGTATACTTATCAGTATGCATATATATAGACACATACATATATGTGCAAGCACGTATTCTGCCATTTGAACAACAAAGTACCTAGGGTTGCTCAACTATTGAGGTTGCTGGACTGACAAAATGTTGCTTCCCATTTTAATTTATCATTAAAGGGGATCCTTTTCAGTAGAACTGAGGAGCTCCTGAATTGTTCCATTGTATTGGTTTGATTTTCTCATTTTGGAGTTAAATGGAGGGAACGAAAATATTTATAATGTTAATAAAATAAACTTTTGTTACTTAATAGCATCACTTACTCTTATTTCATGTTTCAATGCTAGACATATCTTTATGTGTTATCCAAAACATTATAATGTTATACATTTCTCACTAATTATAGCACCCCTCAATATTTTGAGGTGTGAGGCTGAGTGACTCATGTAAGACATGAGTTCAGGGCAAATTTTGCGTGTTACAAAACAGGCCTCAGACTCCAGTGTCTCTTTCCCCATTTTGTGTGATGGCTTGCCTGTCTTTTAGCACCTCTCTGCAGATATTTTTACTGACACTTGTCATCCTTGCTTCTTCCCAGCAGCAGCAGAATTGCTCAGTCTCAATTCATGGTGCTGTAGCCTGGATTCAGACTACATGAGATGTCACCTGCTTCATGAGGACTGTCATATAGAAGCACCATAGACATAAAGAAAATAGAGCGAAACTGATGTTTTGTTGTGATTGATCTTCCCACCTGTATTTGCAGATCTGGTGTTGCTGGTGAACAGATGAAACACGTGGTTTTTCTGGTGGTGTGGCCATGGGAAGTTTGTTTGAGTAGTATTTAATGGCCTCTTTTGCTTTTTTTTTGGCTTTGTCTTTGCTGTGACAGTGACACGTGTGGCAGTGAAAGTCACTAACACACAACCTCACCTAGAAGGTGTCTATTTTCCTTTCACCCATCCCAGATGCCTCATGAGCATATGCTTATGTGTTAACCCTTCCAGTATATCAAAAGCATGTTGAGACAATGACTCTGAGCAAAAGCTATGAAATTGGCAAGGTACATTGGTAGCCTTATGTTTGCTGGGAGTGTCATGGTACTCAAGAAATATGTGGACATGCTGGAAATTTGGGTGCCTTGAAAACACTCCAAAGACAATTCTGTCCTTGCAGTCCAAGAAAGAAGCAGTTCCTCGTGCTGATCCATTTGAGGTCTGTCATTTTCTTTCCCCTACTTTTTGCTTCTTTTGCACCAGACTAACATCCATGGAGAAGTATTGAAACTAACATTTCTATCTCCTTTATACCTGTTATTTCCCATTCATCAGACATATTATTTCCTCTCTTTATTCTCCTTGCTGGGTCTGTGGCAAAGCAACATTGGGTTATTAGCTTCCTAATTTATCTAAAGCATCAAATACGAGTATCTTCAGTCATTTTGACAGCCCTGGTAACAGGTTATAATATACCCATGCCTTTCTGGATACTGTAAATCTATAGAACACAGTATTACAGGGTTTGCTGTGGTACTCGTCTTCTCATTTTGCTTTCTTAACAACAGTGCAGGCAACTATTTTTCTTAGTGACGGATAGCTACAGCTTTAAAATCCCACAATCTGCCTGACAAAATCTGTTGATTGCAACAGCAACTCAGTAATGTGCTAAAAGTGACTTGCTAGCATATTGAGGAAGATCAGAATTTTACATAGAGGATGTGTATTGAGCTTCAATGCTTTAACCCCCTTTGGAAGGGCAGGATGCAGCTCATGACTGCACTGTGGAAATGCCCCAAGGGGAGCTATAAATCAGCCTTGCACCTACTTCTTGGGGGGAACAGTATATATAGAGGAGTCAGGATGTCTCAGCCTTTGTGGAGGAGTTAACCAGTGCAGGCAGACTGCAGCAGCTCAGCACTTGGCTTAGGCTGACCAAAAGTAGGCCATGTACTTGGGAAGTTTTTCTCACTTCTACTTCTGTGTATAGGTTGGCTTGGGAGAGATGAACTATGCAGTAGTCTAAGCAGTGACCATGGCTAAGTGTAGTCCAAGTTGTACCATGGCATCGTGCTTCTCTGGACTGCCTACTTGAAGATCCTCTGGAGGTACCAGAGGTTGGGGGCCTCCCTTGCCGTCCCCAGCACGTTTCCAGCACTGCTGCCCATGGTGGTGCCCACAGAGAGTGGCATTCTCGGGTTCCTTGTACATGTGCACTGGAGCAACACTCCACACCTTGGCCAAGGGATTTCCTGGCCCATGTATGGTGCTCTTCCTGTAAAAGGGGAAAATTCCCTCCCTCAGGCCTTGATCACACTGGTAAATTCATTACATTTGACTTTAGTGATTAGTCAGACTTAGAGCTGAATAACCTTACTGTATTCAGCCATCAGAGTGCATCTTGTCTCCGGTCTTATTTATAAGGTGCCACATTCCAGTCTCAGCTGCAGTTTCTTGTTTCTCAGACTGCCTTTTTTTTTTTTTTTAATTAAAAAAAAAACCCAAAAAACAACAACACTTTACCCTATGTAGTACACATGTATCTAGTTACCCAGAGTGAGGAAGACGCGTGGCTCATTTTAAAACCCCCTCATTCTGAGGTAGCACATGATGACTTCTAGAGTCCAAGCAGAGGGAAGCCTTGCAACAAAAACATTTGTTTCAACATAAACACATCTATAATTCATGAAATAATATGATGCTTAGACCTTTAAAAGCAGTCAGCTTCTGCTCCTGGATCCCCTACATGGAGGAGATTTTGGGAATCTAAGACAGCAGTAATTCTCTTGTTACATACATACATACAAGAAGGTGAATATCTGAGAAAGCAAAATACGTATTTTCTTCTATTATTTTGTCCTTACTCACTAGAAACAGAACCATGATTTCAGAATGCTATTTCAGAGTTCACCAACGCTCCAGCGTCTGTATACACAGTACATATAAGCTGTAGCATTTTGTCATGCAAGAAATAAGCACTACTTCTTTTAGCAATATAGCACTACATATGTAATTGTTTCATCTAGAGCCAGCCTCCTTCTGCTGGTGAAGTGAAACACCTGGCTCTTCAATTAGTCCCTGTCTAGGAGGCTGCTTGATGTGTAACCTACCACTCAGCCACGTGTGCATGATGGCAATCCAGTGTTCCATTATGACAAGTGCTACAGCAATTATCTAACTACTAATGCATGAACCACAGTAGCAATTCATTTCTTAGTGTTACACTTTATTTTAATGAGAAAAATGGTCTTCTGGTTCCAACTGTCTTAATGACCTTCAATTATCACTTTTTCCTAAGTCTGTGGCCAAGCAGATGGAGAAAACAGCCCCTGTTCCTACATATTCAGGAATGCAGATTCTGTATAGGAAATGTAGGAATCAGTTAGATTTGTAGGTATGGAGAATAAGCTCAAGAAGCTCTTGAGCTTAATGCAGCATACATGAGTGATTTCTGCTTGGCTAATTAGACTCTAATGGAGAGTCCCACTTTTCTAGGACTTTTTTTCCAGTATGACATTCACACAAAAAAGAAGGCAAAATTACAAAAGCAGAGCTAAGCTGGCCCCTGGGAATAGAGACCCTACAGGATGGTTTCTATAAGTACTGCAATTTTCTGGGTAGGGAGTCGTAATGTTAGCTATTGAATACCACCATAATGAGTAGTTATGTACCATATTCAGATATATCTACTTTTAACAAAGTGAGCTGGGTGCATTTCTTCTCCAAGCACACTGCTCTCAATATTTATTTCATCTGTCTGCACCTGCCATCCCATTCCTGCCCACACAGGGACCACCACACAGGCTAGGGAGGCACAGCTTTCTATTTGCAAATCGTGAGCTTCACAAAGTGAGACAAGAGCCCTAAGTTGTGCAATGACACCTCTCCCTGCTCCTTAGCTATACCAGAGGTTTTCCTTCCAAAAGAAAGGAAATAATGCCACATCAGAATAAATTATTGCTGCAGGTCACAAAGCAAATAGCTGTCTTCCCTCTTCTCTGTCCCCTGCTTCAGCCCTCTTCCCAGGACTAGATTGTCTTTTTTTTTCTTGAGCACAATGAGAAAACTATTGTTGATGTGCTTTTTTCAATGGCAAATGAGCACAGCTGTGAGTTGTTTTCTCCTGTGGTCTTGCCACTGTTGTAATAGTGTCCTTATCTCTGTGGGATGTGGGAGCAATACATTCATCTCAAAGCTAAGGAAAAAAGTGAGCTTTATGGAAGCTAATGGCAGGAAGGAAATGAAACATAATTTTATTTAAATTTGATTTTACATAATCTTAAATGCTCTTTGCTTTTCCTTCCTTTTTTTTGCTCTGTCCTTTTCAGACCTTCCTTACAAAAGACTTTACTCTTCAGTCACCTCTTTGTATTTTTTTTTCCCTAGCTCATGCTACCTTAGTTTTTTACTGGAAATATCAAAATGCTGCTCATGTGCTTGCCTCTGTGACACTTCTGCTTCACCAGAGTCACAGATGGTTGAATGTCCTCTGACCATGACCAGCCATGGGTAGGGAATGTTGAAATTCTGCTGTACTAGGGGTAAGTTGGACCTACAGCACTAAAGGCACCTCTGAGGGTAGCTGTAATGTCTAAGAATTAAGCAGATGAGAAGCATGATAGACTTGGGTATTTCACCCCTGAGGGGTTGATTTCAACCTTTTCAAGACTTAGTTTTAATATCAGTATCAGTTTTTTTAAATTTTCTTTGCTTACTCTCATGTTCCTTCCCTTTCTTGCTAAATAATCTTTGCCTGGGCAAATGTGGTGATGTCCCCCCATGATGTGCTTGTGAGAAGTGACAGCTGCTTCCAACTGGTGAGTGAGCATGCTGGTCTCTTGTGCGGATGGCTGGCCCTGCTACCATACAGTTTTCTGCTCAGCACGGGTCTTAGAAAAATCACAGGGAGATGGCAGAGGCTTATCAGAGTTTTTGTTCCGTTTACATGTCGCTGCAGAGTGATCCTCCTCCATCTGCCTCCTTTGATCATGCAACAGCTTTGAAGGAAAGAAAATCAGTGGCTGAGCCTTCAAAGCACTAAGCAGCTCTTGGGAGCTTTGTCTTTCTCAAGCTTACTGCTGCACCTCTCAGATCTGTGGAAAGGGAAAGGGGGGGTGCCTTACTTGCAGAAAGATTCATCTATTGCCTTACCAGCAAAAGTAATGTCTCTTTGGAGGCTACATCTTCCAGACAGCCCACCATGTGCCAGGTGGAGTGTAAAATACATACAGATATCAGTGAGCCTGTGGGTTCTGCCTTCCTTTCTTAAGAGCTCTTCCAAACTCTTTTTGTTTCTTTCCAGGTGCAGGGCCAGAAGGCAGCTTGAGGATGGGGATTCCTGCCTGGTTTTCTCTCAGAGTGGCTGGTGCAGGATTGCCCTTCGTAATGAGTACCATCTAGCTGCCCACACACTGAGGGTTGCATATGCTCTGTGTCCTGTAACTCTGTTGGAAAATGAAATAATCAGGGGTTAAAATCCCTATCCAAATGGACCTGGGAGCTGCCAGACTTGGCCGCTGGCCCGTCAGGGTGCAGAGCATTGGAGAGGGGAACATGGAATACAACTGCCAGCGTTTCCTGTAGAAATCTCCACAAGGTGAAATGTGCTTTCACAGTGGGAAATGAAGGTTATTTTTCTTCTGCTCGTATTATGTGGTGCTGTAAACCCTGTGCCAGTCATTTTGCATGCAGCTGGCTTTTGAAAGCAGGAGGCCTTTGAAAGATTTTGGAAAGTCTAGCCAATGATCGAGCTGAGGACTCGTGTTCTGCATCTCCCACACACGCCTTCTGGCAGTCCATGGAGGTTTCAGCGTCCTCTCTGAGTCAGTGAGCAGAACATTTTGTTGCAAACTACAGGCCTGACTTTGTGCCAGTGCTATTGCTGCTTTGCTTCTGCACAGCTTATTAGAACAGATATGTCTTTGCAGCCTTGCACTGGGAAAAGCCAAGAGACGTTGTGGGGAAGCATGCTTTTCCTATGGACACAAATTCTCATTGAGCTGCAAGTGTTTGCTAATGAAGATGCAATGTATGTAAGGACCGAAACTGGTTTATGAGACTGTCAGTGGTAGCTCAGAGGGGACTTATTCTGAGCAAGAACTGACCTGTGGTTTTATTGCAAAACATAAAGGTTATGCAAAAAATGATCACTCTGTTTAATGATACACCTCTGTTTTATGATAGTTTACAAGTCTAAGCATGTGTCACATGGTTGTGTCGCAGAGTAGTGAAAGCACTTGTGATGTGTTGTAATTCATCACCACATCTCACTAGAGATACTGTGGCCAAAGGGATAGATCAGAAAGTAGCAAATCAAGGGGCTGAGGTTTTATTCCTGCAACTGTCATTGAGTCAATTTAAGTTAAGTCATTTAACCTTCCTGTGCTTCAGTTTCCTTACCTGTAAGATGGGGATAATATCACCTCCCCATACATGCCTAGGTAAGGTGCTTTGTGTTGCAAGGTCCAAAACTGCTATATATTAACTATTTATGAGGTTTTTTGTTGTGCCTTGTAATGCTGCTCCCATACAGTATCCTGCTTCTTTTGAAACATTATTTTGAAGGACAGTGGGAGTAGCCCTATCTTATGTTTTTTGTGGTGGGTTTTTTGTGTGTTTTTGTTGTTGTTGTTGTTTGTTTGTGGGTTTTTTTGGTTTGGTTTTTTTTTGTTTGTTTTGTTTTGTTTTAGTTTAGCTGGCTTAAACTGAGATACTAAAGAGTGTTGAAGTATGACAAGATTCTAATTAGTTAGTCTGGAATTCTTGTACTTGATTTCCATGTTTGAGCTATCTTGTATTAACAATTTTAACTCAGGTGATATTTCCAGTCAATGAAAGCATTTAGGTTGTTGCCCTCCCTCCAGAGTATGATATGTTGCTGAATTTTAGAGCAATTGTATTCCATCATTCCATTCATTGAGAACAGAGTGTTTCATTTGGGAGAGCCTGTCTCAGAAATACTTCTTTTTGTCACCTCTGTCCTATCCTTGAGGTATCACAGTATCTTTTCCAACAGCCCAGAAATCATCACCTGAATTTGTTGATGCAAAAGGTTTCTGGGGAATGAAGCCAAACATCTGAGGGAGCAGACTTTCTGGCCTCCACACTAGCATCTCCCCTGGCCACTGGGCAAATGAGAGATGAAAACTGATACAGAATGAGGACAACAGTTAGTTAACAGCTAGGGAACTGAAGGTGTTTCCTGCAAAAAGGAACAAGGCTAAGAAGGGACCATCGTCACGTGGGATTCTGATGAGTAGGCTCATGATGGAAAGGCTGAATTTCCATTGGGCTATATAGTGGATATTTACTTGCTGTTTCCTGGGGAAGATGGAGGAAGGATAAATGCTAGATCCTGATCTCTTCTGCACTGAATTTACTCCAGGTGAACCAAGATGTGACAGAAGTCAGAATCTGGAGCACTCCGTAAAGTGTTTAGTCCCCTGAACAGAGCGGTAAAACCAAATATCAAATGTGCATATTCAGCCAACATTTCATGGGCATCCAGAGTTCCAGTATTTGTACATATCCTATTATCTGAACCCACATCTGTTCCAGGAGTTGTAATAATATCACAAAGGGCTCTTTTATGCTGCCTGACCCCATGCGTAATGCCCCGTGCTGTGCATCATGAGGCTGCCAACTGGCAAAAGGAAAATGAGGCATGCAGCAACACCCATGAAATGAAGCTATGTTTAACAGAGAATCAGAGTCCAGGTAATTAGCAGTGAAGAGGAATACAGAAAGAGGGAGGGTTTTTTGTAACAAAGTGAGAAAGTATTTTCTTCCCTGATTTTCTTGCATTTCCTATTTACACAAAGTATCTTGATCACTGTGTTGCTAAACAAGGAGATTTTAAACTGAGAGAAGGAGGAAATCTGTATATAGTGAAAGAACTGGTTACTGATCCTTTTGGACACTTTTTCTGTATTGTGACTTGTGTGGAAATGTACAGAATAAAAGTGAAGAAACACATGCCTTGGCTGGGCTGAGTTTCCTTCTGTTATTTGCCAGTAGACCTGTGTTGCTGCTTCTGGCAGAGTGATAAGACTTGGTATGACTTGAAAGGTGTGAAGAGTTAGGGGGAGTGGCAGAAAGGGATTCAAGGGTCAAAATTCTGCGTATGTGCGGTGGGGCAGAGAGTGAATGGGAAGGGGGTGTTAGGCCTTTGAATAATCCAGCTTCATGCTCATGGTAACAAAAGAGGTTAATGATACTCTCAATATTTCCAGAGAAAACTTCTCAGTCCCTCAGTAAACTCAGATTGTCAGCACAGCTTTCAGTGTGTTCAGGGGAGATGCAGCAGAGATTAGTAGGACGGTAACGTAGGCATATACGTCACCTCAGGGGCTCAGATGTGCATCTCAGGAACATTTCACCAGTGCACTCTCTGATACACCCCTCCAGTTTAGCTTAGGTTCTCAGTTTAACACTATTTTAGACTAACCCATGAGCATATAATGGCCATGTTTGTTTCTTCCCAGCTTTGCATGGTTGAAGAAATTTCTGTCATGGCTTTCTTGTCTTCAGCAGCTGCCCCTCCTGACCCACTCAGGAGCTTCTGTGCCATTTCTGACATCAAGCTTTTGTGGCCTCTCTCCCATGCAAGTCAATATTTCCTAGCAGTTCCCCTCCTTCTGTTCTCACATCCTGAAATCGTATTTCTGAATAATGTTGTGATGTTTCCTTTGCCCTGTCTCTCTGGGACAGTGCCTGCCACAAAAGCACTTCCCCTCTCACGTGGTTCTGACCCCCCCTCCACTCCAAGCCCTTTGATGCTCAGCGCTGCTGCCAGCAGCCATCTGTGTGCTTTTCTCTTTTAAAGGATATCTTAAGCCCCTTTTTCCTGCTGTCTCAGACAGCCTAGGAATATTATTATTAACCATAATAGTTCTAAAAAGACTAACTGTTCTGCCTGTGCAGAACTGGCTGAAGCTGGATGGGGGTGTAGTCCAGTTGTGAGTTACACTGGGCCTTTCTGCATAGTGAGAAAGGACTACCAAGCACAGCTTTGATGTTCTTAAGCACTGTTGTACGAAGCACCAACTTCCCTGGGGTCTTTTGCAGTACAAGCTGCACTAAATGGCTGCCAGCTGCTCTCTGGGAATGTGTGTGGAGAAGAGATGCTCTCTGATGTGCTCAGATCTGCCCTCAGAGCAACATCTGGAGGTGTTCCACCACCTGCAGGAAGAGCTGCTTGGTAGCATGTTTAAAAAAAATGGAAGTGCAGCTTTACCTCCTACCAGTTTTGCACCCCAAATTCTTGAATGTGTGTAGCCTTGCACGTGTATGTTGCTCTGAAGACAATCCAACTATTGCTTCGCTCATCCATTGTAATTTGTCCTTGTCCTCAGCATTTCAGCTAAGTTAGCTGTTTCAGGGCTTTCTAGCCAACTTACCTTATAAAGACCTTTCATAAAGCCGATGAAATTCCTGTATATATATATATATTCACACATGTATAAAAGTATTTTTTCATAGGCTAATGTACTTTCTTAAGTGTGGAATTCCCTTTTTCATGCAACCCTTCTTTTCATATGAAATAGAATAACTTTAAACTGTTTCTTTAAAAAGTTAAGTCTTTCATAGTAGGGATATAACTACAATGAAAAAAAATCCATTCTCAGGAGAAAAAAAAAAAAGAATCATTTACTTTGGGAAAAAAAAAATCCAAAACCCCTGCTGTTTCACTGCAGCCAAGTGACTTGAGTATTTCAGTATTTCCCTGCAGTTAATATGTGCTTCTTTCTTACAAGGGATCTTTTAAACTAGGTAGTGATTCTTGTAAGAGATGCTGCCAAGGTTGTTAAATTTAAAAATAGGTAAATATTGGAAGTGATCCCACAATTTCAAGGTGTTAGGTCTTATATTTTCACATTCAAGGGTTGATATTGATACATGAGTATTATATCTGCAGCTATATTAGTTCACAGCAGGCATATCACAGGACAAGGAAACCTCGAGAACTGCTCTCTCTCTTGCCCCATCTGTGCATAATCTTAGGGATGTGTGAGTGTGTGTGACTGTGTGTGTGTCAGGAACTCTCTTTGTGTGAATGTGGTGTTAAAGTAAGCGTGCCAGCTTCATGGATCCTGCTGCTCTCATTCAGTAAAGCAAGCAAGCCCACGGGCAGGAAGGTGAGCTGTGAATCCCAAGACCCAGAAAAGTAAAGATTTTGTGTCCCGTAGAAATGAAATGGGAGCTAACTGTTGGGACCTAGACTCAAGAGGACAATGTGTAGCGTGACAGTAAGCCAGGTGAAACACTGCTTGATTAATATACGTAATCGATTTGCTATCTAAACAGGGAATTAACAAAAATCAGTAGCACTATCAGAAGACCTTTGACTGCAGCCCAGTCTGCGCCACATTTTCCATCAAAGCACCTAATGGTTTGGCAAGAAACTGCACAGGGTATTTCACTCTCATTTGAGAAGTTTTAGCTTCGGGATGCAGCATTCAGCGGAAGTTGGAGAAAAGCAGGTGGCTTCTCTCCAAAGGGTGAGTGTAGGTCAGTTCAGCTAGATGCTGTTATGCTGGACAAAAGGTGCAGAGCACATAGTAGTTGGAGGTGTTTGTTTGTTTGTTGTTGTTTTTTGTTTGTTTGTTTGTTTGTTTTGGGGTCTTCATTTGTTTGTCTTTGTTTGTTTGGGGTTTGTTTTTTGTGTGTGTGTGTTTTCGTTTGTTTTGTTTAGTTTGTTTGTGTTTGGCTTGGTTTTATATTTTTTTTAAGTGTGATAAGAAAATGAAGAAGATATTTTAAAATGAAATAGTAAAATTAAAAATGTAGTCTGAATAGTATTTTGGATCCTGAAGCTTCATGCAGCCTGAACCACCATAAGTCAAAAAATGTAATGTGATTCAGACTAGTATTTGATGTCTAGAGTTTGGGGGTTTGTTGTGGACATAATTAGCCATAAGGCTCAGGATTGTGTTTGCTAAAAACAGGGTGTGATTACCTGCCTGCTTCTGTTAATGCATGGATGTATCACATAAATTTATTTGCTGACAAGACTGATAATATTCTAACAAGCTCTGGTCTTTCTCACTCCATTTATGAATATATATTTAGCTCTAGGAGTATCTGCCTTTTGCTAATGCGTCTCAGTACCATCCCTGAAGTAGGTAATATTGGGATGCAAGGCACCATTTAAATTTAAAGAGTCATTCTTTTCTGTTGTTTCTCCGTCCTGTCTTTTACCAAATGTAATATGGAAGGGCAGATATAATTAGCTGTATCCGAGATGATTGCAAAATAAGTAGTCAATGGATAACAGTTTCTCAGAGCAACACAGATATTAAAAGTTCTCCATAGTCTTTTCAGTCACTTAAGTTTTTCTATTTCACTTTTCAGTTTTGTGCCACCTAACATTGCATCGAGGGTCTGAAATTTGCTATATATTCACAGATGTGACCAAACTCATTGACACAGTAAGCCAACGGACAACTTGCAGATTGAAGCTTGTAGATTGAAATGTCCCCTGATATCAATATGTGAGCAGTATGACTGTAGCTGCATGACTGCATGACTCCACAAGTCACCCTGTAATTCTTACACTGGATTTCCAGTCAAGCTGAATTGTACCCATAGTGCCCATCTCTAAAAAGTGACCTCCTCCTAGGAGACCTAGTCAGGTATTGCAGTGGTCTGCAGATTGTGTGGGATTTTTTCCCCCCCTTTAATAGTGAAGGAGGTCAGATCTGCAGGCATAAGTTCAACATCTGTGTGCATATATATAGGGGGGAAAGAGAATAAGGGCTAATAAGCATTATGAGATACTATTTGACTTGGAATATTAATACCTTCCAACAGTCTTATGTTTAAGATTTCTTTTTTAAAGCTTCTATAATTGTCTGTATTCTGATTTTTAAAAAGCCGGTGATACAGTATCTGGAGTATGTTTTTGTTTCTTTTTCTTTTTAAGTTAGCAAACACTGATATTAATCTTCCCAGAACACAGATTCACAGTTCCTTCTAAATTACAGTCTTTTTCGGTGTCTCAACTCAGTCACCCCTCCCCCACAAAAACATCTGTAAAAATTACTATATGTATGTGAAGGCCTTGGATCCAAGGACTTGGGAATGGTGGGTAATTCAGAAATATCATTGCAATTGGCCAAGGATAATTTTTCAATTCAGACTCTTTCTTGCTACCTGTCTCTTGGGGAGATGACGCTTTAGATATCAGAAACGAACCTTTCTGCTTCTAGACTGGAATGTTTTGTTGCAATTGTCTCAGATTTGCACTTTTGTCTTACTCAGACATATTGAACCTCCTTGTTGCTGCTCCACTTCTTTCCTAACCAATAAGAGAATTTTTTTTGCGGTTCTGCCATGCGTCACACTAGATCACAGAAACAACACAAGCAAACAAAAGCAAATGACTGTGGGCTTCCTTTGGACACACAACAAGAGATGTTTTTCCTACTTATGTGAAAAGAAAGCCCACTTAGGTTCTGCAGCCACAGAATTTAGTCAACACTTGATGGATTGTTTCACAGGGAGGGGAGATGTATGCTACAAATTCGGTATATTCTGTGGTGACTATTTGCTCACAGACAATGCATGCAACATCCTCTTCTGCTAAACACAGCAAAGCTCCTTAATTGCAGGGGTTAAGTTTTTTGCTCGAGGTTTCCAGGTCTGCCACCTCTTGGGAGACTTGCTCAAAGCCTTTCCAAGTCTGCCCACAGTTATCTGGGAAGGAAAGGAAAAGGTTATCTCTGGGTGACTCATTGCCTTCAAAAATTGCTTTTCCTGTTCTTAGGTATCTCACACCACAAATAGGTTTAACTGCACCTCCTGTTCAATGTAAGAGACTTGTTATGGCTCACCAGCTGTACATAGATCTGTGAATCTGCTGAATCCAAGATGGATATGGGGCTCACCATGAGTAATCTTCCACAAGAAGGCTTTAGGAACTGTAGAAAGCTGCCTGGATCCCAAAGCTGCACTTTGGCAATGTGCTGACTTTCATGACAAACCTATCTGCTTATTAAAACACGCACTGAATCTCTATTGCTGTGAAATACAAACACAGGCTAATTTAGGCTGGTGGGGACATTTGGTCCAACCCCACACTCAAAGCAGGGTCAACTTTGAAGTTAGGTCGGGGTGCTCAGGGTCAGGTCCTTGTGTTTAGGACTGTTATTTAGGCTTAATCAAGGCCTTCCTTGAGTTTATATAAAAACAGACAGAAAGAAAAAAATACTTGCTGTAAAGAACTAGGGTCATTGCTAGACAAATGGGCTGTTATTGCTCTCACTTTGGTAATCTGAGGCACCACAAAACGTGTGTGACTTGCAGAGTCAAGTACTGAACACACCACAGTCAGCTAACGAGCCGTTTCTTTCAGTTACTTAAAGGCACCCAAGAATTAACTTCTACAAAAAAAAAGAAGAGACCTGCAAGTCCCCTGGCTCCCACTACATTAACTCCACATCTGGCAAATTTTATTGCACTGTGTGTCTCCTATTGAATTTTCTAGTTTTTGCTGTCTCTCTTGGGCTGAGGGTTGTTTCATGAACTTATGCACTTTGCTTTGTGTCGCTGGGTTTTTTTGTTCCCCGAAGCTAAAAGCTGCATCCCTATTGTGCAGAAAATAGGAAACAGATTTGTTCTTCTCAAATGTGTTGGGCCTTTAAATGGAAACTGGGAGGAGAAGGAGGGGACAGCCTGCAGCCTTGCCACATTCTTTCTATTGATACACATGACACCAGGCAAAAGTCTGATTCTGAGCCATTAAAACAATAGATATAGAAATGTTTTCTCTTTTGTTTTGTTTTTCTTCTGTCCCTTTTAAGCAAGCATAGTTTTGGAAAGCACTACAGAGCCTGGTCTAGGGCTTGTGTTCTCTGCTAGTCCGTAGAATAAGACAGAGTTGCTTACCCTACAAGTTCCAATACCAGCGTACTGGCCAACAACAACAACAAAATTGTTTTATCTCAGTGTGAACTAAGCCTAACAGTTAAAAAATTATCTGCTTCAGGGTAAAGCTGTGTTCATGCTTACCTAAATGTGGCCATGGAGAAACAGTGTGCTTGACTGGAAGAAACAAATGTAATTCCAATGCAGACAGGTGAGTAATTCCTCATCTTGCCACAAGGGTATCAGGTGTAAGCTCCTATGCAGATGCCATGCTGTAGATACAATTTAGCAATCTGACTCAGGCCTCAACCACCACTGTCTTTCAGTCATTTTCCTGTCATCATTTTGTTGCATAACCATGGGATAAAGGAGACTAATGAGGTCTGGTGCAGCCACAAGACAAAAGAGCAAGAAATGCTACTGCTGTTTGTTATGAGATGGGAGCGGGCGTAATGCGTAGGCTGAAAATCTGATGGCGAAGGGTGTCCCATTCATGTCCTACACATACACACAGAGAGGCAAGCTAGCATCCAGAGGCTTGAACTTAGATTCAGCATTTGTTTCACTCACTGATGAAAGAAAATAATGCTGGATTTAACTTTTCTTAACCATCAGTTTTACTACCAGTATACAGCAAGAAATAATATTGATGAAGCTTTCAGTTCTCATGTGAAATGTGCTGAAGTTATTAATGACAATTGAATAAAACTAGTTGTATTTCTGGTAGAGCTACTGTTGTAAGCCTTTTTTATGTGCTTCAACTTTTCAAACTCATCTTCTTGAAATAAGTATGCCCATTGTTAGCTGTTAATCTGAAGTATTAATTAAAACAAAACAAAACCAAACAAAAAAAAAAAAAACAATTGCTCTCCATAACGAAGAAACAAACCTTGAGCAGAAGTGACTACTTTAATCTGCTTCATATGTTAATTACATAAATGCTTTTCAGAGGTCATAATGCAAAATATAGCCAAAGAATGGTGGTCAAAAATAGCAATTCAGTCTTGTCCCACATCTTAAATATTGATGAGATGAAGGAAACAAGACTTCTTCAATTTGGAGGATATTTGGTTAACGACTTCTACAGCTATGGATGTTAGAGTTTTCACAATGTTGGTCAAGTAATTCTGCACACACTGAACAGGAAATCTCTTTCCATTTTCTTTAATCTGTCTTCATTTTTTAGACAGCCTGGGCTTAACGGTGGTCTGTATTCTCAAGTGGTTCCAGATCCTGTGCTCTTCCTCTTCTCAAATGTCCCAAAGAACAAAGCACCTGAATGTTAAAATGGTATTGTTGGCCATTCTGAGATTCTGTTCAATAATCTTAAGGGGTGATATTTGAATTTTGGAAAGTTGCAATCAGAGGAAAGTTTGAATCACTAACAATTTTATGACATCTTGAGTGATAGCTTGATGTTCAGTGAAGCTGATTACTGGAAATCGTGATGTTTTCTGAACACATTGTTATCACAGCCTGAGAAGGTGTAAATTCCAATGGATTTACCTGTTGAGTTTTTTTCTTTTTTTCTTTAATAACAGTAAACACAGCAAAATTTGCCTTAAATGTGCTTCCTAGATCAATTGTTCTAGTAAAGTGCTGGGTAATTTTTCTGCAGCTGGTTTATTAGGTTACTGGGGAAAATCACAGGTCAGAATAGGCACCACAGAGAGGAGAGATTAAATGCATGTCTGCCTCCAGTTTGCGTCCAGTTTGCCTCCAGTCTGATCTGGGCATTCCATACAAAATGAATCTGAGTATTAGACAGGCTGTGAGGAAAAATCCAGCTGTGAAAGTTCATGTAGGATTGAATAAAAATGTTATTCTGTTAATAAACCAGAACTCCATGAAGGATGACTTCTTCCTGGCCAGATCAGGTATCAGTTTGCAGGGACTTCTCCCATCTTCACTTTTCAATTTCATGAATTAAAAAAACAAAACAAAACAAAAAACAACCAAAACCACACTTTCTAAACAAGTTCATAAATTCCCAGCACTTCTTCCATCATCAGAACAAACAGGGGAAAAAATATTATATGAAGAGCATTGAATTACAATTATGATCTGGTCCTATGACTATGCTTCAAAATTAGGTGTTTCTCAGTTTTTTGACCAACACTGTAGGAATAATCTGAGACATAAAGGGAGTATCATTTTACAACATTCCAAAACAATATTTCAGCTGGAAGATGAATGATACCTGTAGATGCTAAAGTAAAGACAGGCAATCCAGCTATGAAAGTGCTCCTCATTTCCTATCCCAGACAGCTGAAATGAAACAGATGTTACCAAAAAAAAAAAAAAAGTTAATCAAAATCTAAAACATGTCACTGAAGAAACAGTTCAGACAGCAACACTGATGCAAGGTTGTAGACTCATACAAATTCCTTGGTAAAGACTCATGTTTTCTCCTTCCTGAAAAAGTATGATGGAGGGAAAATAGGTAAATTATAACAAAAACATGAACATTTTGCTAAATGTTATGAACTTTTCATTAAATATCATACTGCCTTAGGCAGTTAACAGTGGTTCCAAACACAAATCTTGTGTTGTTGCTGCTTTCAACTCCTTGACAATGGTGCAATTTCTAGGTACGCAATTTTTATGCTGTCCTAATCTTATATTAGCATCATGTAGATAAAGGGAAGCATTGCAGGTTATTTAAAGAGGGTGCAAAGAATGCTGAAGCGGGGGGAGATGCAGAGGTGGAGATGAAGCTCAATCTAACTGTTTGGAAAGGTCTATTTTGTGATATCTTGGTGTTTAGCCTGAAAAATTAGAAAAAGAGAATAGCCTGGGGAGGCAAAAACAATTCTGAAGAGCTTTAAGAAGAAGGTTATGCTATCTCTTGTAGTGTTGAAAAATAAATTGAAAAAACAAGACTATTTCTAATAAAGTACAAGTTCATCTATAATTTCGTCAATAATGGTGCACACTAATTAGCATTAATACTAAAATTAGGACAAAAGGGACTACAGACCTTAGCTAATATTGTTTTCCTTTGTTTTAAACATTGCATATATATTACTGTTGTGGGTTAACCCCAGCTGACAAATAAGCACCACACAGCCACTCACTCTTCCCCCCACAGTGGGATGGAGAAGAGAATCAGAAGAGTAAAAGTGAGAAAACTTGTGGGTTGACATGAAGACAGTTTAATAGGTAAAGCAAAAGCCATGCATGCAAGCAAAGCAGAACAAAGAATTCATTCTCTCCTTCCCATGAGCAGGCAGGTGTTCAGCCATCTACAGGGAATCAAGGCCCTAACAATTGTAATGGTTACTTGGGAAGACAAATGCCATCACTCTGAACATCCTGCCCTTCCTTCTTCCTCCCCAGCCTTTGTACTGAGGATGATGTCATATGGTATGGAATATCCCTGTGGTCAGTTGGGGTCAGCTGTCCCAGCTGTATCTCCTCCCAACTTTTTTGTGCATCCCCAGCCCACTCACTGGTGTGGTGGTGTGAGAAACAGAAAAGGCCTTGACTCTGTGTAAGGACTGCTCAGCAATAGCTAAAACATCACTGCATTACCAACATTCTTCTCTTACTAAATCCAAACCACAGCACTATACCAGCTACTAGGAAGAAAATTAACTCTGTCACAGCCGAAAACAGGTCGAATACTAAAAGATCACGGGATCTTCAAAAGGCATAAAGTTCCTGATGGATCTCAGAGACAGAGGATGACACCCTGCTTCCTATCCGTTTCTCAGTAGAAGCAGTAAACTCAAAGACCAAGTGTAGATTGTATAGAGTTACCCTGACAGTTCCTGCTTCTCAAAGTAGAACCAAGTACATATGATCAGACCCACCTCCTTTTAAAATCTCTATAATTTCACTCTAAGAATCGTATAGACAAAATGATTACCAGCAATAGCTACAGTGGTTTTGTCAAAATAAGCCTAAAATTAGGATTGTTTGAATGGCGTCAGAATTTATTCTGCAAAAGAAGGTCTTTTCCCTTGTGTTCTACCCCCTTCAATATCACAATGTGTGTAAGGAACCACTGAAGGGAAGAATGTGCTGGAGGACAAAACAAAAGAAAACAACATGTAATGTAAGTATGGCCGTTTTCTTAAGTCTCTCTGACTATACTGGCAGTTCCAAGAGTTAAAAATGTGAAAAAACATGAGACCAGCTCCAGACTTAAAAAATTTACATATAGTATATATTCTGACATAAAAGTTTATGTTATAGAGTTTTACACATATTGTGAACATTTTTAATTAATTTTTGATTTTTAAACAGCCTTTTAAAATTTATATTTTGAACTTTTAACAGAAAAAGGCAGGAGTAGAAGAATCAGAAATTTCTCACTATTGTTTCCTTGTTCACTTTTTACTATTGAAAAATGCAAGTCTCATGCAATCACATAATGCTGGGAAATGGGTCTTTGGGGAAGATCTCATAAAATTTAGCAAGAAATGTTAGCATTGCCCATATTAGTCCCCACACTTCGACATCAGTATAAAATCTTTAATGTGAATGTTAAAAGGTTTTAATGCATTCTTTTTTTTTTTCCTTAATAACAACCACTCCAGGTCTAGGTCTGTGAATGATGATGCCATGTTTTGTAAAACTCTTGAGCATGAAAACCTAGATCAAGCTGACGTTGAAGCTAACAGCATCCCACAGGAGTTTCCATCAAAGATGTATTATGCTTTACGAGGGCCATGCAACTGGCTCAAATCTCAAGCAAGAAATTGCCAGTAAGTTAAGAACAGATGTACCTAATTTTGTTCTTAAGGGGGAAAAATCATGGCCATTACATTAAGTAATGAGGCCTTGTACGTGCACAGGTTATAGCTGTTTGTCTTCCAGATCTTACGTTTCTAACAACAGACCTTTATGTTGGTTTATCATTATGTGTGTGTCTGTATCTATCCGTTATGTACCTCCTAAATTTCCCATTTGCCATAGTTATCTCTAAAAATGGTAGCAGGGAAAGGGTACTACTTAATCTTAACAAAATTTGATTTTTTATGTTTTTCTCTGGTGAAAATAGCTAGCTAGCAAGCTATCACCTGAAGAGCTTTGCAACCCTATCACCCTTGGGAACGACCATTTTTAGGGCCTGAAGTTTATTGTGTCCCACTTTATGGATGAGTTACTGTTACTTCAACAACTGTCAGTCTCAGTTCAGGCTACTAGCTGAAGTGAAGAAAAAACCCTCCTTTGGTACATGCAAGCTTGTACTGCAACAATTGAAAGAGTGCATTATTCAGCTCGACTGTGGGCTAAGGCTAAGCCAATGAAGTCTTGGAAAAGCCAGTTATAAAGGAGTCTTGGTAAGGCTATTTCTGAACATGTTTGATAATTACTTGTCAATATTATATTCTCAGTGTTCCTTTTATTGCTTGATCTCACTAAAACTCATAACCGAGGATTTAGCTGTCTGTTCTGCACTTGCACTGAAGGAGAACATCTCATCATTTGATTGCACATAAGGAACACTTGTCAAAACCACTTACATTTGTCTTTAAATATGAAGCTTAGCATCATTATAATTACATAGGTGAACCCTTTAAAAATTGATGAACAAATCAATTTAAAAAGTAAGGTAACATTTTGATAAGTAGAATTTCTTTTTTGTTCATATATTCAGCTCAGAGCTGTGCTGGTTGCATCATACTGTGGCTACAGGGAACATCATAATGGCTGTTCCCCACAATATTAGTAACTAATTCTTAAGGAAATATATTTGGAATTATTTCTTTTAATTATATAAACATCATTAGAATGAAAGGTACTGATGATGTATTTCAAAATGTGGTTACCATAGTTTTGCTTTTAAATGGAAAATGGTTGTGTGTTATCATTCAGCTCATAGGCAAAGGATCAGAATGCTTTTCATTTTCCAATAATTTGCCCGCTATGTGGTAAGCGCTCCTAATTTGTTATCACTGCCTCATCACTGAGAATAAAATTGACCATTTCACTTCAGTGCCTAGGAGAAAGTTATTTAGTACTACAACTAATACCAGCTGACTGTCTTAAGAAAGATTTATAAGTACTACCTTCTCTACTTCTAAAGCCAGTCCTTTTACCGAGTAGTCAGGCATGTGGGTATAGTGCCTTGAGAAAATATAGGTGTTAGCAAATCAAGTTCTTCCCGAACAAAACTGAAAAGGAAAGTTGCATTCTATTTGTTCAGTAATTTTCTGCCAGAAGTTTGAAACCAAATAAAAATGTCAGTTTTATTGCTTTTGTTTCAACGGAAGAACATTTTGTTTCTGCATTTTGCTTTGATTTTTACACAGAAATACTGAGTGACAAAAAAAAAAACTAAACAGAAAACAGAAAAAAAAATGGTAGCCATTACTCATATTTTCAAAATAAAATGCCATTTTATTTTGGTTTATACTTCACTTCAAACTGTAAAACTGGAGTGAAATGAACTTGCTTATTTATACAGGAGAAAAGAGTGATAGTCTAGTCAAAGCAGCAAATTTTTTTACCATAGCTTTTTTTTTTTAATGTAATAGACTTCAAATATTAGCTATGTAAGACTTCCATTCCCAGGACTGCCAGCACAAAAGAAGAAAATAGTGAGAGAAGCCAACATATGAGTGGCAGTCTTTTAAATGCTGGAGATCTGGAAAGGCCTGCTGTGTCACATTATATCTGTGGATTTCAAACTGCAACATGCAGATGTATGCACATGAATAATTTTGAGCACAAGAGCTTTAATCCCCTTGTAGAAAATAGAAGCAGTCAAATGTGTAAAGTTACAACATGTATTCATGGTTTGGTGACTGAAGTCTAAAAGTTCTGGGACACTGACTTTGTTTTCAGATATCTTAATTTTTTTGCATATGTACATAAAAAGGTGGCAATTCTGGGTTCACACTCTCTGTTTGCCTTCTTCCACATACATCTGGGAAATCTGATTTTTTACACCCTGGATTACTTTAATACTAGAGGGTGAGGTATGAATTAATATTTTTGAAGGCCATGGATTTTTCTACTCTAATTATAGGATTTATAGTCTCTGTGATAATGCACCTGCCATTGTGCAGACTTGAAAGATAGAGTGAGAAGGTACACAGCTCAGAAGTAGCTGATCTCAATCTTCGATGCATTCACTAAATAATTCAGTATCACTAATGGAAATCTGATCTTAGTGCAGGAGCACGGGGCACTCAGTTGGCAGGGTTTGGCAGCTCAGTATCTTGGGAACAACAAAGGAGCAAAAGATGAAAAAATCTTTAAACTATTGTCGAGTTCTCCTCATTGCTTTCCTGGAATCACGTTATGTTTTCCTGGAGCTGCTGTTGCTGATGGCTTGGGAGGGTGGGAGAAAGAAATTTATGTTTACAGTGCATCTGGAAGAAGGTAAGCTCAACCCAAACCGACCTTTTAACTGGTGTGCAAGAGGTGGTGTCTGCTTTTTGAAAAGTATGGCCTCATTCTACTCAGCAGTGGGACCAAAAACAGTGAAGCACTTCTGGGGAGCAAACTGGAGAAAGCCTTGTCCTCTGATTTTGTAGTCTGAGCCTTAGAGTAAGAAATTGTCAAGGGCACCTTCGGGAAAAAAAGCAAACTCCTGTTAGAAGCTGATGAGATCCAAGTAACTATCTCCTTCAGGTGGCTTGTGAAATGACTACCTGAAAGTATTGAAAAACCCAGCTTCAAAGGGAAAATTTGGTGTTTGGATCTTTTCAGAGGAAAAAAAGCCCATCTCATTGACAGGAAATTTATTATGGGTGGCTTTCTACATTTTAGCACATATCACATCCAATACTGGGAGCTTCTCTCCCCAAAATTGCCTTGAAGATATACTGATTGAATTTGAATTCTAATTGGGATCTAATATTTTTGGATTGTTTATGAGAGCATTTGAATGTGGTATCTATTGGAAGTCCCTTTGTAAATTCTTATAGCAGTAACCCTCACTTTTCCTTTTTAAAAGAAAATTCATCTCTGTCTCTCTCTTTCATTAAGCTGCAAATTTTTGGTTTGGGTAGCTAAGAGAGGGTACATGAAAGTAGAAATTGGACTTCTACAGCTGCCAGTCCATTACTCACCTCTGGGTTTTGATCAGAGTGGAACCAGCAGCTGGAAACAAATGTCGAGGATTTTGAGAGAAGTGTCACTGGCAATACACAAGCAAATTCTCCTTTCAAGGTTATCCATGTGTCCAGATTAGAAAAGTAATAGCCAAAGTATTTTTTTTTTTCCCCCAGTATGGATTTTTCTGTATGACACAAATGTAGATTAGGCTGTAGTTCCACAGACCATGCAGGAAATAAAATATTGGCTGGAAAACAAAGTCAGGAGAGA
The DNA here is from genome assembly GCF_963082525.1 of Nesoenas mayeri. NCBI lineage: Eukaryota > Metazoa > Chordata > Aves > Columbiformes > Columbidae > Nesoenas > Nesoenas mayeri. Next base: position 60,543,743 of record NC_137541.1, on the reverse strand, counting down.
CAAAACAGCAAAAAAAGTTCATGAGATGAGCTTCTCCATCTTCACAGTTCTTTTAATAAGGAAAATATCCCTTAGCAAGTAAATAGTCATAGTCTATCTCCCCTCAATCTCTTTTCTCCGTGCTGTCCTGTTCTTTCTGGCTGGGAACCAGCACAATAAGCACCTTTGAGGCTGTGATTAGCATATTGATGATGACATTTTTGGCAAAAGGAGCAATGTTGGTCCTCCCAAGACTGCTGTAATCACCAACTGTCTCACCTCCTTCCATGTCTTTACAAGTTCTACCTCAATAGTTAAGGTTCATTCAGGAAATTCAATTGTTATACTCCATTAATATCAAAGGCATCAAACACAGTGGACAATCTGGGACAAAGAATATCTTTCTGTATTTGTACAGTGCTTATTGCAATGGAAACCTCAGCTAAGCCTCAAGGTGCCGTTGAGACAGAAATAACATTAACATTAAAACTCATTTACTTTTCGTCCACCAAAAAAATGAGTTATTTTCTTTTTCAGACCATAATTTGTCCTCTGAGCAGCTGTGTTAACCTCTTCTGCAGTTTTGGTTTGGACTTTCTGAATAAAAAACCAAGCTGTATTACACAAAACTAGTTTCCGTACATGTAAACTCAGTTTCAGGAAATTAACTTCTGAGCTATGGAAACTAGGTATGGAGAAAAACTGTGAGCAAATTTGGTCAAAGGTTGTCTATTGAGTTTGCTTCTAAAATTCAGTGGACAAAGGAGGCTTCTAATATCATGCACATCTTTGTGAAAAGCAGTTGCTTTCTGCAGACAGTTTCCATTGTTTTCTAAAAAGCTGAAAAGGTCAGGTTTTCAGTGTTTTAGCTAAGTCTTAGATTTCTGTAAGGAAAGGAAGAAATCTCTTGACCCACTTTGGTGCAACCTGTTTTGGTTTTAATCAAGGTGACCTTACAGATCAGCCTTTTTTCTCTTTCCGACTTTATTACTTAGACATGATTGACCATCTGAAATGCATTATTGTGGTTGTACAGAGGAATTCTGAGAGTTTGAAGTGTCAACCACTACCAGGTGGTTTTTGATGGAAAGTGTCTTGCTCTAGATGTTTGTGATGTTTAACACTGTGATACCAGGATTTCATTGAGAAGCCCTCAGGAAGTTACATGCTAGCCATTAAAGATCCATTCAGCTTTGCATAGTCTGAAATGCAAAGATGAAGGATACTGTTGGAGTGCTCATTTCCACTCATCCAGCTGCTAGAAAGAGTATTCGCTCCATCTGAAGCCACCATTTCACACTGCAAATCGAAGTTGTTGTTTTAAATTACATCACTGTCATTAAAACTGCCAGTGGTGCAAATCCTGAACAGCCATACCAGGACTAAGCACATAACTGTGTGATGAGAAGACTATGCCAAGGTGTGGATGGAAGGGAATAGTTTACTTTACTAGGAAAGACTCCAGGTGGGTGCAATTGCCCACGCTGGGACTAGCTGCACAGTGCTTTTCATTGTCACAGATGGTAGGTGTTAGATGATGCAATGTGTACGGTGCCAGACAAATTACTGTTTTAGCTCATTCCTCTGGAAACAGGAGAAGAATCTGAACTGGATTTCTGCGCAAACCTGGAGCAGGAGCTGCGAGCTGCAAACCCCAGCAGAGACCCAAGTAGTCAATGGGATCAGTCTTTCAAATCAGGGCAGTGACTGGCTCTGGGGAATCAGGAATTACATAGAAATTGCCTGGAGTTTGGAACAAGTCCACTTAGTTTTAAATTAAGCTGTGGACTGAGGAACACTCTTATTCAATGGATGTAATGAACCTAAAAGCTGGAAAAGCCTGCTTCTAAATGAAAGCCTTGATATAACTCCAGCAACCACTACAACCAGAAGTGTTGAAACGCTGTGGCAAAAGTTGTTCTCATGGCACTTTCAGCCCAAACTGAAATTAGACGTGATGTGTTTTAAGCTGGGTGTTTTGTTGTTGCTGTTTTGGTTTGGTTTGTTTGTTTTTATTCTTTGTTCCCTCCACCCCTTTCCCCAGCAGTATTTCCAGTCCAACCCTGCCACGGTCTAAGTGCCAAGCTGGAAGTCAGAGAAGCTGAAGTTAAAGCTCCCCATACCCCGACATCCAAAGGCTACCTGGGCAAAAGCTGTGCATGTTTGTGCCTTTGTGCGAGCCCCTGCATCGGCCGGGGGTACTGTGAGGTGCTCCCCCCCCAGCATCCATGGGTGTCGTTAAGAAGAGAAGGGGAACTCGCTTGGGCTTATCCCCACCGGGCTCTCCCGCTGCGGCGGGCGCTGGGGGAGCTGCCGCCGAGCCCCGCTCGCCGCGGAGCGCACTCGTCCCGCCCCCTCCCCACCCTTCCACCGTCCCACCCCCCGCCCCCGGCGGCGGGGGCGCGGCTGCCCCGCGGGTGACCCGCCCGGCGGGCGCGGCCCCCACCGCATCACACGAGGGGGCAGCGCGACCGCTTGCTCTGCCCCGGCGCCCGCCTGCTTCCCTCCTCTCGCAGCCTCGCTGCAGCCCGGGCTCTGCTGAGTCAAAGCGCGGATCAGGTTCCCTGCCTCCACTATAAAAATCTCGGCGAGAAATCTCCGGCGGGAGAGTGAGACGGGGCGCGGGAGGAGCGGGGCGTGAGGTGGCAGCCGGCGAGCGCGTCCGTGGGAAAGCGAAGGGACCCGCTGCGGCAGCAGCAGCCGCTGCTCACCGGGGACGCCCGCGGCTCGCCCCTCTCAGCTGCGGGAGAAGAACCTTTCGCCTCCCGAAGTAAGTCTGAGGGGGCGGCGGGGGCTTCTAGGGGCCGGCCGAGGGTTGGTCTCCCCCGCACTCGCTCCCCCAGGGGGAGGGTAGGAAGTTCTTCCCTCCCTCTATCCCGGCTCCAGGGGACTTGTCCCAGTGGGGTTCCGTAGCCCCGGTGCCACCTCTCCTCCTCTCGTCACCCAGCGTGTGCCGGGGAGAGGGGTCATGGAGCTGTGTGGGAGCCCGGACCCAGCGGGGTGGTGGGGACCACCTGCGGCCCCAGAGACACCTGCCCGAGGGGCAGGCGGGGCCGAGCATCCAGGGTTGCCTGGGAGCAGGACGAGGGTGCCGGAGGGTGCCGGAGGGCGCCTCGGTCCCCGCTGGGCTTTGCCGTGATGGGGAACGCTGCGGCCGCTGTCTGCTTGACGGGCGCCGCGCTCGGGGTGGCGGCGGTGGGCCGGTATATGGGAGCGTTAAAAAGCCAAGGCAGGGTGAGAACGAGAGAGGTGGTGGTGGAGGACGTGACTCGGCGGGGAAGGGAGGCGGGAGTCCACGGGCTGGTACGTTTCGAGAGGACAAAAGGGCAGTGGAGTGACCTCAGAGCAGCAACCCCCTGCAGGTCTCAGTTGCCCTGTGCCAGGAATGTCCCGGCTGAGATTCGGGATAATGAGGTTAAATTGTACCCTCAGACCGAGGACTTCGATATTTTTCTTGGGACTTTGCCTTCTTATCCGTAGTTTACTTCCACTAGAACAACTGAATCTAGCAAGTGCTGATAGATCTATTTAAAACTGCCATTGTGAGTTTATGCCTTCCATTTACTCAGGAGGGATGGGTTGGGAGAAAAGCCGAGTTAACGGTGAAAGCACAGTTTCCCTCTGTTGAGCACACACATTATTCTACAAATGTGTTATGGTCTCCAATACCTATGCTTCCAACTCCTTGCCCTCTTTCATCCTCTCCTTTGTAAAGGTAGAGCTTCTAATACAGGAGAAGTAGTCTTCATTCTTCGGGAGCTCATCTGCTCCTTTTACATGTCCCAGTTGGCTGTCACACACCTCTCTTCCACACTGCAAGTGGTTGCCTTGGCAGTGAATGTCTACTGTGCATTATCTTAGTGGTACACTCTGAAGCTGGTAAACCCTAGAGACTAGTTGGTTCTTGGGACCATTGTGGAAATATTTGCGACATGCATTAAATCTTTCTCTGCGAGATAAACCAGCAGCTATGGATAGTGGTAGGTGTTTTAACTAAATCCTGTTTGCTCTAAATGACCTGTATTACAGTGGAAGAGTGCTTTACCTGTGGCTCTTGAACTCTCTGCCCTTTCCTTGTTTTCCCTTTGTGCCTTGATTTTGTTGAGCTTTTAGCAAAGTTCAACTTTTTGCACAAGAAATAGCCTGAGTGTGTAACTTCTTGCATTAGAGAGAAGGAGGGAAGGGACAGAGAGAAAGAGAGACAAGGGAAAAATATGGGAAAAGTTGTTGTAAATAAATAAATGCCTTTTACATTTTCTGGACAGTGTACATGAGCTGATTGACAAAGCAATTTTTGTCCTGTTTCCTCCCTGAAAATAAATAAGAATTAAAAAAAAAAAGAAAAACAACTACAATAAAAAAGTCTGACCTTTCAATCAGAAGTGATCCAGAGGGAAAAAGAAGCCTTCATATTTGTGATAAAATTTTTTAATTTGCTGTAGTAGTGAAAATTTGGAAGTGAATGGAGAGGGTACTTCATTGGGGAGGTTAAACAAACAAACAAAGGCAGCAGCAAAGAAAAATCTGCTGAATAATTTAGTGACTCTTCCTAAAGAGCAGGAAAGCTGGGGTTTGATATGTTACTGTCTCCAGAGTAAGCCAAACTATTTGGTGATTTGCTACTTACGAAGCTTTGGATGAAACTGAAGGAGAGAAACTTACTGACTTCAGTGTGCTCCCGAGCAAGCTCTTGGGTAGAAAAAAGAGAATCCAGCAACAATTTTTTCTTTTACAAATAGTAAGTCTTTGTTTACAGCGTAGAAGCTGTCTAGGAAAACCAGACTTTTTTGCAATTATCCAGATGTGTATCACCAGTTACTTGATACGTGACCTGTGACTGATACATCCTTGGAGCAGAAGGTTGATCTTACTATAGTGTTACAAAACGTAGTGCTGCTGTCCCAGTGCCACATACCTGTATTCCTCTATGCCCATACTGATACTGAGGACACTTTGGAGGCTTATCTTATTCCTGACACAGCTGTACTGATGGATGTTTTTTGTAGATTCATCTTTTCATCACTAATGTGAGTATTATTACTTAGCTGACTTCCAGCACTCATGACTCCAGCAAGGCACTTCCCTGACACATCCCTTGTTTTCTGGGATCATTCTGGGAATGGCTGTTCCTGAGTCCTCAGATAGTTAAAAATAATCCTTTACAGGAGCTCAGAAAATGCACTCCTTTAACTTGTACTCTATTTTGTTCTAGCGTGCTTTTGTGGCAGGGAAGGTATGATTTATCAAGTGTTACAGTGTAACAAATGTTTTTGTGTAACCCTAGGGCAATAGGGATGGAGCTGGCATTCCTCACGGAACCTCCTGCTTGGTTCAGGCCCCCTCATTACCTACACTCCCAACCGTGGTGTTTTCTGTGGGAACTGGTCTTTAACAACGTACACTTTACTTCGGTATTTACAGCCTCTTGCTGATCAGTGTATCAAGAGCATTTTCATTCTGAGGATTCATTTCAGGACTTTAATTGAGGAAATCTCTTTGTTTCAAGCCTCTATAATAAACCATTCAAAATGCTGTCTTTGAACGAACTAGGTCACTGTAACGCGCAGACACACAGAGTGATTCTCATCTGCTTAGGGTAGCCTGCATTTGGTCGACCCATGTCCCTGATTTATCCTTCTTGGACTAGCTTGTTCACAGGGAGCTTATGCTGAAAACTCACTGCTGGAGGTCATTCTCCATTCTTGGCATCTCTGGCAGCCTTAAACTTAAATTGCAGCCTCATTTTCTGCCCAATCAATACCACTCTTATGTCACTGAGTTTCCATGGTGCCCCAAATCTTCTGTCTACATATTGATGTCTGACAGCAAGAATAGCATTCTGTGTTGCTATATATACTTACTAAACCTGTCAAAACTATTTAGGGTCTGTCGCACTAATTTATATCCATATCCTGATATTATTTGTATCTGTCAAGCGTTGACTGATGGCACTTGCTACACTAACGAATCAGCCCCAACAATGCACTCCAGGGATGACTTGAGGGATGGATGTTTTTGAGAAAGGGAGAAAGACTCTCTTCTAGAGTAGCTGGGGTAGTCTAGAATCCTTTGAGCACAATAGAGTCATTTTGAAAACTTCCAAGTCTCAATGGCTCCAAGTTAATGCTTTGGAAATCATTCTCCATTGTGCTGTTCTGAATGCATAGAGGGTCCTCTCCAGTGGAGCGTGGAGAGGAAAGTAGAAAAGTGGCCATTGTCAAGTGTTCAATGTGCATTTGAGGAGAGTTGGGGGAAATTTGAATCAGTTGTCTCACAGCAATTTCTTCAGCAGAAGCACTGTGGAAAAATGAAATTAAAGGAGTGAGTAATGTCTTCTGTATGTGGATGTTTGTTTTTTACTATGATAACCCATGAAGCATTGTAGTTGTGTAAGAAGTGGTATGGCTGTGTGTCTGTGGATCAGCACAGCAGCAACTATACAAGATAAGAAAAGGCACATCTTCTGTGTGTCATTGCCTTCCAAAGGACTGATACCTGTTATTTCTGCCAAGAGTAATAGACACTAAATGAAGACCAGTAGATTATTATTATTTTTTTTTAATGATTATTTAAACATGCTTCGCAAACTGTTGATCTTGTGTCAAACAGAGGTGGTCATCAGCTGGAAAAACTCCTTAATCCCACTACATTAGCTTGATCCAGCCCATGGAAATAAGAGTTGGCACTCAGCACAGAATTTGCTGCTTAAAATTCCTACAGTCTTTTCACTAGTGAAGAGTAAGGATGCTTAAGACTTAAAAGGCCCTGGTGCAGGTTGTGTTTGACTTAGTGATATTGAAGTCATTCAGTTTGTTACACTTCCAGCAGTGTCTTACCTTATCATGGTAGAAAGGGTCAGTGGGATCTACCAAACTAGACTCTCTGTTGGCCCATATGCCTCACTTCATTTTATTCCAAGGAATAAAATCACTGAACCATTTAACCTGTCTGACTCTACCTCCTGCAGTGGCATCATGATGATTTTTGTTTTGGTTTTTTTTTGTTAACATTTCTCATTTCCTTGCTTGCTTACATATGTGGGAGTGACTTTTTAGAAACTGTAATCATCTTGCAGACTACTTTTTAATGTCTTTCAGACCGAAGGTTGAGAGAACACAGCTGTAGGCAGTTTCATGGGAGATGAGAAGGGGGAATGTGAACGTAATAAAGAGCTAGATGTGTTACTGGTGCAACCAGGTGATTTCCACCCCCTCTGTCCCTCTGCTCCAAAAAGCCTCTGCTCTTCCTTGTTGTATCAGAATAGCAGATTTTGGTTTCAATGTGGATAACCTCTGGAGGTGAGGAGTAGAGCTGACTGTGTCTGAGGCAAAATCCAGTTCCGTTACATTACAAAAAATGCATTAATATGTTAATTTGGACCCTAGGAGCACATTGCTTGGCAAATGCCATTGATTGCATGGCAGCTGCAACAGAAGGGTAAAGACTTCCAGAGTAGAAGTGCATTACAGGAGTTGTTTTTTTTCTGATAAAAATAGTCTCTGAAAATAAATAGTGCTTTGAGGCTCCGGTCCGCTGCCATTTAGTAAACTGCAAAGTTCAATTGTAAACTAGACCTTTCTCCTCTGAGGCCTGCCAGCACTATTTCAGAACTCATTAAATGTTTCATGAGAGCATTATAAAAATCTTCCTTCCTCATTAGTTTCTGCAGAGTTCCAGTGTGGCTTGGACTTTGTAAACATCTCCTGTTTAGTTGTAGATGGTACCATCCTCAAGTGCCTGTGGGGAGAGAAGAGATAGAGGAGAAATAGTTCTCTAATACCTCGGTCCAAATGCTTGTTTTGGTACTAGTTCACAGCCAGCTAACAGTGTAAATGAAATAGACTATTTGCCATCTTCAGACAATATTTTTGGAGGAACTCACTATCTGTACAAGTTCTCCTCCCTGGAGTCAAACCAGATGGAGACTGGATGGGTTCTTCTTTCCTTCCAGCAAACCTCTCTCTACACACCTAGGCTGATGCTCTGTCATCTTAGTGGGGCTGGTCCAGCTGGCAGTGGAGACAGGCACGGTGCTGGAGACAGGCACGGTGCTGGTGATGCTGGCAATGAGGTTGCAGTAGCCTATTTTTCAGGCTTGAATGCAAAGCTGGTCTTGATCTTCTGAGCTCATTAAGGCAGGCCACTCTGGTGTTGTTTTCACCATCTGACTTTGCTACCTGCATCCACCTGCTGCTTTATACCATATCTAGGGATTAGAAAGTTAAAAAGCAGATAATCATGCTCTATGGATATATAAGACAGGAGGAATTCCCTGTATGTCAACACAAGCAGTAAATATATAGCTATCTGTGGAAGTCAGAATATCACTATCTGATTGCAAGCAATGAGAATGACTGAACTGGCTTCTCAAATTCAGTCACTGGATATCAGGCACAAAAACAGTTTTGTTCTTGGCTTTTGCTTTACAGAACCATACAAACAATGGCATTAGTTTCATAACCAACTAAAGATGCTCTGACTATTGCATTTAAAGCTTCCTTGTCTTGATGGATCACTAGTACAACAGATTTATTTATGTATTTATTTTTTTAGCTATGCTTCTCACACATGTATCTCAAAGTGCAAAAGAGCCTTAGTAGTGCAATGCAAATGCATGTGCCCATCTGTAGCCGGCAACAGAAGGCTCACAGTCTGGAGCATCTTTGCCTACGTGACAGGAGCATCCAAAATTTGCTTAATACTTTGCGTAGGTAGTTCTTATATAAAAAAGTTTGGATTTAAAAATAAGTGTTATACAGGTGCTTTGTTTTGTTTTGTTTTGCTTTTTTTGTGTGTGTGTGTGTGTGGGGGGGTGGTTTGTTTGTTTGTGATTTGTTGTTTTTTGTTTGTTTGTTTTTTACAGGTTTACAGCATGCAAGCAACAATGGGAAGAGTGACATTGGCTCAATATCCCTATTTTAACATTTCTGCTATTCTCTTCTAGGCACTTTTTTAGACAGTAATGAATGATTGTCCTAAGAAAGGTCTGCTGTCTCTGAAAGTGATATAGGAAGGAACTTAGAAATAACCTTGGTAGAAAGATGGCACTTCTAATACAGTGCTGTCTCTGTAGCATTATGGCACTGCAAGGTCACAGTTTGCTTTTGGACAACTGAACTTCTTCTATTTCTATATTGAGATCTTTTTCAGTTCCCTAAGAATCATATTCTTCCTGTCAAGCAGAGATTAATTCTAAACCAGGCACACCTCCTTCAACCATTATTCAGGCAAAGCTGATGCTTCAGCAAGAGCTTCATCAGAATAAGGACTGTAGAATTCAGTCTAAGATTCATCCCTTTGCTTTGGTGACAAATTCTTCAAAATAAGACACAAACGAGTTACAATGTTAGTAAATGGTTGTGACTCTTTCTACACTTCTTGCAGCAGAATCTCATTACTTTCATTGGAAGTGCCTTTGGAATGAGGCACCTTTTAGTAAATTAAAGATAAATCAAGAGAATATTCTGATACTCTGCCTTAATTCTGATAGGAAAACACTTTGTTCCTCTAGTTTGAACAACAAAAATTATGTGTTCCAAAGTAGCCTCCACACCCTCACCATGTTAAACAAAAATAGTGTGAATTTCTTGTTCTACCTGCCTAGGATTGTTTCTCCTGGAAATGCAGTCTTCTATGGTTGTAGCTTAGCTTTCCTTCTGGTGCTGTGGAAAGGCCTCTGAGATGCCACAATTGCTTCCCAATAGCATGTGCCACCTGACTGCCTGGTTGTTTGTTTGGATTGCTGCCTTCCCAGAGGTCACTAAGATGATGTTTGCACAGGAGTCATTTGCTTTTATTAGAAGCCTGCCTTGGTGCAGCTGATATGCGGTAGGGACAGAGGGATGGAAAAAATTTACTAGCTTTCCCTCTAAGGCCAACAGATAGGATTTTCAGCAATCTTTCAGAAACACTGCAAGCTTTGATTCAGAAACTTCACGTCATTTTGCTTATTAAATCCTCACTTTCCTAAGCTGTCCCTTCAGCCCATGTTTCTTGTCTGATTTGCACGTTGTCAGATGCTTTTGCTAATCTCTGTAGTTGATGTTTGCTTAAGTGATTATTTGGCAGAAGCGTGTGAGCGGGTGCATGTGTGATTGCCGTTGGCATGGCAGTCAGTATGATATGGCATTAGCATACTTACTCTGTGCTGCAGGCCTCCTCCTCTTTTCTAGGCTTACTTATGCAGCAGGGAAAAAAAAACCAACAGAAGACCATGAGGAAGCCAGTTAGGGTACAGTGATCCCCTGGCCAGTTTGACCAAAGATCTACAGAGTTCAGAAGAGCCTAAAGGCTGCTCTTTTTTCCTTCTGTTAATAATCATAAATAGATAAGCCACCAACATAGGATTTATAAAGAGTTGTAGGGATTGTGGTCTGCCTAAATAGGGCATCTAATTTTCAGGATTTCCTTGCACTTCAGCAATACTATGAGAACCATGACAAAGTGAAGGCAAGCTCTGTTCCCTTCATGTTTGTTATCTCCAGAACCTGTCTTCCTATGGGACATGGAGTTTAGTTTCTGTTTTGGACTCATTAATAGTGAGTGGACATTGGGATTTTAGGTGGATGCTTTAACAGGTGCTAGTCTCTTCTCTCCATAGCCTGTAATTTGAGGTATAGTCTTTTCACGTCTGTTGCATTGGAACAGCTTTATGGGCTATGAGTTACCTCACTGACAACAATGAGATTTACTTAGACAATGTAAATATGAAAGTGCAGGTGACACCTTTGCTTATCAGTGCCTTGATTTATAAGATTGACACAGTTAGCAGATGTAAAAATCTCTGGTAATACAGTATGTGTTCAGGTGCATGCCCGTAATAAGTGGGTGGGGATGAAATCTCTTGTGGTAAGTTTTATAGCAATACATTTACCATGAGGGTCTTTGACACCTTCACTTGGTATTTTTCTGGAGATCTGTTTAAGCATGAGCTGATCCTGTATTTTTTGGTCAAATATAAACTATTGGTGAGCTGGTTTTCTCCTCTGCTTTCTGACATAAACATCTTCTGTTGGTCCATGTTAATAACCATGTCTTTCCAAGACACGGGGTGGGCTGGGCATAACCCCTTGCCAAAACCTGTCCCTGTACAACTATCTGGTGCTGTGAAGGTTCTGACTTCATCCTGATGAGAGGTGGAGGCTGCTATCTTCCCTCTGGGATCAGCTCTTGGTTTTACCTCTTAAGGGAGAAAACCTCTGGGCTTTGTATCTGAAATGGTTTTGTAAAGCTGTCTGGAATTGGTAATGTAGGAAAGTGGGCAACACTTTCTCTCACTGTCCCTAACTACCTGCAAAATTGTCAAGTTTTCATGATGAAAAAAATCTGAAGTTCAGAAAGGCTTGGGAATGGGAGGAAAAGTGGGTGAACTCCTTGCTCTTAAGCATAACTTTGATCTAGAAAAGTTATTTTGAGACTGCTTTAAAAAAATATTTATAGAACTTTTCAGTATTTTGCAACTGAGAGAAGTACTTACAAACACCTCTTCTTATACAGTAGCACAATGTACTACATGATCCTGGCTGTCCTTTGGCTGATTCTCTGTGCCCAAATACAGCTTCTCTGTGCTAATTTTCACAAAGGGTGAGAGCACTTGAGAATGGCTGGAGGTTGAATGCTGTTGTACAAGGAAAAACAGAGGTAGAACATTACAGCATGTACTTTGTTCATTTAATTGCTGTGTACTACAGTTTAGTTTGAATTATTTATGACTATATCTACAAGGAAGTAGTCCTTTAAATAAGAACACCTCTTGTGCTAACCACAACTGTAGGTTGAGTAGATATGGAGACAGTGCATTTTTATATAGAAAAAAAAGAGAGGTGTAGATACTTTGCCCCAACATTCTACTTTACACATGCACATCAAAAGCGAGTCTTCATTTGGAGAAACTTTCCAAACTGTAGGGACGTGTAGCAAAAATATGTTATCTAACTTCAGAATTTCCAATTACACAACACGTACTAGAACTGACAAGTTTGCATCTTTCTGTATTGACACTTTCAGCATGTGCAATATGGCTCTAATTCTACTTGGGATTTTACCAACTGGTGTTTCTCAAGTAATTGTAGGTGGGAATTTCTTGTCTTATCTCAATAGGAAATTCTGAAACTGACAAGAAACTCAAAGCAGAAGTCTGTGATGTGCAAATTACGAGTCTAAGCCAAGAAAGATTGAGGCTGAAATATTTCACATCAGGCTTATTGAGATGGAAATTCTTGAGTTACTGAATCCAAGTTTTCTATTCCAAGTCAATGAAACTCTAGTGTGCACCTGAACACTTGTAACACTTAATGAGAATTGAGGGAATGGAAACAAGAGCTTGAGCCTACATATGAGAGGTACATTTGCTACAGTAAAATCTTCATGGTGCCCTATGATGTACAGCTGATACTGTTTATTACAGCATTTTTATGATCACAATATCTCAGAAAAAGAGTAGTATAGTATAGAGCAATATGGAATGAGGAGCTTTTTCTCAAATTTATCCTTTCTTGACCAATTTTTTTTTCAAAGTATATCTTTGAAAATCAGAATATAATTTATATGTATAATTTTAACTGTACATATAATTGTAATAATTGTAAGCATTTGTAAACAATTATACATTATTACAAAAATATTACAAAATTGTTTTTTACAAAATATTTGTAAACAATTGTAATAATTTATAATTGTTATTTACAGTTACGACTACTATAATTATAAAATTGAATTAAAATGTAATTTTGATTCCATTTTTTCCAAAGACTTGTGCATGTTCTTTTGAACTGTTCCACAGGACATGGTGCTTGGGATTTTTTTCCCTATAAAATCATAGCTTCTGTTGCAAAAGACATTTTAGCCTTTACTCAGTGTTAACTAGAGCCTTAGCCTAGAATACATATAGTTTTCACTGTGATTTTTGTGAAATGAAAGGGATATATATATTTTTAAATCTCTTTTATATGTCTTCTATTCTTGCAGGCTTAAAAAAGTATTACAGGCCTAAAAACTTTTTGGAGTAGCAGAACTTCCAAGCTGCAACAGCTGATCCCAAGTGATCTGCCCACTTTGAGCAGCCTCACCTACTTCTCTAGTTTCCTTGCTCAGATTCCTCTCTAGTCCCAGTCTTACTGCCTTGCGAAGCTAAACCATTGAAAGTTGCCACTGCTTCTATAGAAGAAGCTGTATGGGGCTGTGAAATAGCTCTGGATTTTTCTAAGACGTGGATTATGCCCAATGAGTAGCAGTCCAATTGTACAAGACACAAAAGTGGATGGAAGAGCATGGGTCAGGGTCTACAAAACCATGGTTTTGTGGGTGGCTTAAAACTTTTTGCAAGTATCTTTAAATGTGTATGGATCTGAAACGGATTTTTCCCCAAAACAGATAAACGATACCCAAACTGTTTTGAAGGTATATTTCCATAATTAAATAGCTGATGTTTCCTTAATCTTAATTCTGAATTCCTGTCTCTAATGTCCTTATTTTCATAACACAAAGTTCTCTCTGTTTTAACATCTCTTCTATTTAAAGAGTGTAGTAGGTCCCCCTATGTAAATATTACATATTCCCTCATGTTTCTCGTTTTCAGTGGCCTTTTACATCTCCACACCTGGTTCTAAATCAGCAAAATGTTTCAGTGTGTTTATTTCTAAGTATGCTCACAATTCATGCCCTTATTTTAGTGAGTACATTTGCTTAAAGTTTAACCTGGCATTCTATAATTGCATTCTAATTTCCGTAGTCAAACATTTTTTCATACTACAGTTTAAAGTTTTAGAAGTGCTATTCTAAGGTTTTGTCTAGTCTGAAACGACTTTTCCACTAAGCACAAGGATATGACATTCTTGTCTCCAGAACTTTTTTTGATGTCTAGAAGTTTATTCACTATATTGGTATTTAGTGGTATGTAAGTATATATATATATATATTTGTTCCATTAGACTTCAACTTGTCCATGGGGAAATGTATCTGATATTTGTGTTATCCAGTTGTCTGGGTAGTTGTGAAGACAAGGACCTCCATACTGTTGACTAATACAATTTTATATGGGCAGTATATTTGGTTGCCTTGTATTTTATTCTTTCTAATGATTCATGAATGCACTTGACAACACTAATGCTAGGCTGAACATTGGGTGCTACAACCCCACCTTCCATATGAAGAACTAATTTTTGTTCTTACCCTTGGTTTACCAGTTCCTTGAATAATAATTAAATGCTGACAGGACCTTACCTTTTATCCCAAGATTACCAAGCTCTCCTGATAGCTTTGTTGTTGTTGCTTTTCCCAAGTCTTTGAAAATCCAAACACTTTAGTGAAAAATAGCCAAGATAAGTTCTTCAGTTCTTCTTGTAGATTAGCAAGGCATGATTTACCATTGTGAAAAATATTCTTTTTTAAGCTTTTCTAGTTTGTGGGGCTTCTGTTTCAAGCTAGATGTATTACACTTGCCTTTAACTGATTTTTTTCAACTCTGGAAATGCAGTTTACTGCAACCAAAGCTCTCTAATTGGTTGCATGTGGTGAGTGTGTGTGGTGTTGTTTTTGTGGTGTGTTTTTTGTTTGTTTGTTTGTTTTTAGTTTTATTTTTATTTTCCCTAACTCTATCTGGCAGGGCTGGTAACAACCTCCGAATCGTAGCATCCACCAAACAATAACCTTGGGGTGAAGTTTTCAAAGGATTGAGAGACATTTCCATAGGATGTAAACATAGAATTCTATCTGAACTGTGCAATTCTCCCTTTGAAAATTAGTCTAGAAACATAGCCTTGTCTAATTCCTAAATCAATTATATTCCATTATTTGGGACTAATTATTTGTAATTTTTCCTTTTGCAAGCTTTCGATCAGCTGTCACTATATGAATTGTTTACACTGAAAATAATTTATAAAAATTATCACATTTCTAGAAAATGGTAATGTCATCATTATTTGATCATCAAGCATTTTGCATTGATCATCTCTGGTCTGAATTGAAGGGTTGTGTTCTATCATCCTCAGGACCATAGCTCAGAGTTTGTAGTTGGAAACACTACCCTAGTATACCTTCCTGCAAGCAAATGCTCATTGAAGGGAGCCTGAAAAGTCAAATTTGTACTTCTGACTTCTTACTCTTTCTTGCTTGGTATGTGTGAAAGTATAGCTCGACATTGTATGTTTTATCCTTTTAGAAGAATCCCCTCAAGGCATGTTAGCTAAAGGCCTGGTCTAAAGTCCACCAATGTATATGTAAAAATAAATGTGTATATGTACATAGGCTTGTGGTTTAGATTGGCTGTGTAGTTTATCATTAACACTCTTTTTGTTACTGCCTTTTTTTTTTTTTTTCTGATTAACACTTGAGCAAACTGTGTTCCAGGAAGGTGTTTGTGATATCAGAAATGGAGGCTGATTGCACTCTTGTTCATCTAATTTGACACCCTGATGTTTTCCAGCTGTGGTAAATGGACAACTATTTGAAAACAAGTATGTTGTCAGAGTTGAAATATCCTTTGAAAACTACTTGTTTTCTCTTGAATCTGCCTATGTTCAATTAATCTGATACTGATTTAGTCACCCTGGATGTCACAGAGAATATTTTTAATATTAACTTCTCATAGTAACACTTACACTTCTAAAATGCCTTTCATTTAACTCCTAGAATTATTCATACTGTGGGCAAAACTGATGCTTCCCCCCTTCCTCCCCAGTTTCTATTACAGAAAATCAAGACTTAGCAAATGAGGTTACAGGTACTTTCAGGTTATTACCTTTTAAGTAATGAATCCCAACACAGTCTTTTGTTGCATCCTTCATTTTGGAGCTACCCTGCATGCTTAGTGGTGGTGGGTAGGACAGGAGAGGCGCCCGCTTATGTGCTTGCTCCTCAGCGGAAGGTCAGGAATGAGCCCTTCCTCGGGTCACGTCTCTGCACAGGTGGAATGAGGGAGATGGGGACAGTAGTGTGTTATCACCAACTGATGTCACAACAAACAGTCTCAAAGCCTCTGTGCATCTTTTTTTCTATTTTGATGCATCCTGTCATCTCTTTAGCAGAACCAAATCAACTTATGCAAACATATGCCAAGAGCAGGAAAGGAAGGCTAATTGAGCAGGAAGACTGAAATGGGCTTCTGTATTTAACAGTATCCTTTTTTTTGATGCTAGTGGAACAAGATTTATAATAATGATTACTAATCGCAAAGATCATTCAAGGCCTTCTTAAATTCATAGCTTTAGAGAACAGCATTTGTAAAGGAATATATGGAGAGGAAAGAGGCAGTTATGAACCCAAGCTAGGCAGTGCATGCAAGTTCTTCCTTAACTTTTAGCAAACTAGTGTTTGCAAGTTAGGTGCATTGCCATTTGTAAGCCCTGTCTCTCAGCATTTCAAGATAAGCCTGTTAACTGGATTGGGCTGGACTTATGAAAGAGCTCGTTCCTATTATTGATGAGCTCAAGTGGCTTTTATGTAGGGTGCTGTGAATAGGCATAAGGGCTTAGTGCTCCTTGCCATGATGCAAGCCACTAAATGCGTTGCAGCTTTTGCCATGACACACACAGCATCAGCAGTAGCAGAAGCTGACCGGAGTTTCAGTTAACCTCCTGCTTCTGTTGATGGTGCTTTTAGATCACTTGCCTACGATGCCTCAGAGTGTGGCAAATGAAGGGGTGATGAGTAGCTTTTGTTCAAAGTAAATCATTGTTTAGCTGGAATGAGAAGAGCAACATGTCTGGTTTTAATGGTACTCCACTGGGTATAGGCTTTGGAAATGAAATAACTTGGCTGACCTTAACAGCACACCTGTGTTTCACATCCAGCTGCTCTTGCCACCGGATTGAACCGCACAGTTAGGAGATTTGGTGGGTGAGAAAAGAGAATAACTTAGTGTGCTTGTCAGAGCTCAGTGGAAACATTTTTGTCATATGACAAGTAGAAAGACTGACCACCGGCTTCCTGGGAGTGACATGAGCCTTCAGCTTGGTATGGTGGGTCTATGGGATTTGACAGCTCTGTTAACACAGCAGTGTCATATTAGTACACCAATAATGCTGGTGTACTCTGCTGCTCTGTTGAATCCTGTGTGAGCTGGCAGGGAACATGACATTGTCTTATGGTGTGTGTTTCCAGATGTGCGGTTTGCAGGCTGCCAGCAACTGTGTGGGGTCCTGGCGTAGTCTGCCATTAATCCCCTTCTCATCCTTCCCTGTTTGCATGGTGGAGCAGAAAGCACACATGTAGAACTTGCAAATCACAGCAACAGAGGTCACAAGCACAGTAAAAGTTGAAGTGATCCTGACAGATTGGATGGTTTCTCTGCAACTGCGAGAGCTTTTCCACAGAGAAATGAAATATGCTGCCCTTCGTGGTTAATAAAATGTACGCATATGAAATCTGGGAACATGGTTGTAAGATAGCAGAAGAAAGTCTGACAGAGGTTTCTGTAAGCTGCTGAGGATGCTGGACGTTCATCTGCTAACTTGGTCATTCCAAGAGAGCTGAGGTCTAGTTGTGGTTTGTATGGGTCACTAATAACTTTGCACAGGGTCTAGTCTGCTTAATGGATACTTTCAGTCATCATACATTTTAGCCTCAGAATTTTTATCTCCAACTGAAAATCAAGTGTAGTGGCTGGACTGTGTTTCACCCCATTTGGTGCTGCTTTAGCATGTGCTCCTTTGGAGGGTGGGTTATTCAGGCCGAGACCTTTCAGAGTGTTTGGGTTCAACATTTGTGATTCCTGCGACATCTGCCATAACTATTGACACAGATGAAGGTGTTGTCTGAGGAAAGATGAAAGAGGATTACAAGGTAGTCTAAACCTGAGGGCAGAGAACTTCTACGATGACTTGTGACAAGCCAAGTCAGGACATGCCGAGAAGCTCCTCTGCCTAATGTTCATTGTAAAACCAACTTCAGTGTTGTGCTCTTGCACCCTTTTCCCAGGGCTAGGCCTGAAATGACAGGTGGAGTGATGGGGCTGGGATGGAGGAGTCTCACCCTGTGGGGAGCGATGGGTGCTGCTGCTAGCAGTTAAGAGTTGCTGGCAGCGTGCTAGTGGGGAGTACAGTGACACAGATGGCAATGAATATTTCTTTTTTCTTTTCTCCCTGTGGCTTTAACAAGACTGTGAATGCACAGGAGGTACTGTAGGATAAGACACACGGTTTTGTGGAAGTCCAGGGCAAGAGAAACGAAATGGTGCAGACACAGTGTGAAACGCATTTGCAGAGTTGTGCATGGGAAGGTTGCATTTCACTTCCCTGCAGCCAGCTTGGTGTAACTAATAGTATTTAATGCTCTGTTGTTTGTTTGGTTGGGTTTTTTCCCCCTTTTAAGCAGTGTATTTACCTCATAAAGAAAAAAAAAGAAATCTTATTCATACATGTAGTACCTTCCTGGGAACTAGGAAGAGCACAGGGCAGTTTGTGGTTGACACAAACAGATTTATTCCTGGCTGAATGAGCTGTTCCTGAGATGCTGTGGGCCTGTTCCTAAGCAGGCGTGTGATCGGGCTTCCATGGAAATCTGGCTTTCTGTGTCATACTGTCAATTCAAAAGATTACAGGAGCTTTTAAAAAGCTGGTCATTATCTGGACGCATTTCTGGTTGTTCTCTCCCATTCCCTTGGCCATTCTAACTACTTCTTTAAATTTACAGTACCTGAGGCTTGAGGACAAATCACATCACAAATCTACCTGGAGTCTCTGGATTCTTTACTGTTCAGGCTTTCTTTTGCTCTCCATGGAGAAAAAGAAGAAAAAAAAATCATCTATTACTGAGAACAAGTTGGGTTAAAAAGGCAAGAGATGAAATAAATACACCTTACAATCCTTTGGATGTAAGGACAAGTGGTGTCAGACTGCAAGGGAGATCAGAGAGTTCCTTCAAAGGTGATTCTACAGGTAGGTGAGGAGCTGGCTGATCTGATGGCAGAGAGTTTGCAGACTGTTTGAAGAGGTTGGTGTCATGGTGCTCTGGGTGTTAAACAGCATCTCTTTCCCATTTTCCTGGTCACAGTACTGCATAAGAGAAAAGATTCATCGAGCTCCTAGACCTTGGACTGGCCTTGCAAAATCCAGCCAGCTATTGTGAGAGGGGGTTAATTCACACCATCATTGCAGAAGAGAAAATAGATCTTTGAAACAAATGTGATGGTGGGGGTAAACCCATCAGTCATGTGAATACTGCTTTACAGTAATTCACAACTGCAGCTTTTTTCTTAAGCAAGGGCTGTCCGAGTCCGATCAATCCCTTGGCTTCCAAACAGGTCTCAGCAGGCAGTAGCTTACTCCTTGTGGGTTTGTATGTACATGAAAGCCTACTTTATATTAACTCTGTGGAATAGTATTTTTTCTCTCCCTCTAAACCCCTTAGCGCTAATTCAGTGTAATTATACTCACTGAATACAGTACTGACAGCCCCACTCCTCCCCCTTTCCTGTCAGGATACTGGCCTAAAAATCACTAGATGAAGAAAATCCAAAACAATGTTCGGATTCTTTGTTCTGACCCTCTACATAGGTTTTTATTATTTTAATGTAACTCATTGGTCACACTCCCAAGTATTTTCTTTAAAGCTAAAAACTGATTTTTTTTTTTCTTTCTTTTAAAAATGAATGAAGAATTAGACTTTATTCTTTAAGGAAAATGCTAAATATTGCAAAACTCCTTACAAACTGAGCATTGGCATCATTATTAACAGCCTGAGGCTGATGAGGACCTCTTGCTACCTTTATGGAAATAGGGAAAGGTGCCAGAAAAAGGCAGGGAGCCTCTTTCCACCTGTTCCTTCCTGTGTCTATGTTTGTGTCTTAGGGATGGGTGACATTTTCCCTGTTGTGTTTTCAGGGCTGAAAATAAAGATACAGGTGTCTTGGCACAGCATGTTTTAGGCTTTTCTAGCTCCATATGTATGAATGAAACTCGAATATTGGGAAATATCTGGAAAGCAGTGATTAAAAAGGATTTTAGGGGTGATAGGAGGTAGGCATTGGCAGATGAGTTCTGAAGGTAGTGCTGTAGAGAAATGCCTAAAATGAATTATTAAGCATATACATGAGAGGGCCAGACCAGGGCAATGGTGCTGATGAGGGAGATAACATGATAAGGCATTGTGTGTTGGTGTCAACATTTTCAAAAGGTGCAAAAATGAAAAAAAGAATGGAAAAGCTTTCCTACAAACTAATGGCAGGAGAAAATTTGCTCTGCGGCTTAAAGAGCTTAGTCTGCCTGACAGACTCAAGGAGAACAGATAACCACATTATAAATATCTTTTAGGGAAGAAAAATAACAAGTACTGAAGGCCTTTGCAACTTAGTGGGGAAAGCCATGATAAGAAAAATTCAATTACAAACTAATTTACTATTTTACAGTGTTGATGGTGGGAGGCAGGATGAAAATTTCACAAAAGCTTTCATAGAAGGCAGTGGATCCCTCATCTTATGAAGTATAGATGGCCAATGTGGAATTTGAGGATTTCAGAAGATTAGTACGAGAAGCTAACTTGGGGCTTTTGCACAGAGCCATTCATTTGATCTTGACAGAAGAGTTTTTCTCAGCTGCTCAGAGGTGAAATGTGGGAAGGTCAATGAAGCAGAAATCTGTGTTTTAAAAGATAGCAAATGTGTCCTGCTTTAACAATAATGGAGTTCTCTTTTAAACTGTAACACATATACTGTAATTTAGATGCCAACTTGCGTCCTACAAAGGCTGTGACATGTTGCAAGTCACACCTCTTGTGTTGCCCTTTATCATATAAAATTGTAACACAGCTGCTGTAAACCTAGTAAAACAGAGCCAAACATCATGTGAAAAACAAGAGTGAACAGGGAAACGTGCATTATAGAAACTAAAGGGTCCATGCTGGGAGAGCATTTATCATCAAAGTATGGAGTTGCTTACTCTTTCCTTTCTAAGTGTGTGGTGTAGAGTGTGGTGTGTGTGCAGTTGTTTTATTTTTGTTTTGTTTTCCTGCGTGCCTTACCTTAGTGGAATGGTAGCTAAATGTGTGCTTTTCTTTCTAATCAAGAATGACTTTCTTGATAGCAGACGGACAGGCCACAGGCATTATGCTGGAAACCCTGGTCCTTTATCACAAAAGGTCTCCATCCAAGCATTGTCTTACACTCTTTCATTCTTGCCCTGTATAAAGACTCTTGGAAAAGTAAATCTGAGTGAAGAAAAACATGCATTTGTGAAATAGGTAGATTGTGTCAACTTTTTAATGTAAACAAAGTTATTTAGAGTGAAATAAACTAGATCAAACTTAAGTATTGCCAGTTCAGAGAAGAGTATCCATGCCATTGTTTGCTATTTCTTGCCCATTTCTAGTTGGGGAATGCACAAGCTATGTAGGGGTAATGAGGTCTTCTGGATTTTGCAAGACTAGGGAAACAGAGGCATTAGAGAGGAGGAGGATGTCAGCTTTATTGTCTTTCTTTGCTTGTGGGATTGAGAGACCATATTTATGGCTATAGTTATAATAAACTGCTGGCTTTACTCAGGAAGATTCTGAAAGATCAAATCCCAAACAGGATTTTCCCAAATGGGAAAAACTTGTTTATTCCTCCCTCTGAGAATATGGAACTCTTCCACAAAGTACATTTCCTTAAATTGCATTTTCATGTGTAATGGACTTGGGTGGGGAGGACACGGGGCAAAAAGCAGACGTTGTTATTCTGTGATGTGGAAAGTGGTTATAGCCAACAGCAGTTCCCCAGACCTTAGAGCAGCATCTGTTTGCTCTCCTGTCTTGTTTTATGCAAAGGTCATGCTTCCCCAGTGACCATTAGGACCCATTACCTTTTGTTTTAGCTCTGTGATTAATGTTTCCTAATTTAATGATGTTTATTTAGGGGAACCATCTGGTGATTTAACTTCAAAAGTCCAAAGCTCTTGGCTGAAAACTTTTGATAGAACTGCCAGCCCTGGGCCAAATTGTTTCCTGTGGAGCTAGAGAGAAAGTCATTCTGGTTTTCTAGAGCTGATGAGATATTTATTCTCTAGCTTTATGCAAGTGGCTCCTACTATTTCTATTAAAACTGTTTTCGACATATTTTGTTGTTTAGGTGAGGGCATGCAAATTTTTGAACTTTCTTCTGTGAGTAGTTGCCTAGATAACAAACCTTCTAGCACAACAGAGAATTTTATTTAAACAACACAGACAATAAGTTTTACCAGAGCTAGATAACTGCAGGTAAGTAGGCATCTTGATGAGATTAAAAGCGCAGCAGTAGATACAACAAAGGCATATATACATTATGAGCTATTCTGATTAGCCCCTAATCCTTAAGCAGACTTTACTAAGCTCTGCCTGGATGAATTGTTCTCTCTTGAGACACTGTTTTTTTGTGGTCTTTTTTTTTTTTTTTTTTTTTTTTTTTATGTGTTGCTGACACAGAAGATCCATCCATGCTACCTTTGGGTAATTGTGAGCTGCCAAGGCTGAGAGTTCAAACCCTGAGGCACACTGGATTGGGGAACAGCAGCCAGGAGCTGGTGCTCCTGCTGAACAGATGGTGACCCAGAAAGCTGTATGCTCAGCATTAAGTACTTAATGACATGCAGGTGTCCTTCATGGTTTGGAGCACTGAAGTTTTTAAATTTACTGTAGGAAGCTGGTTACTTTGAAGGCCAAATGAAGCTTCCCACCTCTGTGGACCCATTTATGGCACAATTTACTGCTACCAAAATCTATCTATTTAACATGAACAGATGTGCAGCACAGGGCTGACCTGAACTTCCCTACAGTGAGAATTAAGCAGGGATCAACCAGAGACATCTTCATTGAAGACAATTTAAAGCCTTAGGCTGAGGCCACCAGGGAGAAGAACCATTTAGATGGTAATTCCTCACTGAGATAATACTGTTACCTGTTTTTAGTCCTAAAAAATTGGTTTAGACCAGAGCTGTGTGGAATAGCATCTTCCTATTAACTATTGACACACCCTGAATAAAGAGTTGGTTTTGATAACTAGCAAAACCTTTCCTAAGTGATCCCTTTCTTTCTGTTTGCAAGCCACCTTTTGAAGAGGCAAAGCTAGAGGTCCATGAAGGTGGGGAGAGAGGAAGAAGTCTGCAGGCCAGAGCAGTGGGAAGGATGAGGCAAGGTGTGAGAAGCAGCACTGCAAGGTTTCTTGGCTCTTTCCTCTCCCTCTCTGCTGTATTGCAGTGCTCTCCCTTCTGTCCTCAGTCTATAAGCCTGCAGCATTACTCCTGGCTCTCCTACAGCTGCAGAGTGGGTTCTCACAAAGGATGAGACAGAGAGGGGTAGCAGTGATTCTGCATCGTGCCTTCAGTGCTGACATCCTTCTTCAGTGAAATACGCTTCACCAGCTTTAACAGGTGATATCTGTGGCCTTAGCGAGCCTTTGGATATTTGGAGGGAATGATTCCCCAATAATAGGAAATGAGCAATGAGGTAAAACCCCCACTTCAACAGCAGGTATTCAGCAAATGAGAAGGAGCGTTATGTGTGTCTGCTTCCATTTCTGATAGGCACATTCTTATAGCTGTGCAAGAGAGACTTGGGAGCAATGGAGAGTGCCAGCTTTAGTTTCAGTTCATTTGTACGCAAGTTGTCACATCTATTTTTCTTTTTTTTTCAAAAGGATTTATGAATATACTGGGTCCCTCTTACTGTGACTCATAGGCTGTGTATACAATATATACTGAAGTGAATGTTTCTACTTGTCCCTGAACTCCCCTCCCTTAGGAATACACGGCATGGCTCAGGTTATAGAGCTAGAGTATGAGCCACTGTGGAGGGTAATTAATACAGGTTATCGAAAAGCTGAAGCTTAAGTATGAGCTATTGGTCTGAGCTCACTGGCCGGTGGAGTTGCTAGTGCCACTCCCAGGAAGCTTGGCTTGTTCACTGAATTAATGATGAATGAAGTTTAATGATTGCTGCCTCTTGAGTGATATCTTTTCACCAGGCCACTAAAAAAGGAATTAAATTGTGGCAAAGGGATTGGGCGAATGAAAGGGAATCATGCCTGATTAGCTTTCGGAAGGAGGAAAAAAAAAAATCTCATGCTTCAGAACGGTAATTGCTCTGCAAGGGGCAGCTATCTCCTGGAGTTATCACTTAATCTCTGGGTAGGCTCTCTTCTGAGTTGTACTTAATGGGTAAGCTTTGGACTGGCCTTCAGTGAAAAGGAGAACTGCATTACCATTTCTCTGCCAGGATAAGGCAGGAAGGCATTCTTGGGTAAGAATTTGCCTCTTGCTGAGATCTGCCCTTCACAGCTTTTCTCCCATAAGCATCCCAGAATGCCCTGCTGGCTTCTGCCTAATATTTGGTGTGTTTGAGATGAATTTTGATTGGTTATTCTGGGAAGTAATCAGTGATATAAATATCCCAGTATAATCTATGACACTTATCTAATACCTTCACAAAAGATTCAGGGTTTAGGGAATCACTTGCCACTGCTTCTTGCCTTCCTTCTGTCCTGCTTATCTCTTTTTCAAGTGCTGTAGGTAAGTAAGCTCTTTGGATCTGCTGCTTCTCTGACTTTCCTTTCTCTCCCTCTCTATCACTAACATCAGCAAGCTTCCTCGGCTCTATAGGATGGCATGCAGTAGCACACTTTCCTTCATCTGACATTGGGATACATGGTGTCATTTAACTTTTTTCTTTTACTATGCATCTGTTTCAGATGCCCTGAAAGAAGGAGCTGTTTGCCAATGCAGTTGTAGTGAGGTTGTGAGAAATGGGGTTATTAGAGGAACACACCAGAAAACTGATGCTATGTCTGAGTGAATAAGCTATTGCCTCTCAAGTGCCTTTGCTCCCTAGTGCTAAAAATTGCCTTGATATTTGATTAATATCACATAGCAAGACAAATCGAACTATGTGATGCAAAGATGATGTGGAGGAAAGGCAAGTATATGCATTAGGGGCAAAATAACTCTAAAGTAGGAGATTCAATGAAGGGAATTTCAACACTACACACAGAGCTTTGTTTCTAGTTATATTTTTGCCTTGCAATGAGTTGCTTATCCTTTAGGCACTCACTGCAATTTCTTTTCAGACATTTCTCCCTTCTCCCCTTCAATTTCCATCCTTTCCTGGTAATCAGACAAGAAAATCTATCTGGGGAAGAGGCTGAGGAAATAACTCCTCCTTCCCAAATAACAGCATCTTTCTTGGCAGAATCTGCAGTTTTTGCAAGTGAACTATGTTCCCTCACACCTCCTGTGCTTTTCTTTTTCAAATCACATAACTTCCTGCATGAGGTAACCTTTTCTATCTCAGTCTGTCTCTCTCCCTTGCTTGCTCTCCCTCTGGCTTGCTTTTCAGTCAGCGTTGCTCTCTAGGTCCCTTGCTCGGTGATGAATGAGTTTCATTCATCTTTCTTTTGGGGGCTCTGTGAAAAGCTTTAGATTTCGCCTGCTCCCATTTTTTCGCTTGGCTATTCATTTCCATGGTGATGGAGAAAGGAGGGGGGTGGCAGAGTGGGTGGCAGTGGGGCCAGAGGTCAAGAGTGGCCACTTTCTGAATTAAAGCTTTGAATTCCATTAAAGGTGACACGTTGTAACCTGGAGTAACTCTCCAAGAACTTGGCTGTCAAAGTCATCAAAGCAAAAGGAGAGGGAGGCAGGAGAAAGAGAGAGATCAGAGGAGGAGGAAACCAAGTGCTTGGAGTTGCTGTCAGGATTACATCTGGTGACTTAATATAGGGGTAGTTCATTTGTGTTGCCATACACTGGGCTTCAGTGAGGCCACGCTCCAAAATCTGCATACAGATATGGTGTGAAAAGTAGAGAGGATTCCCCTCACCCTTTGATCAACAAATGTAATCTTCTGTTCAAGTCTGTCTCCAAGAAATGGGAGGGGGAAATTGAGTATACATAAGTATCCTGGCCAGTTTGGGATTTCATTATGTTATTTTTTCATTTCTTTCACAGAGATGCCAGGAAGACTCAGCCAACAAAGATGAGAGATGTTTTCTTGGCATTGTATAAATAGTCACTGAGAGAAAGTTTATGTCCCAGAAGACAGCATGTGAAGTAGAGCAAAGTGTATCAAGCTGTTTCCAAACATCTAAAATTTAGGGGTATTGAAACCACTAAATTTGGAAACATGCCAATCCTTGTATAAAAAAAAAAATCTAAACCAAAAGAAAATCTGCTGGACTTTGTCATTTGCAGAAGTTACTTCTCTGAAGGTTGATTACATGAGGAAGGAATTGACAGGAGGTACCAGGACTTTGTGCCACATGTGCATGATATATTCTGAATTCACATCTACTCTTTGAATCATCTCATCATGGTGGTAATCAGGGTTTGTATTAAAACTCCCCTTTCTCACTCGTGCCATCTGATGAGTCAGTGGTTCAAAACGGAACTTGCTGTTACTTCCCAAGTGCGTAATCTTTCTTGTGGCACTATTGAGTTGCAGTACTTGTTATTCTTCTCTCCTCAAGGTGATCCAGTTCTTCTTTTATGATGTCTTGATCCTAATGTGTATAACCAGGAAAACCTGCTAATTTTGTAGTATATAAAGCTTTTTGCCATTGGTCTCATCTGTTTTCTGTTTTCAATGAAAATGCACAAGTCTGGTACTAAACTCCTTATGGATCTTGCTTTGAAACCTCACCCAGACACAATATTTCTGAAATAGCTAAATCTATTCAGATTTTGCTGGACTATACTCTTCCTGCCAATCCTGAGGATGTCGCTGTCAAAAACTGTGCTGTGCACACAGCAGCCAAGGTTTATAAAAGTCTCTTTGTACTCTGAATCACATTTGATGCAAAGCCTTCATCATCCAGGTCAAGTTGGCACATCTCTCAGGGTACTTGATACCTCTTAGCTATGTCTTTCTCATCATTATGGTACCTCTGCCTGTCCTACCATTCACTAGCATCCCTGAGCTTCCTTGTGGCCCCTGTAGCAAATGGGTTAACATGTTTGAGGTGGAGGAGGATTCTGTGTTTTTCTGTGGCTAGAAAATTGCGGCTTTCATTGCTGGAGGCCGTTCGGGTTCTTTGCTGAAAGTAAACTGTGACAGACTCTTGCCTGTGTTTTACTATTGTGTTTTTCATTACTATTTAATTAATATCAAAAATTATTTCCAGAATATTTTAAATTAGCAACCTTAAACCCATATTTTTGTGGGTATTTCCTCCCTCTGTGTGGTATATAAGACAGTAGTAGCCAGTAATTGGTCTAGTAGGATAACTTTTTTTTCTCTTTGTCATTTCTTCACTTTTTTAGCAATAAACACAAACTCAAACCATAAGGAACACTGGATTTTTCAGATTAAAATGCACAAATCCTGCATCTTTGTGATGCAATAAAAGTAAAAACTGAGACTGTGAATAGTGACCATAGGAGATGAAAATGATGAATTACGAAAGTGATTAGAAAAGTTTGACATCCATATACTTTTTTTCTTTTTTTTCAGGGGGAGCATGATTGGAGAAGATAGGGAAGGAATAGTTTGATGTGCCAGAAAAACTGAGAAGCAAAGGAGGAATAGATGCTTATATTACTGAATTAATGAGAACTCCGTCAGTCACATGTAACTCTAAAGATGTGAAAAGTCCTCTAATTAGGGAGAGCATCAGTTGTAATGTGTATTAGTCCATGCTAAAGGAGAGACTGCTGAGAGAACCAGCTCTAACTTTGGAGAAGTGCTGCAGCTAATAATGGCAACTAGACCAGCCAGGGAAAGGATCAAAACTGTAACAGCAGCCGCTGGTTCAGAGGTATGCAAACTCAGGCCGAGGGGACCTCAGAAATAGGGCAGAGACAAAGCATCGTAGGTCTTTTTACATGAAAGGTAGAAGGAAGCAGTGCAAAGGCTAAGGGAGGGGAGTTTCTTTCTTAATGAGGAAGATATTGGCCTATTTTAGTAGACTCAGATTCTCTGTCTGCCAGCACCAGAATAAGAGGGAGCTGCTATCCTTTCAGCTCTCTTATTTATAATTATAGCATTTGATTGGCAGTTTCTCTGTATCTGAATGATGGTGATGCTCATTGCAGCATGTTCTCAATGCAAGGAAGCTGCCTCAACAGCAGCTCTTGTAGCAAGTGTACTGGCCCATGAACCAGGGCTGTTGTCTTTTCCCCCTTGAGAGGTTTGGCTCCTTTTTTAATCTGCTTTTGCTGGTGAGATGCTTGTTTGATATAAATCTGCTCCAGCAGGACTTTCAGTTTTGTTAGTCCTCTAATCCTTTCACCTGAAAGAGAATAAACAAGAAATGAAGACAATGGGGAGGAAGTGCAGGGATTTGATTTAATTCAGAGACTTGACTTACCTGTTCTGCTGTGCTCAATCCTACTTTTCCACATATACTTTCCTTCGTGAGACAGTCCTGTAGTTTCACCCAGTGGGATGTTGCCTTGCTTACTCGTCCTACATTTCTATTTATTTTCATGCCTGCTTGTAATATCTTCTTCCCCTCTCTGTAGCAAACCCACTTGTTAATGTTGATTCTGCTTAAAAGAGCCAGTACCAGGAGTAATCACAAAGCTGACCTCATTGCTAATCTGTGTGTTATCTGAGTGGGAGTACTCTGCCTTGCAGAGATGGTAATAGGATTGACTGGGTAAAGCACAAGCAGTTTTCCTTCCTCTGTCAAGCCATTTTGAGAATTAAGATGCAGAAATACAGCATTGCGTAAGTTATAATAATTATGCCTTCTATTTAGAGATGTATCTTGCTGAAAAGCAGACATGACAAAACATTAAATCACAGGACTTGTGCCTCCCTAGCTGGTTTGGTCTATACTGTAAAACTAGCACATGCTAGTGTGGATGCCACACAGTGATGTGGATGCTCCAGGATTGGGAGAAGCAAAACCCAACATCACACCAAGGGAGTTTGACCAGCTCTGTGAGTGTCCAGCCTTGTACAAAACCAGGCCTGCTTGTGGTGTCAGGCACAAGGGAGATGGTGGGGCTCTTCCTGGCTAAGAACAGCACTGACAGAACACTGAACAGAGCTCACAGATTGAGCATTGACACAGGTTGCCCAGAGAGGTGTTGGAGTTTACACCCTTGGAGATATTTGAACGCCATTTGGACGTGTTCCTGGGCAACTGGCTCTAGGTGGCCCTGCTTGAGCAGGGGATTGAATAAGATGACTCCTAGAAGTTTCTTCCAACCTCAACCATTCTCTGATTCTTATAAAGACCAATTCTGTGACTCCTGAGCAATTGTCTTGTTCAGCCTTGCACCCCATCTCTCCCCTTCTGCTGGTCAATTTCTATGTTACAGAATAGCAGTGTATGCTGGTGGAGCTGAAAAGAAGGGCATGCACCTGTGTATTATGTTAAAAGAGAAGGCGACAAATTATACTAAATTAACTTTTTACTTGGAGGAACTAAGATAAGAAATGTTGCCATTTTAGCTACTGTTCTAGTCATGTGCACAGGCTGACATCCTGATAAAGTTTTGTCTTTGAAGTGACAATGTTCTTACTCATTCAAAGGGACTTAATTGTGGTGTATGACAGCCTGGAGCTGCGGGGAAATTAGACTTATGTTGTGGTTTACACTGATGCACTGAAGACTGCCATGCTTTCTAAGCATCCTTGTGTTGTCTTTGGTGGTGAAGCAGGGAAGCCAGCATAGCCAGGAGCTAGGTTTGATGGGAAGCCATCTAAATCAGAATTGTCTTTGCTTTGGAGGAAAGGCCAAACCTTCAGTATATACAGAGGAACAATTGGATGTTTTGTGCAATCTGGGTGGTGTGCAGAGGCCTTGATTGCATGAAGTGTTTAAATATGGCTTTCGTGGAACCCATGAGGATAAAAAGCTGATAGAAAAAACTGGTAAGAGAATGAGCTGCTGTCAGCTGGGCACTGGGATGGCTTCAACTCCTCGTTCCTTCTTGCCCCCAGTCTCCTTTGTTACTAAGAGCTCTCCTTTTTCTAGTCAGAGTTATTTCTGGGTCATTAAGGAGGAAGATAAAATCTGTGAGGCTTGTGAGGCAGTTAGCTTAATCATCCAACCTTCTTCTGGCAGAAAGCTCCTTACAACCAGCCTCTCCTCTGGCAGTGGCAGCAGGGAGCGTGGAGGAAGTGGGGTGGGGTAGCCTAGATCACAGCTCTGGAAATAGGTACTGGAAATCCCACTCTTCTGACGTGGAACTCCCATCCTTAAATCCCTCACAGCCTTTGATTTACGTAAATGTTTATACAAGAGAGAGTCAAATTCCTCTGACCTTCTAGCAGTTGGAAACCTGACATCTACCTGTAACTGTTTTCACTTAAATTCTGTAGAGTTTAGTGGTAATAACGATTAAATTCTGTGTTTCCATCATTTGAAATCTTACAGGGTGCTTTTCTTTAAAGTCTAGCTCTTAATAAGTTCCAGCATAATTAAGTTATCATCATCTTGGATTGAGAAGAGAATTTTCTGAAGTATTTATTTTCCTCCTTTTTCTTCACTGAGTTTCTAAAAATGTCAGAACACAGAAACTAGTCGCCTCCTCTTAGGATGTTTGAGCAACTGCTTCATCACAGTCGGGCTGAGCTTCATATGCAGGTACTTTCTGTATCAGCCTTGCTCTGTAATGCATAGCCTGCTTGTTGCTGTGTCTCCTGGCCCATTCCATTCCTAATCATCATCTCTAACTCCATTTAATCTCATCTCTTTTAGGCCTTTGCTGCCTCTGATACAGTCCTCTACCCTGAGAACTTTCAGAGTCTTTTCCTTGAGTGACAGAGTTGGGACTGATTGTTTCTTTGTTCAGTGTATTTAACATACAGACAGCTTTTGTCCCGTCCCTGGCAGCTTTTGGAGACTGTTTCACATGTCTGTATAACATATATATGCAACATCTGTAAAAGCAGAGCCTGATTCCCTCCTACCCCCCCACCCCAATCTTGCAAACCTCTGAGCTGTAATAGAGAGTCATCATTGTGCATTCCCTGCATCGTTTGAGTTCTGCTCACCCCTTTGTGGTGGCTGTAGCATAGATGCTGTGTGACACTGAAGCAAGGGCCCTGTTGCTCTCCCTCCACTGCAAATGTCTGCAGTAATTCAAGTATGGAACATGGCACAAGACTGCCTCTAGGAATTGTATCCCTGGGAGAGAAGGACCAGTCTGATGCCCAGCTGAACTGAGCTTTTCTTTGCATACAGGTGCAGTCAGTCAGGAAGGTGGCATTCATTGGGAAATGGGTGCAGGTCTAGGGGCTCAAGGGGTGGGAATAAGGTTACAAAGCATTGCAGCTGACCTGTGTGAGATCCAGCCCTGGCTCTGGGAGGACTTTTGGAGGGAATCAACTCTTGAATCTTATGCTTCATATATATCACTTAGGAGAAGTCTGTAAAAATAGGCTCTGGGGCTTCTTGCATGGTCACTTTGTTCAGGTCCCAGGTGTAGACCTTGTAGGTGTAAACTGTGCAGTACTTTCTACATGCTTACTTTTTTTCCTATTTATATAACTTCTGAATGAAGTGCCCTTTTTTTGCAGGTGAGGTGTGTGTGCTGAGACTTTACCTTGTAATAATATCTTCAGCAATGAATAAGACCTCAAGTGACAGGTCATGTAGAAACACAGTGTTATATTATATTTGCCTTTTTTTTTTTTTTTTCTTTTGAAGGATTAGTAGACAAGGGATATGAACAAATTTGAATCCAAGTCCCTGTCCTCTTCTCACTGTGTTTGTTGTGACTGGATCATGACTTTTGTCTTTTTCTGGAACACTGCAAATCAGGCAAATGTTGACTCTGAAAAGATCAAGCAAATAATTTCTGCCCTTCTTTGGTTTGTACTGTTGCAGCATGGGTGCAGATCAATGAAGTGAATCAGAAGTCTAATATCTGCCTTGATCTGTAAGGAAACATGGTCATTTGGGTGGAGCAAGATGCTGATAGCAGAGACCCAGACTTTATTTCCATCCCTTCCAAGGGCCAGTCCTGGTGTGGTAGTGAGAATGTATTGCATGTCTCTGTGCACTAGAGCATCATAGTAACTAGCAGAGCTGCTCTAGGGATCCAGGAACAGCATAAGACTAGTTGCTCTACTGAAGCTCTAATTTGCTCATCACTTTTGGCTGATGTGATTAGCAGTCAAGGCTAATTACTTGCAGGAATGCTCCCTCTTGCCATCCTGAATCCACACATGAAAAAGCTGGTGTTATGATCCTTGGCAATGTAAGCTGTTCTTCCTTCTTTCCATCGTAGAAGAAGATACAAATATGAATGAAATGGAAACAGAAGAATGCTTCAGGATCAAATATCCTCTTTCCTCAACTCTTCTTCTTTCTGTGTTCTGCTTTGTGTGGCTCTGTCTCTCCTATTGCTAGAACAAAGAATGGCAGAAATAGTCTGTTGGTGAAGAAATGAGTGAAAGTAACTGGTAAACAGATATACAGTGTGTTTATTTCTTTGTAAGTAAATGTGATGAAGTGGCCCAAGGAGGGCATGGTAGAGAAGGAAGTTAACTGAAATGGTCTGGAGCTGTAAGCAAGTCTGGATTTAACCCTGCCTTCCTGCATGCATGTGTGCCAACTGCTCTTCATTAGAGAGGGAGACAGTCTTACCCAAAAGCTGAACTCTTTTCTTAGCAAAAAGTAAAAATAGAAAAGAGCCAACAGGTTTCAGTATACCTCGTGCATCACAAACTATCCAGAAAGAACAAAAAACCTAATCTGGTTAGGCTGGATTTGGGGTTTGATTCCCGTGTGGGCACACATCATAGAAGGTGTATTCAGCTTTGTTGAGCTAATTGTTTAGGAGTGGAATCAAGAGTTATTAAGATTGATGTACAGGGAGAATTAAGAGTGTATGACTGGAATTCATAAAGGCCTGAGTGGTAGCTTGGGTGCTGAAGATAGTCTGGCTATAGTATACAAAAAGGTAATGAGGTAAGTTAGCTTATAATGAACCCTACGAAGCCAGAGATTTCCAGTATTCTAGCTATTTGGGATAAAGCTGAGCTACATTTATGTTTAGCTATATTTAAACTGCACTGCCATCTGAGACATTATCAGCACTAGCTGAGCACTGAGCGGAGGTACAAAAGATCCACATTTTGTGAATCTTAGATATCTCACATGCCTGTAAGGTCTTAACTCCCTTGGAACTGAATATCCAAGCACATGCGTGGTTAACTCCATCAGCACAGCAAGCTACCAGAAAAACAAAAAACAAACAAAAAACCAAAACCAAACCAAACCAAAAAACCATCACAGTTTTGGGGATCTCCACCCTCATTTGTTAAAAGCAGCAAGTTTACTTAATGTAGGTTTTTATTTTCTAAAGAATGCAGCCTTATGGAAATGAATATGTGAACCTGTAGTTTTGTATAGAAGAGAAGATCCAATACCTGGGTCCATTGATGGTTTGAGGCTTTGGTTTGGGGGTTTCTAATTATTATTTTTCTTTTTGCAAAGGTTGAGGTGGGAAGGAAACGTGTTTGCATGAAACTGGCCAGTACTTCAGGTTTTGTTTGTAAGCAAAGCGCCTTTTGGCTCTGCTTTCTTTTGGCATGTAAAGAGCAATAACAAACAGCATAATTTTCAGAAAGTTTCAACAGTGAGAGGTTGTTCCTTGCCATCCTATCAGCATTGCTCTTCTATCTTTCAAATTTCATAGTCATGGTGCCAAGAGATGTGAGGGCATGTAAGTCAGTCAAAGGGTTTTACTGTTTGAGCTTGGACTCATGCCTTATTGCAGATGAAACTTGAACTCAGTCCTCATAGGTATTTTGTCTGATGGGGACTAAAAGTCTCAGAAAAGCTTAAATATCACCATTTCTTTCAGGCAAATCCATGTGAGACTTTTTCTACCTGCTTGCTGGCAATAATTTCCAAATTCAGTTTTATGGTATATAGCTGTAAAGAGAACAAACTATTTTTACCCGCTTTCCCTATTGGCAACATTTGATTGAAATGTGGGCTGCATGTTGCCGGAGTCCACTCCCACTCCAGTCCTGACATCCAGGGACTCTGCAAACCGCTTTGGAATGTGCCAAGGCCTTTGAGACACCCACACCCTGGGAGAAAAAAGACAGTTTGATATCTTTCTTATATTGGCTTGCTGACATTGCTATTAAGAGGTATCAGGGATATATTGTTACTCTTCTGTTTGTGGCCATCTATAGCTTTGCAAAGTCTTTTTTTTTTCCTCTGTGGTGGTTTACCTACAAGTATGTTCAAGACAGGACAGTGTCACATGGAGATTTTTCGCATTCTGATACATCATTGTCATGAAGCATTTTCCAATTTAAAAAATGGTTAGCTAATGTAGAAAATATGGACTATAATATAATCGGTCATGATATATGGTGTGCCCAGTGTTCAAGATTATAGTCTTAAATAAAGTATGTCTTTGCAACTTACATATTATTATATTTATTTTTTTCATGTGAATGGTCGTGCTTTAAAACGTAAAGTTAAGGAATGCACTTGAGTGTGACATATTGAGAATTTTATATATTCCCTTGTATCTCTGACTGCTGTGCTGAACCGTTTGTGTTAAGACTTATTCCCTCAGTCTTAATCTGGAGAGATCATTTGCATCACAGAATCGCAGAATGTTAGGGATTGGAAGGGACCTTGAAAGATCTAGACCAATCCTCCTGTCAGAGCAGGAACACTGGCCATAATGACTGCTGGTATTTCCCACATAGTTGATAATTGGTACTGTTTTGGACTTTGCATGTTTAGGTTTCTGATACCATTACAAGATCGATTTTATGGCTCCTCATGTTGTTCAGTCATTGGTTCAAGGGCAGTATAAAATGTTAATGGATCAGTTTGCTCCCCCATTTGCACAAGTATGTGTAACTAGATAAAGCACAAGGCAGTGAAAAATTGAGCTGATGCTGTAAATTGTGCTCTTTAATCCCTGCCTACTCCATAAAATTATCTTTTGGCAGCTATATAAACTTTCTACTTAAGAGTTGGGTTCTGGGGTTCTGGATAATATGAACCCTATCACCATTCTTTTTTTAAAAAAATTTTTTTTGTATCCTAAGTATATAATTGTTGTCTTCTATCTGTCAGCAATTCAGTACATTCTTCATATTTTCATGTCTGAGCACTTTCATATGTAGTGACACAGACCTTTTATTACATTTAAATTTCCTACTTTCCACAGTTTGTGAGCTGAAGTTGCTAGATTATCAAATATTCTTGACTTCTCCTGCTAACTTCTTTCAAGAGAGCAAACAATGTGGGATTTGTTTTTTATTTTCATTGCACATGACTGGGGTTGATAATCTTGATATTAAACTCCAGCCATTGGTCTCAGCTTGACAGTACAGGGGAAAAGAAAAAAGAAGCAGGAAAAGGGCGAAGTGCTGTTTGATACTTTGGAAATGCAGATAATGAAATGGTGAAATGTTATGGTGGCAAAAATTAATTAACTGTAACATAAGAGAAAACAAATCATCACATTTATTTTTAGGAAGAAGCCTCCCCCAGAGAGCTGCAGAATACCTTGCAGGGAGGAGCAGACTAGAGGGAGCTTTTTAGAGTACAGATATTCCTATCAAGCAACAAAGCAAGAAAGTATCTTTAGAAACTGAGTTTATTATTATTATTATTATTATCATCATTATTGTTATTACTATTAACAACACCACCCACCAAGAAGAGTGAATTGCTCCCACAGCAACTAGTACAGACCAGATACAGAACAGAGTTGGAATCCTAAGAAAATCAGGGTTATAAGCAGCTACTTTTGCAGATTAGCTATTTTTGGTGGAAAATGGAAAATGAGTAAAACATTAAAATGAGATTGGAATGGGAGAATAAAGTAGAAACTGAAAGAGAGAAAGATGGTAGGAAAAGCAAAATGGAAAGAAACCCAATAAAGGACAATTTAAGTAGTGCAAAGGTAGACTGTGGGTTGGAAATTAGTATAAATAGAAATGGGTTTTCTTTTTGCACTTTTTTCTGAAGTAGTGTTTTGCTAACTCTCAGTTTTCCATATATTAGTCTGAATTAGCAGATGTCCTGATTCTCTGGATGTGGTCCCATTTTGCACAGCATCAAGCTACAAGGTACAAAATGCCCTGCTGTGTCTTTTACTTTATCAGCAAGAATAATAGCTGAAGAAGTACATAAATGGAATTTGTTGCCTTAATCTAGATCATATGGTTATAATTAACCCATCACAGGCAACTGTGTTCAAATGTATTTACACATATAGGCATAAGTATACACCTGTATCTGTGTGTGCATTTTGTTAGTTATACCAAATGCCAATGAGCCAGGGAAGAGTCAGCAAATGATAGATGCTAAACAACAAGAACAGACAAAAAAAGAAATTGCCTTACGCTTAAGTGCTGCATCCAGTTTGCCCTTCCTTGTTCTTGTTGTACTCATCATACATTAGTCTACACTGAGGTAGTCTTCATATTCATACCTATGATGAGACTGGAAATAGCACCTGACTTTTCATAAGGAGGTTCTCGGAAAGGAGTTGGTGGCAACAGGCTTCTGTCTGTTGGTAATGCTGTGTGCTGGGAAACAGCCAGTTGGATATGACAGTCATGCAAGATGGACCATTCTTGTACGTACCAGAACTGTGGCATGGATTTAGGCAGAGTTAATCTAAAATTCAGCCTCTGCCTATTTAGATGTTGTGTATCTGATCGTGCACTGATTCTGTTCAGTGTTTGGATTCCGGGAATGCATAATAATTTGTGACTGTTGCTAGACCAGGCAAGGGGTGAATGAGACAACACTGTCCCTGTCTGAAGCAGTACTAGTCCTGTAGAAAAGAAAGGCATAGGAATAAGCATTAGTTCACTGTTTCATTCCTTATTTGGTGGCAGGATATTCCCTAGTGATAATTAGCACAGTGCTTGTTTAAAAAAATCATCCTTTATAGCTCAGCCAGAGGCAACTTCTGCATGAGTAGGCAGCTTAAAATCCAGCAGAGGGCAATGCTGTATTGCACCTATGCAGATATCACAACTGAGTCTACCTCGAGGGCCTTTGAATTGTCTTCCCTGACGAGTAATCATGCCTTTAATTCATGACAGATTATACTAACCTTGTACTTGGAGTTTTGCAATAAAGTCCTGGTGTGTTTCTGAGGAAATCACTCCTAGTGGTGGTAGGTGTGTTGCAGATACAAGAATGGACTATGTTTGAGTTGCACAGAAATAAAACAATCATGACTTGTCATAACTTTCCACCAAAACTATAAAGACATAACATCCCCCACTTCTTCTTTTTTCCTTATCCCACCTCTCCCCAGTACTTACCTCATAACTTCTTCAGCTATTGCACTTTTATTAAAGCTTTTTTCACCTGTCATTTCTTGCAAATGCACAAAAAATGAGAAATGACAAAACTAAGTAGTTAAAATCCACCATGTTCTTTGGAGACTCATTGAAAGTGAGTTCCTGTTTTACAGAAACTGTAACAGCCGTGCATACCATGGTACTTTTCTGTCCATTAAACATCTGGGAAGAAATTTGAAACAAATGACCAAGGTGAGGTACCATTTAGAGTTACAAATATATTCAGCTCTCTACTCCTTCATGAGGAGTATAAAAAGTAGTGGAGATCTTATAAGGTCTGGTGCGCTGATATGATTTTTAGACAGCTGCAATCTCAGATTTATATGTCTCTGATTTCATTTGAGGTCATTTGCACTCTTGTTGTCTCAGGACTCACCTGTGTGTAATTCTGGTGTAAATGAAGAATTCAGAGACTTCAGGAGCTCTTTGCTCTGACAAGGACCCCTGGGCCCAGAGAGGAGCCTGTGAAACTGATCTTTCAGCCACACACCAGCTCCCCTTTGTTACCATTATGGCAGTTCACAGTAGTCATGAAGTCCCTGGAAAGCTGTTTTTACTGTAGTGTTCTCTGAATTGTTCAACCAGCAATAATAGTAAAGGGTTTCAGCTGGGTTTATGGGAACAGAGACAAAAAGTTTTTCCAAGGGATTCTGTCTGGAGTAGAAGTACCTCTTTGAGAAACCTTCTGTACTTTCTCTGTCCTCCCAGGGTGGACTACTGCTTGTAAGAATATGCAGAGTGACTAGCAGTAGCAAATGGAGGACTTCACTTTAGAATTCCAAAATACAGACGTGTTTTAATAACTTTTTTGTCTTCTCCTAGTTCTGCTTCCAAAACAAGTCAGCAGTGATTTCCACGTCTTGCCAGCCATTTTGTTCTAGGGGACCCACCATCCTTATTAGGATGCACGGCAGAGATTCCATTTTCTGTGCTTTGCGAATCTGATTATAATTGCAGAGAGCAAAGGAGGGGAAAGGGTAGAGTGGATGAGAATGTATTTCACTGATGCTTGTCTCTAGAACAGTAAGGATGGTATGACATTGATGGATGATATTTTGGAAGGGAAGGAGCATAAATGTAGTGCAAACCCTTACTAATTTGATCCATGGGTGATAGACCTTTTTGCATTTAAATGTCAGATTCTAGAGGTTGCTACTGTAACTACAGTAGAATCCAACTTGTACAAAGTGAACTTGCTGCAGAAGAACAGACAGATGCAATTCCAGCCGTGTCAGAGGCATACATGCCACTACCCCTGCCTTGCACAGGCACTGCTTAAAGACATCCAACCTGGGGCCAGTTAATTTCTATGATTAATGCCTTTTACACCTTTATTGTAAAGAACAGAAAATCAAGAACAAGTGAAACATTAAGGGGTTTATGACAGTGGAGTACATGAGTGAGGTAGCTGTGAGCTTTTTCAGTGGCAAACCCAACAGTCCAGGATTTAGAACTAATCTCTGGGCAAACTGTTCTTCTTAATTGATCTGTGCAGCAACAACTCTGAATTTCAAGCAACCACAGTCAAAGTCTGGAGCTGGTCAACTTGCTAATTCATTGTGTGTGTGCGGTGCCCTTAATTATACAGACTGCCTGCTGCTTTCTTGGGGAACTGAGGGCCCTGGGTCCAAGCTGTAAAGCCCATGATGTACAGATGAGTGGCTTGAGGTGCCTCCTCAGTAGGCACCAAGACAGGGGAGCTACAGGGAGTTGTGCCAAGGGAGGAGGAGCTGTCAAAGGTGCTGTAACTGCTTGGTACCTGTCCTCACGGGAGCTTCAAACTGCTTTTGGGTTTTTCCCCCCTAAAATCTAGCCTCAAAAGTAGATGATATAAAATGGATGAGAAAATGAAAACTGTGCTGTAAACAGCAAGCATATACATGCAAAGAAGGATGAAGGCAAGACTGCTGTCACATTTCCCTTCTTGTGAGAACCAAACCCTCCAAGTGTTGTTTATAAAACAAGCCTCAAAATCCAGCTTTTCTTGAGTCTTTAAGAGTGCAAATATAACTTGCAGCCAAAGAAATTCCATTGTCTCTTCTCTCTGGCAAAGTATTTTAATTCTATATGTTTTTTTAAGGACATTCGGACTGGGCCTCTGAATACCAAGCTGAGCATGAATTCAAATGACTGAGGCCTAAGCCCCTGATAATAAGGGTTTATTAAGGAAGCACTAACAGAGCTCAACTGAAGTGGACTGAATGGCCAAAGTGAAATAATGGAATGCTTGTGGCAACTGGAAAACGATTGTTTATTGGCGTAATTCCAGGATAAACTTCTGCAAAGAGCACTCAGTCTTTTCTTGCCAATTTCTTCATATGGGGAAATACTGTACTGAATTTCTGCACGTAATAGTAATGCAGAAGAATGGGAGGAGGAGAAGTGATGGTTTGAATGAGGAAGGGAATAAAAATGTGCATCTCAAATGGTGTAATCAATGTGATCCCTAGAGTTCCACTCATGAGCAGGCTCTAAAGAGACCACCTGGGTTTCGACTTCAGGAATATAGTCCGAAAAAGATGAGTTTGGGTGTGGAGTCCTCTCACTTGAATCTCTAAGTATCCCTGAGTGTTGCATGCAGGAAACAGAAAAATTTGGAAGTTTGTTCTAAAATCCTCCTTTATGATGGTTGAAGTGCTTGCGAGCAGTTTCTTTCACACATGATAAGAGGACTGTCTTGCAATTCTGCTGAAAGACACATTCTCAAGGAAATTCTGTTGAATCACACTTGACAAATATTGTATTCGCTGAGAAATTCAGTTACGAGATGTAGCTATACAGAACTACAGGTTCATTTAAAAAGTTTGTAGAGTAACCGCTGCGTGTGCAAGGGAGCAGAGAGCAGTAAGGCTACTCTATATCATAATCTTTTTGACAGGATATTTGATGAGGAGGTCCTGAGTTACATCACCTCTCTTTTGGACCAGAGAAGTTTTTCTTTTCAGCCAAAAGCTCGCATATCTGAATGCTGTAAAGCTTTTTATAGTAGTAGTTTCTCCACATCTCCTGTAGAAGCTAATCATGTGGTATAAAATACTTAAATACTCACCAGGGCATAATAATCCCACCTTACAGGAAAATGCCTTTGAGGCCATTAGAAATATCTGTAGTATGAGACAAATTCTCTATAGGGGCAATTGAGATGCCTGCCTGAGAAATCTCTGAGCTGTAGCAAGGGCTCTCTTGAAGAGTAGGAAACAGTAATCAAAACCTCAGCTATCAATCACAGATAGGATCTGAAGACAGAAAATTAAACAAAACAAGCAAAACCATAAGTGATCTTCTCTTTTAATTTCTGCTGGTGAATGAGCACAAAGTTTGTGTGACTGATTGTTCAGAGTCCCAAAGGGATGGTTCTCAAAGAGCTTCAGCAAGATGCTGGGCAATGTGGTACAAGATCCAAAGCTGAAAAACAGTCTGGTCTGGAGAGAAGTGGGAAAAGATATTGTCTGGAAACAATCACCCAGTAGATCAACAACAAATCTGAGCTGCTGTCAACCTGCATTTTTTTTCTTTTTATTTCTAGTTATTATTAGATTTGATTATGTGGCATAGACACAGCTTTTAAAAATTACTCTATTTGTATGTTAATAAGAACTCAATTTGAATAAAACCTGCCTTCCAGCAGTAGTTCAACCTCCTTCAGAGCTGTAGCCTCCCTTTAGAGGTTAAAAATGTCAATTTATTATTCCTAAATGCAGTCTTCTCTTTCTGGCATCTACTGGCTTATTCTGTGATACTGTGGTGATACAATAGGTCTTAAGTATAACTCTTGTCACACTGGTCTGTGCAGAATCTGGACTTTGTTTTTAAAAAG
The DNA here is from genome assembly GCF_963082525.1 of Nesoenas mayeri. Taxonomy (NCBI): domain Eukaryota; kingdom Metazoa; phylum Chordata; class Aves; order Columbiformes; family Columbidae; genus Nesoenas; species Nesoenas mayeri. The sequence goes on along the minus strand of NC_137541.1, from coordinate 60,502,753 downwards.
AAATAAGACAAAAAAGCTCTTTAGCAATTGTGGCTTGGAAATAAATCTCTGAGGAAAGCTGAGTGTGACCTGTTATGTTTTTATTTATTTGAATTTTGAGTAAACTGAAAAAATAGTCCTTGGATTTTTATTTATTATTTTTTTTAATTCTCAGCAGACTAACTCTGTACACCAAATATGATAGTTTTAAATTTCAACAGGCTTAATACTTCTTTTTGAGTATCCTGTTCTCCCTCAGCTGCCAAAATCTCCAGTTGTCTCCCCAAGAATTTTTGTCTCACACTTGCACAGTGAATACAGCAATCTCTGGCAGTTGCAAAATGAAGATTATGGGAACAGTGTGAAATATGTGTTTGCCCACATTTTAAGAAGAGTTCCCATTCTGCATTTAAAATTTTACATTACTATTACTCAGTGAATTTTCAATTCTCTGATTATTGGTGTGGATGATCTTTCCATCCAATGAGGCTGTTAAGTATTTAATAATATAAATAACTACTGTTTTATTATTTATTTTCCCTTGTACTCTTCCTTAATGTTCTCCCTATGCTAGAAGCTATTCCTTATTACAGAAACATAGATGGAATTGGATATATATCTGATTTTGGAAGCATATGTCTTCCCTTAGGAACTGTCGCCTTCTAATGGTTTGTTTACTTTTTGTTTAAAAAAAGTTGTTTTGGTGGTTTTAAGAGAACTTTGTGACCTGAAGCAGCCATAGGTGCAGAATAAGTTATAAAGAGATTCTCTGTAAAAATGTGTGTATAAGGATAAAGGAATGAAGAGGAGGGGAGACATCATCTGGGATTAGAGAAAACGAGACTTCGAAGGAAAATTAAAAGAACAAGGTAAAATGGTGACCATCAAATTACAGCCGGGATGTCAGATAACAAGAATTTTTAATTTGAATGGAGTTTCTTAATTTTTTCAAATACCTTCCAGCTTATGAGGATGATGGCAGAGAAGGTTAATCAATCATGAATACACATTCCTGTCCTCCTTGGGTAGATGAAAACAGATATTTAAAAGACTGAATGTATTTTGACCTGTTTCACGGCTGAAAGGTACCTGCGGCACAGTGTCCTTTGAATAGTACTCCTACAGCAGCATGCAGGCTTATTCTGTAACTACCAAAATTTTGGTGCAAATATACAGCTCTGTATTGAGTTACAAATTTGAAAGATTTTATGGAATGTAGCAGAAGAGCTCAACAGTCTAAAAACCAAAAAGGCTGCTCCAAAGTCTCGCCTCTTATATACTGCACACTGTACAACTTCATCCTCTGTCATCTGCATTGAATGGTATAGCTACAATATCATTTGACTTTTTTTTACCTTTGATAGAAATATGAAACTTATTGCAGATAAGAGAACTGTAGCAGAGCAGCTTGGTCTTCCTGGCCAAATTTGAAAGTGGGGTTTTCTGTCTACGATGTTTTTCTGCCCAAGGTGCAAGACTAAAATTTTCTGAAAAACCTTCTCTCTCTGTCACACACTTTTTGGATAATGACACACAAGTAGATTTATGTCCCTAAACCGCAGTTTCTGTTCAGCCATGTGAAGGTGATTACACTTTCCTGTCTTCCCCTGGCCTTATGTTTCTATGACAATCTCACATGGATGGAGGCACGACTTTGAGGTGCTATCACAAAATGCAGTTGTTCAGCATCAGTGCCTGACAGTGCTTCACCTCAGCCATGAAAAGCTGTTGCCCATTACCATGACAATATTGCTGCTAGTAAACATTGGCCAGGCTCACATACTTGAAAAGGCAGTGGCACTGCATCTCTGCTCATTTTTTGCTATCCTTAAATGCCATGGTGAATGTCCTTGTGAATTCAAGGTGGTTCTTAAATTGCACTTGGAATAACAGAGGCAGTTCTTAAAGCCCTAGCCAAGTAGGAAGGGATGTGAAGTACCTGAAAGGAGGTTGTAGCAAGGGAGGTGTCAGTCTCTTTTCCCAAGTAATAAGCAATAGGATGAGAGGAAAGGACCTCAAGTTGTGCCAGGGGAGGTTTAGGTTGGATATTAGGGAAAAGCTTCTTCAGTGAAAAGGGCTTATCAAGCACTGGAACATGCTGCCCATAGAAGCGGCTGAGTCACTATCCTTGGTGGTATTTAAAAGGCATGTAGATGTGGTGTTTGGGGACGTGGTATAGTGGTGGACTTGTCAGTGTTAGGTTATCAGTCGGACTCTATCTTGAAGGTCTTTTCCAACATAAATGATTCTGTGATTCTATGAGTATCAGTTGCAGAAGGTGAGGTCTGGACTCTGTCTTTGCTGACTGGTATCATACTGGAGGATGTATGTGCCTCAGAGATGCTATTTGCTTTCTGAGTAACAAAGAGGAGATAACATGCTACACAACTGTTGCCCTCTGCTCACTAACTGCTTTTGGAGGAGAATGATTTAAAACCACATGCTAGTCCTGTGCTATAACATAGCCAAAACATAAATTTCATTTGCACATCATATTTGTTTTGGTTGAATTAATTTTTTCCTTATTCACTTTTGCATAAATATCCCAGTGCCATGAGATTTGTCACTTGAATCAAGAAGATAATCTATCTGAAAAAAAATAAATAAATGTAATCCTTCAAAAAGTTTAATAGAGGGAATAGCTGAGAGGCCATGTGCTTTCAGCTTAAACAGGTTTCTGACTTCATTGCATATTTTGGAGTGCCATCTGAATAAATAGACAGCAAAGGAGACAGGGAGTCATAATGAGTAAAGGAAATAAAATGGGCCATTTTCTTTAGCAGTATAGAGTATTTCCTGGAGTCTGATTAGAGGTTAAAAAGAAAAAATCTTCAACCTGACAGTCAGGTCAGTCAAATCAAAACTTAAGTATTTTACAAAACTTGATTGCTTTCAAGGAAAGATACTTATAAAAGAGAAAGGGCTTCTACTGTGTCTTGCAACTTTCCCTCAACAATGTTCTGAGCCATTGGAAGCTGCAGTGTTGCCGCTGCTCTCCTCTGTTTGGAGGAGTCTGGCCACCCTGCTCAAGGCTTGGAACAACAGAGGCAGGAGATCTAGGAAAGCAAAGCAAGCTTCAGCTAATGCTGGATCCTTCTTTCACATAATCATTTTTATGATGGGTTTCTCAGTGTTGGGTTTTTTTGTTTAGTTTTTTTGTTTTGTTTTGTTTTGTTTTTTTGTTTTTTTTAAGGATGCAAGTGCTATTATCCCTATTTCATAGATGGAGAAGTGAGGACAATAACAGATGTTGTGATTTGCCTGTTGCCATTGAGCTGAATATGTTCCCATTGAGGCAGAGGGAGAAAAAGAGAATAAGAATACAGTGGAGGCATCTGCCTGGCTTGTAGAGTACAGCTGTTCATTATGAAAATCATGTCACAGCTTAAACAGCTCTCAAATCATGATGCATTCACAATAATGGTGTGACCACTGGGGCTGTGGTGACATTGGTGTATATCTGCATACAGTTTTTTCCTCATAATTGTAGTAATAATAACATTTGGCTGTGGAACTAATTACAAAAACAATTATAATCATTGATTGCTCCTGTTTTTCTCCTGACTTGATATCCATGGGACATTATTACAACTACTGCAGTCAAGAAAATGAGACTTCATAAATTCATTCTGTTGTGAAGAAAACTTTCTCTTGGCCAGACAGTGACTATGAGAGACTCTTCTACCCTCCGTTTAGCAAGTAAATGGGAATATGGCACTTCTTACTTTAACATTATCAGAAGGTACCCAAAATAATCCCTCGTAGATGAAAACACATTAGCTAGCTGAACAGACATCAGTTGTACTCCTTATACCAGGAGACTCTGTATTACAGTGTTTATTTGACCTTTTCTGGCCCAGTAGCAGCATGGTATCTGAGTAGTAGAGATACGGACACTTAGAGTCATTGCAAAACCATGAAAAAATACTTTGTGTTTTGATAATCTCAGGCAACCAGAAGGACTTTAGTAGAGCAATGACACTATCCAGTTTGGGGTGGGAAAGGAGGCAGAAAGTGTAACTGTGATAAGAGCTTGTTTTCCCTCTCCTGCCCCATCGTTCTCAGGTGATTGTATCTTTTGCACTTTGGGGGAGTGGTGAAGATGAAGTCAAAAGAGAATAGACAGAGCAGATTTATTAGCAGTTGTGGCTGGGGAAACTCTGACCATGATGTGTGGATTCTCCATGAGAGACACATTGATGCAAGAGATGCCTAGGAGAGTTGAATCAGCAGCTTGGCCTTGTTGTCACGAAAGGAAAATAGTTGAAGAGAATACAGGTGTTTCCAGCAATACTCCTGGTTGATTGTTGGCTAGTTAAATCCTGCACTCTTTAATCTGATCTTTAGTCTTGGAGACATGAAAGTGTAAAGAACCTCAGTGTGACTTCATAGATACTGACACAGCAACTGTGATCATAGTGGGAAGAGCAGGGAGGGGAAAAATAATCACAGTAACAGAAGTGGCTTAAAATGTTCTTTGTTTTTTTTTGTGTTTTTATTTTTTTGTTTTTTTTTTTTTAGTTAAGAAATACAGCAGAACAAACTAAAGAACTAAAGTATCAGCCTTGGTTTGGGGTTTTTTGTTTTATTTTTTTTCAGCCTCTCAGCTAGAGCAGTGGGAGGGAAGGTTAATAGAAGAGGCAGGTGCAGAAATCAGCATAATCAGCATTAGTTATTGCTCAAGACCCCTGACTTGCTCAGAACCACCATGAGCAAAAGAGAGGAAGAAAGTGTGTATATTGTGGATGGGAGCAAAATAAGAGCTCAGGGAAGGAGGAGAGAAAACTGATTCCAATAGTGATGTTCATGTCAATGATGTAGTTTCTAAGTGAAATTTTGAAGGCCAGGGCTAAGAAAATTATCTCTATACACTGACCGGGGACTAAGAGAGGAAATATCAACCGTCTTTTTTTGTATTTAGTAAATGTAATGCCTCTCTGAAAGGGACAGCGTGTTTTTTCACCCTTTTGTTGACATGGTTAATTTCTTGACATCAGCTTATGATACTGAATACGTGTTTTTCGCAGTTATAACATTTAAAAAATATTAGGTGTGTTCCCTAGGTTTTCTGAAAATAAAATCGCTTTTGTAAAATCTCATGTTGGGAAGAGAAAATAATAAAATTTTTAATCCCCTTTGGAGGATTTTGGTCACCTCTATTAGACTTTTGGTTCCCTGGCATTTTAACCATTTGTACTGCCTCTTGTGTTTGTTCAGCTGTGTTTCCACTCACTACACTTCTCCTCTGAGGAAGAAACTATTTGTTACCACTATATTTTTGTTCACAACACTACTGCATGAATGCTAAACTTTCACCCTCCACAAAATCACACATTTTATAATTGATTCCTTCTTCTGTGATCAGATAAATGTCTATAGTGTCCTGGGTTGGAGAAATGTTAATTAAAACTTGCAATGAAGGAATTGCGCAGCTCTTCATACTCCCTGAGAAATGGAGCTGGCTAATGAGAAGTCCAAATGGAGGTTCAGATTTCCAGTTCTGATGTTATGTTGTAGAAGTATCCAGAGAGCCGGCCTCTGAGAAGCAGTAGGATTCTTTGTATAGCTTGCATAAAACTATATTTTTAGTGGGAGAGAACACAGTTTGATCTTAGTGAGGTTGTAAGAACAACAATAAATGTATTTTAATTCATAAAAATGCTCTCAAAGATGTGCCATCTTGTTGAAAGTGGTGTTCTCCCATGAAACATTTTAATTTTGGTATAATATTTTTATTTCAGCAAAATATTTTAATTTTGCTAAACATTTTTGAAAACTGAAAGAACTGTTCTGTCTGTATTTGTTTGGATGGTCTGTTTTCTTGAGTCAGTCTAAATTATGCTTAGCACTAAAGGCAGAATTCATGTACCCAGGCTATTAATTTATGCCTAGGGAGTGAGAAATATAAAATATCCAGTGTGTGTTTTCCTTAGCCTGATGTGAGAGACAAACATGCAATCAACTATGCAAATATCAAAGGCTAGGGCAACCGTTATACACAACTTAACTAATTACTTTAGCTTATTTACTTGAACAAAGCTAGATGGGGCATGCTAATTGGTCATTACTTTTGATTTTTTGTTGTTTATATTTTAATAATTTTCTTCAGTCATGCAACTCGTGGTTTCCTGCTTATTTTTATGGCGTTGACATTACTTGCTGACCTCTGCTCATTCTTCTGGCTCTTAATGATGTCCATCTTGAAAAGAGAACATGAAGTTGATTGCATATTCCAAAATATAGTTCCTGAGCTGCACACTGCAATTTTTTAAGTGAAGTATTTGATTTGGGCTGATCAGAAGGGTCATGCTGTGATTTTTTCCTTTTTAGCTGCATGTTTGATTCTGGCTTGTTATTATGGGTGCCCTGTGCTGTAGCTGAGCATAAATGCTGTTTAAAAAAAAAAGTTTGCTAAATATAATTTCAGCCTTCTAGAGTTTTCTCACTTGTCCCTGGCTGTTCTGTAGCAAGAAACAGATAGTTATACTCAATTTTGTTCTATTTTTTTTCTAACTTGCCACTATAGTGCTGAATAAATTGCTGGTTACCCAACTCCTTGCAGTACCAACTCACCTGGGAAGCAATTGCCTCTTCCCTACCTGTTGGAGCGATAAAGGACTCAGCAAACAATTCGATTCAATGTGAATCACGCTAAAGCCATTTATTACAGAAACAAGCCTCCTTATATATGCAACTATATTCTAATCACGCGTCCAGGCTCCAAGCATAGATTCGCTAAATGAGTATCATGGGCTGCCCATGCACTGGAATCTCACTGATGATACGTCCGATGATTTGTGCCATGCCAGGACCCTGCTGATTGAGGAATGCCCCTCTTTCTCACAGCAGATTCTGTTCTCAGCTTCTTGAAGAGGCCTTGAGATTCCTTTGAGCCTGACTAATTCAGCAACAAATCTTTATCTATCAAGACCCCTCCACACCTACCAGCTGCTGCTTGCCAGTTTCCCATCTCCTGCATGAAGGGAGAGCATTGCTGGAGCTGCTTCCATGTGGGGTGGCCCCTCTCTCCCCCCAACACGGAAGCAAAGGAGAGGATAGAGAAAAGTTGAGAAGCACCTGTTAGTTGAAATTCCCTGATTCTCTGTTATTTTGCCAGACAGAGCAACCTGCCAGCTGCAGGTTGTCATGCATGTTGGAACAGGGACCTGGAGGCTGGTGCTGAGGTGCTGACCATGCTACACAGCCATCCTCCTATGACTGAAAGACAAGGAGCCTTTTTCAGTAGGGTTTGGGGTTTCCTACACGATGTTGAACTTGTTAGCACACAGACTCAGAACATTGGGGTCCATGGTTTGGTTCCTAAAATTTCATGATTATATCACAAGAGAACACTGATTCCTCACAGGAAAGTCAAAGGAGTAAGGGAAGTGAGCACACAGAATTTGTTTTTGGCAGGATTGCAGTAGCTGCTCCTATCTGAATTAATATGGGTGGGTTTTTTTGGTACACTGACCAATTCACCCACGCCCTACCTCCAAGAGTAAAATATCATTCCCTTGCTTATTAGACCAAAGAAGAAAACTTGATGTTTCATCATTATTCTAGTAGGTTTTCTTTAATAAAATCATTCTGAAACATAACCATTGTTAGAAATGAGATTAAGGCATGTTTTTTCAATCAGAGATAGTATCATTTAGTTGAGCAATCAGTTGTTATGATTAAAAGTTCCTTCTTTCCTTAATCCTCAGCTTACTTTTAGGCTTAGACTACTATTGCTATAATAGTAGTTCTGTTTGAAATGAACGTAGCATTTCTTTGGTCTATGAAGGTGCAACTAAATGATTAATATCAGCAAGCTAGCTCAAGGCTTTGTGCTCTGAGGAAAGTTTGGGGATCTTCAGATATAAGGAAGCATACAGAGAAACACATGTGATGTCTGAGTCTACTTTTAGTACTCAGGAAGGAAAAATAAGATAGATAAAGATTTAGCATTAGATAAAGAAACAACATGACAGTAGCAGGGTAGCCAAGACAAAGAAATAAATTACTGCTGTTGAAAACTGCAGTTGTCAGAGTGGAAAACACTTAATAAAAAGGTGATACCTGGAAGACGTTTGGGTGAGATAAAATATCAGGTGCAGCTGTCCTGGGCATTGGAGAAGCTGGAAAGAGGTGTAGTACCTGGAAATGGATATTACTGAGATAGCCCCCACACACTCTGTAATGGTAATCATGACTGCTAGACAGGACTTCAAGATCCAGAAAAGGTCCAGTAAAGACAGAAACTACAGTAAGAGTCATAGAGCTGTAATGGAAATAAATGATACACTGTAAATAAATCAGAGCTACTAGTATGCATAAGATAGGGTTCATATAACTCAAAACTACTTTCGAGGAATGTGGAAAAATATCTACTGGTTTTGTGTCAACCCAAAGTTTCATGTGAATTTAGTTAGAAGTCCTTGTGGTGTTATGCATGAGGAAAACAGAATATGGAGATCTCTCATTATACAAGGGCTTATCTTTCCAAATTTAGATTAGAAGGTAAATGCTGCTAATAATAATAGAGGCTAATTATTTGTGGATGTCATTTCTTCACTACCTACCATAGGACTATAAAAAAGTTGATGCTATTTTAGAATTTAATTCAGTATGACCTTACAGCTTATCCTTAAAGCTCATCCTTAAAAATAACTACTTGTATCAAGTTTTAACAGGCTGATTCAGTTTATATTACATAGAATCATGAACATAAATCTAATTCAGTTTCTCAATTTTAAAAGTTGATTTTTAAGGTATTAAGTAAACTGGTGATGTGTGTTGGACCAATGCAAGATTTTTAATAAAGGATTTCTTCAAATGTCTTTGTATCAAAGTAAAAACAAATTACTTCCTCAAGAAAAAAGAGAGAAAAAGAAGCCTGTAGAGAGAAATACCAAATCTAACTGGAGATCAACCCACTAAATTGCTATCGAGAGCTTGCAGGAATTTAAGAAAAAGGTAGAAAGTAGTGTCTTGGAAGTCCAGAAGTGACAGATTGCTGAGACTCACCAAAAACTAAGCTGACTGTATTCTTGCAAAGAAATAAAAAGCAAACCTACATCGATTATTATTCTTAGTGCTACAAATAAAGGCAAGAAAGGAAATTTTTATGTCTGCCAGGGAAGACGGAGCATTTTACAGTTGGAAGATTACAGGTCACTAAGTTACGGATCCAAAAGAGCATGAGCATTTGCCTTCATTTTCAATATGGGAGCTCAGGTAGGACATAGGGACATGCGCCAGATGGTGAATGAGAAAGAGACCTGGGGAAGCAGAAGTTCCTGCAACTGTTTTGGAGGTCAGTCTCCTAAAAGCCAAATGCTGTTAACTTCTCTTTCACAGAGAAAACTGTGTGTTTCCATCTTGCAGCACTTCAAAAGCATCACTTGATATGTTAAAACATACGTCAAATACTTACTGCTGTTGTACCACTGGAGCATAATAAACATATTTATATTTAAGAAGGGGGAAAGAAACAGATCTGGGTAACTGTAGAGATGTTCGTCTGCCCTTGTTGAACCACAAAATAGAACAAATTTTGAATAAAAGAATAATTTAAGAAGTGGAAGTAAAGTTAAGTTTCATTAAACACAGCATGTGTTTACTGAAAGGAGACTGATCTCCCAAACTAGCTCATTTAAAAACTGATTTTGTAGATATGAGTAATCTGGGACTAATCAAACTGTAATTTATTAAAGTATTTGTTGTGGGACTTGATGAGAAATTATTCATTCAAGCAGGAAAAAAAAAGGATTAATGCGAAAGGTAGTTCTAACATGGGTAAGGAGCTGAAAGAGGACTCGAACTGTGTTTGCGAAGAGAAATAATGGTTTTTAGGAATTTAAGTCTGCTTTTGGGATGCATTTTATTTATTCATGATCATGGGATGAAAATGATAGTGCACTAAAAGGCAAAGCTGGGACTCATAGTTATGTCCAAAATGGGCAAAAAGGAACCATACCTTTCAAATATTTTAATATAAATAAAAAAATATTGTTAGTATAAATGAAATCTTAATAGTAATCCAAGAATAATTATTAGTGTAGGTGTAATTATTACAGAAAAAGAATATGTCTATGCTGATGTTACAATCATAGTAACAACAATACTACCACTACAGTTAAAATTGTTATATATGCAGTTAGATTAAACTTCTTTTCCTAATGTTATGCTGACCATTCCCCAGCTCCTCTTGGTGCTAAGGTTGGTGCTTTCATTATGATGGTGGTGTGGATGGTTATGGTGACCATTACTCACTTTAGGATCAACTTGGTGTTAGTTTTTATGTTTGCTAATGTGCTTTTATGGCTTTCTCTTTCTTAGTAGGTCTGCAGCTCCACATTGTACCCATACCTAATATATATGGTGCCTTTTAGGTGTGCTGGAAAATATTTTTGTGTTCTCTTACTCACATATCCAGTTTTGTCCAGCTCTACATTTCTTTACTGGACCATGAGTGAGCTTTTTTATAGCTGGGGGTCTCCATTGTCAAGCCTGTGCCCCATCTCATATCTCCCATACCTGTACTTCTCTTATACTGGATTCCATGTCTCCACTTCTCAAGTCCTTTTCCAAGATACCAGTCCTGTATTTCTCCACAGTATTATACTTTATTCTAAAAGCATAATAAAACCTGGTGGCTTCAAATGATGGCAAAGAAAAATAAATCAAATTAGCCATAGCTAGCTGGTCAATTAGAAAATCTGCTGTTGCAGCTAAACCAAATGTGTCAAAGCTCAGACAGGCCAAGGAAAGCTCACACAGAGCAAGACTTCACAAGCCTCAGTTCTGGGGCTTTGCAAACTCACTAGAAAGTGTGTGCTCTGTCATTAGTGATGACAATACATACAGTATTGCAACACATGCAGGGTAACAGCATAATCAATACAGTTGATTTTTGGCGTATTATACTGAAAGAGCTGGAGGATATGGATGGGTTAAACCATGTGAGAGAACCTGATAGTTCAGAGTGGGAGATACACTCATAGGGACTAATAATAAAATACTTGCTTCTAAAATCTGGGATCTTGCCAGGTGTTTTGGAAGAAACAGATGAAGGGAAGGGCTTGTGAGTAATAGTTATTAATAGCATAAAAGACACCTGCAAAAGGCATATGTGATCCTAAGAAGTGCTGCATATGCTAGCTTCAGTGAGGCTAGGAAAAATAAACACTTGCTCACTGATAGAGCTTGATCTGAAATTGTCTGGTTTGTTTCAATGCTTGTGTTCAGGAAAGCCTCGTTCAGATGTGAGAAATTAAGAACCTGAATATGAATTAATTGCATAAGTGCAGACAGAGTCACTCCTTCAAGCTTGACTTGCAGTAACTGAGATCCAAAGATCTAAGGAGCACATCATGAAAACGCCTGGGCTGCCAACTTGGGTATGAAGGAAGCAAGCTGCATTTGCAGGGTCTTGAGTTGGAATGAGTAAACTTTCTCTTGGGTTGTTAGACAAAGCCTGGAGCTGCGTGAAAGAGTTTGCAGCATTTCTGGACCCAAATGGAAGTGTCTGCATGCCAGTGTCCTACTCTATGTAAATGTTGGTTTGGGTCTCTGATAGAGCTGGGATTTGTGTGCTGCAGTCCATGGGGACAGGTATTTTCTAAAGGAGTTGGTATGCTTAGTCATGTGGACTGTCCTGCTCACAGCAAATGAATGATTTAATGAATCAGGTTCAAGAGAGACGAGTGTGATTGTAAAATCAGGTTAGGGGCAGTGAGGGATTTGGAGTGGGAGGTTTAAGCTCCACTCAGAAGGTCCTTTAAATTGCAGCTGCAATGTGACTTCTGCCTGAATCTCTTTCTGGTGCTCAACATGCAATTGAACCCATAGATGGATGGTTGATGAACTCATGAATTTTTTTGTCTCTCATTTTTCATTTTTCCTTTCACTTTTTACTCCCAAGCAGAGCTTGGCTGTGAAATCCACTGTAAAACTGAAGTAGTTCCTTGTTGGGATAAGCCATTTGCTAGGGTGCATCTCAGCTGGGCTTCATTTCTCATCTTCTTACATACTTCATGTTTTCCTAACACACTCCATTGTAGTGTTTAACCATCATTAACTACTTCTCTCTTCTCTCATTCCTGTTTTGGTGCACTTTTCTTGATTACTCACTCTCTTTTTCTGATCTTGTTTCAGCTTACCATCTAAACCATTATAAACTTTTCTCTCTTCTGAAGTTTCCTGGAGCTCCCCTCACCCCCAATGTCTCTTTTCATTCCTTCACTTTTATTTTCACCTCTTGCTGTTGGTTGTAAATGCTACTGCCATTTGTTTAAATGCTGTTGTCTTACTCTGCTTAGGGGCTTGTCATACAGGATTTTAGAAATACTTTGCCTTCATGGCACATGATTTACTTGTTACCATTGGTGTAGTTAGAAGGCTCATTACAAACATCAAAATGTCGAGGAGGAGTCCATTTTGCATATTGTGAAACACCGTTTTTTTCATTGCTATTAGTGGTTTTGGCAGTTTTTTAATTCCAAGGTTGAACTGGAAATGTTATCAAAGAATGTAATGAAAATGAGAAATTGTCACCTTTGACTTTTGAAAAAATAAACCAAAGAAAACAAAGTTATTTTCAGTGGAATAGTTTTCAAAAACAAGTCCAGTCTGGCAAGTTTTTCTCTTCAACAATCTTTTTAATGGCCAGATGAAATATTTGCAAGTAAAACTGAAAACTGAACTCAAATGATTACTGACAGGTGGGATTTTCTGACCTTCTGAAACAATATCTAGTGTTTAATGGGTACTTTTTGTAGGCCATTTGTAATTTTGTGGGAGCACCTGCCCTTGTTGATCTACCACGTGCAAAAAAACTATTCAATTTTTTGTGGTCATACTGTTTACATCAAGTTTGACATATTGGTGTGTCAGGCAAGGCCTCCATCTGTACAATGTGGCTTTTCATTTGTTGGTAATTAATAGTGAAGGCACTGCAGGAAGCAGCCTGGCTTTCTGTGCCAGAGGGATATATATATATATATATCTATATATATATCTGCAGGTTTAGTGTTTGCCTTAGACAATTTGGCAAGTGTTTTGGCTGTAGGGAGACTTGGAGTCTTAGAAAAACATACTATATTAAGGCTCTGTGGGCTTTTGTTTATAGGGCTTCTGGAACGGTTCAGATTCCAAAACCCAACTATATTCCCTGACTATTTTCATGAAAAGAATGTCAATCAGATTTGAATTTGAGCCTCTGTCAACTTAATATAAGGCAGCTTCATTATGGGCAGTTATCCACAGCTCCCAGTGACTGCCAGCAGCCCGTGGGGTATGTGAGACCACATCCCAGGTCTCTGAGATGGGCAGCAGGGGTGTAGGAGGGAGCCCCAAGCCCACTGTGGGCATTTCTTGCATGTGGCTACATCCTGTGCAGCAAACTCACTGGTGCTGCCTTGCTTCAGGTTCTGCCACCCCCAGGCAGCATGCTGAGATGGTGTCTTAACATTACAGAAGCATGTGTCTCTCTCTTCCCATGTGTTTTTCCACACAATCACTTAACTCCCTCCTTCAACAAGGGATTCTGGTGATTCATTTGAAAGAGCAGAAGTGAGAAGATAAATTGTACAGAAAATGGGATGTGAGGTGAGGTACAGTGCTACTGGTGGTGAAGTTTCTCCAAGGGAAAGGAGCTGAGGGGGGAAGTTTGGTGTCTGAACAATATTGCAACTGTGGTTGATTATAAAGAAACAGTTTGAAGTAAGCTGAATTAAAAGGCAAGTTGCATATTTATTTTTTGCTATTGCTTATTTTATTTTTCTTTATTTATTTCATTTTCTGTAAAACACAAGAGGCTCTAAGTGGAAATAGGTAGTAGAAGAAAGGAAAAAACAATCCCAAGCTCCTGTAGGACTCATGAATGTTTTAATTCCAGGCTCTCTTTGAGTTCACTGGAAACATTGGTAGTACTTTCTTCATGGTGGGAAATGGTACTTCCAAGCCAAACTGGTACTAATGACAGCTTTCAGACATTTGAATGCCATGTCTCTTGCAGTCCTCACATGAACTTTATTTCAACAAAATTATTAAGTTTTATCATATGTCTTCGAGCATTATATTAAAGCCGGATACTTAAAAGTCTCTGTGTTTGGGATTCCTTCCTGTTTTCCATGTCAATTACAATTATGTTGCTTTTGAATAAGAGGTTGACAGCAGGGAATACTGAGGAGTGCCAAATTAAATTTCTAATACATTTCGTTCTTTGCTCATTATTTCTCCCCTAAGGTTGCTGTGCTGAGCAAAATGGTATCAGGTTGCCTCTATCTCTCTGCAACATCAGTCTAGTTGAGGTTTTAAGGCCATCTTAGTGGCTGACTGTTGACACTTCTTCAGAGGGCTGGTGTAGCACGAATGTCATGGGCCCTAGTTTGGAAAACAAACAAACAAACAATAAAAAAAACAACCCCCAAAAACTCAAACCAAAACAAAATAAAAACAAACAAACAAACCCCCCAAAACAACAAAAAAACCCAACTAACCAAACAAAATCCTCAAACAACCTGGAGAAACCTTCTATATAAGCAATTTCTAGTCTACCATGTACATGTTTGTTATGGCCCTGCTTTCTGATAAACAGTGCCAAAATGAGAATGCAAATTATAGGAAAGTGAAAGAGAAATGTGTGTCTAAGCCATTGAAGTCAGCCAGCTGATTGGCTGATACCTGTTGCTTCACCACCAATCAAATGTTTTAACTATACTTTTATATTTTAATATTTGCTTCCCAAATCCAGATTTTGGGCTCATTAACATTCTATGGATAGCCTGTAGCTGTGTGTGCAAGTGCTATCTCTGTTCCCATTTGGCAATTAGCTTAATTTATACTAGGAAGAGACACTAAGTGGAGAAGGAAGGAAAAGGTAGGTAGCAACACGCCAATGCCAATTGAGATAAAACATCGCGTATTACCTATAAAAGTTTTTATGAAAGAAGATCCTTCCAGATGTCAAGTAAGCCTAATAAGAACATGAACCCTTGCAAGATTGCCAGTGTAGCATTACCTACTTACATGAATGTGTAAGCTGAAGCACAAAGTAGGGGTCAGGAAAGAAGAGAGAAGTTCCAGGCCCATCAGGAGCCTCGATTCTCTGGCAGGTTTCTAGAAAGTGAGCAATAATTAGCAAGCTTCCCAAAAATGCTATAGCAACGCTTTAGATGGAGTCCCACCTTTTGCAGTCTAACCAACTTTTTTTTCCTCTCTTTTGTTAATCCCCAGAATGCAACAGCAACAACAGAAACGTCGATTGTTCACAGCTGCCCTCCTGGCACTTGTTTTCATTCTGGCAGCTGTGAGTACCGCTGAGGCTGGCAAAAAAGAGAAACCAGGTAAGATCCAGCATAATTCAGAGGAGTTAATCCCCAAGAGAGATTGCATATGTGGGAGAATGTCAAATGCTTCTGGTTTTGTTATGAGATTCAGGTCATTCGTTAACCTTTTGACATACAGCATAGGGATTTGTGGCTGTGACGTGTTGTTCTGTGTTAAATATGAAAACAGAAAGTAGTTTCCATGAAAGCTGGCAGCTTGACAGCCCTGGAGAATGGAGTCCTTAGCTTATCACAGAGTGTGCATTGCAAGGCAGCTTAAAATTTGCTCTAGGGGTAGGTTCATGCTTGACTTAGGGAGAGCCAAACAGGCATGATTAAAGACCAGTTATCATGTCACTCATTCAGTGTTGTATATGACAATGCTATGCCAACACTGTGTGATGTGGAAATCCTCAAACAAAGAATTGAACTAACTCATTGCTGCCTATAGACAGCTGGACATCCAGCAGTAATTGCTTTCTGTCAGTGGTGAACTCAGACCTCATTATAGGAGAGACAGGCCTGGGGTGGAAAATTCATATCTACCAAACTCAGTTTTGACTTTTTTTTTAAGGAAAATATATTTTTGTGTTTTGCTTAAGGTCTTATTATTTACAGGCTACTTACACACCAGTTAATAAGACCTGTGAGTCTATCAGGATTAGTGTTCTCATTAAAAAAAAAAAAAAAAAAAAAAGTGTTTCTAACCATTGTGACTGTATGGAGGTAATGGAGGTATTAGAAAATGTTGACTTAAATATACAAGAGCTGAAAAGAAATATTTCTATATAAGGTTATTCAAAGTTATTTGTGATGGTGGCCTAACTAATTATTTTTGTAAAGCTTTGTGTCTGATAACAGTGCTGTCTTTTCTCATCAGACTTGTGTTTAAGGATTCAAATGAAGTAATGATTCTTACTGTTGTCCCTGAGCAACAAACCCACCTGTATTAACAGCATTTCAAGTACACTTCTCCATATAGTTTTTTCTTCACCTTCGAACTTTTGGTCATATCTTGATATGAAATGCAACATGGTATATCAAGTGCAAAGTTTGTATCCCACCTCTGTTCTCTGGAGGTGCTCGGATCCCCTGATATACAACATCAACACATCCATTTCTAATCTGTATAGTGTGTATTGCTTTGGTTGGAACTGAAAATAATTGCATGCCACCAGCTACTAGAGACAGAGGAGTGTTCTTGCTGGGTACACCTTCCTGTGTGTGTTGGGCAGTGATCCCTCAGTGTTTCTAGATGAGTCTCCACTCTGAAGATGAGAATCCACTTGAGAATATCTAAGTGGACTAGCAGACATGGTAGTGGGACTGAATTTAAATAATCCACCTGCTTTGGAGTCAAAGAGGCTGACCTGTCTCTGCAGAACTGTGGATTCCAGACCTTTCGCTTTTGAAGCTATTGTTTTACAAATATCTGTCTTATTCACCCTTTCAGGTGCTGTGACTGTTTAGTGAAATTTAGGGAACTTCTCCATAGGCACTGGGTACTGACCGCTTCTCTTGCTTGGGTTTGGTTCCTTGTCTTCATCTAGAGAAAAAGGCGAAGAAGTCTGACTGTGGGGAATGGCAGTGGAGTGTCTGTGTGCCCACCAATGGTGACTGTGGCCTGGGGACACGTGAGGGCACTCGCACTGGAGCTGAGTGCAAACAAACCACCAAGACTCAGAAGTGTAAGATTCCCTGCAACTGGAAAAAGCAATTTGGAGGTAAGGGGTACATATATTTCAAGTTCATTGGAGCTAGAACACATAAGGCATTCAGAAGGCAACTTCTTCAGAGAGAAGCTGCTCCTTTGCAGAAAGTCCATATAGCCTTCTTACTATAAATTCAGTCTTCCACAAGCTTGCTGAAATCTGCTCTCCTGTGGTGAACAACCCTATTTAAGGCAGCAATGTTAAGTGTCGTGTGTTCACTCACACCTGTGAATCTCTGTGATGCTTACCACAGGCTTTATATGACCTTGCAATGTGTTATTTGCAGCATGGAGCATGGGTGGCTACAGGTGTGTACAGTGAAACAAGTGAATGAAGACCTATAGTATTTCACCTATATTATTCCATTCAGAAGGTTTGCATACATAATAACTGTTCAGAAAGATGTGTCAGCTCTGTCCTGGACAAGATGTCTGTCCAGGACTCAGATCTGATTACTCTTGCAAATTTGGCTTTTTTCTAGTAAACAACCACAGGCTTTGAACATCATTGTGACTTTACCAAGGCAATCAGTGCTCTAGTTTCAGACTTGACAAGTTCATACTTGCACATATGCTCTTGAAACCATTCAAGCCTTATTTGGTAACTTTTGACATCACACAAATGGAGGAACAGTCATATAAAATGTGAATGACATTTCCCACTGCTGTTGTTTTCTCTTCCCCTTCCCCTTCCCCTTCCCCTTCGCCTTCGCCTTCCCCTTCGCCTTCCCCTTCCTCTTCCTTTTTATTGTGTATCTTCATAGTTGAATATTTTGTTCTTTATGTGACAATAATGCAATATCCATGCAAAGGCAAGAGGATTAAATTTTAAAATATTCGAGGCAGGGGTGGAGACTTCAGTTATCATTGCAAATCATCTTTAAATTTTTCTTAGGATTCCTTTCTTCAGCTGCATGATCCTTTTGTCTACAAGCGCTGACTGTCCATGTTATCCTATTAGACTCAAAATATCTTTGTTGTCACACTCAGTCATTCTGTTTTAAAAAATACCATTTATTTACTCCTTGCAGCGGAGTGCAAATACCAGTTCCAGGCCTGGGGAGAATGTGACTTGAATACTGCCCTGAAGACTCGAACCGGGAACCTAAAGAGAGCCCTTCATAATGCTGACTGCCAGAAGACTGTCACAATCTCAAAGCCCTGTGGGAAGCTTACCAAAACCAAACCTCAAGGTAAATTTCATTTGCTGAAAGCTGCACACCAGTTCATTTAAATCACTCGATTTGTGATGTCCTGCATGCTTCAGTGGGAGCTCAGTAATATAGGAGATTGTACTTTCATGGCCTTTCCTCAGTTCCGCACTGCTCCTATTTCTCAGCTGTCAGGCTGACAATATTCCCAGGTTGTATAGTCAGGTCAGTCTCACGCATAAGAGGTAGGCTGAAGATTAGAACTCCAATTTTAACCTTAGACCACCTGTACTGCTACCAGTTTGCTGATGCGACTAGACTTCCAGAGCACAGATGCTTTCCATAATTCATCTGGTGATGGGAACAGACCAATAACAGCATGAAAAATATCTCTTGATAAAGATACCTTTTATATAGGTTTTGTTTGGTATCAAATAATGGCTAGTGGAATAAAGGACTGCTTTCCTTGTGGACGGGTAGTATTGAAGCAATGTTCTGCTCACTGCATGCTGAAATATGTCGATGCTCTGCATTCTTGGGGTTGTATATTCTTTATTCAAAGATAGCAGGAAGGAGAGTACAGAATGTACATATCTTATTTAAATGCGAGTGACAGCATAATTCCTAGGACACAGAAAGGCATGTGCCATGCATTTGTGTTTCCAGGTGTCCATTAGACAAAGTTAATTTCTTTCTAATTGTTAAAGCCTTTTAATATATTCTTTTGTTGGAGTAACAGGTGTTATGTGTGTACAATGATTTACAGTGGGAGCTAAAACTGTGAGATCTTGTTTGAGATACAGCAGTAATGTGTTTTAAGTGGATTATACAAGCTACGCTACCCTGGCACTTGTTTGCTTAAAACCACCTAGGTCTAACACAATCCAGGCTCTGAATACTTGGATAATTATAAAAATAAATGTGATTTGGAGTGACAGGTGCAACTGGGATGAGCAATTTTCACGTTGTACGTGGTGGGGCACCATTGATCTGAGGAGTACCTGCAGGTGGCCAGCTCTGCTTGTGCAACCAGAGACATGCCTGATGAGCCTGCAGACGCTTTCTGCATGTGTGCATACATCCATCTGCTTTGCAGTCGATACAGCTGTAACTGGTCTACCTCATACACCATCCACAGAGTTATCAGATAAGTGCTGAGTCTAGAACCTGCATAGATAATGACAAGCTGTGAAGCAGAAAGGATATGACTAGATTTTCAGAGACCAGCTGACTTGGCTGAGTTGGCAACAATAAACATCTTCATCTGGGGATGGAAGTGACTGGGTGAGAATGCAGGAAGGCCCTTGAACTGTGTGATTTTATTGTTTCTTATTTTGAGGGGAAGAACTTTGGTGTGTGCATTTGGGTTTTTGTGTTTATGTGGGGAATTTTTGGTGTTTGTTGTGTGTTTTTTTGTTTTGTTTTGTTTTATTTTGGTGTGGTTTTTTTTTTGGTGTTTTTTCTGAGTAAGTTTCCATTAACATTTGGGACTTTATTGAATGAAGCTTCCTATTGTGTTGCCACTAGTGGGCCTCTGCCTTGTTCTGATCCCGCTGAGTCAGTATATTCTATCAATGGCTGTCAGAAGAGGGGAGAGGAAGACAAAGCAGAGCATTGATGCAGCATAGTTTTGTGAGAACAATGTTCTTGGGTGGTACAGGGTCATTTTCAAGTTACAGTTTGAAAGGCAGAGCTTGTGAAATTGTTAGATTCAAGTTAACTTTAACAGATTGTAGATAGGAGTGAGTTATAGCTGAAACTGAAAGTCAGATTGGGACTGACTGCAGCAAACATGGTTTGACTTAAATAGAAATCTTGACTTCATTTGATTTGAAGGAATACAAAAGGAGAAACAGGTACAAATGTAGGTTTGTGATCGTAATAACTGTGGGCAGAAATTCTGCTCTCCTGATTTGTGTTAGAAATCTCACAGTATCTTCCTGAATGCCACCTGCTCGTTCATCTGCTGTTGGCATTAGGAGGAGCAGCATGCGTTCAAGTCACACACTTGCAGCCTGCCTGGGCCCTAACTAAGGAAAAGAAATCCATATTGCAGATCTGTGGGTACAACTACATGGGAGCTACACTGGAAAGTGTATTGGCAGCAGTCAGAGGAACTAGAGTAAGAAATCAGGTCAAGCAGATTAGTACCGTGTGAAATGTTGTGCTCTACTGAACTTTACTTCTGAGTAAAAAAATCTGAATGCTTACATGTTGGATGGAAGAAGAGTATTTATTTTCTTTCTGAGTTGAAGGAAGTTACAGGTTGAAAGTAAGTCTACATCTAGATAAAGTAAAAAAATAAACTGTATTCAATCTGTAGTTAGAATAGGACCCAATTTAATTCTTTGGAGATGAGAAGTAAGATCTAAATTATTATCTGAGCACTTGGAATGGACTGTAGTTATGTGTTAGCCTCCTTTTTCACACATAGCTTCACATCAATGCCTCAAGGCTTCAAGAGAAAAAGCATATGATACATTATTTGGAAGGAGCATTTTTTTTTTTTTCTATGTGTCTCATAAGGTCTGCATTGATATGCAGCCAGACCTGTGAACGCTTATCAAGTGCTGTACGTTCCTACTGTGATTGCCTGGAGTAGCAGGGCAGTGGCTCTCTGGCATTTGGGAGCTCTGGCAGCAGAATAGCAAGTGAGGAGCTTATTGATTACAGGAATCTGTTCTACCACTAAATGGTTACCTCTCTGCCTGGTGTGCACTTCAAGAGCTTCATCACTGAATACATCCCTGACAGTGACAGGCCGGGAGTACCAAAAGCAGATGTGAACTGACTGAGAATATTGCACTGAAAAATACCAGTATATTCAGAAAAACGGTTGTTTTCATGATCTTCCTGACTAAGCTGCTTTCATGTGTCCTGAAAATTTCCTTCTATTAGGTTGTGTTTGTAACCTCTCCATTACATCACTTTTCCTTTTGACTTTATATTGAAAATTGGGTGAGTAAAAGGCCGTCTTTAGCTTCTCTAATCAATTGTAGGTTTAGATATCTTCTGTTTCTTTTTGTCACTTGCCATTTTTCAAAGCTAAATCCTCTGACTTAAGTGTTTTGTTATATAACAATTTATCCATGATAAGAATATTCTCTATTGGACTTATCTAAATTCCTTCTATTATTGCAAAATCAGTTTTGAGATGAAGAGACTGGACTGTACACAGTATTCCAAACATATCCTCTACAGATTTTTGTTGAAAAAGAAAATATCACTATAATACTTCCTTTTCTGTTCATTACACTCACAAAATAACTCAAATATTTTTTTCTATTAATCACTACTTGCATGTGGAGCAAATATATTCATCTGAGACCTTTGCAATTCTCCCTAACTCTTAAATTTTTTTAAAAAATTAATTAATGCAGTTAGTTAAGAACCCAAGAAGGTGTGTGGGTAAAGCAGATTATTTCATCTAGGCTTGCCCAATGAAGTGTTGTGTATCGGATTTCACCTGACACATTTCTTAAGTGTGGCTTGATGTCTGAAGTTCCTTCTCGCTTCCTCTGTTATTTGAGAAGAAGTCAAATAAACTGATATTATCTGTAATTGCTGCTCTCCCATTGCTCCTCTTCCTTTCCAGCTCATGAACACGCAGTAACTTTGCTGGTAGGATGAATCTTGTGTCTCTCTCCTCTCACCTAACTATTTCAAAGATGACTGCTGTTTCATAGGAGTTTATGCTTAACAGAAAGGAAAACTATACCTGCAGAAAAATCCCAAGGGTTACCATTTTACATATTTGCTGATAAAAGTATATTTTGGTTTTCCAGGAACTTCTGTGAGCTGTGGCAAAACTTATGCTAAATTAAACTAGGAGATACTCATTAACCTTGGGAATCAATGCCTGCCTCATAAACTGGTGATTTAGTTGTTCTTACAGATTTGGTTTATCATTAGTCAGCACTTTCGGAAAAGCCTTAAAATTTTTTGAAGCACTCTAATTATTTTGGAAACTTTTTTTTTTTAAAAAAAAAAAGTATTTTTTTCCTTATCAGCAATTCCTCTGTCTCAGTACTTTTTCTTCTGAACAGCTGACTTTTAAGTAGGGATTGTAGTCTGTGACACTTGGACATTTTGGAGCTCACTGCTTGCAGAGAAGCTCTGCTGTATATTGGATTTAAGGAGGAGAGCAGAGGATGAGTCAGGAATTTGAATTTAATCTGAAATTCTGACAAGTTCTTTTCTCCATAGCTTTGCTGAGGTGTTCTCAGATTGGAAGACAATATGTTGATCCTGGGCTGCTGTGCTAAAGTGTAGTTAACACAGGATGAAAACTGTCGTTCGTTCTTGAATATTGTACATTTGGACAGAGAGGTTGTCACCATGGTTTGTGTATTTAGTACACAAATGAGGTCATGAGAAAGCCTGTCACAAAGGCTTGAAAGGATGAAAGGATAATTTTTATCATAAAATCCCAGCAGAGACAGCCACCTCTCCTCTAGCGCATACAACTGCATATTCTAATCAGTGTCTGCAAGGCCTGGGATGTTCAAGGTCTCCCTAAACTATCTTGACAGATGTGAAGACTCAGGCACTTCTGTCGAGTGGCTGCTCTAATGGCCAGCTTGCACTGGAGAGCAGAAAACGCTTCCAACATACTCCATCTGGCCTACTTCACAACCCCCCAAACTTGATTGATGGTTGTTCGGGTTCCAGACAGCCAGAAAGTAAAAGAATGGAGTATTGTCAGGATTCAGGAAACACTTTGCTTTAACCACCAAGAGAGGATGAATTTATTTTTATTGAGCTGGGTTGCTTGATAGGCTTTGTTTTTCCACTTTTTCAGTAACTCTCATTCTTCCTCTCTTTTTCCCAGAATCTCTTGTACTTTTAGCTATTTATTCTCCTGATTAAGATAAAATTAAATAGAATAAGCTGTTCGCCTGCTCTTTCTGCAATATACTCTTCATTTTTTGAATTATGCTCCTTTTTTATCTGATAAAGTTTTCACCCAGCTGTATTTAGTTCCTTTTAATAAATCTCCCTTCCCAACTTTTTATCAATTTACTGTGCATCTGATCTATGACTTGCTTTATGCTGGCTTGGCAGAGTCTTTGCCATATAAGAAAACAGCTCCAAGTAGAGCTGGCAAACAACACTGCTTACACCACTGTTGTCTTTTGTAATTGAAGTGGCATCCAAAGATCACATCCTCCAACACGCAGTGTTTGGAAAGGTTGCTCACATTAAGGCAAGACCTACTCAAGTTGTTAATGGCTCTAATCTCTTTACTATAATGCAGATTAGGTGTAGCATTTGAAAGTCTAGCAAGATGTCAGTGCAGTTCCCTGTGTTTGGCACAGAGTACATGCTACTGCAGCAGAGGAAAGACTGTGCTCCAGGTGTTTTTAATAATTTTATACTGTTTGAAAAACTTAAGAATTTAGTGCAATATAAATAATCTGCACTACCTCGTTTATTTTATTTAGCAATCTTTACAGGTAGCAAATAGCTAATCCTTCTGTCACTCCTTGAAGAAGTACAATTGAAAGAAAAGTAATATTTGAAAGTTGGAAAGGCTAAGTGAGTTTCCAGGTTTGCACAGCACCAGTGGCAGGTCCAGGCACTCAGCTAGGAGCTGATGACTCTTGGCTCCATGCTCGGGGTAGTATCTGCTGCTCCCTTTTATCTTAGTCTGCAATTATAATTATTAGAATGTGATGATTTACTTCAAGGTGAGTGTATGAACTACAATCTTTAACGAGGGTCTTTGGTTTTGACATTATTAATCTCAGTGGATTTAAGACAGTGTTGGACACTGATTTACCTTGTGTCTTCTTAGAGAGGCTGTTGTCAAAAAGTAGAGCTAACTTCTGTTAATGATCAGGTATATCCCCAGCCTTACTTTGGTGCCAGGAGCAGAAAACCTGTGGTTTTTGAGCACTACAGTGACAGTCTTGATTTCTGCCTTCAGAGAGGACATCTTACTCACAGTGCACTACTGCCAGAACAGACTGACTGTGCTTTGACGGGGTGTCTTGGCTACTGACTGTTGCAAGGAGCTGACAGTGATGTCTGAATGAATCGCTCATCTGATCAGCAGATATTCACTGCTCAGACAAACTGGATGCTGCACTGAGGAAAATTATCACCTGTGGCCCACTCCATTGTGCATATTGGACAATCTGCTTTTTCTGCAGTGCCCTCCTTCAACCTTGCCTCTATGTAGCAACAAGATGTCTGCTTCTAAAGAATAACTGGAGGAAACACAGGGGGAGAATAAATGACTTGTTAGGACTGTGATTTTCTTTTGTTTGAAATATGCTGGTGTCTCCTATTTTGGCATCACACTTGTGCTGCATCTCCCTCTGTAGGTTTCAGAATTCCCCATCTTTAATGTAACTCATTAGTCGTGCAGGCATGCAGCTAGCGTAATAATTAGTATTACAGGAGGCAGAATAATAGGATCTGCTCAAACTAATTAAATATAAAAATGAGGGATTTTCTCATATTAGGAAACAGCTGTGATAGTTAAACAAAAAGCTGAAAGCCAAAACTCTGAGGTTTTTAACTTGCTTTAAAGGACGAGGCAGGTTTATTGAAGAATGGCCTGTGGCAGTGACTAGGAGCCTGCAGTGAAATACAGTGATCTGAGCTCTGTGGGACAGACACTGGCAGTGGATGCCCGGTGGGAACAGCAGAGCTGGCTCTTATTATTGTTGCTATCATCATGATTATTTGTATTGCATGAGTACCCAGAGGCCCCAGCTGAAAAAGAGTGCCATTGTGCTAAGCACTGCATAAACATTGTGAGAGGCAGTTTTGCCATGAATAATTTATGCCTTATGGAGCTGAGAAATGTGAAAACCAAGAGCAGAAACAGTGGTTCGGAGGGATAAGGCTGGGTACTAAATGTTTGGTTGTGTTTCCTTGTGCCACTTGCTAATCTGAGGACAAGGCTTGTTATTTCAAGATGAAGTAAAACTCACTGGAAACTTTAGGCTCTGAGACACTGTTCTGTGATTTGTCTCCTGCTGCCGTAACACGAGGAAAAAAGATTTTTCTTGATTTAAATGGGGAAAAGAGTAAGCCATATAAGAGAAATATACACAATGATGGCTACAGTGTGGACCAGCCTCAAGCTGTTCGTAAGCTGCCAGTGCAGCCCATAACTAATAAAGTTTGGTTGATATTTTTTTCTGCTTCCATTTCCATATGTTTCTTGGAGACTTTGCACTGTAGTCTCCCTTGAGATGGCTTCTGTACCTTTGAAAAATTAAACTGTTTGGATCAATAATTTGAAGGCATTGTCAGATCATAACATACTGTCATTCTGATTGACATAGTCCTGATTCCAGGGAACAGGAAATGTCTGTAGAAGAGGGAGAAAGGAATTTTTTATTTTTTTCTCAAATAAATATTTTTAATTTTTTAGTTGTTCTGCAGCCCTTACAGCTGTTTTTGAAAACAAAAGGTTGGAACTTTCCATGTGAAACCCAGACCTTGAGGTTTTTTCACCCCCTGGTTTGTATTTCAAATATTTTTTTCTGTGCTACCCTGAAAGATGAAAAACTGGGATGTGGCAAGTGCTCTTGTTTAACCATCTTGTGCCTGCAGGAGTTTCTTTCAGGGTTTAATACGGACCTTTGTGGGTGAAAGTTTAAACAGCCTCGTGTGTGCCAATTCTGTTACATGCTCATTGTCTCACTTTCCTGGCTTGCAAGAGCAATCCAGCCTTCTTGGCGTTAGTCAGTACCCTTGAGCTGTGAAAATGTCTGAAGCTGTGGGACTTGCCATGATAAAAGATGTGCCATAAGCAAATGTTTACACTCCTTAACTGTTCCCAGCAGTGAAACAGAGAGAGTTCTTTTTCTTTTCCCCCTTCCTTTTCCCCCTTCCTTTTCCCCCTTCCTTTTCCCCCTTCCTTTTCCCCCTTCCTTTTCCCCACTTCTTTATCCCTCCCTTTCATTTTCCATGTCCTCTTCTCTCTGTCTTTTTTTTCTATCTGTGCTTACTGCAAACTTTTCAGAGTGTGAAGCACTGACCAAAGCCAAGCCCTCATCCCTTGCCCTGAAGGTAGATCCCCTCACATCCCATCTGGGGCAGGTGCAGAAAGCACAACTGAGAAATACAGAGAAAAGCGCATGCCTGGTTTTCAAAAACTGATTAAACAAACTGGGGTCTCTATTCACAGTATATCACAAATAACTTTCTGCTAAATAACTATTGATATAGAATATATATTTATATATGATATAGATCTCAATTTGACACATACACTGCCTCAAAGTGTGATCTTTTCTCTATAAAGGTATATGCCAAACTCTAAATGAATTCTTAATACTTTTGTTTCCAGCGATCTCCTGCAAAAGTATGAATGCAGATAGTAAACTCTGAATGTGTCAGTCTGTGCCTGCATCTGTCTTGCTGGCATTAAGAGGGATCTTGTGTACAACATAGAAAGAGGGCTGAAAAGCCAGCTGAGGCTGGGTCCCTCTTGTGCTGGGTGCAGAACATGACAAAGAACAGTAAGAAAGACTATACCCTACAGAGGGAGCTGTACAAATGTGTCACAGGCAGATGAGAAGCAGCAGCAAACAGGAGAGCAAAGTGAGTTACTTCTGGAAATCACCTTCCAGTTAGCCAGACCCCTTCAGCAATCTCCAATTGCAAAACAAGCTTCACTTGAAAATTTTATCCATTGAAATCTTCCAAATACTTAGTCTTAAGGCTTTAACATCTTACATACATGTAACTCAAAGAAAATGAGATCAGACTTTCCTGATCTTTATCTTTGGGCAAGTAGGCCACCTAGCAAAAAGAGAACATGCGTGTGTCTCTGTGTAGACAATTTTGAAGCTTATTCTCCTACATTTTTGAATGATGGAAATCACTGAAATTAAACTTTCCTGATGAAAATCCTTGGCTTCAACAAATTACCTCTTATAAAAAACTTCCTATAATTCCTGATGAGTTTTATATAAGGATGTTAAAAGTGAAATTTTTTTAGCTCTTACATCCAAATGTCAGGTTCAAGCAATGGCTTCTGTCTGTCTAAGATAATTTCAGAGCTTTGTGGATGGTTTTAGAATAGATTGGATTAACTTTTCTTTGAATTTATTTCTTCCTACAATTCCAATGAGAAAAGAAATGAGTGAAACATTTTCCATGAGGCATAAATCTAGCTGTTCCCTCCTTCATAACACACATTGCAGCATGCCTTCCTGGCTCATGTGATGCAGCTCCATCCTTTAGGTTTGAATTGGGTCCATCATATGTTCAACTGGGAACAAATACAGGCCTGTCCAAAATGGAAATCTAGCAAAGTGAGAAACAGAACACAACTTGCTGGAGAGGAGTGACTGGAAAAGTGGAGGAATCAAGAAACACTTACAGGCAACTACAGAAAGTCATTAAACAGCACAGAGCTAAAGTATAGGGATATAATCAATTGTAATATATTAATGAAGTAAAAGTCACATCAAGGTCATTGATTAATTGGAAAGTTGCCTTCTACTGCTGTTTAGCTAGTGGAGCATTGCCTTTTTTCCATCCAGTAGAACTGTGTGTTGCTTAAATAGGCTTTTCAGAATAATTCATTATGGAACAAAATTGCTATCGTAATGTGGTTTTTCTTTCTTAAACTCATTTGGAATACATAAATGCTTTATATAATGCAGGAAAATAGGAGGAAAAGGAATTAGCCATGAAATATTCTCTTTCTCTGTAAGCAGAAGAAATGCTGTATTTAAAGGGTATTTCAGAAATCAAGGGGTTTATTTCTACAATCGTAGAAATCACAAGATGGTAAAATTTCTGTTCCTTGGAGCAGGGTGAAGCGCATGAGGGTGAGATTTTTTTTTTTTTTATCAAGGGGTAAAATCCATGGCTTTGTCAAAGTCAAGCCTGCCCCCTTCCATGTGCTTTGGCATTTCAACCCCAAAGTTCAAAATTGTCCTGCACCAAATGTTTCCATTGCCCCGCACCACCATAGGAACCACATGTGTTGAAAAATTTGCCACAATGAGAAGTAGAGAGCCCTTTAGAAAACCTGCCTTCCTCTGCACTCAGTGGGACTGAGTGCTAGTTCCTGGAAAAACTGTGTCCTGAACACCTGCTGTGGAAATTCTTTGCTTTAACCTGCCATCAGAACAGCTTTTGCTATTTTGGATAATTTCTATTGCTTTTGGGGACACTGCTTGACATTTATATATAGGAGTTCAGCAGTGCCATGAGTGAATTGTTACCTTCTTCTCAACAAGTTAAAATAAATACCTGCAAATCTTGCCTTACAAAGCTTGGCTTCTCTTAAAATGTAATTACCTCCCTTTTGTGCCTTATACATTAAGAGTGGCTTCAAATGGTATGTGGCTCCTGTTCAACATAATTACTTTCTTTTGCTGCTTCTACAGTAAGAATGAGGCTTCAGAATAAACATTGCTATTTAAAGAAGTCTGCTGCCCTTCCAAATTGCATAGAAAAATTCTGCTTATCAAATTAATTTGTTTACTGAGTAAGATGCTTACTGGAATTTTTGTTACTGGTCATCACAGACCCACAGAAGTGGGTCCAGTGCTAGTCTATGACCACACACCTTTTAATCCTGCAAACAACTCTTAGGCATACAGCTATTCATAGAGTTATTCAGGTAATGAATGATTAGATAATCTGGTGTGTGTGCATCGACACAGTTTGCTCTTGCAGGGCTATTTGTACAATGCTGTGTGGGTGTTCTTATCTCACTGGAAATGCTCTGGCTACTGGGGGGAGTGGGATGGCTGTGCAATGCTTGGTTGCCGTGCCCTGCAGGAACTGCCACGTATACACGCAGAATCACAAAATGTTAGGGATTGGTATTCCGAATTTGCTGTCTGCGTGTGCCCTGGTCTAGGATTCTGGCCTCCATCTGAGCAAGAGCATGGCTGGGCAGCCTCTCACTGTGGGACAAGAGGAAAGGAGGAAAGTGTATGCTGTAAAACAGACACAAAAAATGAGGACTGTTTTGTCACCGTCATTAATATTCTGGAGCATACATAGCCCTTCGGGTGCTTTTGTTTTACTGCAAGGGTACACAAGGATGGTAAAACTAAGTATTTCCTTGAGGTAAAGGAAGCCTGGTCCAGAGTGGAGAAGACATAGAATCATAGAATCATTTTGGATGGAAAACACCTTTAAGATCATTGAGTCCAACTGTTAACCTGACACTGTCAAGTCCACCTCTAAACCATGTCACTCAGAACCTCATCTATACATCTTTTAAACACCTCCAAAGTCCTGTTGGTGGTCTGTCCATGTTCATGTGTCTCCTTGGCTTTTAGTGAGTTTAGCTGAAGTCTGCAGAAAACACCTTTCTGCTTATGCTGAGTCTAAATATTTAACAGATTCCAGTGTTGGTCTTATTGACAAACTGCTGCTGTTTCTTTCACAAAAAGTAGTGTTGGAGGTGGGGCAGAGGGTGTAAGAGAGAGCACAATCAATGCAGAATCCAGGAGGGTCAGTGTTACAGAGTGAAAATTAGAGGAAGAGGGGGCTGTGGGTAAAAGAGGATAGGAGGGGAGACAGCAAATTTGTAGGAGGGAAAAAGCTTTAGCTGAAAGCAGATCGGCTATTAACTTAATGAAAAAGGACGTTTTGGAATGACAGTTTGTAAATAGTGCCAGATTTTGTGAATGACACCAGACTACAATTGTGCATAAATACATGCATGCAAATACAAAGATGGGTAAATAAAATAATAATGATAATGATAATAATAATAATAATAATAATAAAATCATGTTCATTTTCAGACTTACAAATTGCTTCTTGTTTTGAATTATTATGCCTTTAAATGTTAAGCAATGATTGTAAGGTTTTAGAGCAGATTATGTGACTAAACATGAAACAGGTATTTTATATTGCTCTGACTAAAGAATTACTGGAAAAGATTTTTATCTTGTTGAAAAAGATGAAGAAAAAATGTTGTTTTGAAACACTAAAAAACAGGAAAAACAACAATAAAATAAATGTGATGACCTAAATGTCCCTTCTTCTGGAGGTACACTGACCCTATCCATAGCTGAAAGATGTCAGTGCAGCTCCCTTGGCTTTAATGCAAGTAAGCCGGTTTTACCAGAGCTGATGATTGCTTGACTGTCTATGGTCAGAGAAAAAAAGGAATAATACTCAGAAAAAATAATACCACACTAAGGGCCAAGTGCTTGTCTTTTCATTTATGGTGATATTTGTTATTTAACCTGAGATTTTTTTTTTTCCTCAGCTTGTTAGGTTTTTGTTTGTTTGGGTTTTTTTGTTTTGTTTTGGTTGTATTTTTTTGGGTTTTTTTGTTTGTTTGTTTGTTTGGTTTTTTTTGGAGGGTGGAGACAGGCATGGGGAGGTGATGTTTTTTGAGAAGGAAGAAACAAAGACAGGGTTTAAAGGAAGAAAGCAAAGTCTGGGTTAAGGCAAACATGGGTCTGCTTGCTTGCTGTTTTGGTGCCAGGAAAGATACTTCATAGCAAGTATTCCATCTCTCTGTAATGCCTGTTGATTTTGTGGTGGGATCCACAAGGATTTATTTACATTTCCAGTGAGAACTGTTTTTTCCCTTATTACAAGGTGACATGTGATGCAAGAGTACCTAATCCTCTTAATATTTATTTTTAGGCCCCTCTGTGAATTTCCTTTACCTGTACAACACCACACTGCCCTAAACCATAGTGAAAGTAACTGCAGATGGTAGTTTAATTTATAAACTTTCACTTGTACCTGCACATCATTCCCTTATTTACCCCAAATTAATCAGAGAAGCAGAAGCTCTCCAGTCCCTTCCCTGTCCTATAGGCACCAGCTGGCTGGACAGACTATGCTCTCATGACTTCTTTTGCCTCTCAAGTTGTATGTAGGTGTTTGTCCCAGACAAAGGCGAAGGTTTGGCGATGGAGAAGCTGAAGAAATGAGTGAGCTTTCTCACCATGCTCTGGAGTTGCTCTTGTATTCAGAGAAAGCCAAAGACTAACAATTAAATAGAAAGGAAGCGAAGGGAAGGGTATGTGTGTGGGGAGGGTGGGCAGAGATTTCTTCCAGCTCTCCACTGAGCCATGACCCGGTTTCTCCAGGAGCTGCCTGCCGTTTTCTTATTTTCAAAGCAAGTTCCTGAGACAATGCTTTGCATGCTAAACAGGGTCAGCTGCTCAGATAGGAAGGGTTCCAAACTGGACGTGCAGCCCCCTTTCCACCTTCTCTAGCAACTCGATGTCTCTTTTTTTTTTTTCTTTTTTCTTCTTTTCCTCTTGTTTTCCCTTTCCTTGGTCAGAATGAGGAATCAAAGTTAGTTCTTATATGCATAGAGTAAACCAGTGGAACTTTCAGGGGCATTGAATGAAATTGATTGCAGTGACTGTTAGATGTTAATTTTTTATGGTTATTATTATCTTGACAGAATCCAAGAAGAAGAAAAAGGAAGGCAAGAAACAAGAGAAGATGCTGGATTAAAGGAGTCAACTTGGGCAGTGTGAGAAAGGAACATCAGCAAACACGATCGGTTAACAGTTTCATTTATACCTAGGCATTTTATCCTAAAATTATTTATAGCTTAATGGTACCATAGAAGGAAACAAGCAAACACAGAAAAAAAAAACAACCCTTTTTTAATTACTTTAGTATTTTTAATGTATAACCCTAACAACAATTTTTAGAGGCCTATAATAAAGGACTCCAAACTCATTTAGAAAATTATGTCTATTGTATATTGAACAACGTAGAGGTTTTTAAAATATTTTTTTTCTCTAGTCTTACCATAGGTCTCAATCTGGTAATTACTCCATGCAAGCAGAACCTGAACCTGTGTGGAGCAGTGCTGAAGCCAGTGGTGTCCTGTGTGAACACAGGAGTCTGGCTGGATGCAATTATATTTAAGACTGGGACCTTACATCTGAAAAAAAACCAGGCTTGTTTCTTAAGTTTTTATTGCATCTGGATAACTGTATGAAATTATTTGTTTAAGGAAAGGATGGGGGCATTTTGTTGAGTATTTAGAGGCATAGAATATTTTTTTTTTTTTTTTTTGGATGTGTGGTGAATGTTCATTCCAAAATGCCACCATCTCTGTGTAAAAAACAGTAGCACTCCTATCCTTGGCCATATTTTGGATGTTGGCAGTAAAAATTATGAAATGTTTCAATGGTTGGATGTAGAAGAGTCTTACTTTTTCACTGTTTTCTAGCAATGATTTTTCCAAGAGGAATAATAGCAAAACTTTCCGGTTTTTTAGCATAGCTTTGCTGGTGGATGGTAGTTTCCTCTGGTTTACCTGTAAAAGCTGAAAAATACTTTATTCTATTTGTTTAGTTTCCCAGAAGGGAGAACATCCCTTTCACAAAATCACAAAATTGTTGTGATTCTGCCTGACCCAACTCCCTTTTGTATCAGTGGGAATCTTCCTGTTGATGGCTGAAAAATAGTATGTCTGGTGGGAAGAAACAGAAGAAATCTCTTTGGAAACTGCCTGAGATAGTTCCTATTTTTGACCAAAAAAGGACAATTTGTGGGACTTGAAACCAACAGGAATTTTTTTTTTCTCTCTGTTAGTAAAACAGAAGGGAAATATAAACCAGTACCTGTCGCTTTCTTTCATTTTTATGTAAGTAAAAGGACCTTGGAAAAGTTCAGTCAACATAAAAATAGTTCAATGGTTTTAATTTTTTTAAATTGTCTGCATGGAAAAAAATTATAACAAACTGATTTTCAGTTTAATTTAACCTATTTTAAATTATAATTTCTGGGAAAAATCACAAAGTAGAAAAAAAGATCTGACAAAGGGCTGGTCTGTCCACAGGTAAAGGGTTGTTTAACAAACTAAACAACCATCAGACCAGGCTTTTTAGAGGAAACATAAGGGACTTCAGTGCCCAAATTAGTTTCAAAATCATTGCTTTTAAATTCTAAATCTTACAGTTCACCAGCTGGAAATAAGCTTTATTGTTTGTGTAGGCTGCAGGCTTGCCTGCTGGTCAGGAGGAATAGTCTCCCTCGTACTCCTGTGGGTACCCACTGACTTTAGCCAAGCTGCAGCGGGGTGTGTTCATCTGAGTAAATCACATCGCTCGTTTGGAATTAGCTTGTAGACAAGCAGAGAGTCTTTTTCCAAACTAACATATCACTCCCCCTTTTCTATGCAAAAAAAAACAAACAAAAAAATTATAACCACTGCAAAGCTCACCCTCTTTTTTTCTCCCATGGAGGGTGTGGCTGATTTGAACTCACAGTGAGGCAAGTCCTTCTGTAGACATTCCCAAACCCTTCTGAAGCCAGCTAGCCATGGCTGCACATAGCTTATGATAGATTAGCCATACAAGTATTTCCCAGACTCCTTGGGTGTGTTTTGCAGTCTGTGTTGATGTTCTTGTTATTTTGACTACACTATTAGACATACCTAAACCAGTGGTATAGTAAAAAATGTCCCCATCATGTGGTGGACGTGCAATGACCAAATCCAAAATATAATATAAAGGTTCATATTTGGGTGGTTCTGGGTGCTATTTGGTTTGTTCATGGTCTAATCAGGTCTGCCAGTGTTTGTGCCTCAGACTTAAACTAATGGATTGGTAGGTCTGATTGAAATCAAAGGGAGAAAGAAGCTTTTCACTCACCAAAGGTTTGTCTGTCTAAATGCTGCATCAGTTCACTTAAAGTGGTTCAACTTTGAGTGCAAACACTGTTGCACCATGGTCTTACACTGAGTAGCCTAGTCCATATTACATAGGGAGCTGGCAGGAGTTGGGAATGATGCTGAGACCAACAGCTTGACTATCCTTTAGCAAGCCTTAGACGTGACTTCCAATATCCACCTCTGTGAGTAAGAAGAAAATACAAATTCCCCTGTGTTTCCTCTGACACCTTATAGCCCTCATGATTAATTGCCAATCTGTCTTGGTAAAAGAACATTCCTAACAGTTTCTGAAGGAGGCCCAGTCAAGTTCCCATTCTTGCGATAGTGGTGTAGGGCCTCCATGGAGAGAGTTTACATAAAACAAAGAAACAAACAAAAAAATGCCGTGTTAGGACCAGAAGAAAGTGCAGCAGTCCTGGTAGCAAAGGGTGTGAAATAGGAGAATGCTTCCTTTGTACTACTCAGCCACATATATTTGGATCTGTACTGACATCTTATTGTTGACAGTAATTGGAGTTGTGTATGCCATAGTTTGTAAACAATGAAGAAAATTTCCAAGAAACCAGCAGAAAACATTCTGTGGAAACTGGCTATGAAGGAGATGACAAAAGTAATCCATGGCAGAACACAGAGGAAGGTTGAATGGAATAGGTCAGTCAGGTCAGTTCTGAAAGGAGGTACCTGGTACCTAATAGGGGCAGTTGCTTCACTAGTGATATTATCAAGAAAGCAATAGGCAAGATTCTGAACAAACCTTCTTCTCAGCCCATCTTGCTCAGTTTCCACCTGAGTAATTCTGAAATATCTCCCTACTTGCTTTCTAATCTTTTACCCTCTCTTCTTTGGGAGGCAAGCTTGTCTGACAGTGCTGTGGGGGCAGCTACTTCAGATGAAATATGTGTTTTTTCTTCTTGGTGCTATCCTCTTACAATGGAAAATGACTTAGCATAGATGTGTTGCTTAGCTAGTTTAACTGACTGAAGCTTGTTTCATTAATGTCCCTCTCAAGAAGCAGTTTCTATCTTCATTTGCTACAACTGTAATATGGTATGGGGAGATGACAGAAATTCATAAATTACAGCCTTTTGCTGAAGACTCAGATCTCTTAGAAAAGAGAGGGGTGAGTTGCTGAACAGCAGCTAAGGATGAATATGCATCCAGACTCTGGGCCCCAGCAGCTTTAAACTTAGAGGAATTTGAGTACAGCTCCTTTCCTTTCCTCTGCATAGGCTCACCCATGTTTCTAAGCAATTAGACCTGTCTATATTTTGATTCAAAACAATATTTGAGAACTGGGGCATTTTCTGACTTTGACATGTCTCCTGACAGAAGTTCCCATATTGAAAAAGAATCATTGCTTGTCAGCCTGGCCTATTTAACAGTCTATTAAGTACAGCAAAACCACATGGCAAGGCTCCAGGAAGGGAAAACATTTCTTGTACATGCAGGTAGACAGTAAGTTGTAACTTACTGATTATCATCTTCTAATTCCATAATCACATTCTGGGCTATACTGTTTTTCAAAGGAGAAAAATAATGAGAAGTGGAAGAAGAATAATAATTATAAAACATATCAACAGACTGTGTTGGAGACTTTATAAAGAAGAGACAGATATGAAGTCAGGAACATTTTATACAAACTTCTTTTGCATGCTTCTTGAGTAGGGAAGACAGGATTACTGGTTGGCACATTTGTTTTCAGTCTTTCCTTGATTTGTGCCTTAATGAAAACTAATCAAATGTAGAATGTTACTAAAAATACGGAGAAGTAGAATTCCACTCCGACCTCTAAAGAACGTGTCCAACAGGATGCAATGTCAAAATGAGACAATAGCATGTCTGTCTTTTCTGGTTTAAGAGTACAAGTTATGATGATGTTGATAGGAGAAAACATAACTTTTCTATAACTTTGGTGTACATCCTCCACCACTTGGCATGTGACAATGGAGAATTCAAGTAAAACAACAGAGCATTAGGATGAACTAAGGGGAAGTGAATGGAGACTGTTTATGGAAACAAGCCTATGAAACCCCCAAAACTAACGATACTGTTAGTAGGTAGCACCTGAAGATAAACATTGGATAAACATTGCATGGCATTTCCATTTGTTTAATGGACTCCATTAACATATGACCTTTATTTGAGTTTCCTTAGTCTAATGTCAATGATGAGGGTGGGACAAAAGCCAACCTGACTTTGCCTCAGTCTAAGAAGTTCAACAGCATTGACAATGTAAAACTGCTACTTTTCTAAAGCAAAATATTAGTGAGGTACACTATTTTGACATGAGACAATAGTCTTTCACATCTCCAGGTTCTTATAGGATGGGGAAGCAGGATGTCAACGGGGGTAGGTATCTTGCATTCAGTCTTTTTAAACTCTCTAGGACAGCATCTTCTGTGAACCTCTGACTGTGTTCTCTCCTTTGTGGGCACAGTTTATACCTGTTGTCTGTCTTTCCCCACTCATCTCTAATTTTTCTAGTATTTGTAGGTTTTCTGTCAATTCTGCAAAGGCACTCTACCTCTCAGCCAAACTTCTGTGGATATTGTTGATCCTTCTTCATGCTTGAGCCTGTGTTCTCCATTTCTTACTGGATTGTTGCAAAACAGCCCCAGCAAGCCCCTGCCATCAGGTACCTCTCATTGTGTCCTAAGATTAAAAGACACAAAAGCAACTTGTTAATCAGAAGATGACAATGAACAAGGAAATATGAGCATGAGCTAAGAGATTTCCTGCAGTAATTGGGAGGATGACCTGCAGATAAAATCTTTGTTGTAGCTCAACTTGGGCAAAAATTCCTAGGGAACAGAAATGCATCATGTTTGATCAAAAATTAGATACTATGATGAAAAAATGTCTACCCTTAATTAGAAAAAACACCTTATCTAGATAAACAGCAGCAAGAAGCTGCATTCTTTCCTGTCGTGTCCTCTTTTACCATCACATTAAAGGGAAAAGACATGGCACATAGAGCTTCAGGGATAGTGGAAAACTTGCCTGAGCAAAGCAGAGTGCAAAGAGAGACACTTCTACCCTATGGGTGTTTGTGTTTGGAGAAGGTCTAGGCTGTCTTGTTTCTAGCAGCAGAAAACTGTGTGCTTTTGGACCAAAACTAAAAAATGATGGAGTCTAATCATTTTCCTAACGTTCCCTTTCTGCTCCTTTTCAAAAAAGGCTGTCTGCCTTGTGCCTCATCACTCTGACCTGAGTGGAAATTAGATATTTCCTGGAAAACATGAGAATTCAACTATTATCAGCAATCACCATCTCATTGGTGGGGCTGTGCATTCCTTTTGCCCTTTCTGCAGTTTGCCATTTAAATGTGTAGTGTCTTGGTGTACTAGAAACTCAGTAGGTATCTCTTAACCTTTAAATCGCTTGGCTTTGAGTGAGTTGCCTGTGAAAAAAACTGTACTTACAGTTCTTATTCCTTTCTTTAAACAAAAACATCCCACAACGACAAAACTCACAGCAAAACTGAGAGCATGTGTCCAGTGTATGAATTCACTGATGAGATAAAGCAGAGGCTCCCAAGTATTCCCATTTCAGAAGGTCATTCAAAGTTAAAGACTGTACAAAAGCTTTAACCCTGAATTCTGTAATATAAATGTAGGAAAATGGATAGCATCCACAGGGCTGTCTTACCCATACCCAATTTCATTCAGTTAATTACAGTGTTTGAATTCCGTCACCCTAATCTACCTGGCAATAAGACAATATTTAACTCTTCTCATTAGGTCATTCATTACACTTCCCATATTATAGTTATATAGTTCATCTAGATTTTGACAGCTGAAGGGAATGGCTCTGATAATCCAGTGTATGCTGTGGTTGCTGAGGGAACCTGAAGCAGTTGCAGGCTAGTGCTGCTGCCGTTTGGAGCTAGAAACCACCTAATGAGTATGTTGGCATCAGACACTGCAGCTCTAAATATACATGCATACATACTGCACATATATACATATGTCCATATATGGGGAAGCAAAAGATAAAAAAGTGCATCTGTAACTCAAAATGTGTCTCATAACTAGTGCTGCCATGTTTTCAAGATAAAGTAGTGAAAGAGTTTCTTGTCCTATATTGTTATTTACATGAGGATAAAACTGTAGTATAAAGTATGAATAGCTAGGTTTCTTTCCATTCCTCAGCATATCAGTTTAGGGATAGCTGTGTCCAAGGAAAATGGAAAACACATGCCAATGAAATGGCCAATAGGACTTAGTATCAGAGTGATGTTCTCTTCTGTCACACCAAGTATGTGGAAGGACTTTGTTCAAAGCTTCAAAGTGGATGAACTGCTTCAATTAGGTGTGAGCATAGAAATCCTGGCAGAAAAAAGCTTTTTTGCTGCCAATAAAAAAAATAAGGAAAAATGGGAAAAAATATGAAAAAAAAAAAATGTAAAACAGAAATCATCTTGATATTTGTAGTTTGGGTGTTAAACAGAAAGAAGAAATTAAAGTCAAAATAACAAATTAAAGCCTGAATATTGTGTTCAATGGATTTCTGATTCTGTATATATCTATTAAACCATTGCTATATGATATCTTCTCATGGGTTACTCTCTTTTTCCTGTTCCTTTTTTTTTTTTCAGTTTGTATATTGATTTTGTAAGCTAGCAGTGTGTTACCTTTTTGATTTTTTTAAACTTGTATGAAAGCCATATATCCATATTGTAGAATGAAAGCATTAATCCTGTAACATCCCTTAATGTTTCCCTTAGTTCTGTGGGATTGTGGGAGACTCTAGCAAATGTATATGTTTACCAATTGTATCAACATAATTTACTTGCTCTTAGTAGCGATAAAGAATTAAATAAACTAATACACAGAAGTGTGCTGTTCTCATTTGGTTGTGAAAACTGTAGGGGACTTCTGAAGTTTCTGAAATTAATTCCAAGTATACTTAGTGTTTTTCCTTTATTGTACTAATTTCCCATCAGCTATAGGTGTTGCTTGTCACCTGTAGTGACAGTGCCAGTCTGTAGAAAGAAATCTGCCAGAAAACTATTCTAGCAGGCAACAGTTCTTTGGTTTGTGCATACTGAAGTCTGTCTGCCTCAATTCCTGACATTTAGCAGTTCTGTAAAGCAGTTTGTTTCAGTACACAGTTATTTCAACCTGTATAATATTGACACAGAAGATGGGTTACAGATGAGGAGTTTGATTTTTTTGTTTAAATTACTCTGACAGCTAAACAGTGGGAAAACTTTATCCCCAGCCCTGTCATGCTCAGCTGTTCTACTTTAACAGTGACTTTAATGAGTGTGTGCATTCCATGAGAGATGATTAAGTCTCAAGAATAGAGCAAAGAAGTTAAATTACATTAATGGAGTAAATAGAATTATGCAGAAATTCAAGTAATGCTTATTGTATGTTAATTTCTTCTCTTTTTTTTTTTTTTTTTTTTGTTCTTTTGCTATCATTTTCTCCTAAATCAACTTTCTTTTCCGAATACTTTTCCTGGTTTTGTTTCTGTGTCCAACTGTTAGTTAAAATGTCAGAGTAATTAATTGCTCCATACAAGCCATTCCATCACTCACTGCCAAAAGAAGGAGATGCTTCACACTGTTTACAAGACTGGGAGATTTATACAGGCTCCTGAAACTGTTTGGAAGAAAGTGAAGTATTATAAGATATGAAAACTGACAGTGTATTCTTCAAGCCACTAATGAACCCAGCAACCTAAATCCTACCATTGGAAAGGAGACTGAGTACTCACTATTCCTTAATTACAAAATAAAAATTCATTTTTAATATGCTACTTGGCAATTAGTTATGTTTTTAGGTTACTGAGTAATGAGTTTTAAGATGTTATTGTTCTTCTGTGGGAGCTCTCTGATCTCTTCAGTAAGCCTGGAGTGCTTGAGAATTGTCTCAAGTCGTGCTTAGCTTCCCAAAACTCCATCATGCAGGGAACACAGGTCTCTATTTTATCCTGTCCATCCCATCTCTGTCCCCAAATGCTGACTAAGTGATAGACAGGCCTAGCAAAGAGCTTTTAGATCAACTGTTTTCTGGTGGGTTACCTTCATAAAATAGGGTCTTAGAAGGCCATCTCTGTCTTTATGCAGCCTCTTTTTGTTATACATGGAGTATATTAATGGAGAGAACTTTGTGCGGAAGAGACCCAAGTTCTCCTTCCACTCTGTGCTCCAGTCTTCTGGGAGTAGTGGTTCATTAAGTGGGTCTATGGATGCTAGGAGGACCACCAGCAGTGAGTGAGATGTTCCCTCTAAACTAACCACTAGCAGCATGAAGGCCACTTTGAGAATTGTAATTGTAAGAGCCTGGAGCTCAACCTATGCACTACTACAACTGAAGTTAAAAAACTGTTTGTGCTTCATCATCCATCTGGCCTTGCACAGGTAAAATTGTAATTAATACTCAAATGCATGATAGTCATACGTGCACACACACAGAGACACACTCACCTTTGCCTTTCAGGTGACAGAGCAAGGTCTAATTTTCCCTGAGAAGAGAGAATTTGCACAGTCAACTGTTCGTGTTCAAGATGAAGCATTCTCACAAAGTACTAATACAACTCTTTGTGCGTTGTCATCTTTTATGGTGATGTGGGAAGTCACCTACAGAGATTCTCCCTCTGTTTATCTCACTTAGCCTGTGCTGATCATCTCTAGAGAAACCCAAATGGAAGAAAAAACCCTGTATTATAGTAAAACACAAGTCTGTTATAAAATCTTCACTGTTTACTGAGAGCATTTATTAAGAAAGATCATTACATTTGTGAGATTTGACATTAAATATAAGCACACATGCACACACACAAATGTATGTACACACACAGACTGACTTTTACAGAAAGTATTTCAATCCCTTCCAGGCACTCTGCATTACAGAAGGCTCCACTGCTACATAATCACTTTGAAATTATTGTCTCCACTGGCAAATAATATGTTTTATTTGTATTTATTTAGTCTCTGTTTTCTTAGTTACACTGTAGTCCTTTTAATTTGCTGCTTCCCTCTATTTCTATCCCAGGAGCAAAAGATAAGACCTTGGATCTGTAAAGGTCAGTAACTGTTTTTTGTCCTGTTCAGTAGATAAAACCTGCCAAGACCAGAACGCAAGAAAGCATCATTCTTAAATATATATGTAGATGTAAAATGATAAATGTTTTCAGTTAATTGTCAGATATTTAGCAGTGGCTAAGTGTTTGTTACTGGAGGTTCTGGAGGAAGAGTAAAAGAAAAATGTAGTATGCTGGGGATAAAGGGAAGGAAAAGAGTTTTCCATAACAATGATAATTAACTTGCATACTATTGCACCTTGAAATGTGGGCTGTTGTTTTGTTTTCTACCCTGATATACATCTTGAAAAATCCTACTGTTCATAATAAAAGAGTTCTGCACCCAAGTAATTATATATATATGTATATGTATTTTTTCTGTATGAAAAGCCTTAGCTTTTTTATTACACTAATCCTTGTATTTTTATTATCCATTATAGATGATCATGGAACCTAGCTACTCAGCCTCAGCTGAGTACAGTTGGTGTCACTCCAGGGTGCACAGTGGGCCTCAGTCTGATGAAGGTGTTGCCTGGGGATGTGCTTGATGCAAAGAGAATCTCCAACTGCAAGAATGGACTGACTTCCACTTTCTCGTCAAAGCATTTATGGTGGAGGTAGTGGCCAAATAGATGTCACAGAGGGCATTGTTATCCCTATGGGCTTTTCTCCCTCTCTTTTCATTTCTTCCTTGCTTTCTTTCTTCCTTCCACTCTCTGTTTGGTCTTAGGTCTCATACTGCTGACCCAGAACTTGGGGAGTGAATGATTACCTGGGAAGGGACATGTCTATGATGTCTGCAATTGCACAGAGTCACTGTTGTAAATAGTCTCCAAACTTCTATGGGGCTGGAAGTTTTGGGAAGAAATGTTGAGGAAGAGAGGTGATTTTGCAAGATCAGAATAGAATCCCTGATGTAAAGATCAACACAACAAAAAACTAGGTATATGTGTCAGAGAAAGAGACAAAAATGGGTCCAGACTGAAGTGCTGTCCCAAAAATAGGATTACCTGGGCAGTTAATGGAACTGGCTGCAAAGCAAGCTGGAGATTTCTCCTCTTGTCTTCTGACAAGGTATAGTGAAAAATATTTACGTTGAATTCAGGACCTGATTTTAGATATATTCTGAATGTGAAGTGGCCCATTTTCAGCCTGGAGAAATGTCTTGAGACTCATGATATAATGTATAATGATCCTAAAATATGTAATATCTCAGTCCTATAACAATTTACACAAGTGCTGTGCTTTACGTGCTGCAGAGAGTCCTACTGATTCAATGGGACACGTCCTAGTGCAAAAACCCAAGGAGGAGCAGGACCAGGTCTCCATTTATCCTTAGCTGGGAGTGAAATGCCACATTTGGTCTCTTTGCTCTCATCCTTCTTTGATGACAGGAGTCCATCAAGTTGCCTGCACAACTGAGTGTCTCAAAGACAAAACATGTGCTCCCTCTGATAAAGATTGTTTTGTAAGTAGTTGAATTTGAACTGTGCCTGTGTATCATCACTGCTACTTGCTGTCTTATCAGGAAAGCTCCCTAAATAAGCCACTGCTCTATCTACTGTCATGGGAAGAAAAAGACCAGTAAATTTTCTTCCAGTGCAGCATGTACCCTAAAGAGTAAGTGCTCTGCAACCTTAACATTAGTGTCACAATAAAGTGTTACAATAAAGGCAGAATGACAAGCCTTCAGAGCAAGAAAAAGCAGTCACCTTCCTACTTTGTGGCATTTATGCTATGAGTCCCTCTAGTTGATGCATTTCACCAAGGGAGATCAAAAACACTCTAGAAATATACTTTATTTTCTGTTGTTATTATTAGCAATGCCAACAACAATTCAACAGCCATTATTGTGCTTTGTGCTGTAGTTTAGTAATACACTCTCAGTTAACACCTTTGATACAGAAACTTTTATGCAGTTTGTCAATACTAAGTACCCCTCAGTCCTGGGGGGAGGGGAGGCAGGTTTATCTCAGAGGTTTTCCTTAGGCTCCCTCTGTAGTCAATGCAGCATGACAGGTCTATTCAGAAAGTGATTCAGAGTAGAGGGCTAACTTACCAAATCTGAAAGATGTCGTGAAGGACCTCATTCCTCACTAGCTGTGGAGGGACTTTAGGGAAATTAAATGTATTAGGCTGACCTGAGTTTCACTTCATAGTTTGCCCTCCCATTAAGATAGCTAGCAGCAACACTGAAGGCCAGCACTTAAAATGTATTTAGGAATTTTAAAAGCAAGGGATCTTAACAGCTTTGATGACAGGGCCCAAAAAAAGTAAAAGACAAGTGGGCTAAGGCTGCAAATCGCAGCAGCGAGTGATTTGATCTGAAGTCCTAATGCAAATCTTTGTTTTCAGAGGGATGGGAGGACTGCCCACATTGTACAGCTCTGAGTGGTACTGGAGAGTGGGAGAGAGGTGGAAGAGGAGAGCTCGCTGCCTCCTGCTTGGACCCTGACATCCATATTGAGGCAGAGGGGAGAGAAAATCCCCGCTTTTGTTTGCTTGTTTGCCTCAGTCGAGGGAGGGAGGGAGGCCGGGCGAGGGGCTGTGCACCCCACCAGACTCTGGGTCCTTTGTGCCACACAGCAGGTGTGAGGGGAAGCTCCTCTTCCCGGATGAATGCGCATGTGGATGCAGATGCCCCCACTTCTTTCATGGCCATGCTGGGAACCAGAGCAAAGCCGCATTTCTCAACAGCAGGCCAGTAATTCCTGGAAACAAGTGAGCGCAGGAAGGGGCCGTGAGGCACGAATGGGGATGGTTTGGGAATAGCTCTGCAGGACCACTCCTTATCTAGCATTGCCTGTTGACAGATTTAGGGCTTTATCCCACAAGGCATTCAGCATCTCCTGAGAGACCTAAAACTGGTATCTTAACAACTTTTCTCTGCAAAAAGCTGATCTAGCCAAAAAAATCTCTCTAAATTCCTCAGTTGAAAGGGGCTACATAAACTTGAAAAAAAAAATCACAGTACCCACAGGCCCCTCTTATTCAGACCCCAGTTCCTCGCTTGCTCTCTGTTTGGCACAGACGAGCTCTTGCCAGCCCAATGCTCTTATGCCTGCATCCATATCAGTGGCTGCAAAGACAAGAGCTCTAAGCCAAATGACTGGCATGCAAGAGCTTCTGCCAGGACAAAACCACATATTTAGATCTGTGCTTTCAGTGCCAGGTGGGAGGTGGGAACGCCAAAGAAAGGAGACTTGGGGCTGCAGCTGGCAGGCTGTGCTGTTTATCCAGAGGTCAGCCACTGTCAGGGACCTTCAGAAAAACAGAATTAAACACAAGTTAGAGCTGATGGGTTGGGGCACTGAATTTGCCACATGTTTCCTGACATGTTTTAAGTTGGTGCTCTTTTTGCCTCAAAGCCAAATCATGTCATCTCTGAAAAGAAAGGCTAAACTCGCTTTTAAATTATAGTTTTTGAGTACAATTTTAGCAATCTAGGCAAATAAAAAACTATCTTCTTTTCTGTATCAGATACAGTAGGCTGGGCTGTGAAAATTACTGCCTCTAGCAACTGAACATCCAGTTGTTGGAGCTAAAAGATGTGCCATTGATGGTTCCATCTCCCAGGTGTATTGAAGCACCCAGGACTATGTCCAGATGGCCTTAACTCTCCTTGTGTCCCTTGAGAACAGTATTTGCTGCTGGCTGGGCTCTTCTGGAGGTGAAGAGCAAACCAACAGGAAATATGC
Organism: Nesoenas mayeri; assembly: GCF_963082525.1. Classification (NCBI taxonomy): domain Eukaryota; kingdom Metazoa; phylum Chordata; class Aves; order Columbiformes; family Columbidae; genus Nesoenas; species Nesoenas mayeri. Next base: position 60,458,261 of record NC_137541.1, on the reverse strand, counting down.
AGTCTGAGACCTTAAGAAGGAACTAGTCCAGGTGAGCTGGACCCTTAGTATAAAGTCCTGAGCATCCAGAAGCTTCAAAGTGGTAGGAGCTCAGATAAACTTCTAGGTTTACTGTTTCCTAGATTTAACAACTGATGATGATGTGAGGATTGTAGTCACCTTATTTTTTTTCTGAATCACATGCTGAAACACTGCAAGACTTCATTAGGTGCCTAACAATACCTAAGCCAAAACCTGGAAATCAGAACAGACTGGTGTGTTTTGTGGATAAGATGCAACTTAAGATACCAAACTCTGCCTTCCATCACAAACTTCTCCCACCTGTTGCTTTGCAGGTATATGAGAACTGAGCTAGAGAGAATCAGACATTTTGGCTGCCAGGATCCTTGTCAACTAGTTCCAAAAGTGCTTGAAATTTCTTAGATGTGGTGGCCAAGACACTGAACAGAGATAACGTTTCCTATATTGTGAATTTAAAGCTCTGTAGTCGGTTGATTGAGCATGATATGGTATTCGATGTGGAGATCAGGACTCACTGGGACAAGATCAGGCCACCTCAAGCAGTAGTTTCCAAAGGATGTGACCTGTTGTGAGAAGTGGGGAAATCTGTTCATTTGGCAAACCTTCTGATGGCATGTTCTTCATTTTTTCTCCCTCATGCGTTTAACAGCAGCTCACTTTGGAATGGTTTGTAGTAAAAAGGTTTCAGTTCTCTGATAAGAATTGCTAGTCCTGCTATCACTAATTCTCAGGCACTCCTGTAATCTCTGATGGTGCAGCTTTTTCTCTTCCGATACAGCACTTTCACCCGTGGAGAGATTTTCCAATTGAAATTAGATGAGAACTTTCAGGAACTCTGAAACAGAGATTCTGCAAGCAAATGCCTCCTTGAAATATAAAACATGAGAGGTTAGATGGAGAGGTTAATCCGAAGGGAAATGAGAAATCATAAATGAAACACATCTTCCATACCAGTCATGTGTTTTGGAAAGACCACCTGATTTTCAGCATATGTAAGTTGATCTGGCTCAATTAGTGATGGAAGAAGTTTGTTAGTGAGCATAGCTGAAGTCTGTGATGGGAGAGAACTGAGGAAAACAAGAGGAACATGTCACATTCTTAAAGGCAGTAGCAGGAGTGGTAGGCATAGAGATCACTTTGTGTTCTTGAGCAGGGAAGTTGAAAACAAATTACATACACAGGTTTATTCAATCAATTTTGTCATCACAATCTGAATTGTAGCAAATGTACCTGGAGTACAATCGTAACATGGTCACTGTTTTTCAGAGCTGCTTTACTTAGAGGTTACGTGCCTGATGACTAGAACACCAAATAAAGGTACCTCTATAAGCTAACTGTTCACTCAGTGAGGGACTTCCATCTGCAAAGCAACAACAGCAAATCAACGCTGTTAATGGACTTAATAAACTTTATAGGCTATATATCATTCCTGCAATTTCTTGTATTCCTACCACACTAGTCTTCATACTAATAATTTTTAAGACTGTGTAAGAAAAAACATAATCCATTTTGGCTTTGTACTTGTGTCATGAACAGGTCATGAACATTCCCCTCAAATATCTGAATTTGAGCCTTCTTCTTCCGAGCTGTGCAAAACTGGCCTTGTCTCTGACCTGTGAAACCAACAGGTCCTAGAGATCTCCTAGCAGGACTAGACAGGTCAGATATTCAGGGAGATGGGAGATGGAAAAAAGGATAGTAAAAACACAATACACACAAATTCCCACCAGAAATGGGTACAGGAGAAGATAAAGCTGCCTTTAGACCTGAAAAGTTGCTTTATACATTTACATGGAAAAAGAAAAATTGTGTGTGCAAGAATCTGAATTTTTATATTGCCAACCATCATGTAATTTTGGAAATACTAAAGTGACATTCCTAAAAGTCACAGCTTTCTATTTGTAAAAAAGGTCGTAACAGAGTTGGGCAATTTATAGATGTGGTTGGTCATTTGCATTCATTTCACCTCAGTGACAAAAAGGTGTAACTGCTATCTACACCATAAAGTCAACTTGAATCATGTGAGGAAAGGACAAAATGAGAAAATCTGAATAAACACTGGTTTAAAAAAGTGTCATATTCACAGTGAAGTGCACAAAGAAAATGAGCCAAAAGAAAAATAAACTTTCAAGCTTGGTCCTCAGTTTCAAAGGAAGTTTAGCCTGGCAAGTTGCAGAGACGACAGGATAGGTTTTCTTCCTACACATATCTAGTGCTTGCAGTGCACACCCTGGCCTCCTGCCAGACAAAGCATCTTTTCCTGAGAAGTTTGTTTTCATAGTCTGCCAGGTAGGCTTGCAAAACAGCACTCATAAAATTAGACAGACTACTGCTCACAAGTTAATGTCTCTGCCTCAAGAGATTTTAATGGGGAAGAGAATGGATTGCAGGTACCTTTTGACTTGGAACAAAAAGCTGAAATAAACTCAGCTTCCTTAGCATCATTTATCCCTGTAAACATCCAGCAAAACTTGAGCACGCCAGGCTCATACAATACCAAGAGCTTAGGGAATTTAACTTGCTGTTCTTTGGTGTGATACCTCCGCTGAGATACTCTGCTCTCTATCATAGCTCATTATGCCTCTTCAAGCTACCTACTTCCTAGTCATCACCTTGTCAGAAGAGACTGCTCTGTGAAACATATTCAACAGTCATGGGATGGAGGTAAAGGCTTTTCTCTTCTCACTGGCTTTCTCTGTGTGACTTCTTTAAATTTAAACCTTCCAAACTCCATTTTATCTGCTTGCATGTTGAAAAATATTAAAAGCAAATCAGGATTCTTTCCATGCAACTGAAATAAAACATGGCCCCTGAATAAGAGCTAACACTAATTGCTTTTCAGAAAAGCTGATTTGGAAGAGCCTTGAGCCCCGCTTCACATAGCTTCTCCCATAATGGCTTTTGGCCCTCTGGGGAATGACTGGGTTTGACCTAATCCTGGATATTTCTTTACTGAACTGCAACATCTCAGGGGCAGGATGCTCTGCAAGAGGCATTGTGTTTACAAGCACCATTTGGCACAGCTTTTCTCTCCATTTCTCTGCAAGAGTGGGCTGTAAATAAATGAAGTGGCATGGTGAAGAGGAATATAGCTGACGTTTTCAGCCTGCTTTATTTCTTTATCAACTGTTTACGTTAACCGTGTTCTGCAGAGCCCGTTTGCTATCTGACACAAGTGGAGAATATGTTGGAGATTATTGTTTTACGTAATGTTTATGCAGGTCATATTTTTTTCATAAGGTAGAAAATGTAGAACACTGCTATTAGTTTCCAATAAATGCCCAGTACATGCAACTGCCACCTAGACCAGGAGGCCAGCTGGAAACATGCCCCACCAGCTCCAACCAGGGAAGCTGACAGGTACATGTAGGGGAAAAACATTAAACACAGTGGGGGAATGGAACATGAGTTGTCGGCACTGTTTTCATGTACATAGAAGGGGGAGACAAAAGTCTAGGTAAGACAGGGAACAGTAAGAAGTGGTATTACCCGGGACAGAGGTTAATGTTCAAGTAGTAAGAGAGTGACAGGACAGCTGGTTCTTCTGTCCTACAAGCTGGCCAACGTGCTAAGACTTGCATGGTATGTGACATACTGAAATGATGTAAGACCAACTTGGCTATGTACATATATATATAAATACATGACTATGTATACATAAAGGCATATATACATATATAGATTTAGATATATAACCTATATCTAAATATATTTTTACATAGCCTATCTGTACATTTGGTGGGTTCTCTTTTGAAAACTAAGGATGTGCTTTAAGTTGTTAACTGTTTCTGGCAGGCTGTTACATCAGCTAAAAATTTAAACAGGTTCAAAGAGCGATTGGGCAAATTAATAGGAAAAAATTCATTCCGGATTGCTATATGCAAAGTTACCACCTGTAATTTAGGTATTCTCCAAGATGCAGCTGTTGAGTTGGCCGTAGAACTGAATTAGGAGTTGAGAGATGGTTTTACTTGCCCTGACCTTATTTTTTCTCTTGGTGCCACCAGTCACTGTCTGTATTGACAATTCTTAGGGCTGGTCTGATGCTTGACCTCTAAAACTATTTCACAGTACCATCCCCACCAGACAAAAAATAAGAGATAAACCAGAGGTGTTGAGGGGCAATAACCAAAAAAAAAAAGGTAAGAGGCCACAAATTTTGACCATGTGGAGGCTGAACTTCAACTCTTACCTGGTTGTCTCTCCTTATGTTTTCTGTAATGTTTCTAATGTTTAACTGTAAGCCATTGAGTCCCTTACTGCAACCTTTATTAGACAAGCTTTCCTTCTGTTTCTCATCAACAGCAATCTGGTATCAGAGCATGCAGTGAAACAGAGCTCGAGGAGAACAAAGGGAGCAGACAGCCCAGAAGCACCAGTGCCCAGAGACATGGCCAGAGAGCCTGGCAGGGTGTCCTGCTGCTGCAGAGCATGAAGGTGAGGACTGCTGCCACCCTTTCACATCTTCTGCACTCCTCTCCTCTTGGCATGAGAGAGAGCCTTGCCACAGGTCTGAGTACAGCCTAAGATGTCATGTATCAGCCCTGTGTCAGTGTTTTTTAAGCTGCCATATTTATCCTATGTTCACTAACATTTTTCTAAATGAGCAAATAATTCCCACTTATTTTTCTTCTTTTAGTCCCACTCTTCTATAGCTCTGTTGCTCTTGAACAGCTCCTACATGCTGTTCTACATGGGAGGTATTAATTATTGGAAGTTAATTGCAAGCATCTTCCTGCAGGGATTTGCTATGTGAAAGCTTGTGTTGCATTGGTTGTTTTTTAGCTGGACACACACAGTATGGCACGGGCTGTGTATCTGTCCATAAGTGAGTCTGCAAAACTATTAGAGTTGCCCCACTGGCAGGAATGATAACATTTTCTGATTCAAAAATTGACATAAATGAGCTATTTATTCTGGCATTTTTGCCAGCAAACCACACGGCTGGATTTTTTCCAGAAAGCAAACAGAAAAAGGGCATCTGTGCATTCAGATAGAACCCATTTATAATCTGAATTAGTATTAGTGGAAAACATTTTACACTTGATTTATTGAGAGTTTTTGGTTTTATCTGGGGCTCCTTGACTTTTTGCTTTTGGCTAAATTTCCACCAAGCTATGTGGGAGCCTGACAATCAGAAGAATTGAACCATCATGCCCTCATTTTCATCAGTTAGGAAATGCTTTATTTCAGTTCTAGTAAGCTGGAAAGCTTTAGTAACAGGTGAACACCCCTGTATAGCTAATTATTTTGCCTGCTCTGAAATATGAACTGGAAGGTAGTTTTTCTGCCTAGGGAATGCACTTATCTGCCTTTTTTTTTTTTTTTTTTTTTCCCTGTAGTGTAGTTACAATTTGAACTTTTGCTGATTTTATAAAGTGGTGCCATATACTTTGAATGCAAACCAGCTACTGCTGACAAGGGCTGGCATGTACTGTGACCCCATGAGCAAACAGTAAAATTTTACTGCTGTGTCTGTGTTTTGCTGAAAAAAACACGAGCTTTCGAAGGAAGTGGAAAAGTCCAGGTAGTTCAGTGGGACTAGTAAAAACTTGAAGCATTTCTCTTCAGTCAATGCAAAAAAATGAGTCATCCAAATGAATTTGATTGAAAGACACATCGTTATCTTAGAGTGAAATTATTTATTCTCCACCTATTTCTGCCCTGAATATGTCATTGCTGACTTTTTTCGTAATTCCCATTCTTTACGTTATCATGAAATTTTCAAGGACAAAGTGCACTCCGTGAATTTATCCCCTCTCACTATCACAGCTATGAAAACACATTTTCAGCATTTAGCCATCTCTGCCATTTAAGATGGCCTCCTACTGCAAACACGCTGACAACAAGTCAATCCGCTGTGATTTTGCAGACTTCCAGTGGGCAGCTCAAGAGCTGACCAGCTTTCCCAGCAAAACCATCATCTCCTCCCCACAAGGAATAGACTAGAAAAACATCATTTGGTAGGTAGACTAGCGAAGATGTTTTGGTGCCAGCCAGGCTGTGCCTGGTGTGCAGGCACAAGACCTTTGTTGTTCTTTTCCAAAGGGGCTCTGGCACACGGTACAGTGCTTTGCGGGGTCACTGCTCAGGGCAGTCTCTGACTGGGACACCTTCATGCTTGTTTTTGTCCCCTCTGGTGCTCCCTGATCCAGCAGCACTTGTGGCTGAGCTCTTGCCACTTGGCAACCTCCAGGAATTCCCCATTACACTTGCCGTGAGGTAATGTGGCCCCTTCTATCCCATTTTTACATTTGACACAGTCTTATCCCTTGCCATCTTTACTGGAAAATCAAGTGAGGATTGAGACAATGTTGGGGGGAAAATGAGACTGCAAGTCATAGTATTGTGCTTGTAAAACCTTAGCTAAGTGAGGGCTTTACTTTATGATATAAGTAAAAAAAGCACACTGCCATCCTAGACATTTCATTTTATTCAATGTCTTTTCCCCATCCCAAAGTAATTTGATTCTGGCATTTATACCAAGGTAATAATCAAAAAGCTTCCTCTGTATATGTTCTTCCATAAGCTAACATCCTCTGTGGACAGTTAGGTAAGAGACCAGACAGATTTCCCTGGAACACTAATGCAGAGCATTTACTGACATTACATCACATTAAAACCAATTGCACTTCCATTACACTTGTCTACTTTACCCCTTCCTGTTGAACCCAGTCCATATTTAATTTGGGAGTGGATTGGCTAATGAGGTGGTAGAATCAGTGACTAACCTGGCAGCAAGGCAATGAAAGCCATCTGATTTGGAAGTTTTCTCCGAAGGGTAACAAAGAAAAAATAAACTGGAGCAGGCACTCTTCATTAATCCAGCTTCCCTTAGGAATGGTCTGACCACAATTCCCTCCTGCTGTGAATTTCTTCTCTTTCTTCTTTCTGATGACAGTGTGGGGCAATTGAAAGAATACCTATTGAGCAAAAAGCATTTGTGCAATAACTGTTCCAGAACTGAGGAGAGGTTTACATCTGCACAAACTGACCCTCCCCCCCACCCCAAAAAAAAAAAATCTGCTTTGGTTAAACAATAAATATTCTGGGATCAAGGTGATGCTCCAGAACTACTCTGTCAGTGGAATTGCTCTAGAATAATTCTAATGCTGTATCTCTGTTTCCAGCTCTGTTCATGTGATTTTTACATAGGGGCAGAAAAAGAGCTTGAAGCATTCATAGCCAAGCAATCACGAACAGCATCAAGCATATCCATGTCCCACTCCCTGGAAAAGAGTACCCAGTGGCAATTAAAAGTGAAGCTTAGAGGTCCCAACAGGGAGAGGAACTGGGAATCTGGTAGGCAGGAAAGGATATTCAGTGCTACTAGGTAGAGAACAAAAATGAGTTTGTCTCCGGCTGGGACAAGCGCAGCAGGACGGGGGGTGGCTCCCATCACAGCAGATGAGCTCTGAAGGCTGCATGGTGGCTCAGGTACGTGGATGAATATGGTTAGAAGAGGAGCTCTGTGTGCAGGACCAGCAGAGCGTGCAGCTCCTGAACTGTCAGAGCTTTCTTGCTGAGCCGTGTTATGGGCGAGGAGGAGAGCAGAGCTGTGGAAAGCTGCAGCATTGGTCAGTTTTGTGGTGGTTTCTCCTGGTATCACTTCATGAGAGTCTAGAGAAATGAGTAGGCTTGCAGGAGCTGAATATATTTGGGTCAGCAAGTACTGTAGGACTTTTCTATTATAAAGCTGTGTGTCATTAAGAACTGAATTTGGAAAATACTTTAACACAAGTAGGAAGTCTGGACAGAGGGGAGGGAAGAAAGAGGGTGGTGTGGGCGCTGTTACCTCAGCGATATTTTATTTGCTGCTTAGTGTTACTCTTCTACACTTCTTTTGCCAGGCTGATGTTGGTGTCTGGCTTTTTGAACACTGACAACTGTTAGGTACAGCTGTATCTAAAATGCACAGTCAGGAGACCAGTTGATACTCTGCCTTTTAAAAAATGACAGCTGATGTTAATAACTTGTAGCTTTCAATCATGAAGGGAAGAGCAAACAAAGTCTTTTCTGCTAATAATGTTTACATGAGTCCTAAGGCAGGCTATTTTGTCCTTTCCTACCGTCAAGATAAAATAAACCAAACCAGACTGTCCAAAAAAGGGAACAATAAAAGATTTTTTTATCCAGGTTCTTCCCTTCTGTTCTCCACCCTCTATTCTCTACAATAAAAAACTGATTGAATTGTGAAAGATGTGAAATCCAGCATCACAGATTACAAGGAATTGCCGCATGTCTGCTTTCTTTATCAGGAGACAGAACTGCCTGCTAGTCACAGCTCCAGTGAGCCCTTTCAGAGCTCTGCTAGCAGCAGCCTGGCTGAGCATGGCAGATTGACAGGGCCAGGCTGAGCCTTATTGTTTTGCTATTGCTTTTCATTCGAGCTGCCATCATTCTGCTGTTTGGCTGCTTTGAGTGGCAGTGTGCACGGGCTATGTTTTTGACTTCAGGAGCTTTTCGTGGTGAAATAACATGCAGCTTCACAGATGAGGATTTCAATGAGTGGAAGTCACAAGACTAAGACATTAAAATTACGATCCCTACACTGGTGTGAAGTCAGCCACAAAGTCAAAGCATGGCAGGAAGAGGTGGGAAGGGGAAAATGAGAGTCACTTCAGTGCAGAGTTTAGTTCCATATATTTTTAAGGACACAAAATCTCTGTCTTACTTTATAGATGAACACAACTTGCTGAGGGATGAGTATCTTCTATTTCTAATTTAATGCTTTTGCTGCTAGGTTTTAATCTCTAACATTGTACTGAATTTTTGTTTTATTTCAACATAAAGTGCATTGGAAGGAGTGGATATGTGTGCCTGTGGTGCTCCTCAGAAAACTATAGTTATATTCAGTTTGTACTTTGCAAGTATGTGGATATTTGAGGCATTTTTAATCATTTATCCCATGGACTGGCCACAGAATCATGCAGTTTTTCAGCTGCATTCCTGCATGGATTAATTTACTGTGTGTCTCAGTTTATAATAGTTAGGCTGCTACCAGTGCCCAGGCTAGATGGTTTAGAGGTCATCTGAGATATGTTATAGTCCATGCCAGTGTAGGTATGTACTAAATGGTAGATGACCGAATCACAGTGCACTATCAGCCAACAAAAGCAGTAATAAAGGGATTTGGCAGTAAGAATAGAAAGGCCAATGAGAGTTTTGGATACTGTAAAGATTTCTAAGATGCTGGAGAAACAGCAGCCACAGCTATTAGCAACAATCTAAATAAAAGACTGTAGGAGTGAGAAAAGGGAAGACAACACAGAAGCTTGTTCTATTATTAATCATCATAGCAATGTAGCAGGGAAGACAGGGAATTCAGGATTTGGCTTGTTAGATTTGAGCACATGGAGGAACCTGGAGCTGTGACAGCCTAGAAGGGCACCCTGCCACAGCATGCCTTACACTTTGCCCTTCCAAGGTCATATTCAAAACTCTAGTGGATACATGCACTTGCTAGGAAACCAATGAGATTTAAAGGCAATCTAAAAACATTCAAGCTGCCTTTAGCTGTGCCTCAGAATGGCCAGTGTGCCCAGCACATCACCCAGCAACTTGAGGGGGTACATATGGCTTTTTAATGCAAGACATTTTAGCACAGTCCAGAGATGCTGTCATGACACATGCCAGCAGTGATTCACTGCCTCTCAGCTATCATGTGATTAACCCCCCTCATTCATTTTCTCTAATTATTACTTCTCTTTTTTCTTTCTTCTTTTTTTTTTTTTTTTTAATCATCGTATTCTCATTTTTTTCCCATATAAAACCGTCAACTTCTCAAAAACAAGAGGAGCTGGAAAAAATTCCTCTCCTTTTCACCTTGTCTGGCTTCTTTCAAGCTGAGGCTACATAAAGCTCTAGTGCAGCTTGACAAGTCCAAACTGCTGAGATTTCACAGGCGCTGGTGGAATGGTGGTGGGAGGGAACAGGGGAATTGTTCCTGTAAGGTTTTTGCTGCAAGCTACTGCTTTCTGCAGGGGCTCTCATGGACTTCTTGGGATTGAAGGGGGGCAACTACAATTGAGCAGAGGAAGTCACATTCAACAGGAAAGCAATGGATGTTGGAATAGAAAAATATGATGTTAAACCTTCTGTTTCAACATAACAATAGCTGCTGATTTAAACAGCTGGGAAAAGGGGAAACTTACCTCTGTAACGGGATTTGCCCCTGGAAAGGAAGCAGGGGTCCCGAGTAACTATTTGGTATGTTTTATTTTGTAGCAGAGATCTTATTTTACAGACTGAAACTGGAATGAAGGATTTACTGTGTTATAAGCAGGCCATCTGTCCATAAATATATTAGACATGATAATGTTCTTTTCTTCACCGCTATTAATACCAAGGCTCCAGTTGGCATGCTCCTCTGCATTGTCTGCTTGGATCTGCCTGGTAAACAGGCAGTGGAAGAGACTGCTATATTCCTCAGACAAAAATATTGTTTTGATTCTAAAAAATGGCACTGCAGATTTAGTGAAGGGAGCTTTTCTCTTATGCCATGCAATACGCAAACCCCTGGTAGCTGGGCAGTTTCATACGTCAGTGTTCAGCGGCAGATCTGGACCTCTTTATACCAATAGCGTCACTCTGACATTCATTGCATGATGACGGCTCCAGACCGGGACACCACCTCCTTCTTACTTTACCCTTTCATATCATTTAGACAACTCTTAGTGGAGAGTTTTGGAGAAGCATTCCTGATTTCTTACTTTCTCATGTAGGTCACCTGTTCCCTGCCAGGTGCAATTAGCATATTTAGGAAGAAAGACAATATTTTATGGGTTATATGAGCAGGGTGGGGAACAGAGAGATGAAGTGAGATCATCAGAAAGCAATTTGCTTTTGTAAGAGAATAGTTTCAACTTATATGCCTCTTTGATTGTGACACCTTTTGTTTTTGTAGAAGGAAGCAAGCTGTAAGTAGCATCTAATCACCAGAATACACAGGGATGCAAATACTCTGTGATTGTATTGTGACTTTCTTCTGCCACCATCTGGAACAGCAATTGAGTTTACAGCTGGAAAAATATCCCTTTCCTAGCCTTTCTTCTCAGTTGTTACCTTTCCAGAGAGCAAATATCAGCCACGTTTCTCTCCAGTATCCAGTCAAGCCCTGTTTTTTAATCAGAAGATGCTGTAGGAGCTCCTCTTTCTCCTAACTTGCACCAGACTCACTGTCTTTCAGGAGACAGAAGTTCACTCAGAAACCATCTTAGTCCAGAGATCCTTTGCAGGTTCATGACAAAGATGTACCCAACCTTTATGCCACTGGATGAGCAGCCATTGGGTGCATTGGTTATAACATCATCATCTACAGTTCCTTCTTCTCCAGGTCTCACTTCCCACATGGACACCACCTTCCTTTTCTTTTACATTCAATTTGCTTGTCCCCAGGTCCTGAGCTCAGGTTTTTGTGTGCCAGGAGCTTATAGCTGCTAGAGCTGCTGGTGACAGGGCTGAACTTGTGTAAAAAACTCTTCTTCCATTAGCTTCCCAGAGCAAGAGACAATTCTCTTGGAAGGCATCCAGTTCCTGCAAGCTGAGTATGCCAGAAAGGTCACAGTTTCAGGATCTTCAGAAAGCTTTTCTTTTCTTTCAATTTGAACCATTCACCTTTGAATAACAGAGCTCTGAGCTAAAAGGATGACTTGTCATAGTGATCAGCAGCATCACCCTGGGCCCCTTTTGCAGACTCTGAGGAGCATTTGGAAGCTTTGAGTACCCTGTACCTTATCCAAAAGGAGACACTGAAAAGGCTGAGAGGATTGCTACTCTGGAAATGACTGTGTTTTCTCTATTTTCTGCAGAGTGAGACTGGCATACCTAGCTCTTCTCCAGGTGTCCGTGTTGTAGACAGTTGCAATTAGGTGAGAGAAAGTCAGTCTCTCTTCTCGTCTAGACACTGGTTTGTCTTTCGAGGGAGTGAATATATTATGTCTGCTGTATATTCTCCAGTGCCACCCCTGCATTTCATACTGTCCTCCTTAATCTTTATTCAAGATCATAATCATAACTTTCTGTGTTAACCTCACGGGCCTGCAGAAATGTAAGCCTATGTTCAGGGAAGATTGCTCAAACCTCTGCCTCGTGCTGAGCTGCAGCAAAGTGGCTCCCTGTTCCTGGTGCCTCCCTGGGGGAGGGAGCTAAGCATGGCTGACCAGGGCTGCTTCTCTACAGGGAAAAGGCTGGGGCTTGGTGGGAAGCAGCCTGCTGAGAGCAACTGCTGGGGCAGGGAGAACAGCTGGCAGTTGGAGGAGGCATTTGAGGCCAGCCATACAGTACCATGAGGATGGGAACACCAAGGAAGAGCACACTAGAACAAATAGCTCTAGGTAATTTATGTCTTCTTGTTACCTTATGCCTGGCCATTGCCTTTGATTGAGACACTCTTATCGTTTTAGTTCTTAGATTGTGAGATATGGCACAGTGCAGGTTTTCTCAATCCAGTGGAAGTGCAGTTACACAATAAGAGTAGGTGCAGTGTTATTATAAAAGATTTGAAAGAACATTCCATGAGCATAAAGGCATCATTTTGCCAATATTCTGTAACTCAATAAACAAGAAGGAGAACACTGATTCATAGTCAGTGGAAAAAAGAATCACGATTCACAATAATAACATTTCTCTTTTCTGATTTGACAATAGCTGATGGCAGCTTTTATGGACTGACCTCTGCTGAGCATACACCTGCAAGGAAATGAACCTGTGAGTTAATGTATTGTATAGACTTAGCTCAGGAATAACTTGTACTAATTGACGATAAAAGCCAAATCACATGACAACAGCTAGCAAGGGACAGGCCCAGAGTAGGTAGGTGACTTCCCCAGACACTCCAGTTAGAGTCCACAAGCTGTCCTGCAAACAAATGTAAGCCAGCCCGTTGCAACAGCTGCTTTTGGTAGTGAGCTCTCCCTTGCATCTATAATTCTCAATAGAGTAAATGTTCTTCACTGTGAGGAAGGGTTGAACAGTTTAGCACCAGATCAAGAAGAGATGCGAATTAAAATGGGTGGATATACTATATATGGGGAAAGCAAATGGCAATGTATTCCTGGGGTCAATGGAGAGTTTCTCAGATTCTCCTTGACTCAGCATTTTGTGGCAAATCATCACCTTGAGGAGAGTTGCTTCTTGCTGAAGCTGCACTTTGAAGTGAAATGCTTTTGCAGTTGTGTTTCTGACGGAACATGTGTGTGAGGCTCTAGACTAGTCAATGCTTTGTATTGAAGGTCAAAGTTTTCTGTAAAAGACTAAGTTACTGTCATGTCTGTATTAAGCTTCAAATGAAAAACAGTCTTGATCACTTCATGCTTCTTGTATCTCCAGGTGCTCCTGGGTCTTTTAGCATAGCCTGAGTGGAGGTGCTTCACAAAATGTGTCTGAAGTTCATCTCCAGTAGTCAACAAAAACAGTTTGAAGGAAAAGTAGTTCTTTGCCCTGAAAATCACTGCCACCTGACTTATAACACTAATTTGGGTGAGCCTATATCAGCTTGATTGAGAACAGGGACTGAGCTGTACTTCTGCATGCATCAAATCATTTGAATAGAGAAATAGTCTCAAAAAACCTGACTGTAGTTTTTCTACTTTTGTGGATTAAATATTAGTGCAAGGAGGACTATGCCACTGCTTTGAGTGTGCAAATGCAGTGTGGATGGCCTACATTGCTGGCCCCATGCAAACGGTAAAACATGAAAAGGTGGAGTGTTGTGTCACCAGAGGAACAGACAGTCCTTCCTCAGTGGTCCTTCAGACATACAGGCTAATGTGTAGTGTGATGCAAGCTGATTTTCAAGTTGTAGGAGCTGACATGAGAGCCTTTTGGTGGTAAAATTACGTAACTGTGTATTTTGATGGAGTTACCCTGGCACAGAATAGGTTTGCTGTGCCTGAAATGGAGTTGGGATCAACATGTTCCCTGGAAAAACTGACCACTCACCTAGTCCTGATGCAGGCTGGAGGGACCTGTTTCATAGGTTTTTCTTCCCTTTTTCAAGAGAAAAACTGTGTGAATATTGTTTTTGGAGACATATAAGTCCTCAATTCCATCAAAAGAAACTGCTCTCATGTGGGTCTCAAATACTCCTTTCCCTTGCTGTGATCAACCTGCAATAAAGTGTGATACTAAACACTGAAGTTTTTTTGTCCTGAAGGAAGTTGATATGTGAAAGGTAGGGTCAGGAGTAATAGAGAGCTGTTCTAAGGTACTGAAATGCAGTTCCTTGAGATAAGTGAAAGTAACATGATTTATACCTTTTCTGAAGAAGAAGACTGAATCAGGGAAGTTGCTTTAAGAAATCATTAGTCAGTGCACAGCACAAAAGCTGGTTTGCTTTCTTTTTTTTCTGCATGCAGTTTAGCCTAACTCCTAGAAAGCTGTACTTTATCCTTCGTGGTATCGTCAGCCCTCACTCACCTGGGAAAATATTCTCTTGCTAGAGAAAAACTTATTCCTTACATATATGGAAGAACCTATGGCTAAACCACTAGAGACTGCAAAGGTTTGTTTTCAGTTTCTACTTCTGAAGTGCCTCAAAGGTATGTTGTTCATTGCAAAGGATAAATCCACAGTGAAGAGCTCAGCTAGAATAATAATGCTACAGACAAAATAAAAATGGCAAATATTGTCCACGCTGCCAGTTCTCATTCACATTTTATTAGCAAGTTTATCTATTCTGCTCTCATTAATTCTTTATGAGCACGTCTTTTTCTCTTTTCATTTTGCACGCATCCTGAGTACACTGTGCTACAACAAGCAAGAACTATTCAGCAGATGTTTCTGCTTTGCGGACTCTGGCATTCCATACTTGTTTTTTTCTTGACAACTAGAAATCCTGACTGGGATGTTTCATTTTTCTCACATGAGCTTTGGGAGCATCACAGAATAACATCTAATCAGTACTAATTCCTGTAGCTTATATTAACATTAATTACACAACTTTGGGGACAGAATGTACCCTTAGCAAATTTTCAGATGATGATAAAATGGAGGAATGCTTTACATGCTGAACAACAGAGTTACAATCCGAAGAAACTTGAGAATTGGGCCAACAGGAGCTTCATGAAGTGCAGGAAGGAGAGTGCAAAGATCTGCACCTGGGTAGGAATAACATCAGGCATCAGCACAGCCTGGGAGCAAACTGGCTGAAAAGGACCTGGGAGTTACCATGGCCAGGCTGTGAGTTAGAAGTGCACTCCCATTGCAAGCAACACAAATGGCATAGTGGCCAATGCCGGGGCAGCATGGTCAGCAGTCCAAGGGGAGGTGATAATTTCACACTGGAGAAGCTGCACTTGAAATGGTTTTTGAGTATGTAGACTCTGCAGCCCAAGAGGAAATGGGAGAGACTGGAGAAGGTCAGAGGACTAATAGAATAAGCAGGGGCCTGGAGCACAGACCAACAAGGAGGGATTGGAGAGCTGGCTAGCATAGCCTGGTGAAGAGACTATAGGTCAAATTAACAGCATCATACAACTACTTGGTCTACAGAAATGCCTGAGACAAACTCTTCTCAACAGTGGGAGATTGTATAACAAGGAGCAACAGTCACATGTTGCAACATTGGAGGTTCAGGTTAGACATTAGGAAAAACTTCTTCACTAGGAGGGTGGTACATCACTGGAAGAGGTTACCCAAAATAGTCAGGGACTCTCTGTCCTTGGAGGTTCTCAGGACTCAGCTAGACAAAGTAACAGCTGATCTGATCTAGTAACAACCTTGCTTCTTATGGGAGGTGAGGCCACAGGCATCTGGACATCCCTTCCAGCCAGCACTCCAATGATTGTATGAATTTGAGGGATACAGTAAGCCAATCTGAAAGAATCCTGTCGCACTCAAACTTTAATTGAACAGCCTATAGTTATGAAGTGTTACTGAGAAGTGAACTGCATCTTCATGTACAATGGGGAAACTATTCTCCCAAATCGTGCTTCACGTGTTATAAAGCTGCAATAGAGTACATAACTCCCAGATGAGATTAACATAGGGCAACTTTTCTTACTGGCTTGTGCCTCAGTTCTAGAAGACTTGTAGTACATGCCAACATTTAAGTATGGACTTTGTTGTAAGCCTTTCTATCTATCTATTGTTTGGTTAAAGTCCAAAACTATGTGCATAATTCTTTGATGAATCAAAGAATTTGTGAGTCCTTAGCTGGCTCCTGGTAGTTATTCTATTCCTGAGGTATCTCCACTGTGGCTAACTCTGAAGAATTAAGTCAGACAAACTGAATGTACATTTTACATTGTGCACATCTGTGTCCCATATTCAGGTTACTGGTTCACAAAACAGCATATCTGTCTTCCAAGTGAAACTTCCATGAGAACACAAGCTACTCACAGGTCCTCATGAGTGCAGTCCTTCCCTGAAGGAAACCCCCTCAACATCTGCAGAAACAATATCTATTTCAGCAAGAATGTTTGCTGTCTCTTGCAAAATCCACCCGAAACAGCTGAGAAGCATTTTTAAAGGTAAAGTAGAACTTGCAAAAAGTCCATGGCATGCCTTAGTGCTTCATCATATTCTTGCCTTGTCACACTAAAGACAAGAATGTTATCACTCTGGTTGACTCATTATTCATATACTAATTAATTTGCTGTCACACAGCCAAAAATATTTTTTCACAACTTCTCATGTCTGCATGAGTGAAAACTGTAAAGCCTGAATTCAAAGTGTGTTTCAGGCCTGTGGAAATCTAAGGGTCTTTTTTTGTGTAATCCTCTACAGGGTTGGGGAGTAGGGCATTGTATGTTGAGACATTCTCATTTGACTGCAGCATTTGGATGATATGTATATCTGTAAGAGTGTATGGGTAAGTTTAAACCTATTAAAACTCTGGATGTCCACTGAGAAATTTAATGTAGTTTTTCAGAATTGTTTTGTGTTTCTTTTCTTGTTTCCATAATTCTTTTTTTGTGTACTTTTCTGATACTCTTATGCCATGGAGATAGTGGTTATATCTAGTGTAGAACAACCCTTTGCTACATTCAAGACCCGTTACGTGACCAATGCTTGCTTTATCTTATAGGCTTGAAAGAGTTGTCGGGTGTCTTTTGCAGCTAAGAACAGGTAAATAAGTTAGTGAATCTCCCATTTCATAAAGGCCTCATCATTAGAGAGATAAGAACTACAATAAACATTACATGCATGCTACATGAAGGGAAGTTGCAGGGTCCTGCTAACAGGTCTTGTCTTTTGTTTCCTTTCAAAAATATAGCACTTTGAGGTTAAAAGGCTTCCTGGTTTGAACTCTGGCTTCAGAAATATGTAAAGGTATAATTTTTATTAACCCAAAAATCTTCTGAAAATCCTTCAGCTGTCATCTTGCTGCCCAGTATCGTGTCTTTGGTTTCAGACATGGATATTTGCTTGGTGTAACTGAGTTTGCATTACTGTAATACAAATTACTTCATCCAGGAAAGGAAGAATAACACAGTTCAAGTACTGTGACTTTTTGTTTGATCTTCACTCATGCTTTAATTTCCATATCAATCATATATTATAGGAAGCCAGAGATAGAATTAGTGTCAAAAAAAAAAATACAGAAAGGAAAAATTGCTGGAACATGCAAGATTCTCCAGAGTCAGCTCATTCAGCCACTATACTAAATACATTTGTACAAGGTTCTTTTTGTCCCATCACTTTATATCCTGAAGCTGTGATTTAGTCAAAGAACAGAAAAGTACCACATGCTATAATGGATGTGTGTACAAAACACTCACCTGTGCTTTTTCCGATGTTGTTACATTGTCCTGTTCTCAGCCCACTGGACAATGTATGGGGCTCAGAGACTGTTTTGTATCTCTGCCAGCTGCCCTCAGTGTTAGCACTTGTTCCCGCCTCCTTTACTGTTATAACACAAGTGGCTCATCTGCAACAGAAGTAGTGTGAAAAGAAATAACATCTGCAACAGCGGTGTGTCTCAGTAGCTACCCCTTAGAAGGACTAATGGCTGGACCCTTCAGAATGGTTCAGATCAATACTCAAGTAGATACAGTAACCCACTTCTTTAAGAGAAGCACAACATGTATTTTGAAAAGGAATAATTAATGAAATATTAAGCAAGTGTTTTTAAAAATATGTTTGGACCTAGGCTTCATTGACTATTGCTGTTAATCTCTGTGGAGCTGCTGGTCTTTTTAAAGGGTATCCTTGAATTAATATATAGCCATATACATATATAATTAGGAGACTGCTGTGTGAAATATAGTTTTTTTTAAACAATCATTTACTATTGGCATCAATACCTGATGCTAGAGATACCATTTGCTGTGTGACTAAGCATAAAGACCCATAAGCAAGTAACCATGGTTTAGAAAGAGAGGCCAGAAGTAAGGATGAGATTCAGCTCCAGATTGTAGACACCTGTATTAGGAATCTGAAAGAGATATCTCCATGCAAGCTGGGTGCTTAAGCACCCATTCTAATAAGAGGAGGATCAGTGTTTTATTTAGCTGTCTTTTTGTAAATATCTAACCAACAGAAATTCCTTTAAGGTATACAAAGTATCTTCTTTGCACTGGCACAAGGGAATCCTGTGCTCTTCTGTGCATAAATGAAAGTCAGGAAAGATACCACAGGTTAATTGAAACAGCACTATGGGCCTGTATGTAGACAAATGAAACAGCGCTAGATCTCCAATGACTGTGTTAGGGGTTCAGACATCCAGATCACAGGTACATATTACAAAAACAGGTAGTCCTCCAAATTTTTGAATTTGAATGGAATGAATAATCTAAGTGAATAGTCTTTACTGAATTTGAGGGGAGGTTACAAAGCCATTTTAAATATATGCCTAAAAATCTGTAAAAAATTGTTCCTGAATTGTTTGATTTGTAATAAGCAAGACTTTAATTAATAGTATAGTGATCCAAAATCTGAGACCACCATCTGGGCTAACAGTTGTGCAAGAGTGATCTCTCTGGCCAATGACAGAGCTCAGAGGGTCCATTCATGAAAGTCCTCAGCTTTTGTTCAGTGACTCCTTAATGGACCTCTCATATTAGGTGACTTACTAGGCTGTTCTGGCTCGTATAGGAATAAGCCTAAGTACTTATAAGGTTTCTTTGGTTGGGGTAAAATGCAGTGCTCTCTTCTTTTCCATCTCTTGTAAATGCCCTGACTGCAGACCCTCCAGAAAAGCAAACTCCTGGGATACAATTATGTCCTGCATGGTTCACCAGTTGGTTGTTGTTTCCCAGAGCACAGGCCCTGTAGGCAGTCTGTTTAAAAGTTGGTTTTCCCAGAAACTGAGTATTAGAAGACTCTTACATACTGACAAAGTTTTCACTCTCAACTGTGCAAGAGACTCATGGACCTAGACAAAACAATGAAACATCTGAGTTTCTACCCGCGCACTGTGTTCTTTGGATTTAGGCCAGGCGCTTCAAGATCTCTATAATTCCTCTTATGCACGTCTTCTGTACAGTCCATTTTTCTCCTCCCTGACTACTCCCCAGTGTATAAAACCAAATTCCCTGTCAACTGGAACTGGTGAATTGAATTCTGTGAGGTTTGGTTCACATACCCCTGGCACTTTTACAGTGGCATCTGAGAAGACTTATTTGTTGGATCCCAAAGTAAATCAACCTGCGATCAGGGACAGTTACCCTAGTCATATTTCTATGCAGTTTTTCAGAGGTTTAAAACTTGTTGTCTTTACCTCCTGAACTGTTTAATCCCTTTCTCACTTGGTGTTACCATGACATTCTGACATTTGCATTGCTTATTCAAATGTAAGTTGTATGCAAGGAGGTAGCCAAGAAAACAGACTGACACTTAGAAAGCATACGTGAGGCAACAGGTACAATTCAGTCGGTCCTTTGTTCCTAATCTAGTAATATATGTGCCCATTGAAGAATACTGTGTCAAATCTGCAGTTTAGAGAATCTTTCAGTATTACACTGATTTCATCAATGCAGTGGTGATTTACACTAGCTGAAGGCCTGGTTATGTTCGAATTTTTAAAAGTAGCTCAACGGACAAGGGTAGTGAATGTAAAGGATTCTCAAATAAGCCCTATTTGTGGTTCATCCTATTACATATCTCACTGATGTCCAAAATGCTTGTGTGGTTCTCTTTGAGGGAATAACTCTTCCATTTCAATTTTAGTTTCTTCATCCTACCTGCTGTGTTATGAGTTTTTTCCAGAAAATTACCTTGCAGCAGAAGACCATAGTATCCTGGGTGAAGCAGTCAATGGGCAGAAACTGCAATCTGGACATTTTCAAGGGGAGATCAAATTACGCAGCTTGCTGTAGAGAGTGCAAACAAATTTTAGTCTGGTCTGCGCTTATCTATTTTTGCAAGTACATCACTTTGGAAAGCGACTTGCTCAGCTAATCTATAGCTGTCATGGAAATGTAATTTTTTCTTCCTCCAAACCAATAACGGGCACCTGGCAAGCTTGCTTGTGCACCCATGCATTCAAGTCTAGCTGTTTCCATGGAAACTCATCAAACTGTCGCACCAGTTTTGTAACGTGCTGCCACTTCACAAATACAGGACAAGCTGTTTTGCACAAAATTCCTGTATAATGTTATTTTATTTTCTCTCTGAAGGGAATTCATTAAGACTATATGTTTGCAGACTGCAAGAATTGCTGCTTATTCTGACTAAAACAGCTCATCTGTATGAGAACATGAAGGCTGAGGCTTTTACAAACTCACTGAAAAATACATTTTAAGCTATTGAACTCCCCATCATTACATGAGAAAAATGAGAAAATGTTCCTTTTAAAATATAAGTATGTTTATACCATGATTTCACTAATACACTGCCTATGTCTTTGATTCCTTCCTGGGAAGAAGATATTTCAGTTCCAAACTCCAGATGCCAGACATAGTTGCCTCTTTTGAGGGACTCCCACGATAACTTTTAACTTAATTTGATAAATTTATTTGAGGAGATTAAGAACATGATCTCTGTGAGAACAGGAGATGGGACTCAGAGATCCAAGAGGTCTTGTCCACTCTATGGCTTAAGGCCCATCTGGCGTCTAAAAAACACAAGACTTTGAATACAAATAATTCAGAATTCAAGATGTATCTTATCATACTCGACAAACAAGGTTTCAGAGAAGCTTCTGAATCTCAGACATACAAAGGAGTCTGGTATTTTCTCCTCAAGACTAGCCAAACATGGAGGTTTCAGATATGGTTCAACACATATAGTCCTCTTAGTTTTTTTTGTCTCAGTAAAGCACATGGGATGTACCCTTTCCCCCATGCAACTCAACATCTTTTTTTCATTCAGCCAGTAGCAAGGTTTTCCAGTGAACAAATATCTTGATATGACCATTTCTTGATTCACACAGTGCTCATTTTTAAAAATGATTCCTGAATCTTGGAAGCTGTCAGTTCCTAAAAGTGAGGAGTATGTTATGGGACTGGTTGTCTTTCTAAAAATATCTAGCCTTTTTCTGAATTTGTTTCTTCCCTATGCAATATTGTTTTATTTATGTCAGCAGTTAGTCCTCATTTAAATTGGAGAAGTATTAATCATCCCGTGGAACAGCAAAGACTGGTTAATGGTACGTGTGAGATAAAGCTCAAAGAAAAGGTTCGAAGAAAAGGACGATTATTTGGCAGGAGTCATAGAATTAATGCACAGCAAAATTTACAAGAACGTCTTTTCTAGTGAGTATTTATAATGGAGATCAGATGGAATTGGTAGCTAAAAAGGCATAAATGGGATAAATGTCCATTTATCAAGAAGCATCTTTCAGCTGAGGAAACCTGAGATTGATTAGTGCATACTGTAAAAGATTGAATGCACTTAATATTGGCTTGACTAATGGAAATGTTTGTCTATGCTATTTAGCATTAATTTAATGCTAATGTGCCCATTTAATATCAATTTATATTAAACAGTTTCCTATTTAATGTTAATTGAAAATCACAGGTTTCTAGTTCCAGATAGTATTTAATGTCACTTGAATTTAAACTAGTAATAAAAAATGCATTTGTATTTTGACCCAAAAACTTTACAGGAAACCTAAAATACAAGAAGAACAGACCAGCCACTAGAACTGTAAAATATAATTTTATTGTATTATTGTTGAAAAAATGACCATCAAAACCCTAGAAATATAACTAAATGCCACAAGCCACAAAGGATTTACTGAGATGATTTTGCAGTGGCTGTAAACTGAGTCATACACTTTTTTTTGCTGTTGGTTTGGTTTGGGGTTTTTTTGTTTGTTTGTTCTTGTTTTTTTTTGTGTGTGTGTTTTTCTTTCTAGTTGAGCATGAGCAAAAAGTGGTTGTAGTAAGGAAAGGGATTGTAGTTTGACCACCATGTTTTCCAGATTAAAACCTTTATGGATCTTCTGATTTTCACTGGCCTGCCAACAAAAACTGATGGCATAACACCTTAATTCCTTAATTTGCATTCCACATTTGTCTAATTCTATGAATATACACTCAAAATATGCCTCATGGGTTCCAGACTGTCTACAAACTGTACAAAGATCCTCAGAACCCAACAGTCTCTCCCTATAGATATCTATGATACTCAACGCTCAGTGGTCTAGGACCTAAGCCTTTTAGATCCAACATCTAACTCTTTTTGGAAATGATATTCTGTCTCTCCTGCAGGTGTGTCGCTTGTATCACATGGACTGTGTTCAGCCTGTTTATAAATTGTCTTTGTCCCCTCATGCATGTACATGCACGAAATATAAAGAATACATAACACTTGAGAGTAGGTTCCTAAAGTGAAATATTTTCATATGCTATGTTAAGTACAGTTGCATTATTATTTACAAGTGGGCTGCCAGTCTGGGTATCTAATCCACTACTGATGCCAGGGTCTTCTTACTGCCCTCAGTCTTGCTATATTTCTTTTCCACCATTTTGTTCCACAGGTTTTGTGACTCTGATTTGACACAAGGTATCATGTTTTTGTTTCCCATGCCTTGCCTGACTGGTTTATTTCAAAAAGTACAAGGAGTCAATTATACTATTGCCTATTTTCTAAGTGCTGGAGAGAAGCTCTAATTGCTTTCTGTCAGTTGACTAAAGCATAGCTATTTCCTAAGCCATTTCTCCTCACCAGTAGAATAGTCTCCCACTGAGAATACTCCCTCCTTATTGTGGAAACTTGTATTTTGGTGGGTCATAATTAATAACAGTGATGTTATTAATCTTCACTGCATTTTCTAACCTTTAAAGCAAAGAAAAGCATAATTTATAATGTTAAGGAATAAAATTACATCCCACTCCTTCCCTGAGGGGAAATATGTTTCCTGCACGATTTGCAATTCTTTCTCACAGTGGATATAGCCTGTAGCAGGCTTTTAAAAGGAAAGTTAATTGTAGAGGAGTGGGAGGCAATACGGATGGCATTACATTACTGTTTGCCTGATTGCTCTTGCACATAGAAAGTGCAGAATGAATTCAAGGATATGCTAATAGTAATGGGTCCATTTTGGATGGGAGCTAGACACGTCTATTGTGAGCATCACTGATGGATCATTCTGTTTCTGATTCTGCTGACACACAAACTTCTGTATATCTGAATCAGTATTGCACACATTGAACTATTGCTCTCCTAGTGCTTGCATTGATAATTCATCTTCTACACTAAAATTTGACAAGCATAAAATTTTGAAAAGGTCAAGTTTGAGGTCTCTTGAGATTATTTTTGACCTCAGCTTTGACAGTGAATGAAGGAAATCACTAGCTGTGTGTGTCTTGTGAGTCCATTAAGCAACTGAGGCCTGAAGTTGCTTTTATTAGTGCGATTAGTTATGGCAACCTTTCCATAGCTAATGGAAGCCATCACTGACAGTAGAGGCTTGGCAAATGTGGAAAGACTTGTGTCACCACTGGGGCAGAATAAATCCATGCAGTGATCCACCAAGGTACTCTGTGGACAAATAGGGGTTTTCCAAACTGGAAATCTCATTGTTTTGAAATAAGGAGACCATATCCTGGTGAGGTCCTTGATCTCTCAGATATTAACATTGCAGAGGGAGACACTGAGGTTTTAATGAGGTTTGTTATATGCTCTTCTTCTTGGTGACCTGAAATCTCTGAAATCTGAATTGCTGGTCTGATGACTGTGATGTCTTATCCCGGTAGAGCAGGAAATTAATCCCCACTTGAACATGACTTTGCAGGGTCAGATTGGAAGGTTCAAGCAAATTTTCCAGATCAACATTTTCATAAAAAGCTCCATCTCTAAAGACAACAGTTGGGAAGGAGATACTCCTCCAGAGGGGAAATCTGTGGGCTCACCCTCCTTGTATCTCTCTGCTATTTGGAGAAAATGCTCTCTCCCCTCTTTCCAGTGTGGTCTCTCTGTCACTCCACCTTCATTCAAAATTTTTTCCAAAGATCTATATTTTACCATTTCTACCAGCAACAAATTATACCTGTGGTACTCTTACACTAACAGGTAACTTACTCTGAGAGGAGCCAGTGTCAGTGATGGAGTTACTTATGCAGTAAAGATATCAGTATCTATTTTTACATGTGCACCAGAAGAAGGAATTCCAATTAATTTAAGCTTAGGAAAAAATATAGGGACTGCATGTTAGGAAATTATCTTGCCTGGGAGAGTAACCACTCAGAAATTAATGGTATAGAGGTGGATTTGAGTCCTCTTTCCCAATTTTACCTTTTTGATTATAGCCTTTAGGTGGTAGTTACAGAAAGAAATGGAGGAATGACTCTAGCAGGAATACTGTGAACTTGGTATTAATGAAGATGGAGCTCTGTGCTGTCCTCTTCTTCTGAGGGCAAGAGAGAAGGAGGTAGCAAAGACCACAAAAACAAGAGAGACAGAATTTTAACAGATGGAGATATTCTAATTTAGCACAGGAGAACAGGAGAAACTGAGGTGAAAGCTGAGATGCTGAAGAAGCATATATATTGCAAAGTAGTATTACAATCAATTGCTTTGTTGTTTTTTTTTATTTGTAAACTTTTCCATTTTATTACAGCCATGTTTTAAGAGAAATATCCTGTCATTCAAGTGATAAAAAGGACTCCAAGTAATTTGATTTGTCACTGGGCATTTCATTCCTAGAGGTATGGTGACCCTGAAAAACCCTCTGGCCTACCAGAATATTATTTTTTCTCTCCAACACTGGTCAAATAATAACTGGATGCTCTTCTGCCTGACTTGCATGGGTTGATTAGAGCATCAGTGCAGCACAGGTGCCTGACACTTTCACCTATGAATAACAGATGTCTTATGCTTATATGTCCAAAGAGAAAATGCATCTGAACTTATTGGCAAACTTGCCAAATCCAGGTCATCTGAAAATGTATGAAGATGATTTTGACAATTTATAGCTACTAATGTAGACTTTGGCTAGATCAATGCAAATATTTTTTATCAATACAACATTACAGAATTTTGTGCAGTGGCTTGGTTTGGTTTTGTAAGTTCTGTTCTTTTTACTGAGTCTTGCCTTTAGGGAACAGAGTAGGGTTCACTTTCTTTAAAATAATTTCTCTCTTTTGTGGTTTGATTGTCTGTTTTGTAAGGGAGATAAATCATTTGCAATGAAAAAGAATATGACATGGTGTCCTGATTTTGTTAAAAAACAAGTTTCTCTTTTAGTGAATTTGCCTATCAGCTAAAGCCTTCATATTAGCTGCATTTTCCTGGAGAACCAGATACATATTTTGGTAAACAGAGCAATGGAATGAGAAGTTATTGATAAGGACAGATTCACATCTCGCGAGAGGGGCAACGAGAAACACGTGACCAAAAACTGACCAACTGTGTATAGCATTCCATTCACGTGAATAATTCATATAAAAGTGGGAGATCATGAGGATCTCATCCCTTTTTGCCTTCTTTTTCCTTTTTGCTTATGGCCGACATTAGGAGAGGACCTTGCTAGTCGTCCCTGCGAACTGAGGCCTAGTGAGAGACTGAATCCAGCTCCGGTTGGCTGCAGAGTCCAATCCAGGACTTTGGTTGCCGGCTCTGCAGTTGCTGAGACTTTCAAGATTGGTTTTGTATATTTTGTATTACTTTCTCTATTCTTATTAGTAGCATTAGTAAAACATTGTTAATTTTTCCAAGTCTCTTCTCTCTGTCCTTCTTTCCCTCCCGATCGCCTGTCCTTGGTGGAAAGGGGGGAGAGGGGGGGGCAAAAGGGAGAAGTTGAGGGGAGAGGAGGTTAACAATACATCTGCCAGGGTTTTATTGTCACCCGGCAATCAAAACCCTTGACACATGGGAAAAAGAGAGCTGGAGCCAGAGCTGGTGCAGAACCATAGGCTGGTCCACTTTTGTTTTTTGGTTTTTCTTTTTGCCAGAGAGTCAGAGATCTTCCAGCCACATTCTCATGCTGCCAAAAAAGCTGGCTGTGTGTTCCAACTCTGCTCATCTTCCTCATGAGTCATCAGTGCTGACTCCTCTTACATACCTAGCTCCATCACCTCACTCCTGGTACAAGGAAATACCAAATCTGCCTCTCAGCACACGCTCTTCAGCACAGTTTTTGCATGGCTATCTAAGTAGTAATTAATTTTCATGCTGTTGCAAGACTAGAGATAAGGAGGAAAGACAAGAAACTGCTCAAAGAGAACTCATTTCACTTCTAAAAGGAGGAAAAAAAAAAAAAAAGGTGAATTGGTGTCCATTGGAAAAAAGTAAGCTCAAGGCAATTCAGAAAGTTGCATGAATTGCAGGCAAAGTGGTCCTATTGTGTTCCTTACTCCATTTCTGATTTGGTTATATGGTATGTCAATTTATTTTTTTTTATAATTATTTTTAAACTCACAGCCAGTTGACCTAAATGACTTTAGAAAGAGGTTATAATTTATTATGAATTGTCTTGTGTGCCATGCAAACTGTCACAGTCATAGGCATTTGTGCCTTTTATAATAGCATCTTATGGCACACAGATTATAGTGATAAACCTTTCATACCTTCAAAGTCACATCTTTGTTCTGTATTGTCCTAAAATACTTTAGACTTCATCGACACCGAAGGTGGCCTATGATTTGAAGAAATAAATGAAGGCAGGAAAGAAGGACAGAGATTGACTTTGACAGTAGGAAGAGATATGATGCAAAGAAAGTATCTCATTTAGGGAAGAAAAAGAACCAATTATATTTACTGAGAAAAATCAATGAAACAAGCGGTCTCTTAGGAGGTGAAATAAAACTTTAATCCAGTTTTGAGTCCTACTGTGACTATTTTACCCTTTGGAGAATCTGGTTACGTTCAACTGTATAAGGAGCTTTGACAGTTTACCTAAAGGCTATGGAAGAGTATAAGAGGACAGTTCAGAAAATGAGTACAGTTAGCATCTTAAGATGTTAATTTGTTCCATTTGGAAACTATCTAATGAGTATACTATATTTTGTCTTAGAATAATGCATTTAACATGATCTTTGGTGAAGCCTTCTAGCGCGTAAGTTTCACTCTTATCTAAAGCTATTTGTAGTCTTTTGTACCCATCACTCTACCATTTGCTAACATGTTACACTTACTTTACATAAAGGATGACAGTGGACAAATACACCTGTGAACTTCCTGTCTGATTTGTGGGCATATGGAGAAATTACTTGTGCTGTGCCATTAAGAGTGATGTAAAAGATGACAGTGACATAAAAATGTAAGTACATGGTGTAGCAATTTAGCTTTGAGTGTTTAAAGCAATACAGTATCTGTGATGTTTGATTGCATTCTTGTTAATAACAACTGTGAATGGCAGTGGGAGGTGGCAGAGGAGAGGCATCAGTTTGATTTAACCTGAATTTGATCTACTTGCAAAAAATGCCTATCTCCTGTGTGAAGGTTTTCCAAAGAATTGTTAGTACTTCGAATTGGAGATCACCATTTTTCCTCTTCTGTAAAGAAGACCACAGTGACTGCATCTTGCCTGCGGGCCTTTTGCTGATGGGGGCAAAATTTTAGAGAAGCATCAGTTGTCATTTAGTTCAAAGGAAATAAATGGCTCTGGATCCTGCATGACACTGACCTCCTACGCTTCCCAGGCAAAAATCTCAGCACTCTGTTACACTTGAGTTGGAGACGCTTCTCGCAGGATCCTCTGCTGAACCAGAGCTCAGTCAATTCTCTTATCTCTTTGAAGATACATGGTGTCAATACCGTATTCACTGGTATAGGTCAATTTTTTAGTATTAGAAGATGTTAGGAAGGATGAATCTACTTAGTGCAATTGTATTGCAAAACCTAAAGCTATTTAGCATTGTCACAGCTGAAGGGGTTTCTTTTGTATTTTAAATATTTACAAAACTTTATTTTCCACATTTTTTTGTGTGTTCCAAAGGAAAAGGATTTTTTGTAGTTAATGAAGACAGATGCCAAAACTTCCCATTAAAGGGACTTTTGAAGAAAGAAGCCTTAAACTGGAAGAAAACCCACTTGCACTGGAAAAAATATGGAGTTTTCTCTTTAGTTTGCAAAGCAAAATATGAAAATAAGCATTGTCTTTTTTTATTATTTTATCTGAAATACACAAAAAGTGTAGTAGTTGTTGATTCACATTTTTCAGTGAATAGAAAATTGAACAGAAGTATTGCCATTGATTGAATTTATTATTCTTGTTACATAATATGTGAATACAAGATATGTAAATATGCTAGTTCCTTCTAAAATAAATAGATAGGGCTGGTGTTGTGTTGTTACACTAACTTATCATATACATAAAGAGTGCAGAAGTATATGTCTATGCCAGACAGTAGGATCAAGGGCCACACTAGAAATTGAAATCCTAACTCTTTTTTATTCATACGTCATAAACTAAGTTATCTCTCACTAATTTTATAGATATTTGCAATTAAATTGGATCCTGTGTTCTCTGAACCCATCTCCTCCTTTGACTGCATTTAAGCTGCTAGTGAAGGAAAATTATGCTGAGCTTGTGACATCCTTAGCAACATATTATCTTGACATCAAATGCAGGGTCAAACAAGGGTAGATGCTTTATTGTAAGAGGAATAAGGTTTTACAGGAAGCTTGTCCAGTGAGGTAAACATTCCAATCACTCCAGGTTCATCACAGGAGTGTTAGCCAGCACACATACGTTGTTACCAGTTCCAAGTGGTACAAAGACTAGAGGAAAAGCAAAGGCCCTATATGCTTCTACAACACACCTCAAATACACAGACTGTGAGTCAGGCAGATGTGTCAGTTTGAGAGTTATATTTTTCAAACATTAAAAAACAAAAACAAAACAAAACAAAACAAACAAACAAAAAACCCACCACCAACAAAATAATAAAAGGTATTCTAGGCAAGCAATGCATTCTGTTCTGCAGAAAACTTATTTGCATTTTTTCTGAACTTGAAGCCATCTAGCAATCTGAACATTTCAAATGACATTCCTGAGAGAAAATTCCTTAAAATGTGAGGCACGTTTTAAACCATGGATGTACTTAAGCCTGGAAGAATTTCTATTGAGTTTTGGTGGATTCTCCATTCTTGCAAACTGAGACTTTAAAAGTGATCATTCTTCCATAGAGGACACACTCGTCCACACAGAAATAATTCACTCCTTAAAGTCAAATGACCTGTGTTATGCTGCTGGCCAGACTAGACTGTCACAGTGGTATCCTAGCATTATTTATGGCTATGTCTGTGAGGCACTGCTTACTGGATCATCAGTCACTTATTTTTGTTCAAGAATTTTTCAATGATTGCTGGCTTTATTTTTTTTTTTTCTCAGTAACTGTGCACTAAGAAGAAATTATAATTACCATTTTGCCAGAAAAAAAGAGTAAAACATTTGTCTTTATTTTCTTGTGCAGCTGTTTAGCTGCAAGCCAGAAGAGTGGATGGGAGAGCCAGAAAGCTGTAGGCAAGGGCTATCCCAGAGTGTCAGGTGTATTGGGTGATGGAGGCCTCTTTGTGCTCACTGTGCTGGAAACCTTGGTAGCTCCCATCTGAGCAAAGTGCAGACACAGACAACAGCAGCACACACATCTTATTGCAAGGATGAGGGAATACTTTTTCTGCTGTTTCAGCTTTGGGGAAGTGCTTCATTCATCTGTTCTCCAGATAAAGCAACAGTTGAGGGAAGCAAGGGCTAGGCTGCCAGCAGACCAAGGGCTAAGGAAGGAAAGTGCAGTGTTAAGTAGCTTCAAACTCTCTTCCTGACACCAGCAATAGACTGAAATGGTGCAAAATCCGTAGTGTTGGTCTTGCTTCTTCATGTGTAGCAATTTGTGCCTTTACCCTGTGACCAGCTTTTCCTGTGGCTGTGAGCAAAGCGGCACGCAACCCTTTTGCTGATATGTGAATGCTTCTATGGACTGCAGAGAAGTTTCTTGCTTTTAAATTACTACAACATGCATCCAGGATGGTCTAAATTTTGGCTTTTCATGTTTTAGAACTCAGATGGATCTGTGAAATCCTTCTATTCTTCCCTATACCCCAAAGTTTTGACTGGGCCAGTTCTCTTGAGTGTTTGGAGTATTTTTGCTTGAGGAATGATCGCAATGAAAGCATAACGTCTTTGTTAATCTTAATTTATAGGCTCTTATGACCAGAGCAATTTAACTGTTGTTGATGAAAGTGAGTATATATGGCAGGAATTTATTTATGCCTATTCAGAAAGAGCTTGAGGATGAGCCCAGTGGAAAAATAAATACTGGCAATGTTCTGAAATCTCCAAGTGAAAAATGCTATGACTAAACCAATGATAATACTTGTTTAGGTAATGTTTCCTTTAGTTAAAAGAAAGCAGGACACAAATTCACATTACATTATTTTACTTCCCCAGGTGGACTCAGGAAGCTGGAAAATTCACTTTTGCTAAAAGTTATTGCTGAGTTTATGTTTTGTTTATTTTTGAAATTTTCAATATTGTGGAGAAAAACAAAAATTCATTGTGAATATTACCATCTCTGATATGATGCATCAGTAAATCAGTAGCCACATATACTAATTTTTTTTCCTCATCCACCTACAATGTTTTCCTCCACCCCTAAAAGTGAAGAATTAGAATTGTCAGGAAATTTAAGAGAATATTTTGAGGGTTCTGTTGAACAAAAGTATTTTTTTCAGTGATTTGAACTAGACTTTAACTAAGGCACAGATGGAGAAACGAAGAGCAAGAAACTTTGAGAAAAAGAGCAAAAACTAGCTACCCATCATCTGTACCAGTCTAGCTTTTTTTAGAACTCTTGAGGTTTAAATTATTCTCTGCATTGACTTCAAATTTCTGCTTTCATAATTCTCTTAATTAGTCTTGGCACAATTGTTGTACTCACCAATTGTGATCTTCTACAAGGCATTGTGGCATATCACTGGAAGTGCACTTAACAGAGTGACTGAGGGATGTGTCACAACATCTTAAAAGACATCTGTCTGTCTCTGTCTTCGGAAATCTACTTCCTGAAACAGCTGTACTGCAACAATAGATCTTGAAAGATTGTAACAAGTCAATGATGCTTCTTAAATGCACTCGTATCCTGATGGAGTCGTACCTGCCGATCTCTAGTTTACACATGGAGAAAATTCTTCTCTAAATTGATGGGGAATTGGCGTAAGTCAGAGGTGATACAAGGAGATCATGAAGGTGAAGATGAATTTTGGGCATATGGTATGTGATAGTATTCAAATAATTCCACCTTGTTATCCTGCATCTCTCGAAGTTGAAGTTCCCTGCAGCTCTAGCATTAAGCAAGACTGAATACAGTTCATTTGTCAGCATGTCACTGACCTATTTCAGAACAACCTGTAGAGTAGCTACAAGTTCCAGATTTATTTCTCTGGTGAGGCAGAGAAAGCGGTTTTATTGCATATAAACTGACACTGGAAACAATCTCTCCCTTTCCCTTAAGGCATTCCTGTGGGCAGCAACTGTTTTTCTGAAAAAAACAAAAAACAACCAAAACCAAAAAACCCAGACAGGACTATGGGAGCTTTTGAAGGACCATGTGTGACTGGAAGTTTTAGTGCACAACAAATAAACATACATAAATTATCAGATGCCAGCAGATATTCTGTTGGAAAAATAGGCCATAAAAAGATGCATACTCACACACCTACACAGGAACCAGCCTGTGTCCACATATATGCATACACACAATGTAAATTGTCACACATGCACATACCCCAAAGTTCATGTAAGATGAAGCAAAGATTTTTCTGTTCCACTATAACCATAAATGTACAAAATCTTATTACTTTCTCACCTTCAGAACTTAATATCCAGATAGGGAAGAACAATTATGCAAGTGTTAGCCTCATACATTTATCATCTCAGTATTAGGGGCAAATTATTAACCTTGACAGAGGATTAAAAAGGGAGTTATTACATAATATGGACCTGGCAATTCCCTAAAGAGGGAAGGGAGGAAGGACTTAGCAAACACTTTCCCTGCAGTTTCCTGTAATTTATAATCTTCAGAAATGTAGTAGAGAGGTAGGAATGAAGAATGAGATGGGGCATTTGGATGTCTTATGCTCTGTGGCACATGTAATCCCCAAGACAAGTGTAGCTGTAATTATCTCACTTGCTTGGGGGTTGTTTATCAGGTAAAAATTTTCCCATCTTTCTTGCATTTGGTGGGGATAAAAGGCTCCTACTAGCTTTGTGACATGTAGTGCACTCAATTTAAAAGAGGTCTTCTATTTTCAAGTGCCTTCTCTATTAGCCACATGCTTTTGAGACTATCCACAGAATAACAGCATGGTGATTGTTTTCTAAAATCCCCTTGAAGGTTCATTAGATGTCACTGGATCCTCTAATAAGCTATAATCAATTGTTTGAGACCCATGAGTGTAAGTGCATTTATTTCGCTCAACTTTATTTTGCTCTCTTCTGTTGTCTAGGACTAGTACTTGTTTTGTGTGACACCTTGTGAAAGTGTTAGAAGACTGTGGGCATACAGAGAGGGAGGTGACTTCATTTAATTAGCAATTCTCTGCATGTAAAGAACAATATTTAATTTGTCCCTGAAGGGGAGGTGAAGGAAAATAAAAAATAAAAATAGGGAGGAGGTGGTGGTTTCCTCATTAAAACCTGTAAAGAAATTATCAATTATCTCAGCCCCAGTGTTGACCGAGTAGATGAGTTGAAGCATAAGCAGCCAGCCCAACCCCTCTGGTGGTCTCTGGCTTGTACTGGGGCAGCTGAAAATGGAGAGGGCTGAGGTGAAGGAATTGTGGAGGATAGTTTGAGCAGCTCACATCTGCATGGGGCTTCACTTCAGAAAGCCATCTGCTCACAATGCTTTCCCAAGACATGTGTGCATTTCCAACAAAACAATAGCTCACGTTTGTAATCTCAGTTTCTCAATTTCCCTCTCACAGATGTGCAGAGAAAATGCAAGGTGGGGCAGAAGCAGGCACCATGCCTGGGATTTAGAACATGAAATTGTAACTTTGAATCCAAGTTTCTATTCCTCTATGTTCCAATTAAGTTAGTAGGCTTGAAAAGATATGGAGATAGTTAATTTTCTCCATACTATAATGGCTTGTGCCGTGCTAAGTTTTGCATTTGTAATGAAGAGAGTGTTGAGAACATCATCAGGACAGCATCAAGGTTTTTTCTGCTTCTCATGCTGCCCTGCCAGTAAGCAGAGTGGGAGTGCACAAGAATTTGGGAGGGAACATAGCTGGGAGAGGTGATCCCAATGGACCAAAGGGATATTCCATACCATATGGTGTTGTGCTCAGCAATAAAACCTGGGAGAAGAAAAAGGAAAAGGGACATTTGGAATTCTAGTGCTTGTCTTCCCAAATAACTATTATGCATGATGGAATCCTGCTTTCCTGGAAATGACTAAATATCTGCTTGCCAGTAGGAAGTAGTGAATTAATTCCTTATTTTGCATACGCAGCTTTTGCTTTACCTATAAAACTGTCTTTATCTCAACCCTTCTGATTTTCTCCTCCATCCCACTGGGGGAGCAAATGAGCAGCTGTGTGAGGCTGAGCTGCCAACTGGGGTTAATACACAATTTTTCTTTATAGTGCCTATGTGGGGCATGACCCACAACCCTGGGATTAATAGTCCCGTGCTCCCATGCCAGGAAACTTTGTTTCTTTGGGTTTAATTTTTTTGTCCTGAAGCATCATTTGTTTAAAGCAGTTTAAAAAGGCTGCAAAAGGGAGCCTGTTTAGGTGTGGTTGTAATTACATCTACCTAATACAGACAAGTGAAAACTGAGTGTAAAATAGAGGTGAGCAACTAATTTTTTCAGGGAAATGAGTCCTTATTCTGTGTGTTGGAGGAAGTTAGAAGTTGGACCCTTCTCTGCCCCTTACACTGAATTAAGTGGGTATCTAGCCCATGATGATGTAAAGGCATGTTCTCTTCAGAGGGATAACATATGTACCTTGGCAATTCACTATCAGTTCATTAATCAATAAAGATCTGACTTCTGATGCAAAACCGAACTTCTAAATTTTCCATGACTGCTTAATGGAAAGGACCAAAATAAAACCAGCCAAAGCCTGTTGGCTATTTGAGATTTGAATATGCATAAATTTCCATTCACAAGTAATACAGCAGTGCAGTATGCATGACAAGCAAAATTACAGGTTGTCTCTGAAATGATTTTTAGATTACTTGGATGCACTTGGTTTTGTTCTTTGATTGTGTATTTAGAACAACAAAAGATATGAAGGATCCTAGAGGGGACATGTCTTGGATCCTTTGTCCTAACTGACTCAAAGTGAAATGACCTAGCTGCTCAATGAGAGGCATTCATTAGGCACTCATCAAGTAAGTAACTTGTTTTAACAAGTTTGTGCTATTTCTTTTTGTGGTTTTCTATTACTTAAAAATTCAAAGCCTCATTAGAGCAGAACAGATAATGTTATTTTAATAATTTGCAAATATCTTGAATAATATGTATTCCTGGGAATTCCTTCCATAACAGAGATTTTTCTTTTTTTTTTTCCTAAATAGAGTAGATTTGCCAAGATGGCACATCAGACCAAAGGTACTTCTGGCCAAAGTGCACATGTGAATTAGTAGAGCTATCATTCAATCCTAAATCTTTTGATAGATCTGAGTGTAAGATTTTGCATATGACAGTACAGGAAATTGTATATTGAAACCATTAGGGATAGAACAAGATAAAAATTGGGATAGTAATTTTGCATAAATGAGTAAAAATAGAGGCAGCTCATGCAAGTGTAACTTAAGTTAGTATATTAGGAACCTAGATAACCAGGTAACTTTAGAGACACAAGTGAGAAGAGCTTGGTCTGTTTACAAAACAGCTGATAAAATTATTTTATAACTTAGATTAAGATAAAGCAATACTGTAATATTTGACCTCCTTATATAAGGTATATAATGAGATACTTTAATGTCAATAATTAGGATTAAAGAAAGACCATAATGGAGAAGGTGCTCTCCTTCTATTAAGCCTGTGCCCCTGTAGAGGTTCACATCTATTGATATTTGAAAAATACCTATGTGAATTTAGCTAATTAATTTAGGTAACTTGGGTAAGATTTCCTGGCTCGCTAAGTTAATTTCTTTTGAAACAATCTTTACATTTTGTTTATATAGTACTTCATATCATATGTACTTTTCATTTTCCTTAATAAATGTAGTTGTTGGCTGAATACCCTTTATATATCTCTGTGTGATAGGATATGTATGAAATACTATTTACTTATTTAGTCATTGCATTTCAGTTTCAAACAAAAAATTCTTTTTATCCCTACTGTTGCTTGGAGTGGGTTGCTTGAACTCTCTTGATTCTCAGCTAATGTCAACATGTGAGAGCAACAGAACCTGTCTGGTTCATGGTCTCATTTGCTCAAAACTTATTTGTTGCATGTGCAAGGAATGTGCAACAGTGCCAAATGGATAACCTCCTGGAAACTGATATTATAGCTTGCTGTGGGGGGCTTGTGCTAAGGATGAAGCAAATTCCAGAGCAGCAGGGACCTGAACTTGGACACTCCGCCCTGCACTGATCTTCAAGCACAATCTGTCTGTTTTTACCAAATATCTCAAAGAGTTCTGGCCTTTAATCCAGAGGGAAAATAATCAGTAAAGCTTCAGGTATTTGCTCAAAATGCAATTTCTGTTTGATATTAATCTAGTCCCATATATTCTAGTGATCAGTAGAGCATTGTTGGAGGCAATGAACTATACTTCTGGACTGGATTCCACCTCCCTCTGTAGCTCAGTCAGCTCAATAATACATATAATGCTTAAAAATAGCAGCCGAGTTGCTTTAAATGGAGGGATGCATATTATCATATACCTACCAAAAATCCATCACAGTTCTCCCTAAGCCACTGCCTGTCTGGGTTGGTTTGGTTTTGTTTTGTTTTGGTTTGTTTTAGTTTGTTTTGTTTTGTTTTGTTTTGGTTTGGTTTGGTTTGGTTTGGTTTGGTTTGGTTTGTTGTGGGTTTTTTTGTTTGTTTGCTTGTTTTTTGGGGGGTTTTTGTTTGGTTTGGGATTTTTGTTTGTTTTGTTTGTTTTTGTGAAAGCTTGAAACAATCTGTCTGAATTAAACAGGATTTCTTTGGTTCACCTCAGCTGGAGACAAATCAAATGTTCTTCTAGTAACATTCCCCATATACATCATAACAACTGCAAACTGGTAAGCTAGTAGCTCCATACGACTTTTTCCACTGTCCTTCTGCCATCCCACCTTTCACAGGGTTGCTAGTATTTTATCTGTACTTTGTATGCACACTAACTCATACACTGTTCATTTTTCTGAGCATTTTTTTGTGATATGTTGCTCAATAGAGTCCAAAAGCAGTAACTCAGAAAAAAAAAATGAAAACAAAACCAAAAACTTCTCAGTTTATATTCTTACCTGATTCAGAAGCTGAAAATCAAGGAATAGAGGCATATTAAACTTGAGGGGGACACACACTTTGCTTTTGCTCAGAATAGTCTCCATGCTACCCTTTGAAGATTAACTTCATTAGGGGATTGTCTCTCCCCCTTCTCAAGAGCCTGGATCAGAGCTGTTCGCCCTTGAAGGCTGCTTGTGGTTAACAGGAGTTGTCCTCCCACACTCTTGATAACTGCTCCTGGTGAGGATGAGTGAATTAAAAAACTGAAAGCACTGGAAATGTCAGAAATATTCTTTTCCTTGTGATATTTTAATGAGGTTGGAGCTTATGGTAATCAAGAAATTCCCCACTTTGGAAAAGAAAAGGGGTTTATGTTAATCTGCTGTGACACTGATTGTTTTCCTAGTGTGAAATGATGTTGTGCCTGTGTAGCTGTGTGACAGCATCCACAGCCCATGCCACCTCACTGCTGGGACTGGAGGATCAGGGTTTGGGAAATGGATGATAGAGAGCTACTCTCATCTGACATGAGCTGTCTCGGTGTCTTTTACAGGCATTGTATTAAAGGCTCTCCCTTTGACCACCGCTTCAGGGAAGGCAGAGCTCTCTGTATTTTCTTTTTGCGCATGCAGTGGTTTGTGAGACCAAGAAAATATTGCTTTTTAAAACATGCAATTAGAGTTAATGAGAATCTTCCTGTTGAAATATAATTTTATGGGTATGTTAGCTCTCTCCCTTTAATATAGCTTTCATAAAAGTTGTCTGTTTTCCCTGGGAATTTTATTGGCTTGTATTTAGAAACTTTTAAAACCAACAGATTGGGCTTTCTTTACAGTTAAAGGTTGAGAGTGTTGGCAGTTTTGGAGAGAATTGTTTTAACTCTGGGATTTTAAAAGTTTTCCCAAATATAATCACTTTGAAATTCAGACTGTATGACCACGAAAGTATTTCCATGAGAAGTAAAACCATTTTACCAGTAGAGACTGGGAGAGTGTGGATCAGCCTGTAGTCACACCACTTGTACATATTGAACACATTTTCTTGTTTACTCACATTATGCTTTTTCATTGAGGGTTATAGCCTGCTCCTTTGTGCTGTGCTCTCTGGGCCCTGGAAGTCCATTGTCTTTGGGCAGATGAATTAAAGGTAGAGAAAAAAACCCAAACTTGTTACTAGTTGGCAAAAATGAGCTTTGTAGGAAACTGCATTCCATGAAAAACTTTTTGGGGTCTTCAAATAAAAAAAAGACAGAAAGTTACTATATTCTGCAATAGAAGGGTAATTTGAGAGCTTAAACAGCACAATAAGTGCGTAAGGGATCACTCTCTGCTGGTTAGAAGCTGTAAGTTTTCTTGGGAAAAAAGCTTCGGAGAATAAATCCCTTGGGTTCATCCAGAGATAAATAGGAAAAACAGACACCAATGAGAGAGGTCCATTCAAGCTGATGAACTGCAGATAATACACTATATGTGAGTATATTGAAAAGACAAACTCCACAGGCAAATTGGTACATATGAGGTGTAATCCTGTAACATTGCTTATGCACATCTTTGAAAAGCTGCACTTTAAGGGGAGTTAGGAATAGAGTTTCATAAAGTACAGGCCAAACAGAAAAGGCTCCTTTGTACATCTATGTTGCTTAGGACAGAGACAGTCACTTCACTAGTTCCTATCATTCTTCCAGGAAAGTTGGTCTATATTAGGAGGCTGGAACAAGTACTAAAATACACAACACAAATTGGATAGTCATTAAAAGGCAAAAGAAAAACAAACAAACAAACAAAAAAATGAAACAAACAAAACCCCCAAACAACCAAACCAAACCAACCAACCAACCAACCAAAACAACAACAAAAAAACCAAACCATGAAATGCCACCCTGTGCTTCAGAAAAATAAGAGCCTGACTACCATGTGTTCTTGGGCATAGAACAATTCAGCTGAACCATACCTTTACCTGGAAGAGTTGTGCAGGACCTAGATAAGTTGAGAAGCTAAGTGCCTTTAGGCACATATTCTTTCTCTGTCTCTCATTCTCTTTGCCTGAGGCCCAGTTATTATATCTGTATTTTGGGAAAACATAGACAACCCCACACACAGACATATAAAATCTCCCTGATGGACTTTTTATTTGTTGTCACAGAGAGAGGGAGAAGGACATGACTACCTTTCAAAATTGATTGCCTGTATGAGGGACTGAAGCAGCAGAAGGGATGAACGGTATTAATGCCTATTTACAGAGTGAGATGGGACTCTAGAAGGTGTGGGATGCCCCACATTTCTCAGGGTCTGGTTTTCCTGAATGGGAAAGATAGCTGGTAGATGATTAAGAATTAGAAATCTTTTCACTGCAGTTTTCAGAATTACCTTTCTATATGTGAGGAAGGGCATCTCTCCCTAGTTTTCCTGTTTTCATCCTCTTTGTCCTTCTCCCTTTCCCTTTGCTCTGTTTCCTCAGTCACATCTGATGTGGAAATCTTGTCTCCAGCTGGGAGGACGAGATGTGCGGAAACTTTCCAAAGCTGTAGGTTGATGACAGCATAGGGGGCTCAGCTGAACAACAAACATATTTTTTTAATCCAGCGAAATGCAAGGTTATTCATCTAGGAATGAAAATTATAGGTGATATTTATATAAGAAGAAGGCTGTATTTTAAAAAGCATGATGAGATATAGGACTGAAGTATCAGAGTGGATAATCATTGCAACATGAGCTCTAAGGATGATGTAGTAGCAAGAAAAGAATCTATGCAGTCATTGTGTAAATAAAGATCAAACAGAAGCAGAGGTGGTTATCACCATATGTAGCAAAACTCTATACAGCTTTTGTATCCAAACCCAAGATTATCTGAAAAGCAGGAAATCTGTTTTTGCAGGGTGTTTCAAGGCATAGTCATTGTTTTTAGTCCTGCAAACTGAAATTGTTTGAGTTTTGTTGTGTGAAAGCTAGAGAACACAAAGGAAGTCAAACTAACCTGTGACAAGTAGTGGTACTGCTCCCCTGGGCCATCATGGACTTAAATTCAAGTGGCTGGATTGAGTGCCCCATAGGGTGTCTTGAAGCCTGGGTACATCTTGGCACCTGGCGCATTTGAGCCTCCTTGATGTTCCTAAGCCACAGCTGCCTCTTTTTCCTGCCACCGCGAAACTCCCATCCCATGGAAGTGCTGCAGCAGAGCCTGAGCATGTTTGTCTTTTTGGATAGTCCCTCAGAAGGACACCTGCTTTGCTGGGTTTAGATCAGGGATTTGAACACAAGATTTTCACATCAAGAGTGGTGACAGGAGGGGTATTTCGTGACACATTATGAACTACTATTTTTCTTATTTAGGTCTAAGCTTCACTGAGTTACAAAAATTGCAATGACTCCAACTGCAATGTAGAACACTGCTGTTTTAGTGATTAGGTCAATCCCTCAGATTACAGGAACTAAAGATTCAAGATCTTTGCTTTGAACTGGTATGACTTGTACATGTGTAAGCCACATGCCTGGAAAGTATTTTCATTGTTGGCCTAATTCTGAGGCACTTAAGAAATCTCCTGTAAATCAATATGTTTCCATGGAAAGCTTTGGCTTTCATTGAGAAAAGATGTTTCAAATAAAACAGTATTTGCAATCAACTCTATTTCATATTTAAGAAAGCACATTGGCAAACTGAAATGTTTAGAAAAGAGCTACAAGAAATATTGGAGTCCTGGAAAATCTTCTTTACTACAAAAACTCATGACATTCAGACTTTTTAGTTTATCTTTAAAGGTAAACGATGCCTGTTCACAGTAGATAAGTGCCTATAAGAGGAACAGATTTACCAAGAGACAATATTTTAACCTTCTGAAGGCATAAATAACTGCAAAAAGGCTCTCACGTTTGGGAGATGAAGCTATTCAGATTCAGAACAGAAATCAATGGCAAATGTTTAAGATAAGGATAATCAATCACTGAAGAGTCTTTTAGACAAGTGGATTATATCTGCTAGCAACATTAAACCAGGATTTTTTAAGCTGTCTCAAGATTCAGCAGAAAGTTTTTCTATAAAATATATTTTAATTCAAGTGGAATTTCTGAACTTGCCATAGGAATCACTTGATGGTATCCCATTGTCTGTCTTATGCAGGTCATATTAAGTGATCATATTAGTCTTTTCTAGATAAAATTCTGCAGTAACTTTTCCTAACTCACAAATTACTGTGAATTATAATAATAAAAATATTAGGTTAAACAAAATGATGTATCACTAGACAACCTATCAAAATCTATTTAAATGAAAAAAGCTTGTTTGTTCATTCCTCCCATTACATTTTCCATTTACTAAAATAAAATCTAGGTGATTTTTTCAAAGTTTGGGATTTTTTTTTGACATTTTCATGAAAATATTTCTATTATTCATTCTAAAACTTTGGCTTTCTTATTTTCCAGGTATAGTTTCTGAGCAACTTTAGACAAATGGCTTTGCTTGACTCAAATATGTATTTTTCATTCCAGCACTGAAAGAGTCTGCACTTTGTCATCTGAGCTCAAATGACAGGATTTTGAGAGAAGAATCCTAATTCACTCTCTGGTACTTTTCCCTATACTGAAGGGCACACAGGCCCTGAGTTCGCATGCCAGCTTTCTTCTTTGAAGATTTGCTAAGCAGTAATCTTAGTTCTAGAGACACGATAGAAAAAAACATGTTGTAGATTGTTGTTTATGTGAATGTTCATTAGTTATGCTTAATAAAGAGCAGCAAATTGCCATGATAAAGACAAATGATGGAGGCAAACTAGTATCAGACCAACTCACTGCTGAATAAGGTTATAGCTGGTTACAAGAGAACACTAATGCTGAATCTCACCGGTATCAGTGATGATTTCTGCACAGGAAACAGATTATTTTGCCCAATTTCACTCTTTTTTCACTGAGATTTTATAGGACAGTTCCAAAGGTTACACAGAGATGCATCCATGCAACTTTCCCCAGAGATGAAAGAAAAAGATTATAAGAAGATTTTAACTGTAATTGCATGCTGAGTTGTTTTCAAAGCACCCTCTTCTCTGTTTTGCACTAACCATGAAAAAGATGAGGAAAGCTCCTAGGAATATGGAGAGGTGGTGAACCTAAAACCACAGAGATGACATTCTGGAATGAAACTCCTCGTGCTTTCTTACTGTGCAGTGAATCTAACTCAGTGTTAAAAATACATTTCTTTTGAACATTCCTTCATCTAATGTAAAACGAGTAGCTTGCAAATGGATTAAATTTCAAAGAAGGTTCAGTACATGCTTTGGATTATTTGAGTCTCTGCCTGAACTGTTGTTTTATTTCTAAAATAATTAGTGCCATCCAAAAAACATCTCAGCTGGAAGACTCTAGTAATCACCTAAACGCACTATTTTCAGAAAATTGCATGCTGTGACTTCAGAAGAGGAAACATTTCAGAATCCACCTCTGTTTGTTTTGGCGTCCCGTTTCAGATACTCCTAATGATGAATAGGGGTCTCATAACCTCTGAAACTTGTTTTTTGAGGAAGATAACTGCCTACAAGGAAGCAAGTTCCTGTTCAAATGCATTCTCTTGCACAGTGAGAGCACCACCGCTGGCATCTCTGTGACTCCAGAAGCCTGTGCCCCTCAGTACAAGGCAAAGGGTTGCCAGTAGATCTTTCCCCGAGGTAGAAGAGGAAAGAGGAAGGGTGGAAGGGCTGGGAAGAGTTGGGTGAGATCAAGAGCTTCATTTTAATTTAAGAAAAAAAAAAGTGCTGAGCAATGAAACCTGACTTGATTCATCATCTCCACTATCAGGCCTGTTTCTGTTTGTAATTCTTATTAGCCTACCTTGTGTTTGTGATTGGCTAGCAAAGCAGGTTGCAGAGCTGCATACAAAAAATCCCTCTTCTAAGGCTGAAGAGAAGAAACCCCATTGGATCCTGATTTCAAGAGCCTGAAGCACTGGACAGGTGGCGAAGCATCCTGGGTGGCAGCCTGGGGTCCCCAGCTGAGAGAGCCGCCTGTGAAACTCCTCCAAGGGAATGATTCATTGTTGGAATGCATTTTTCTCTGATTAAACAGCAGGCAACGATCATTTTCAGCTGCAGACACATTTGTAATGATGAATGTGTCATGACAAATATACTGCTTTCTTGGAGCACTGAAAGAAAGTTTAACTTTTTTCTAGGCTACTGCTGTGGTTATACTGTTGGGTTTGAATTGCTCCCAATATTTGTCATGGATAGGAATGGACCTCCTGGGACATGTTCAGATGCAGACCTTCAAAACATCCATCTACCTCATTAATAAACTCAGAGCCACATAAGAAGTTAGGCGCTGCAGTGCCAGACCTTTTGGCACGCTTCCCTTCAACAAAACGGAATCCTGAAATCCTGAAAAGCTCCCTTTTTCAGGAGCTGAGTTCCTGGGAGAAGAAGACCTGAAAGCTGATTTGCTGGGAAGGAGCTGCTCTTTTTTTGTTTATTGCTAAGTAAAACAACCAGGAAAATAAAATTTGTCTTGCTTTTTCCTGAACATGGATGTTATATCTATGTAGTTCTTTGTTGCATAGGTCTTAAAATCAGTTGAGTTTTCTCGCTATTTTGGTATCCTTGCCTTTTTTACATATACCAACAGTAACCTATTAAATGAAGCAGTGAAAATAGGACAGTGCATGTTTGCTCATACCTCCCTTGGAAGATATGCAATATTTGGGGGACTTTTGGCCAGCAAACAGGGTTTGCTCCTTACTGGAAGCCAGTTGTAGATAGTTTTTTTTTTGTGTGCTTTGTTCTCTGTTCTCCCTTCAGGCTGTTCTAGTTTTCTCTCTCACTCTTGAAGATCACGCAGTAGTCAGTCCAGGTTGCTAAACAGGGAGGAACCTGGGGAGCTGATCACTCTGCACAGGGTTTCAACTCAGCACCGCATAGTGCCCACAAGGGGCACTGACCCTGCTCAAAGCTCCTGATTGAGACACAGAAGCATTTGACATCCGATTTCTGTGGGGGGGAGTTTTCAGCGAAACATCCTGAGAGTGTAATAACTTTTTCAATTGATGGTACTTCTTAGAGCCCTTCTTGTTATTTAATTGATTCCAGGCTGGTGTTTACTAAGAAAAAATGCTGTTTGTGGGTGCTTGAGCTGTTTATTATCCATTAATAACCATGTGGGTGGACAGCTGTATTTTGCTGATCAATATATAGAGCTGTGCTCCTGAAACAGGGCAGTGCAGGGAATTTGGCACTTGGGCTGTGCAGAGTGGAGGGCTCCCCTCTTGCCTTACAAGGGTCTTTCTTGCCCTTGCTCACCTGGCATAAACCCTCACAAGGGTCCATTGTTCCCAGGTGTCTGGAGAGGCACATTTGCACCAGGCATGAAAGACAGCCTGGGTGTTGGTGCTGAGCAACCTCCTCCCACATGAGGAACAGAATAAAAATGGACTGCAAATCTGTGCTCCATACAGGGAAATAGTACAGCTTTTCAGCATTTTCCTGAGATTTAAAATTGTAGATTTCTTTTTTCCATCTGATGAAACCATGCTCACTGCACAATTACATCGAATATAAATTTAAATATGAATCTTGAAAGAAATGATTGTAGTAAGGAGATGGTAGTTACATAGTTTATACTTCAGCTTCTGTGCCTGCTTTTGTATAATATCCAGCATATCAACACCCTGGTCTTCAACTTTTTCAATGAGACTCAAAAATATTTTTAGTTGTACATATATCTGTGTATATGCGTATGAAGAAGGCATGCAAATATTAGAGACATTGAAATATAGTTTTCAATTCATGGAAAACTAGGAAAATTTTATTTCATTTTGTTTAAGCTTGGAACAAAAACTTGTTTCTACATCTTATTAAGAAATGAAATATCCTGATTTTTTTTTTTTTTTAATTTTATGTTGTGTGGTGCATGACTTCCACTGATTTGTCAGAACACCATATAGAAATACATACAAAACCCAATGAATAAGTGATGGAATTGTGTTAAATGAATTTTTTGTTTTTATTGATTTTTATTTGTTTGTTTGTTTGTTTGTTTTCCATTTTGAATTTCTTTACTGATGCTTAA
This sequence comes from Nesoenas mayeri, assembly GCF_963082525.1. Lineage (NCBI taxonomy): Eukaryota > Metazoa > Chordata > Aves > Columbiformes > Columbidae > Nesoenas > Nesoenas mayeri. Next base: position 60,413,472 of record NC_137541.1, on the reverse strand, counting down.
TCCACTACGGGTATGATACTGTGGAAAAAAAACAAGTTTCACCCTAATATAATTTCTTAATAAATATACAGGTGAGATGTATTCAAAAATTGTTACTGGGCTTATATTTGCCCTGGGTTGAAGGTTAGTTTTGAATTTATTTCAGATGAGCTGCTGACCTGCTGAAAAACAGCAGAAATTAAGGATAAAAATCATAGCCCTCCCTTCCTAAGTTATATATTTTCATCTAGCTTCTTCCTTTAAGTGTTTTGCTTTGTGGAAGCAGTAGCCACCACCATTAACATATTTTGTCATCAACAGACTGTGATCGCTTTTAGCCACTGAGGAGCTGGAGATGTTTTCAAGGCAGTGACCTAGAGATGAGAGGCACTTTATCTCATTAGAAGATAATCAGCATTATCTGGGCTCCTGAGGAATTACCGTTGCATGATTAGGCCCATAACCTAATGGAAAATAAGCCCCTTGGAGGAGATAACTTTGAAGAGCAGGGAAAAGGTAATATAGCAGTAGATAGGCTATGCAACTGAAATTACTTTAAACTAGAGTCTCCGGGCTTCTCCTGGCAACGAACAACCAAGGATGGAATTTTTTTTTTATTATTTAGTATATTTATTGCTTATCCATTGCAGTCACAACCTAAGTGTCCAGCATAACAGAAAGTGCAGTGGATTGTATAGAATTTAATCCAAGTCTGTTATTTTTTGTCCCTTCTGCACAAAACGTAGAGAAGGAGAGAGAGGGGAGGATGGAAATGGAAAAAGTGCATGGAAACTGCTGCCTGTCTCTTCCTCGTCCTTTGGGGCTTTGTCACATTAGGCCTTTGCAATCAGATTAGCAGATTCCTTTGTAAGGCTCCTCTCATTTCAGGTTAGTATTCATATGCAGTAATGTTATTGCAAAGTGACTTTCCCAGCACCTTCGGTAAGATGCATGCTAATCGGGAGTGATGGAGAGGAGCTAATGTGACGGGGATGTCAGACAGTGTTAGCAGAGCAGTGCTGCTCTGCTCTTTTCAGCTTGCACTGCACCAAGCCGGAGTTCTTTGTCATATTTCTTTGTTCACTTCACTTGAAGAGCCTTTGTGGAGGATGAGGAGGGCAGCTCCATGCCAGCCGTGACCACTGCAATCAGAGCAAGGAAATAACACTGTTCTCCTATGCCCCTGGGAAACATCTCAAAGGTGGCTCTGCTGTGTTTAAGGACATGCAAAACTGGACATCACAGCATCAGCAGTAGCTGTTATAAGAACCAAGTGTTTTCCCAGAGGGATGTAAAGATACTTCTGGATGCAGAGCAAAGGCATAAGAACCAATTAAATTTTTCTCGCTTCATGCAGTTTGCAACTTTGCATAAGGGATTTCACTCCTTTCCTCCCATCTCTACTTTTTATCTTGTCCACTGCGCAATACATGTCAGGAGAAGTACATCTGAGATTGTGACTCTGTAACTACAAACAACTAATTAATCATTAAGTAGTATTTTTTTTTTTCCCCAGTGTAATACCTGTTACTATAATTATTATTACAGCTGCATCTATAAAATCTAACAAAGACTGAAGCCCCAGGGCTGTGCACACCTGGGCTGGGAAGAATCTCGTTTTACTGTAACTGTTCAAAAGGTCTTCTGAGATAGTCCCCCTGGCTCTTGCTTTTATCAGAATAGGCAGAAACAAGTGTATCCAAAGAGGCCTTCAACCCATTTAAATAAGGAACCTGTTATAGAGAAAATTATGTTTCTACGATGTCCCTAGGAGGATGCCCTACTTTTGACAGATGAAGCATGATGTGCCTCATCTTCATTTATTGCTGTGGCTTCATATTGCTTTGCAAACACCTTTGATTTTCAGTTTTCAACCCTTTCCACTCTGAACTGTGTCTGCACAGGGGTTGACACATATTTTACAATTTATATTTTAAAATATATCTTTCTCCCTTTTTTAAGTAGTTCCCATTTGTAGGGTTCGAAGTAATAGAGTAGCATTTCTGTAAGTGTTCATAAAAACATAATCACACTGGTTATCTGGAGTATGACACAAACATGCCCAAAACAAAAAACATGGGCATTTTTGTCCTCTGTGAAGTGCTATGGATATTGGCTTATGCTTGGTTTAGTATAGTGTGTCTCTTTGCTGTCCTCTGCTCAAGGCTGCACGTAAGACATACAGCCTCTCCCTGGCCCTGTGCGAATTTACAATGAGGTGTTTGAGTAGCAGCACTCGGCTGGCTTTGTCACCAACATCTATTTTTAGCTCTGTTATAGACAATTTCTTCAGGTACTGCCCAAGCAGGACTGATTCCAATGCTCTGCCCTGACACCCTGTGCTTGCCCACCCAAAACATTCCTGAGACGAGCTAGCAATGGAGGAGAACAAGATTTGCATAGGATTTTAGGCCAATGTTGCAAGCATATGTCTAAGAAGTATTTTCTCTAATAAATGGCTCCCTGACCTGTACAGACACTGTTGTATGCCCAGTGATCGCAGATTAGGGCTCTTGTGCCCATTGCACAAATGAAACTGATAATGAGCAGGTGAGTGAGAAGATGCTTCCTTTTCCTCTCTAAAAAAATTTGCTGGACAGTCAATATCTGAAGAGTTTTATGACCTCCTTGCTTCCACCCAAGTAAGACTTGGTAACCAATATACATTTGTAAAAGCCTTTTCATTTTTCGTATTGATTTTTTTTTTGTATCTACGCTTCCTGAATGGAAGGTATTTGAACCAAAACTGGGCTTTAAAAAAAAAAAAAGTTATGATAGTATTTTAAGACAAGTTTGATTTTTTTCTCTAGAACATTTCAAAAGCAGGCAATCCATTGAAATTGGCTGCATCCTATTAAAAATGAAACCAAACAACAAACAAAAGAACAAACAGAAGTTAACAAATAAGTATTTTATAGTGGAAAAAGTTTCACTGGAAAGTTCTCAACCAACTCCATTATATTGTAATTGTCTAGCTCACGTCTTCTCAGCACGATGTGAAATCCACCAAACAGAAGACATTCCCCCTCCCTTATTTAAAATTAGAGTTTTAATTTTCCATACATATAATGAAAAATATACTAATTAAAATAATTGGAAACTTTTGGGTTCTTTATATTCCATTTTAGGAATACAGCTTAACAAAATCTGTCTGTATTTGAAATGTTTAGTTTATACTTTCTATAGAACATCCACTATTTTAATAACTAAGCCTATGTACACTGACTTCTGCTCTCATCCTTATCTGTTGGCTCCTGGCAGGAAAGTTGAAATCTAACTCTCCCATTGTAACACATGAAATCTTTGGCAGTAGCTTAGCCCTTGTTACCCAGAATGACAGCCTGGCAAGACAACCCAGGAGTATCTTAATTTATGCCAAAGAATGTGACTTCTACAGAGAGATTTTGCTCCTTTTGGCTACTGGCACTTCTTAGTCTTCCCATCTGTAAGAGGAGCTGAGCTATATCTTCTGTGCTGGAGGGTTGTAACTGCTTTCACCTTGCTCCCTATTCTTTTTTATTCTGGAGTTTAGCAGGAAGAATTTTACAATGCTACAGACCCTTTGTGCCCACACTCCCAGAAAATGATTTGGTGCAGCTGCCACCAGTAATGCTTCCATTTGGGAATATTGCTCCTGTGCCATATGGATCCAATCACCCCCGCTCAGCCCTTCTCTTGATGTTTTTTTCAACTGCAGGCAAAATCATAGTAGTGATTATGATGGGAGCCTAGAAAAGCCTTTAGGGTCTAAACTTAAATGAATTAACTCAAGAGCTTTTTGAAGCATTCCTCCTTGCCTCCTTCCCTGCTACTCTGCTTCACATTTTTAAGCCAAAGGCTTTGCTCTCATAGTGATTTATTCAGCACCTTTAGCAAACTGTTAATGAGAGAGTAAAACCTGTAGAGCTGAAACACTTCAGAGACAGGAGGGGAAGACAAGAATGGGGGAGGAAGGAAGGAGCAAGGCATGGGAGAAAGAACGGGGAAAGATGGAGCACTGATTGAGGGCATAAGGAAAGAGATATATTTGTCTCTCAGTTTCTTTGAAATCATTCTTACTGGTTTCATTATTCTCTCTGGTTCTGTGTGTCGGTAGAAATGAAGTTGGCAAGCTCCATTGAGAAGAAGGAAGCAAAGTCAATTTCTTAGTGCTGCCAAGTAGGTTCCCGGGTCTAGATGGTGCACATAATGGTTGTCAAAAGGCCAGAAACAAAGTCAATGGATTTAGAGAATAGCAGCATTTCTCTGTATTGATTTTCTCAGGGTGTTGCCAGAACTCAGGGAGAGTTAGGTAGTTACACTTTACAATTTTTTCTGCTAATAAAAACTCTTAGAGGGAACCACTTAATAAATATACTTCTGGTCTGGGGCATATTGTCTAAAGGTGCCTCTCCAGAGGGGAGAGGATTAATATTATTAGATATTGCATTAACTGCAAATATGACTGGCTGTATGTGGCGGCTGAGGTGGCAGTTTTCATTGTGCTTGAGTGTAATTCTATTCTTTTAAAGAAAAAAGGTAACTTTGTTGACAGCCCAGCAGCAAAGCTATGAGTCTGAGTGTATGGCTTAGGCAAGAACATGAGTAGTTTGGCACCAGCCATGTCCCTTTTCCCCTGTGTGCAATCAACTCTGGCAACAAAGTTTTCAAAATATGTGTGGTCAGTGAAATGTACCTAAACCATGTCTTGGAAGACAAAAGTTTAGCTTCAGTGCTCTGAATTTACAGGTACCCTTAGTTGTAGGCTTTCTTAATGTTAAGTGAACTTAAATACACATACACAAATCAAAAACTATGCATGCTGTACAAAGGGTTTTAATCAGACTCTGTTTTCCAAAACACATAGAGCAGGGGATTAAGTCTTGGCCTGCTGTGCTGTGTTGCAAATGGGATTGGCAACTCCACCCATCTGGAAGCTAACCCTAGTATTTGCAGAAACCTCTTCCATCTGTTAAAACTCTCATCATTGGCATCTTGAAGCCCTCCTGATGCCATATGTTGGCAATTATAGGATGTTACAGTGTGTGTGAGAGACAATTATTTGGATTGCATATTGACAATTTGAGTTATGCATGTGGTCTGTAATGTGATGGTTAGCATAGCAGGGTCTGAAACTAGTAATCTCTTCTTTGAAGGGAAGAGATTAATCAGAAGTAAGTATAACTGTGTCTTGGAAAAATAGACTTCAGTTACCTATTTTCGCCTCTATTGTGACCTTGACAAGTGGCTTTAGACCATCATTTATAATAGAGATGTAATAGTATTTTCCCACCTTACAGCCTATCAGTAGAGTATATGTGTTGCAGAGTGCAAAGGACCTAAATACAGGGCAAGCAAAGGATATATTCGAACACATAAATTTATCTGATAGTTCTGAGAAAAAGGCAGGTGAAAAAGTGACTCTTTTGGCTTTCATTGTGGAAAGCATATGGACAGGAAGTCAGTGAAATGGCTGGAGGTGAGCTTGGACTGAAGAAACACCAGAGCAAATGGCAGTGGTGGGAAGTCTTAGAGAAGACATAGGTATAAAAACCTGAAAAGGTGGAAACAGTGAAAATCCTCAAATAATAGCAAAGGAAAAAATTAGAATCAAGTAAGTCAGTGTAGGCCACCTTACTGAAATTACGTCTTTCCATTCTGGAGTGGCTGAAGTTTCCTGATCCTGATAGAGCTGATGCACCCACTATGCCCAAGAGTCCCACTCTTAAATCATTTGTCAAATTGCTAGACTGACTGTGCATCAAAAGCCAGATTTACCTGGGCATGGACAGTCCTCAGTCACTACCACTGGCTTCCTCTGCTGTATCTGAGCCCTATCTGCTCCTGAAGTGGGGGTGACACTGAATCTTGAGACCTCGAGGAGCTGAAGATATGCAACCTATGTCTTTTATTCCTATTCCCAGAAGCTTTCTAGGTATGCCATGCAGCTAGATTTGCCATGCAGCTAGATTTGCATTTGTAAGGCAAAGGTTACTCAAAATACATTTGGTTGTTAGTGGTGCCATCTCCCTTCATAATTAACTAAAAATTTGTTTTGCTTTGAGGGTGGCTACAAAAGTCTCTTACCTATTCCATTTTAACACATGGATGGCAGAAATATTTGGAGGGATGTCTTCTTGGAAGGTCTCGTCAGATTGCTGAAGGGAATTTGCAGTTAAAGGTGAAATCTTTTGAAAGATGCGGAGTCACCAGAGAAGGTGAACTGAGGGAGGAATAGAGCTGTGGACAAGACAAGGACAAGTAAAGTGGTACTCAAGACCTCTCTTGAACTTCAGACTTGCCAAGAAGCCCAGGGAAAAGAAAGTTAAAATTTTTCTTTTAATTACTACAGACAGTCCCACAGCCCTGTGGCTACTGTAGGGAAACTACTTTTCTCCACTTACTATTTCAGTTTCATATTTCACAGGCTATTTCACTCAGTGTAAAAAAAAAAAAGATACCACATACAAGCCCATTTTTATTATTGTTATAATTCACTGTTTAATGCAATGCTTTAACTAGAAATACAACTCAGCAGAAGTACATACACATATATTGCATGTAATTTTAGTTGTGTCCTCAAAATACTTCAAACCCTCATCGTCTCAGACCTTCATGAGTTGTTTTGGTGAAGCACTTTCTTCCTTCATGCTGCGTAACATATTTTAATGTTGTTGAATAACACAGATGTTTTTCTTCCAAATGGAGCACAACATTACATCCAAATTCCCAGCTAATATGACTTTATCAAACTTTGCTTTCACTGTATGAATTTTGTGTATAATATGTATATATCTATACAGTATATATAAATATATATCTATAATGTATGTACAATCAAGTGGGTCAGCTTTACACAGCTAACCATAAACTTGTGCTTATCTTATTTATATGAGATCAAATGTACGGCATCAAGAATTTGACCAGTCCCCGACTTGTAAGGTCCTCCGTTCTTGATTTTACCATATGATTTTGAATATCACATACACATAATGCATTGCCTTCTTTCTTGCAGTAGTATTTTCTTTTGAAGAAAAGAATGTAGTTGGGTTTTTTTTTTGTATAAATAAATAACAGGTTTTCCATACCCATAAGTTAAAAAAAGTCTCAAGAAGAGATGAGGTTTTTCCTCATACATAGAGCTTGAAGAGTAATTGGACATTCATTGTAGATATATTTACATTATAACCTTATCTGGATAGTATTACACATAATGCATTATTTTTTACACAGTCAAGATATGGTGTTGGTCATGTTAAGACACACTATCTAAAGGTATTTACAAACTGTGAGTCTCTAACTTACCAATCACCTCTGCAAAGTGACACCAGAATTAAGGGATAAGATATAAGGAAGTCTGTTTACTGGCAACTGTGGCACTCTTGCCAGTGTTTTTATTATTATTATTACTACCACTGCTACAATGATGTGCTTTAGAGAAGGGCTGTCTTTGGGGTGTAGGTGTGCAGACAGAGTTTCAGCGGGGGCAGAAAACCATCCCGTGCCCAAACCTACATGAGCTGGGTGGAGCAGACAAGTAATCTGACCATGACCTTGTCTGTCCCTTCACAAGTCAGGGTATGCCAAGCTTGTCTCCCTGTGCTTTCTTCAGTGCTGTCAGGTGAGACAGTCCAAACATTTAACATCCAGGAAAATCCTTCCTTCCAAAGGCCACTGTAGCATGGACTGTGATCACACTGACTCATGGGCGAGCCACAGCCACTTCTCACAGAGAGTCAGAGAACTTTGGGACATCTCAAAGAAAAGTTTCTGTGTGCTTCTTAGCAAATACAGTTGAAAAAAACCAAACCAAACTGAAATTTTTAAAAAGGAAAGAAAAAAGAAAATGAAGAGTTGAAGAAGAGTTGTTACCTAATGGCACTTTTCAGGTTATGCAGAGCTTTGGAAGGCAAAAACGCACCAGAATTTTTTCTCTTTATTTGGTTAATACCGGAAAGAAGTGTATATAACAAATCCACCCAGTATCCTGAAATATGAGGCCTGGGAGGACTGATACACTCATGTAACCCAGTAGTTCCACAATGTAGAAAGAGGCCATAGCAAAAGGAGGGCAGTAAATGTATAGGAGGAATGATTGCATTGGTTGCGGTAAATGATTCATGTCCAACACAGCCTTGCTATAATTACATTCCTAACTTAGTTTCTCACTGAATACTCTGCTAGTAAGCACAGGAATGAAAGGGGATTCAAGGGAAAGGAGGGCTACCTTAACATTGCACAGGGCATGAAATTAATCTGTGCATGTTGCTGCATGATATTCCACTACAAGTTAACTCTTTGCCATTGTCCAGTGTTGTTTCTAATATGGAGATGATAAAACTGGGGAAGAAGAGAATTGATTTGTCTTTATTTCATATGAGAGTTTTTTTTTTTCACTTCCAATTTAAAAGCCATGCAGAAAAGATTTATGGAACTTGTCACTCCGCATAGTAGTTTGGGCTTCAGTGGATGGGGATTTGCATGCTAGGCAAGGCAGCATTTTGGATGGGTTAAAGAATTTGAATGCCAGCATTCACAGTGCCTGAAAGGCAAGAGGAACTGCACACCTGTAGTTGAAACACAGGCAAAATCCTTGTTAAAATGAGGGAGGAAAGCTTTTTGTTAAGACTGTGACAAAAGAGGAAAGACAGGCAGAGAAATGAGAAAAGAAGCCACAGCAAATTAAGGACCATCAGCTTCCTTCAGGGAAAGATTTTCTGTAAATTAAAAAAAAAAAAAAAAAGTTTCTTAAAAGTCTAGAGCTTTTCATGATATACAAGAACAACAAAAGCGATACTGTATAGAAATCACATCCTTAGCAAGGGTCTCTAGGTATGGTAAATAAAATATATGTAGACCCAGGGGTGAAAAAAAGCTTACTTCTTTCAGTCTTAGTTTCTGCCACTTGCACTACTGTCAGCTGAGAGTACAAAGCCATCTAGGAGGAGATCTTTAAAATATCAAAGGCTCCAAACCCACTACCTCTTAGCAAACCCCACTTAGACCCAGGACCAGAGTGTTTTTGTGCTGTTTCTTACCTAAGATTCAGCTTCTCACAAGAAGAACCCGGCTTTGTAAAAACTAGAGATTTTTAGGAATGGTTGTAATGTGAGGAAAGGAAAACAGTATCAGCAGCACTCTCTACTGGTGCTCCCACCCTCATGTGACGGCTGTGAGGATGCTTTACGTACTTCGTCTTTCAAGTCTGGTGCCAGGATCAGGTTTGGGTAACAGAAGTGGCAAGGAGAGGTGCTTCCAGTCGAGGAGAAAAATTCAAAGTCTGCTACCTCAGCACCACAGGAGAAACCAGGAGCTGTATCTGCAGGCAGCACTGGGCCAGCTGTCACATCCATAGGAATGAAGGACAGCTATCAAAATCAATCAAAAACATAGAAGCGGACAGTGAGTTTTTACTAGCAAGCTTCACTGCAAAGCAGACACATGGATATGTTTGAATCCAACAGGAGATGAAACAACAACAAAAAAATTATCATCCTCTCCTGCCCCTGTCCCAGCTAGAATGGCCAGGAGCAGCTGGGACACCCTGAGGGCTTCCTCACCAGTGTGTGGGCTGTTCTCACTACAGCCATGTTCAGTAGAGACATTTCCTCTTGTTGTTATGTTTTCCTCCACCAGAAAAATACAAACCAGAGAGCTGTTAGATGTAGCATTTGCTTTTGTTCCCTTCATGTTTTGAAGCAACTGACCCCTGGGGTCCATTTGAACACTCTTTTCCCCATGATCGTTTGTGGGGAAAGAAAAAAGAAGAAAGAAAAAAGAAAATCTGACCTATAGTGAAGTGTTTGTTGGCTTTGGACTGTTCTCCATGAGGCGATGTTCAAACACTTTGCTATCTCTGAATGGATCCACATGATTCCTAGCAAATCAAATTGAAATCCCAAACAGAAGGTTGACAGACATTTTTCTCAGGTTTTGTCCTCACTGGAAAATAGATTTCTCAACTTCAGCTTCTTGCTTGCTTGCTTCCTTTCTTCTTTCCTTCTTTCTCTTTCTTTCTCTTTGCCTTTTTTAACTTTAATGCTCATAAAAGGTGCCAGTTGGACTGACATATCTTCAGGCTGTCGTTCTCTCCCTGGAGAGTGAAGGTAGGGCTGGCCTGTGACAGAGCAAGTCACTCCCCTGGATCTGCCAAGCTGACAGATCCTGTTGCAGCAGGGCTATTGTTAAGGGGTGGTTGGGCTTTTCAGCTTTAGCCTGTTTCTGGAAATGATTAAAAAGAAAAAGAGAAAGCAAAAAGTGCTAGCTGCAGGGTTTGTTTCGTTTTGTTTTGTTTTTCCTGTAAATCACCTGCACAGCTTGCTCATTTTCTATGTGAAACAAAAGTGGCAAGCACAGCACATGGTGTGAACGTGCCACTGGGATCCTCTGGCCAATCCCAAGGTGAAGACGTGGCAGCACCAGCAGCAGGGCCACCAGGGGCCTCAGGGGTGACGGGGCACAGGTGACAGTCGGGGAAGCTGGATGAGGTACCCAGGTGGCACTGCTCTTCACGACCAACATCTATATCTTGCAGAACTATCACTCAGAAGGGAAGTGAAACCTGCTGAACATTTTTTGGGACACAAAGGAAAGACAAAAGAGCTCAAAAGATGTTCAAAACAACAGATTATTTTGTGGCTCTAAAATATTATCCCTCTTTTTGCCTTACTGAGCCACAACCAGCTGAAGACTCAAGAGGTTTACAGTGTCTCAGGACAAGGCTCTGCGCCCTCTCTGCCTCTGGGAGAGGTTAAACAGTGTCATGTTAAACAGTGGTTAAACAGTGTTCCAGTTAGGGCTCTGCACCTGCCACCAGCTGCCAGTGAGCACAACATGAACAGGTTCCCATGCAATATCTTGGATGTTATATATTATTTGCTGTGCATATAAACCATATTGGGGTGTGTTTGTAAGACTGCATGTAAATGAGGAGCTGCATTATGTAGTCTATTTTTACATTGTTTAATTGACTGCAAATATGAATGTACCATGGAAGTATTTTTTAATCAAACTGGTACAAGACAGAAACACATGGCATTGTGTGTCCTGCAAACCTTTTAAATATACTATAAAACAAACATAAGCATCATAACCTCATGTCATCAAATACAGTGGTGGTGCTAGGAAAAAGTGCCAGAAAGCTTCAAACTGAAGATTTATTTTGTTTTGCTTTTCTTTTATGTTTCATGAATGCTGGCCCCAAAATATTTTTTTTTTCTGCATGGTATTTTGTGTGTCATCACATCATGTGATGAAAAAGTATAATTGTAATCTATATCTTGCACTTCTTAACCTGTAGAAGTGTCCTTAGTTAGAGGAATTCATAATTTATGAACAAGTGACAGCTTCAAAGGTCAGGATAAAAAATTTGCACACCTCATGGAAAACTGGAGTTAAAGTTTAAATAAGAATATACAAACCGCTATTTCCCAATTTGAACATCTGTACTATTGGTACCCCCAGCACTTGCTGAAAGAAAGAAGCAGGTGTGTTTTTTTATGAAACTTTTCTAAATGAGTAAGATTTTTAAATGACCACAGTTCATTTTATCTTTGATTTTCATCTGGATTTTTTAACACTGTAGAGAGGAAATGGTCTAGAAATGATCATGTAAATCTTTCTTTTTTCCTGTCAAGATAAGCCCAGTGAATGTAGTTTTGAAAGACAAGCAGCTCTCAGTTTTGCAAGCCTTATCATTAGGCATTCTTTCTTACAAGCAGGAAGATGAAAATAGTGATAGTAAATAAGACTCAAAGTGAGTAAGGGTTGCAAAATTGGATCCTTGGCTGCATGGAGACACTTAGATATATTAGGGCAAAATCACTATGAGTGTAAAATCAATGAATTCATACTAAGACACGTTAATCTCGAGTTTAATGTGGCTTTAATTTACTGCAGTTTAATCCTCCTCATTTTCACTTTCTGCTAGGAACTTGTACTTTGAAATGTGAAAATTGTCATATTGCCAAAGTGCTTTGACACTGTGTTCCAATAAGCTTGTCAAATGTAAAACTTAAGTCTGTAAGATTAATTTCACTGTAATCTTGAAGGTAGCTATTTTGAAATGCATTTTGGAAGACTCTAATGTGGTAGCATGAAATAACAGAATGATTTTGTGTCCTATTTGGCAAATGGCTTTCACTCCAGAAGGCAGTCTCTTGGGACACTTTCTATGCAGTAAACTACTTTTTTTGGGTAACAAAATCTGTAGGTGTACCTTCACTAGGGCCTGGAAATTAGAGTTACTAGGAAGGAGGTAACTAGAATACGCATAACTCACAGACAATTACTGTTTTCAGTAATCTGATATACTTTGTCCTATCCACACAGTGCTCAGTTGTGCTACAATAAATACCAAATATTGAAGTAGAAAATTCTTTACCAGGCAGAAGGAATCTGAATTTGAGCTGATGTGGAGTAGCAGATAATATGTGAAATTTACCCCTGCCAGCCCCCTATCAAGATTAATTCAGTATCTGGTTTTGTGTAATCACTGTTTTTCCCTCTGCCTTTTTATTAGCATTATCCCTTGGTTTACAGTGAAAATATTGCTCCCAGCTGGTACAAAAAGCAAGGCAGCCAAATCTTTTCCACAAAGTAAACATCTTGTCCAGGATATACCTATGAGGGACCCCGGTTTCACACTAAGAGCTTAGGCAGGTCTTGATCTGTGTGGGCACATCAATCCATCTAATTCTTTTCCTCCATAGATGAGTATGAATCATCTTTTGACTGGTCAAGATTATAGTCATCTAATACTAACCATTCTGTTGAGCCTCAGCATACCTTTTCATCTATACATCCAACTTTAAAAGGATGTAACCTCCATTTTCCTAGTAATAACCTTGTTTCTGTTGTTCAACTGAGGCCCTTTGTTTGTCCATCATGGTGACTGACTGGATGAGACTTGAATTTACAACTTCTTTCGGTATTCAGTCTTCATGCCCTGGACAAGTAAGGTACAAAAAGGAAGAAAAGGCTGATGGAGGTAAAAGACAAATCCATGGGTGGATGTTATATGACAAACAAAGTGAATAAAATTGTCTTAAAAGCTTTGGTTTACATAGATGCTGAAATAGTCTTGGTATGTAGCAATCTGGAAGAGACTGTCTTTTTTACTTTTATCTTGACGTGATGAAGGAATCACAGAACAAAATCCCATAGAAGGAGACAAGTGGCAAACTTCAAATGATATGCATCTTAGACAATGGTTACATGTTGACCATAAGTAAAATTTCAGAATTGATGCAGTTTTGGAAATGGTAGTGTCATACGCAACATAAGTTTTATCATGATTTACCTAACATTAAGCTTCTCACATGACAGTGACAATAAAACTTTAGACAATTTCGAGACTTAGAAAATTTATACCATGATTCATCTGGATTATGTACAGATCTTCCAAACTCCTATGCCTCTTCCACACAGTTATTGTTAAAATTCCACTATTTTTCCCTAGATGAAGACATATTAAACAGACACAGAAAAAAAAAAAAAAAAAAGGAACAAGTATTTCACATAAAATGAGAAAAAATTGTAGACTCTAAAGCCCTTCTGCAGAATACTCTCAGAAACTAAGGAATTGTGCCTCCAGTCCACACACTTGAATAATTTTTCAAATATCCTCGTGTCCTCAAGACTTATTTTCAATAATTTAAAAAAGTGTTTTTAACTGCAGTTCTCAGGGGTGGAGGTGATGCCCCATGTCAGTATTGGCACTAACATCCTGGATTGCACATTCCAAAGAAGATCATAAAGTGCTATGGTATGTTGTACTTTTTTGATTTAATTTTGAACTTCTTCACCCTTTTCACTATTATTTTTATTATTCTTATTTTTACCTCGTAGCTCCTATATTCTTGTAATGACACATAAGAAGGTGCTTAAAGGTCTTCTTAAAAGTAGCATTGCAGAGCGCATAACAAGCAGGGTTGACGGTGCTGTTGATATAACAGAGCCAATAACCTATGGTCCATACAGTGCCAGGGATGCAGGATGCGCAGAAGCTGTTGATGAGCACCATCACATTGTATGGGGTCCAGGTGATGATAAAGGCCAGGAGAATGGCTAAAATAGTCCTTGTCACTTTTTTCTCTCTAGAAGGAGGTGGTTTCTTTTTGGCTGGCTGTTTTGTCATCTTGACAATTTTCCGGGCTACACTATTCTGCTTCTCGTCCCCATTGGCACCTACAATCTCCACAGCAGTGTTGATGGGGGCACAGCAGTCTCCCTTTTGGGACTTGGTGACTATCCGGATGCATGTCAGCTTGGAGTTCTCCACTTTGAGATGGTCTTGGGAGGCAGAAGCCTGGCTAGCATCTTTGGCAGCTTCATCCTCTTTCATGTTGGAAGCGACCACGCTGACAGAGGTGGAGTCATTGGAGCTCTCCTTCTCCTCCCCTTGAACACAGTTTTCCATCGCAGTGTCTCCAGTGGTTTTTCCATTCTGAATTTTGCTGTGCTCCAACCCATCCCCACTGGTCGGGATGTTGTTATTGTTTGGTTTCACTATTTTGCCTTGGACAAGGCTCGGGGAAACTGTATCTTGGTTTTGAGCAGCTTCCTTTTTCCCTTTCTTTATCCGACTCTTACTGGCTTGAGAGATTTGCCAGTAAAGGACAGTCATGATGATAACAGGCAAATAGAAGGCTGCAATGGCAGTTCCAAAAGTGACGGCAGCATTGGAAAAAAACTGGATGTAGCAATCCCCATCTGGGACAGTCCTCCCTCCCACAATGAACTGCCAGAAGAGAATTGCAGGGGCCCACAGGATGAAGGAGAGCACCCATGCAGCTGCGATCATCATGCCTGCCATCTTAGTGGTCCGCTTGACAGGATATGTTAGAGGCTTGGTGACACAAAAGTATCTGTCAAAGCTGATAATGAGGAGGTTCATTACAGAGGCATTGCTGACCACGTAGTCAAGAGCCAGCCAGAGGTCACACACCACAGGCCCTAAGGGCCAGTAGCCTATCACAGTGTAGAGGGTATAGAGGTTCATAGAAAAGATGCCAATGATCAAGTCAGCGCAGGCCAAGCTGAACAGGAAATAGTTGTTGACAGTCTGTAGATGCCTGTTGACTTTGATTGACACCATGACCAGGATGTTCCCAATTATGGTGACAAGACTGAGAGACCCTGCTACCAGGACAATGAAGACCACCTCCACAGTTTTATAGGGGCTCTCCAGAGCCATCACATTTTCATTGGAAGAGTTTATGTATGTTGAGTTATTCATTTCTGTACAGCTAACAGGTTACTCAGTTATCACTTAAGCCTGCGGAGGAAAGAAAACAAAACAGATACGACCATGAAATTAGTTCCTTTGCCTTTAGGAAATGGATCACAGAAAAAACCTTTTTCAAAAGAGTTTAAATATAGAAGATGTGTACAGAAGGACCAGTTCAGCTTTGGCTAATTCAAACACCTTGCAACATATAATATCCACTTTGGTATAATATAACAATAGGATACTTCTAAATATGTGACAAAGACACAACATTTGAGCCCAGATCTAGATTTCTAAATGCTCAGATGCATTTTTCTCTTTGTCCTATTATAAAAATAATAGTGCCTTGAAAATTTTGGAACTGGACCCGCATATTAATTTATTTCTTACCAACAAGATAGTTCACATTGCTCATTTCAAACCCTATTCTCAATGAAAAAATCCAGTCCTAAGTGTATGCCATTCTTACAACCCAAGGTGAAGATGTGATTTACCAGGAGTCAAATCCCACAAAGGTGACTTATGTTTCCATATTTCCTTCATGGTCCACCTGTGTACGCTTCTGTGAGGGTTATGGAACAAGTTTGTGTCACGTCTCCCTCTAATTTTCTAACACTGCAGTTACTCTTTTTGTCAACGCTTGCAAAGATTTTGGCACTACATCAATCTAAAGTTATTAGTGTGCCAATAAACAAAAAAAGAGTAGGACTGTTGAAGTCAATAGAATTAGAAAACTTACCTCAGTTGAGCACCTGCCTATTAAAGTTAGATGTGTGCAATTTTTCAGTGAGATTAAATTGGGGTTTTTATATTCTCCTGACTAATTGTACCTGGAAAAAGGGTCATTGTTTGGTGGGGTTTTTTTAACATGATGAGATTATCTCTTGATGCTTACTTGCTTATATTTCCGACATTTTTTTCAAATCACACTATTTTTAACCTGTATCATATAAAGCTATGACAAAAGGCAGGATAACAAAACAAATAAGAATCTGTTCTGCTGATACACAGCAATTATTTTTGTGCTCTATATAGCCTAGTGGTGGTACTCAATAAATAATAATTAAACTACTAGCAATATATATTTGATAGAAGACTAAGAAAACAGAACATGCTTTTGCCTTAAGGATATATACAATCCTTTTGTGCATCCCCTGGAAGTCAACACAATCCACTGAAATTGTAGTCAGTCTCTGAGCACTCATTATTTATAAGCTATGCTCAAGGGATTATTGAGGCATGAAGGCCAGATGTGACAGAGAAGTTAGACTGTTTCTAATTGGAATATTCTCCTTTTTTTCCCCCACTCATAAGGAATCACTTATTCAAGACAAAGCTTCTAAAATGGGAGTGCAATCAAAGGAAGACAAAAAAATCAGTTATGCTTGGCTCTTCCATACATCAGGGATTAAGGAATCTTTCCTTAGCTTCTGTCACTGACCTGCTGATGCACAGATATATACAATCCATGTCACTTCAACAGAGCAATGCATTTTCACTGCCATTTCATCACTGCATTTTTTCTTTCAGATACAAAAGGAAGATGACGATTCAGAATGTCAGCACAACAGCAAAAACCCTTCTGACCTCTAAGAAAAATACGCAAGCCTGTCTCTGTGGAAAAGTAAAAGTGCTATACCAGGGTAAAGGTTTTCTGACTGAAGAAACTTTGTAATCTTACAAATATCTACTTGAAGAAATACAACTGTCAGAAGGTGGGGCTCATGCATTTGACTTTGCTTTCAAAAACAGCTAAAATTTGTTTGCCAATTTCATGTTGAAGTGAACACATGGATAAGTAGAGGAACATAAGGCTAGACAGACATTTTTTTCCTACTATCTATTCACAGGTACATCCCTAAAATCCTTGGGATCAGGTTCAAGAGAACAAAACTGTGAGGAAGAATGTTTTAATTAAATATGTACTTTGTACAGTAAGAGTAGGCTGAGAAGAACAGAACAGAATTTATGCTCGGTGCAAAAGATAGACAGGAGAATAGCCCAGACATCTTTAATATATAGGGCTGTCATTTCAGCAATTCACTGTGTGTTTTTTTACCTAAAGCCCCACAGCTGAGCAGCTGGCTACACAGCTAGATGTGTAAGATATCAATTTTTTGGGACAAGCTAAGAACTTCTCCCAAGCAAAATTGTTTATGAACATTCTTGACAGAATGCATATTTGATGAAAAGACAAAATAACTCACAGAGTTGTATTGATTTCAAGAGAAAATTCAGCTGAAAGAGTTTGTGATCCAGGGCTCTGCAGCTACCTCTGGTGACAGAGAGTGAGAGGGGTAGTAAGAAGGGAAAAGAATGAGGATCAGAGCTGAAAAAAATCATACTTTATGATAAGAAAACACATGTTTCTCTACAAATTCATTTTGACAAAAGGTTCAGAGGTTTTGCTTTCATACCACTGAAGAATTAGAATTAAACAAGTTTTAAAATCTTAAAACTTGCCAAACCAAATAATCATCTCCCAGCTAACTTTATTCCTAAGTCTCTCCAGCTGATTTTTTTGTCCAGTTCCTGTGGAAATATTGGTAATTCAGTAAATATTCCCTTGATTTTATTACTTTCAGTGCAAGGAGCTGTATGAGAGCTAAAAGCTAAATTTACTTGTTAGGAATAAGATTTTACTGCCGACTTTTGAATGGAAGCAAACCAGAGGAGTCCCTCTCCCGGTGATCTCTCTTTGCACATAACTTTCCTGCCATGAGAAGGCTGGTAGTTCTGGACTGCAAATTACATTGACAGTTACAGCTTTATTAGTTATGGAAAAACTTGCCTGCTACCACTTAATCCAGTAAAATCTTCCTTTGCTTGCATCAGTATGATTGTAAAGTGAACCATGTTTTGTTCTGCGTGCTGCTGAGAAGGTACAGGGCTGGAAAACATTTGGTTCCAAATGACATATATTATCACTGTTAATATTACTACCACTACATGAGCAGAGACAGGAGTGTCCATGCTTCCGAACCCAAGACTCCCTGAGATCTGCTGGACTCTTTCCTATTGGCTCCAGAAGGGTTTGAATCAGCCCCTAAGTGAGGTTTCTTATGGTGGCTGCTTGCTCCTTTGGTACAGGACTGCCTGTGGACTACTTTTGTTTCTGTCATGCCATGGAGCCCATCCCTCTCGCTGAAGATGCAGTTGTTATGGGAACAAATGTTATTTATTAGGCAATCTACAGGCCAGAGGTATTTCAAGGTAATATGACCTCCTGTTATGAGAAGTACCAGATCTTGTTCTTGAACAAACAGAGCTTTCCTCTTCAAGCCCATGGGTTTTTGTGTGAGTTGCACAATATGGCACTGATTCCCATGGGCTATCATAATTTATCCGTGTATACTAAGTGCATTCTTGCTAAACAGAGAATACTCAGAAAAGGCAAGAAATTTCTCTTGTGACTTGAAAATCAACCAAGATCATTTTCTGAAATATATTTTAAAATATATATGACTTTGTGGAATGCAAACACCGTACTCACTACATGGAAAATATCCAGAGTCAAGAAAACCACATTAAAATAATTCATTGTTTGATTTTTTTATATGTAGTTGAGAAAAATTTCTAGTACAGTAGTTTCTCCCCTCTAAAGAATTCATAGTGCTGAAAATCATTCCCTTCCCTTCCCTTGACTAGACAAGAGTTTGGGACAGAAGTAGGGGATTTGCTGGGCAACATGGTACGTGCAGTTTTGGCCTGGTGTGATGCCAGGGTTTTTTTGCCATGAGTCATAGTCAGGCAAAGGGTGTGGATGAGTTTACCTGGACCCCCATTACCACTTCAAGGGGAAATGTTGCCCAGGCTGGCACAGGCTGGAACAAACCTTCACAGAGCATGCTGGTGACAACGGTCTGTTTTGCTTTCCTTCATTTACTTCCCTGACAGGTGCTCATAGCAGTGAAACAGAGGTTAGATGGATGAAGTCTGCAAGTTAGTTGACTGTAAAAGGGAACCATTGGGAGTGTGAGGAAAGAAAATTATGCCATTCAGGGTATTCATCCAGTTCCATTGCAGACCATGAGGAGGAGGCTTGCAGAAACAGAAGGGCAAGGAGAAGGGACAAAGACTGCATGTCACCCTTAGGATCATGAAGATCAAATGGGAGGTACGTAGGGTACTGCTGACTGTGCTTTTCACTTTTTCTGACAGGAGTCCATCCCTTTGGTGCAGATGAATCTTGTAGCAATCACTGGAATTTTAAATTTAGAATATATCTCCAACATCTGTCACAAAACAGACTACAGAAATACTGTGCATATTGAAAAAAAAAATGGCTGATACGTCATGCCTGTCAAACTTTGTTAGAGAAACCCTTCCTCTGTATTGTGCATATTGCCAAGATAAATATCGCATGGCTTCTTTGAATCCTCTGAAGCCATATAAAGAACATGAAAGAAGAAACAAGCAATCCGTACCTGAAAGTTATATTTGTGATTTAAATGGGATTACCCAGGAACCTATGGGCAACGCTACTTTGAGCATTTTTCAGCATTCAGCTCTCAAACAAAAGAAAAATATATTTTTTTAACTTTTCTTTGATTCAGTTCCTCTCCAGTCCAAAACTATGTAAAGTAGATTTTATTTTTGTTGTAGCAATAATAGATTTTTTTTTCTGAAAATATTTTGATCCTGAACTGCACTGGTTTTGATGTTAAATTCCTTCCTAGCACCATTTAAAACCACACTGTAAAAAAAAAAAAAAAAAAAAAAAAAAGAGAAAAAGAGAAAAAAAGAGAGAAAAAAACCTCTAAGTCCATGACAAATATACTGGGCATGTTAATCAGAATTCATTACAGATTTCAAGAGACACTATAGATCTAGTCTGGACTTTTGATTTCAGAAAATTCCCAAATAACAAGAGATTAAAATCTTCAACACACTGGTCATCTTCTGCAATCCATTAAAAACTAAAGAAATCTTTACAAAGTGTTACTGCCTCAGTGTGGTACATCCTTCTCATTTGCATGCACTTTTGTTTTTCTCAGTCAATACATGTCTTACAAGAAAAGATACTCTGTGAGCCTGCCTCAATCTACTTTTCCCCATCTCATTACAAAGGGTATCTAAGGGCAAAATAAACAACTTCTGCACATATCTTGAAACAACAAGTAGATCAGAGTTTTAGAACATTAACTAAAGCTGAAATAAAACAAAATTAAAAATAGCCAAGAGCAGCAGGGAACTGTACATGAGTAGGTGACAGTGTATGGCACCAACACTGTTGCTTCAGTCTTAGTGTTAGGGTCTGAGGATTTGCACAATTATTAACTACATCTTGCTCACTGCTGTTCTAATAGGCTGAAACTGGTAAATATAGGCCATGAGCCCCACTGATTTGTATTCAAAATCATAGAATCATATAGTTATCCAGGTTGGAAAAAATTATCGAGTCCAAACATAAACCTAACACTGCCAAGTCTACCACTAAGCCATGTCCCTAAGCGCCACATCTACATATCTTTTAAACACCTCCAGTGATGGTGACTTCACCAGTTCCCTGGGCAGTCTGTTCCAATGCCTGACAACCCTTTCAGAGAAGGGATTTTTCCTAATATCTGATCTAATCCTGCCTTGGTGCAACTTGAGACCATTTCCTCTTGTCCTATCACTTGTTACTTGGGAGAAGAGACCAACACCCTCCATGCTACAACCTCCTTTCAGGTAGCTGTAGACAGCGATAAGGTCTCCCCTCAGCCTCCTTTTCTCCAGGCTGAATAGCTCCAGTTCCCTCAACTGCTCCTCATCAGTCTTGTGCTCCAGATGCCCCAGCAGCTTCATCACCCTCCTCTGAACTTAGTCCAGCACCTCAGTGCCTTTCTTGTAGTGAGGGGCCCAAAACTGAAGACAGGATTCGAGGTGGGACCTCACCAGCACCAAGTACAGGGGGATGATCACTTCCCTAGTCCTGCTGACCACACCATTTCTGATACAAACTTATGTAAGGAAAAGTATAGACGGTATAGACGAAAAAACCACAATAATCTGTCTAGTTTCAGGAAATAACTAAAAAGAAGCAGTTTTTCCTCAAAGGTCTGGATATTATGTGTTTCTACTATATTGGTACTATTGTTTTACTATTACTATATTTATGCTGATAGTCACCTGCTGGTACTAGGTCACTTAATGTTATCTTTCTGTAAGTATAGTTTTGGCTGAAGACTTCTCTTTGTTTTACAGCATCTGTTTAATCAAGAGAGAATTTGAATATGGTCTTTTGGCAGCTGACATCATTCTGAGTTAAATTCTACATCTTAATGCATTGTGCAAACCTGAAAAATATGCTTAATAGGCATGGTTTTATGTAACTGGTTTTGATTCACAAAAAGGGATTTTTACCTCCTGGACTAGACGAAATAACTTCACTCATATGCCTCCTTATTCTTGCTTGGATTTCATGTAAATAATCCTCAGTCCCAAAACAGTGAGCAAAGAACCAAGTCTCTTGGTGAAGTTATGGCAAGGCTTTTCTCTGCACTCTGATGGAACCATATGAGTGCCCATATGGTAAATGTGACTGAATACAGTGGTCCATATAATTCCTTATGAGTCATACCTGCAATACTGCATACCTTAGCTTGTCAGAGGTGCTTACACGCTGGAGGGAATTTGCAGAATGGCAATTGAAAGACAGGGGGTTTCACTACCAGATTATAGGCAAAGTTAATAGTCCAGGACGCTTTTGCTGAGGAACACTAGAACAGAATAGCATTTTTTTCCCTTTTTCTTTTGGATAAGCTGTGAAGTGGGGTGTCTGGAAATCTAGTTACAACAATAAAAAGAATTTTATAACCCAGAAATCAGAGAATAAAGTAATTTTTGATCTATGGAGTATGAAAGGCAAAATGGAGCTCTTATTGGAACATCCCACAGTTCTCTCTGGAGGGCTGAGTTAAATGGACAGGATCTCCATCTAGAGGCACAGAAAGGCAGCTACCACAAAAAACAGTCATTTCCAGCAGCAGTTTGACTTCAATGTATGTTGAAATTTAGATGCTAACTTATCTCTCAGGTGAAGGAGGCCCACATTTTATTACAATTTACATTTTACTGTGATGAAGGGTCAGAGTTTTAATTTAATGAATTTCTGAAACCATTAGAGTTAGATTTTCTTCTAGCAAACAACCTGAAAACTGAGGTACAATTAGACCAGGTTAGCCACTGCACAGACACACATGATCAGTCCTGAGCATGCCTACTGCCACCAGTATTCTTCAGTTGTCACTTTGGGCATGATCCAACTTAATGTGTTGTTTCAGAGTACATTGAAAATGGGTCAGAAGAGTGGCTGGTGTCATCAAAAGGAGACAAAACTAGGGTCAAGTTCATGCCACAAACACATTTCATCAGTGGACCTATGCTGATTCCCACTAGGCTACCTAGAAAAGAGAGATCTAAGTGACAGATTTCAGTTTTCCCTCCTTGCACTGCACCACTGTTGCTGGAAGTTGACTGAAGCTCCTCATATGAGTCAATCCCAACAAGGCAAGTTTTATCTAGCTACCTTCTTCAAGCACTTTAGATAAAATACTCATACCAGAACTCAAACTAAAATTATACTTATCTTCAGCCCTGAAAAAGGTTCCCTCAGCAGAAGAGTTATTTAAGCTTCTGTTAAGATTGAATCGAAGATCATTAGATTCAAGGATATATTCCCTGAAGGAACAGCGCCATGATAGGTAAGTACTCCCCCTGCAGCCCAGCACAAATTGGAGTCACAGTACTTCATTATCCTTGTAACAGATATCACGCCTGTGCTATTAAACAGAAAAACCTTCTGGCAGCTACTCAAAGTCCCTGGGTGACAAGTGGCAAAGCTATGGAAAGAGTAGTGGGTTCAGAAGGCTGACTGAAACCAGTTTACAGTTTGTTCTGAATACCTGAAGCCAATGAATAACAGAAATGCATCTCTGCATCTCTTATTTAAAACATTTACAGGTAAACCTAAAACAAACAAACAAACAAACAAAAAAACCCCAGCAACAACAACAACAACAAAAATCCAAACCCACACTCTTTCTGGGTTTTCCTGTTTGTTTATTTGTTTGTTTTTTCTGGCAAAGCCTAAAGGAGTATCGGTGATGAAAAAATGAAAGACAAGTATAATACAGCACAGGGGCAGTCTCTCTAATTAGCTGCCTCAGTCTGGCAATGAGTCTAGCAAAGATACTGTTATATTTCCGTTAATCTCTGCAAATCCCTCTAAGTCATGGAGGTACTTTGGGGACCCTGACTAAACTCATAGAGACTTTCACTGTTCCTTAGAGATTTTGCAGCCTTCAGTTGTGTATCTGACAGGAATATTAACATACCAAAAGCCCAAAGGGACTCTTACTGAAGTTAAAGAAATCTTTCATTTTCCCTTCATTGGAAATGGTGTTAGTATATTGCTTTTATAAGTGATTTCCTCATTCAGTCTTTTATAATCTAGCAGACTCACTTGTGATATGTCTAGATGATCCTTGAATGTGCTTTGGAAAGTACCCAGTTTCTTTACTCAGAAAATGCTTTTAAAATTCTTGTAAGTCTACCATGGTCACTCTTACATGAAGTTCTCAAGAGCTTGAAATTGTAGTCTGTTCTGCTTCTTCATCCATTAATCTTGAGGATTTTACACATCTGCCATCTTACTTAACAGTTTACCAAAGATGTAGATTAGAAGCACAGAGAAGAAAGCTTACTCAGACGTAACAGGATTTGGCTCAAATTCTTCACAAGAATTTAAGCATATATATTTAATTAAAGTTCAAACTTGTTTCTGAGAGGCCAGCTAAATCCTTTTTTTTTGGTTGTATTTCTGCAGACCACCTTAGAGGCAGTGATAGTAAAATAGTGAAAGAATCTAATTAGCTCTTTACCTCATCAGAAAGGAGTGGTACTTAAATTCCCAAATCAGAATCCCTCTTGCCAAGCCCATTCTGCAGTCTGAGAGAAGTCTGTTTGTGGAAGGCGGAAAGGTTACTTAACAAAATGTTTGTAAAATGTTTGAATATCTCAAACGAAGTATTTGCTATAACTAGTTATAAACATGCTAATCACAGCTATGAATGTTTACTGTGAGCCTGCATGATCATCTCCCCTTTTATGGACAGAGAACTTCAAAGATTACATATTCCTTGCCAAAGGAAGGAAATACTCATTTAGCAGTTTTTCTGCAGCATTTATATTCACAGTTACTACATTATTATAGGCTCTATAAGTCTCCAACTGCGTTATGGTTCACTAAATGACTGCTACCTACTTTAATTACATAAACTGTAGTTGCAGACTAATTGCATTTTTACTCCGCTATAGGTTTAAGAAATCTGTGTCTAATTCTGGCTCTGATGCAGGGCTTCAGATGTTGGACTCTACATGCTGCAGTTACACTTAACAAGGTAAAATAGCTTAGCTTTGCATATGAGTAATTCACCATGGCATTAAGAGAAGCCCCTATCCTATGTTAAACAATAATGTAATGTTTAACAAGGTTAACTTAATATGAGAAAACTGGGGGACTTATCTCTGACCACGTACCTTTTGTTAAAAATATATTCAGCATCACTGAACCAGGAAGACTAAAACACATAAGCAAATGTTCTCAAGCTCTCTGTTTATTTTGAATTTTAAAGAGACATTGCAAAGGTTGTTCACATCAAACTTTGACCTCTCTTGCATGTTTGCAAAAAGAAAATAATAGGAACATCTGAAATGCAAGGTTTCAGAAGTGCTAAATGGGATTATTTGAAACCAAAAGTATTAAGAGCCTGAGGGCCATTAACACAGGACAGGGAAAAGAAGACCATTATTGTATGCCTAAATCTACACTGTGAGGCATGAAAAGGTTGCACAGAATATTGTCCCTAGGTGCAAAGGCTTCAGCTCAGTTTCTGCCTCATGGGAGACGGTTTACTATGATTACTAAACACAAAACCTTATCCAAACCGTATGTCTGTTACAGGAACTGCTTGGACAAAAGTGTGTAGAGAAAATACTGTTATCCCACATGGGATTTTGCAAAACGGTCTTGTCGCTTTAGCAATGAAGATATAGAGCTTCCACATTTAATACTAATTCAAAGATGAGTTAAAAGAGAAGGAGAAAGAGAAGGAGAAGGAGAAGGAGAAGGAGAAGGAGAAGGAGAAGGAGAAGGAGAAGGAGAAGAAGGAGAAATAAGGAGAAGGAGAGGAAAGGGAAAGGGAAGGAAAGGGAAAGAAAGAAGAAGGGGCAGGGGGAGGGGAAAGGGAAGGGAAGGGGTAGGGGAAGGGAAAGGGAAAGGGAAAAGGAAAAGGAAAGGGAAAGGGAAAGGGAAAGGAAGGACTTTTGAGATAAATAGGTAGGTTGATTTTGAAATTCAGGTTTCTAGAGACTATGCCATCATATTCTGCTGCATGGGAACCTCTTTAATGCCATGGCAGAAGGCCCACATCTACTTCACCAAGTCTGTTTCTAGAATGACTTGACTTGCATGAAGTCAGTTGCTCTCCTATTTCTGATATCAAGGATCTCAAACTGTTTTATTAATATCCTGAAATTCCATAATTATGTCATAGATTACTCTCTCCCTTCCTTTCACAGACTTATCTGTTACTGTCTGCAAGTTTGCCATTTCTGCTTCCTCATCTCTGACGACCCTTCCACAGGTAACATATCTGAGGAGGAAAAGACCACTAACATATATTTTCTTTCCTGAGTGTTTAGTTTTCCCTCATCTTCTGCAGTGTCACCCACATGGTCCAGTTCTCTCAATCTAATTCCATCTTTTCTTAACAATTCCTGAAATAGGGACTTGATGGTAAAGCAAACTTATGGGAAGTGAAATACTATCTAGAGAGGAATATTATCTAGTAATATACTTAGGAAACAATCTCCTCCATCAAACTGCTGAGTCCCTGGGGTGTCATGTCTAAGATTAAATCCCTCCCACTGTGCCATGCAACAGCAGAAGAATCACTCAGCAGAGATTGCTGCATTAGAACGTGCCTGCCCGCAGCACCAGTACATGCACAAAGACATATCAGGAAATGTGAGGCGAAAGAGGAAAGAGAAAATAAATGGGCTGAAAGCAAGATGAAAGAAATGGTACTGAAACTGAGGTATGAATGACAAAGAAAGGAAGTTAATGAGGAGAAACCAAGAAAGAATGACTGCAAGAGAAACAGAAGTGTTCTGCAAGAGCATTCACCTGGGTTCTCAAAAATATGATTGAATTTCTACAGCCTATGGATGAAAATATGTTACATGATTTGCAATTCTCCTGAAACTTCCTACCTTTCAATGAAATAATTTTTATCTTTTCTCTTAGAATTGAACAACAACAAAATCAATATTTGAAAAATTTATTTGAACACTGGTGCCCTTTTTCACTCTTCACCTTCCTTCTCCCCAGCAGAAAAGGACCAAAATTAAAAAAGTGTGAGTAAAACCTCCTAAATAAAATCCCTTAAACTGTATCTATTGAGCCAGCACAATTTTCATTTTGTTTTGAAAAGCTTCTTTGAAACAGTAGAACATTTAAAATAAAAGGAAAATCATTTACAAGCACTAACATGAAGCTCAAAAAATCCTTATTTTGAATTGCTTTCCCTTGTTACCTCTTTTCAGTAGAAATTACTCACTGAACCAAGTTTCAGTGCCTGTCTGCATTACCTCATGCCAGCCCACAGAGATATCGGTTAGCATTCATTCATGTCTTGTGCGTTAAGCAGTATTGTCAGAGCACTGAAGTGACCTGAAGATCTGAAATCTCACCTCCAATAGTCATTTAAACATTTAATTTCCTAAATCCTGCTGCATTTCACTGAGACTTGGCATCCATAATCTCTTTGGAGAAGGGAACAGAAATGTTTGGGTTTTTTTAAAGTTACCCTTCTTTCCCTAATTAGGAATTCCAGTGTAATTGATTTTCCTATAGAGACAGTTATTCCCCCTGTAGATTGATTTGTTGTGTCCTGTGCTATTATTTATGTTGTAGACATGAATTTATTTCCTTTTGTTCTGTCATTCTTTTCTTGCCAGTTCTGGAGCAATGGCAAAACCTTGGGTCTGGGACCATTAGCAATCAATTCCATGATGGGTCTGCCTCCAAAAGGTAGAGATCCAAATAATCAAGCAGGATTCTCATGCTTATCTCCAGGTAAAATAGGCATTTCTCATAGGGTTTCTGTATTTCTGCCTGCAATCCCTTGGGAATGCTAGTCATGTAAAAATACAATGGAAAGAAATGATATGAAGTAAACAATGAAGGGGAAACTGTGACCAAACTCCAGAGACTGCTGGAGCCTGGTGTCCAGCACATCATGTCCCTACTGTCTCAGCTAAACTGGCAGAGGCACAGGTCAGCACTGTGGAAAAGCCATGACTCTCAGTGAAGTCACATCCTGGGGATCTGGGTTGTCTTGCTCTATTTTTTTCCGTGCTCCTGGTTGCATTACTAAATGCTGCCTCTGCATCTCCTCTCCTTAATGTCAATGCTCCTCCCTCAGATCTTTGCAGTGGCTCAGCTTTAAGGAGAAGCAGGATCTGGTCTGTAATGTGGGGCTCTGGGACAGACCCACATCACTCTTTTTGTTCTTTCCCTTTTTATTTTTTCCTTGCTGTCTGCTACAGAACCTGGATGCCTCTCTGCTGTTCAGATCAATTTTCTAGCCATCACTTCTCCTTAGGTTATACCATGTTGTTTTTCTCATCTTCTGGTCTAACAGGTATCCCTTTGCTGGCAGTGCTCACTTCTCATTTCTCTGAGCACTTCAAAATGCAGAAAGCCAAATAGGTTCATGAGGCCTCAGGTAAACCTAGGAGACCTAGGAGGAAGAGTTGCTGTAATGACACACTATCGTGCTGCCCTCCCACCTGAGATGAATATTGGATGAGGCTGATCAATGACTCTACCAGAGAACTTACAGAAATGTTCCTAACCTTTATCAGCTTTTCTCTGAAGTTTGTTAAAAACTGATACATCAGTACTGACTATTCCAAAATAATCAGGTTTGCTCCCTATTTGAGAATTATTAGTGGGGTGCAGTATCCTTTACATAATACCCTTTACATAAGAGAGGTCATGGAAATTGTTTTGATGAGAAATGTAGGAGACCTGTGAGTGGAGAATCAGGAGACATAACAAGTCAGGACTGAGGTGTTCTACTGATCTGTGTGTTTGATTATTAAGTGAATCAGATCCATCTGAGTAGGAATTGTTTTTAGTAAGTATAAAGAGTGGTGTATTGTGAGGGTAGTTTGAAATGATAACCTTACAACAGCAAAGAAGTGGCATTATATTTTTAACAAAAAAGTATGCAAAAGTATCCAGTAACAGCAGGACAGTAACAGGTCTGAGTGGAGCAGAAAATGGTAACTATACCTAATTTATCCACATATAATAAATAATTACATTATATGTAGAATGTCTGTGTAAGTTCAACTATTTCTTCATCAGTAAATTACACCAAAGCTGCCACTGCACACAGTAGCAGCAAGACCCCCCAAAGCAGGAAGGTAGAACTGGGATGAGATAAATGAGGTTTTTGGTTCTCTGCAGCTCCCAGAATTTGAATTTGAACAAAGCCTCAGTAATGCCATGCTGATTTGCAGATGTCGAGTACTCCAGTCACATATGCCTTGTGATATTCTTTGAGAAGTCTATGGCTCAAAGGCACATTTCACAACTCCTTGCTCTCAGTCACTCATGCTATAAGCCTGTGACTTCAAAGGGACATCTGAAAGGAAATGTTTGGAGGGGAAAAAGGGAAAAAAAAAAAAAAAAAAGAGAAAAATTGTCTGCTTTTTTTTTCTGCTCATGACATAATAGGCTTAACACACTTTGCTATAACTGCTTCTCAGTGGGTTATTTTTTCCTTCTTGCTTTACAAAGACCACTAAAAGTAGTTGACATTGAGGAAAAAAACAGCTATGTGAGCCCAGTCCAGATGTTGTCATCTTAGAGTGGGCTTGCAAAGAGCAGGCGAGGGACTTTCCATCTCTAAGCAGGCTCCTTGGGTCAAGCTGGAATGATGTCCAAGATAGTGCCTCTCAGACTTCTTCATGTCTGGATGTTCAGTAGTAGCATATGCAAAAACATATACTGCTCCCTGCTGCATGTCCAGTCATCAAATAAATAACAAAAATCTCTGAGGGTGGGTGGTACCCTTTCAGGCTGTAGGAAACCACACTAAGATGATGTTTTATCTTGTTTCAGAGTGTAAATGAGGTTCAGTTCTAAACTGAGTCCATTCCAAGGCTTTACACATTCTATCCATAACATCAATGTCCTCCACATACATCAAGTCCTGAAAGGCTTTCATGAAGTGTCTGAAGTGTATTTTTTGGGAGTAGGAGGGGTATAAAACTACATGTGAAGTAGGATTAGATATGTTTTTACATTATTAATGAGTTAATTTGAATATTTTTGTTTTAGTTTGTGATATGCAATGCAATCACATAGAATGTCTGAGGCACTGAACAACACTGAATAGTTAAAATGCAGACACTCTTGTTTGTACAAAGACATAATGGAGAGATTTACAGACAGGTTAATGTTTAACCTCTTAATCTTTCTAATGTTATGGTTGGAAAATGTCCTTTAAATTTAATTATATGCTTCTTTACGTTTACCACTCTGCAAATGACCATTTAAAGATGTCAGTCATTTCTCTTTATAGAGATCTATAATAATTTGTATCCACTTATAATGATGCTGGTCATCCTAAGCAAATACCACCC
This sequence comes from Nesoenas mayeri, assembly GCF_963082525.1. Lineage (NCBI taxonomy): Eukaryota > Metazoa > Chordata > Aves > Columbiformes > Columbidae > Nesoenas > Nesoenas mayeri. Next base: position 60,383,579 of record NC_137541.1, on the reverse strand, counting down.
AACCCACCACACCACTGACAGCATCATTTATTCTCTACTTGACTGTCTGAGGTGTACACATTTTGGACCACGTAATTCAAGGGATAATGTGCTTTCTCATTATATATTAGAAGCATTTCAAATCTTAATAGATTATGGGTTTGCATCTAAATGAAAAGCCTTTTAGTAACCCAGATAGTAAAATATCAGTAACTAATTGGGCATGAGTGGCATTGTGCTGAGGAAAAACTTATTCCAGAAAAAGTTTCAAATTATTAATATTTTGACAAATAGAAAATAAATCACAGTAAGTAACTTAGTATGGATTCTACATAAGATACAAACTATGTCAGTACAGTATCTATGCTTCCATATAAATTTCTCAAATGTTTGGAGGAGCAGGTAATAATTTTTAATTTTCTTTTCATAGGGGATATTTCGAAGGTCTGCTGTTTTTGAAAACAGTTGCCATTGTGACTGTCAAATGCAACACAAAGTTGAAAATAGTATTTGTTTACCTATGTGACAAGGATGGGCCTTGTAGGAATAGATGGCAAGGAAGCATTTCTCTAGAGAGCATCCAATGGCATCTAACACCCTGCCTCATGTTATCATCTAATGTGATCCAGGATGACCACTAGCATCAGCTAGGTGGTCAGTGGAGAATGCCAGCACAATTAGGTCAAAAATACCTGGATATCTGTCCACTTCTCATGCTTCTGCAAACAGCAATAAGATGCCCCATGAGGGCCTGCGAACTCTCTTCTGTGACAGAAAGTGAAGAGTGATACCATTGCTGCTTTATTTACATCAATAATCCTGTTTATGCTTATGTCTTATGCTTATATGTTAGTTTTCCTCAATATTTCTTAGCTGTCCACACAGGCTGGAAATAGGCAAGTGGGGAAAAAAAGAAAAAAAAAGAAAAAAGGATGTGGAAAAATATGGGACAATTTCTTAAATCTTACATAGAAGTGTATTAGTACTTCATTTTATTGTCTCCAAGGTAAGTATTGCGAAAGTGTAATCCTTTTAGATCAAAGCACATTTAAATTTCATCACCTGTGCAAAGGAGATCAAGCACACAAAAGATGGCATTCCTAAATAACACAATTATATCTAGTAATAAGACAAATGTCTTTCCTAGCTATTCCTGCCATGTCTTGTGACTTATTTAATTCATGCCCTATAATTCTGCACAATCTGTTTATAACCATAGTAACAGTTCATAACTATTTTCAACTATAGATTTGGCAGAGATTAAGACAACTGAACTCTTACACTTTCCTGGGAGAATCTCTTCTTGCTGCCTTGTAGTCTTCACAACTGAAGGAGCTTTGTTGCTTTACATAATGGACTGGTTTAGTGATCCAGATCGTGAAGAACTGATGCAATTTACCTTGAACTAAGCAGAGCCAGTATGCTCTGAACTCCCATGTAAATACACATGGACTTCAAATACAAATAGAAATTTGAGTTTCATGTATTCTGTCAAATTTGTCATGAACTTGCTGCACTTAGCTTGAGACACCTTTTTTTTCTTTCAATATTGGGAAACAGGGAGATGTTTGAGAAAGAGTAAATAATGATTTAGTGTATTCTGATCCAAAGACTGTACTGGTATTTGGCTGAGAATAAAGACAATGTCTAATAGTAAGAAGAGGTAAAGCTCATAGGGTTTTTATTTTTCTTTTGCAATCTTATGATGCACATTGTGCTTCTGTGGTCAGAAAGTGGTCCACTCTACCTGTGTTTATTACAGTCTGTACAGTACAAAAATAAAGCTTATGTAGTAAATTTGGATGGGTGAGCCAAAAGTTTTAGTTTTGCAAGGCTCTGTACAGGAAATGACAAAAGTGTCTGATATTTTTTCTCTTTCTGAAAGGAAGCTCATAGAGTTGTTTTCAGACTTACAAGCAAACTGACCAAAATAGTAGCATTAATGATGGGAAAGGCCAGGAAGCTTAGTGCTTCACTTTAGATAAACAGTTGATAGTATGCTCATATATGACTTTCTTAAGCCTAAGAACTCAAGACCATACATAAAAATGTGGCATTTCTTGGTCCCAACCAGCCAAGAAACACTGGTTGGGGCTTCCTCTCTTTCATCTCCTTGAAGCCCAGAAAAGTGACAGTGGAAAGTGTCCTGGGAGAAAAGCTAAGTGAAAGCTGTCTCCAGCCTTAAAATAACAGCTCGAATAAGAGCTTAACATGGATAACGTATGTTTGTCTCTTCCTACCCAGGCAGGATAAAACCAATGTTGAGGTTTAAGAAACTTTTTGAATTCTTGTGAGTATTTTTCTAAATGCTTTTGTCAGCTAGGTAAAAGTCAGCCTACACGATTTTACCTTGCCAGCCTAAGCTGTTAACAGTGTTCCGACTCTGATGGGACTGTTTCCTTCAGAGTGAGAAACTGTTGACACGAGGCAACTGCTTGGTGGGGAAATTTCCTTATCTACAGGAGTCCTTTCTGTTTTCCTCATCAGGGCTGACAGGAGCACTAATGAAGTGTGTCCCTGGCAGGGACCCTGCAGGGGCCTCTATGCCCCAGAATCTCTCCTCGATTTCGATGAAAAACACATTGAAGTGACATCCGTCTCTTCCTGTCTCCAGACTAGGCACAGCCTCTCATCACTAGTTCAGTCCTTGAGACTGCAGCTAAGCAAATGCCTCGCATGTGTTTTCCTACTGTGTACTCTGCAACTGGGAGTTTTGGGGAAGGACCTCACTAACCAAATAGGTTGCTGTGCCCCATTCATTGAGCTTAAAACATTGTGTCTTATCGCTGATGGTATTAACATGATTTGTTTTTATATTTGGGGACAATGGGCATCTGCTAGCCAATGACTTTCTTTAGTACCTGCTAGCTCCTGATAACTTAATTTGAATCAAGCATGGTATGGCATGCCACTGTACAGTTTCACTGAATTTATGAGTGAGTTTCAGCTGACATTGTTTCGGGAGGAGTTGGGCAGTGCCCTGCACAGCGAGATCCTTATCCTATCTGAAGCCTCATGCCATAGCCAAGGTATCAATTAGGGAATAATTGTGTTTATAACATGCAAATCATAAACTCATAATAAAGGTATATGGAGAGATCTTCTGGTCTCCAAGTGCTGAAAACGTGATTCTCTCAAAGTTTAATTACAGTTCTTAAAAGCATCCATGACTTGTCTACTGAGTATTTTTGGCAGATTAGACTTAGTTATTTGTAGTTTCACTTAGATTATTACTACTATTGAGCAACAATTACTCTCCAAGATTTCCCTCACTTCCTATTTTCACTGTGGCAAACATATGGACTGGACAGATGAGGGAATTTTAAACAGGTACCTGTGAGAAACTTTCAGTATAACTCAACCAGCACAGCTAGCTAAACAACATAGCCCATCTCCTGCTACTTCAAGATAAGATACTTGTGTGCCTTTTTCTCTTGCAGGACACACATAAGAAGTCTGTGAACAAAAAACAAATACACTCCAGCATCAGACATCTCTGACATCTGCTCTTTCACCCAGCAGGCAGGTTCTCTTGTGCACTGCATATCTGGTCCTACTCAGCTCAGCTGACACTCTTCTAATTCCAGATTGAGTGCTTTGTTCCTTCTAAAGAAGGTGGCTGAATCTTCCTTCCTTCCTTCCTTCCTTCCTTCCTTCCTTCCTTCCACCTGGACCCTGATGCTTTTCTCCTATTGTGTTGTCTTCGTTATCTCCTTTTGTCCTCGTATTTTTATTCAAGGATCTGTTATATCACTAACAGTGACAGCAGCTATTCCAGAAAACACAAAATGTGGTTAGGGTTAATCACTATTCAAGCAACTATTTTTCCTGCTTCCTTAAAAGGAACCTGTTTGCAACAGATAAAGAATTCAAATCTCATAATGCCTGCAAAGTATAATCTCTCTCCAAGTGTATATGTATGGAATGCATATTTGTATTCTACTGTGGTTTTGTGATTTCCTACCATTTTTATTCTTCACTGATATATTTCTTGATAGTTGATGTATATTGAATTTTTTTTCCTGTTTGTCTTCTTGTCATGGTGTACACAAGGATTATGGACATAACTGTGAATATTAGACAAAAGACAGTAAATCCAATATAATCGAAATTATGCAGGATAATCAACAATAACTGGTGTTTCTGTCAGAAAGTGCACACTTTTTGAATGTGCAGTGTCTCCAGTGTCTCTTCCTCTGTATTGTTTGGTTTGAGATCCACGGAATTAATCTGAGCTCCCTCTGTAACTAACAGATCTATCTGTTAATGAAAAAAATGCACAGATAATATTGGGTTAGATTGCCTTCATCTTCTCTGCAAACATGCTACTTTTGTGCAGTCTTGTTTCAAGAATGAATTAAATATCAGACTGCTCATGAAAACAGCAACCACTGGGAGGATATTACAGAAATTTCATGAAGTGAGTAATGAATTTTCATAGATCAGCATTGGCAGTGGAAGCCTGACCTGGAGAGCACTGAGAGCAGGGGTCTCCTGTATAGCCTACATTACTCATCCAAACTCCACTTTCAGACTCAGAAATCCCATGGTAAAATGCTCTGAAAAAATCAATTGTTCAAAAGCCCTGTGTATGCCAATGTCAAAACTTCTGTTGCTTTTGATATGTTCAGGACTTTTCTGCAAAAAAGGAAAAAAACAGGATTTGTGTCTGAAGACTAGTCCAAGTTCATAGTTTTATTTGATCTGGGATTATATTATTCTGTTCCCTGCTGTAAACTGCCCTGGGATTGCTATTCATCACTTAGGAGAAGTCTATCTCCAGTGTCTCTTTGTAATACTCAGAGTGTCCATCCAAGCTTTTCCTCTTAAAGGGCAACACTTCCCTTTCCTCCCCTTAGCACAGGGTCATGCAAAGCTGCCCAAAGGCTGTGACTCTTACCAGACACTTGGTACACATAACTGATTGCAAGACAAACCTGCAAAGTGTAGCATTAGGTTGAGGGTTGGGACCTGATAGGCTTCAGAGTATCTCAGAGCTGTAGATGCAGTTTGCTTTGCAGACTTTTCTCCAGGTGTGTTTACTGGACAGTGCTTCCCCACTTTCAAGCACCTGCTGCAGTTCACCCAAGACATTCTGTTTATGGCCACATGGATCTCTATGTATATAATCATTTTAAGCTCATAAAGTTACATGGAATACTTACCTAATAAAAAGCACTTCGTAAATGACAGAGGCTAGAGAAAGGATTGTAACAAAGAGCATAGTGATAGTGTTATGAACAGACACAATAAGCAGCAGAACAGTTAAGGAATAAAATCTCATCTTTGTCATTTACCTATTCTATGGAGGACATGTGGATAACAGGCATTCATTTATAAATCGGAAATTAAAACTTAAGAAATAGCTGCAGGTGGATGGGATGGGATGGGATGGGATAGGATAGGATGGGATGGGATGGGATGGGATGGAATAGGATGGGATGGGATGGGAGAGGTCCTGGAAAAGGTGGGGACATCATACTGTAAACCAAAAGGTGAGGAAAGAAATTACATGACTGCCATGGGCAAGTGTTTGTCTGAATAAAACAATATAGATCTAAATCATCACTGTTTTTACTCAGCTCTTGTTATTTAGTCAATAGGAGAAAATAATAAATAAATATAATGAAAACAAATTGAAATGTCCCACATTTGCCTTCCCGCCCCCCAAAAAAGAACATCTATGTTATTGTTTCTGTAGTTAAAACATTAGACTTTTCTTTAGCTTCTTCATGCCACTCCTGTGGTGTAAGGTAATGCAAAAGCTGCCAGAAAACTGAATATTTTCTCCCTGCTGGAAAATCTGTGGGTAGCTTAGACTCAACATTTAAAAACACTTAAAAATGTGAATAACTTCAAGATACCTCAGGTGGCCACATCTAATAGTTTAACACAAAGAGCACTAATTAAAGTCCTCTCTGTGTAAAAGGAGAGGCAAAAGGCAATGCTATATATATATTTGTATGTTTCCTTCTCTAAAAAAAAAATCAATGGAGTCTACAGGAATTTTCTAAGAGAACTGCTGGATGAAAGATTGGTTCCTTCCGTTCAGTTACTGAACTCATACAGAGTGGCAGAAGTGATGCAGTGTTCTCAGGGACAACTGGGATCTGCCTGCAAGACTGGAGGTAAGAACCACCACTGGGAGAAATGTGGTGTTTCCTTCTTCAACTCATGTTGCTTTCTGCCCTGATTCTCTACTACCATGGTGGTAGTGGCTGTCATCCAGTGGGTAGTGACTTTGAATACCTCCTCATTTCACATCAGCCACAAGACAGAAGGTATGTCTAGGTAGGGCTGTGATTTCTAATTTAAAAAATGCTTTTTTCTGGTAGCGTCTTGGAAAGTAGTTTGAGAGCAAACCATAGGTGTAAGACTATCAATAGAGGATATATTATTTGATAACCTGAAGTATGTGGCCTGTGAGGGAAGGCTGAGGGAAATGGGCTTGTTTAGGCTGAAGAAAAGATGGCTTTGGGGTTACCTGATAGCACCCTGCCCATACCTTCAGGGAAGTTACTGAGTAGATGGGGCTATTTTTTTATAGTGGTATGCAGTGGGAAGATGAGAGAAAACACACATAAGGGTTTGATGTGATTTAAAGAAAAAATTTTTCACTATGACTACAGGAAAGCAATGCTCAGAGATCTTATACAGGCTTCATCCTTGGAGTTTTTCAAGACACAACAAATAGAACCCTGAGCAACCTGGTGTGAGCTCAACACTGACCTGGCTTTTAACAGGAAGTTGAAATAGAGACCTCCTGAGGCTCCTACCACCTGAACTATACTGTACTTCTGTGGTTATGTGATTCTAGAACATGCCATGAAATTTTCAGGTATTATGGACCAGAGAAGCAGGAACACACATCCCTTTGTTTAATATGAAGTCAGATATTATGAAAGCAATCCACATCATTGTGCAGAATGGAGTTTGGGAGTCTGGCAAAAACATACTGGAGAGATAAAGGAATCAGCATTATGCAGATCCTTGGCTTCTTACTCAGATACGACACATACAAGTCAAGACTCCTGCCGCATCTGATCTGCACTAGAATTAACTGCCTCAGGATTTGCCCACGGGGAGTCACCAGCCTGTAGTCTACAGTGTGAGATGTCTGCTGCTTCTGAGGAGCTGAAGCCAAAAGATTGCCCCAGAGAATCAGAAAAATATCCCATGTCTCCTGATTTCCACAGCTCTGACCTGTTAATGACCACCAGTTACCTTCTGCAACTAGTCTGAAAGAAAAGGACCTCAAGGATGGAGGAATAGCCTTTGGAGAGAGGTTTAAGGAGCACAAATCAGATTCTTACAGTTCTGCTCCACTTCCAGTGCTTTCCTGGTGCAAGACACAATGTGAGCAGGACAGCTATGATGGGAGCAAAGCTGTGTGCTGGTAGAACTCAACCACAAGAGTAACTCCTCAGGTACATACCTCAGCTCACATAAAAGTAAAAGACCTTTAAGCATAGGCGAATCAGGCCCCATGTTTGCCCTTAAGCCTTATTTCTTTCCTTGTCCTAAAAGAAGCACATACATGTCATAATGAAGCAAATGTGAAGATCCCAAGCTCTGTACTGTCTTTCAAACAAGTGCTAGCTTATGTATAAACTAGAGAAATGGTAATTTTAGCAGGCCCTAGTAGATCCACAAAATACTAGTGAACAGGATCACACAGAGCTAAGCCTTTCCATCTCTATTACATGACGTGTATAATTTTCCTCCCCTCCAAATTGCTTTTACCAGCAACAATGACAGCTATCCATCTCTGGTCCCAAGCATGCAGACTTTGAAGAACCAGCTGAGTATAATAGTCTTGACATGTATTCAATATGCAATGGTGATTCAGCTTAGATTCATTTTCCAGTGTAAAGGTTCAGCACAGAAGCATCAAGATTAACCACATACAGTTCAACCACAAAGGCTTGCAGGAAAGTAGCCAGGCTCATTGTATTATCATTTCAGCTGTTAACATGGTGGTCTTGATTTTCATCCATCCTTGAAGAGGATGAAAATATACAGGTTCACTCCATTTGAAGAACAGTCCAAAATGATACCAGTGTTTGGTTAATAGTTACCTCTGTAATTAGCCCAGCTCTCATAACAACCCAGCAAGATGAGCATTCTTGTTTTTTTACTGTCCTAATAGTATCAGAAATATACTTTACAAAATACTTGAATATGAAAGAAATGGGAGGATGTGTCAGGGCATAACCAGTACATTAGAAACAATGATGATTTTGCACGCAGTGACATATAGCTTTAAAAGAATAAGGGTTTTGCAGTAAAAGCAATGACTTAGATTGAACTTGCCTGTAATCAGTGTCTGTCCCTGAAAAATGTGGGCACAGCATATCATCCCTGACATCAAAGGCACACCAGCCACCCAAATCCTGTTGGTTATGACAATCTGTTTCTCTACTTCAGTCTTCTGTCTGTGCATTTTATCTCTTTCTCCTGCTCCAAGTTTATCTTGCAACTCAGATCTAAAAGATCCACATGGCATGGGTGATCTCTCACTCACATGTGTGCAAAGCCAGGCACAATAGGTCTTTGAGACAGCAGAGCTAGTATATAACTACACAGCATGCCACAGTTCAAGGTACAGGAGGGAGCTGAAGGTTTGTTCACCTTTTCACTAGCTTGTTTGTTTTCAGGCAGGACATCCAGTAAAATGGACAAAGATTGTTTTTGTTTTTAGCTCTTTGCTTCCTTATTGTTACACTGAGCTTGTGCTTACTGGGAAATAGTGGGATTTTTGGGCACATCACTGAGGCATTTCCATTGACATGCTTTTGTTTCCATGTAGAGCTTTTGCTAAGGGAGGTCTAGAACAATGTTCAAAGATAAAGTAGAAAGCAGAGTCTGAGAAAGGAGTAAAGGAAGATAAGAGTATTTATTTAATGCAGTGGAGCTGTGCTAAAACCTCGGTCAAACTTTGAAAAAGATATCCTGAAGTTGGTGTGAGCCTGATAGAACTGGCCTGAGTAAGACTGCTAAATACTAAGTGATTTGTGTTTATTATTGCCCTTTTCTTTCATCTTCATGTGCTGAAGTTAAACAAGTCCTCATTCCATATTGCTATGTTTAGTGAAACAGTAAATAAAAAAGTGTTGAGCTCCATCTCTAATAATAAGAATTAATAAGAGCCTGACAAGCTAACAGTATTTTCTCCGAAAACAGCAAGAAAAACCAAGAACCCTACAACCCTAAACTGCCACCACATTCTTCATATATTAAACTACTCTGGAAACAGATAATCTCTTCAATCCTTGTATAGTATTGCCTCACCTACCTTGAAATGGAAGCCACTGGCACTTTGATAAATAGATTGTAAAGTTGCTGATATTCACTATAGCTTCTTCAGCATCCCCGTATCCTCAGCCAATATGCAGCTTTGCAACTTCTGCAGCTGAATTAGCTTGTGGTGAATCACTGCAAGAAGAATTCAGCCTCCTGCAGAGTGAGACATTTTGGGGTAGTGTCTCTTCCCTCCCTTGTCAGAGTAAAATTAGGCCAGTGTCACAAAATGTTAGATCAATTTATTCAAAGATGGAGGCCTAGCAAGCCCTAGTTTTAAAGGTGAACTTCCATCATGTCCCAGAGCCAGATTCTAATATATCTTAGCTTTCCTATGTGTTAGGTGTCTAGCTTACTTAGGCTTTTTTGTAAGCCCTATTAAATTACAATGTACATCTTTACGTGTATGAATTAATTTAATAATGCCTGATCTTAAGCCTGAAAATAACCCCAGTGCTGTCAACCCCAGGACTGCTTGTGAGCAGAACTTTATCTCAGACTGCCTCACAGGATCTGTATAAAGTACAGTATCTGTAAAAGCACAAGGTGGAAGTAGTCAGGGACATATTCATCCAGTCAAGAAGTATTGGGGAGTATCAGAAGGAAGAATCTATGGGGGAAAGCAACAAGAAGATTGCAAGAGAGGACTTTTACCACATAACTGTGTTAGTTTAAGTTTCTTTTTAGTGTTTTACTTCATCTTTAAACTGTGGATCTAGAGTCCAATATTAGCATTCAGCTTTTTTTCTGAATACTGCAAAAAGATTACTTTTGTGTATTTGCAGAAGCAGGCTAGCTAATTATCAAGGTTTCATTTTGAGGAGCCATTTGAATATTATTATAATGACAAAGGCTTGCAAACCCAGGGAAGATTTTTGTCCCTCGTGACAGCACATCTTGAGCACTGTTTTAGGAGGTCAGCTCATGACTCATCCAGAAGACACTCTACCTCATTACTTTATGCAGGCCTTTCCAGTACAATTTTCATGAGAGCTCCATAAGATAGCTCTAATGAAAACAAGGATTTAATTTTTATTTTTTTTTCTGTTATTGCATATTAACAGTTAATTCTGCATGGTATATGGTGTTTTAAAACACAGTTTCTTCTTAAAGCCTTTTTATTACACTTTCAGCCCTTGTCAAAATTGCTAACATGCTTTCAGCTTAATCTTATATATCACTAAGGAGTTTTGAAATTGCCCAAGATATTCATATGAAGAGGAAAAAAGAAAAGTACTGAGGCAACTGGGAGGGGTGAAATTGTACAAATGTTATGTTCTCTGGAGAAATTCAAAACCTGCCTGGTTTGAATTCCTGTGAACCTGCTTTAGCAGGTGGGTTGGACTAGATGATCTCCAGAGGTCCCTTCCAATTCCAACCATTCTGTGATTCTGTGATTCTCTGATTCTGTGTAATCTGAATGATACAGTTAAGACCTTGTAACTTGTCACCATTCTAGTCCTAAAGAAAGGTAAAGATAATTGTTTCCAGAAAAGCTACATCCTTCCAAATTTGGAAAGCAACCTTGAAAGGTGGTCTTTCTTATCAGCAACAATGTCAGTGAATCGTGTCATACAGTCGCCCATGCCAGAGACAACTCACAGGCTTAGCACTTCTAAAAATCACTGTTACTATTTACTCCAGGCTCTCGTGTTTGCCAGATCTCATTCATCTTGAGAAAATGATCTGTCTCATAGGGCAGCCACTGTGGGAAAAGTGACTCTTTGCAATTTGCATAGGTACAGCATCATGTGTTCATCTTTCCTGTTTTGTCTATGTATTTTTGTCACTGAATTATTTGCTCATAAATCTTATTTTCCTGTGGTCTGGTGTATATTGGAATCTATTTCTTACCCATATTTTGGTGAAGTATTCCTGTATTGCCTTCCTGATAAAATTAAGCCTTCTGCTACTCTTGATAGTGCATATGTCAAACAGCAGTTGGTGATCAAAGGGTGGAGTGAAAGATGGAGAAGCAGTATGAAACTGGTGAAGGATCTAGAGTACAAGTCTTATGAAGTGCAGCTGAAGGATCTGGGTTTGTCTAGCCTGAAGAAAAGGAGGCTGAGGGAATAATTTATCGCCCTCTACAGCTACCCTCTACAGACCAGCAAGGCTGGTTTCTTCTCCCAGGTAACAAACAATATGACAAGAGGAACAGGCTGCCTAGGGAAGTGGTTGAGTCACCATTCCTGGAAGTATTTAAAAGATGTGTAGATGTGGTGCTTAGATACATGGTTTAGAGGTGAACTTGGCAGTGCTATGTTAACAGTTGGACTCAATGACCTTAAAGGTCTTTTCCAATCAAAATGATTCTATGATGGAAGGAATGTGAGGAATAATTGTACCTCCATAGGTCAGGGAAAATTTGGGATGAATCATTACTAGATGTGAAACTGCATCAAGGAGCTTGAACTGTTAACAGAAGGGAAGCACAGGTATGGTAAAGAGCAGTAATCTTAGGATGAAGATGAAAGAAATTATAAGGGATATGCTAGACAGTAGAAGAACAAAAGTAGGAATCTAGAAGACAAAGAAATAAGAAAAAAACAGGAGGCCAAGGAAAGGTACAATAAACCAGATCTGAAAGACAGAAGAGGACATTGTGATACACAAAGAAAAGGAAGTAGGAGAGAAAATTCAGAGTGAAGCACAGCTACAAACCAGGTTTTTTAAACAGTGGTATTGATTTATAACTAGTTTGTATTGCAGTTAGAGTACATCTTTATTTCTGATTATGGCAAGGGTGGTAGATGATACTTGCACATGTGAACAAATTCTTAATTCCCTTCCTTCAAAAAATAATTTAAAAATGTCAAACCTTGCTTTCTGTTATTATTATCAATTTTGTATTACTTGCATATGGCCTGACATCGTTTAGTCAGGTCATATGTAGACGAACAAAGGGATTTTGTTTTGTGCAGAGTTCCTATGTGTTTATTCTGAGGACCAGAGTAACCCTACGAGATCAAAACTTAAGTGTGTAGGAAATGATGTTGGGAGAGCATTTAGTATTCATGCAACAAAACTCAAACTCTATACTTAGTATGATGCTTGCAAATCCTAAATTTTCATCATTACTCTTTCACATTTGATGTCCTTTAGAAAAGATATTGAAAAGCATAATGCACAACACAGAAGGAGAAGATCAGAAATATATCAATAAATTTATACTTCTCTTCGTCAATTATAATAGATTTTGAAAGTATTGGTTTAGTAGTTTCTAGCATGGTTACCAGGTAGACTATGTCATCATAACTAGCTCTCTTTTGATTTAAAAGATCAATCAGTGAATCCCGTTACGGAAAAAAAAAAATTTAAAAAACTTTAAAAAAAATTTAAAAAAAAGGAAAAAAATAATGTCTATACATTCTGACTCATTAATTCATCAATTTCCATAACTAGTCCTCTGACGCCATTTGAAATAAAACTGCTGAAATACTCCAAACATATTGCTTCTCTAAGGACTGATACACAGCACAGTGTGTTCCATCGTTTGTATCTACTAAGCTGCACACTGGATCTCTGTGTTCTGTCATTTGCCATCCTCCCTGGAGAGTAGCAAAGATAAGTTTTCTGGGTTTTGATGACTTTGCAGGGCTGCTCCCAAAGTGGCATTTTTATTCATTATCATATTTTTTATACTTAGAGAAAATATATTTCCTTCTGGAACAAACTTCTGAAACACATTCTGCTTCTTATTTGTTTTCCTGTTAATCTTTACCTTCAGTTTTGTAGACATTCAGGAAACTAAAATGCCAGTTCTGAGCCCTGAAGGGTTGTGGTGCTCAGATGATGTTAAAGAAGTGTCTTGTCTAATGGTTAGTGTTATTTGGTTTCAGATTAATTCCCCTACATTTGGCTGCTCCTTCTGCAAACATTTGCACAAGCTTTCTGAAGAAATCTCCAAGTCCAGGAGAAGACACTACAATCAAGTGCTACAATCTGTCACTTGTAACTGCTCTGTGCTGTGTTTCCAGCTCCAGTTGTCCACCATTAGTGGTGTCACAGTGAGCTAAGGTAGCTATTTTCAAAATGATACTTGTGCCCCCAATTTGTAGAGCTCTGAGATGACGCCAGCACTATTCAAACATGACCTGTTACTGAAACAAGTAAACTGAGGCATCAAGTATCTTGGGGATTCTGTTACCTGTAAACCCCCAGTTATCTGCAAGCACATGGCAGATTCCTCTGATCACTGACCCGCTCCCTTGCATCTTTGTCACATCAAGTTATAGATGTCTAGAAGAAAACTACTTGCTTATTTCCTTCTTTGACCTCTTCTGGCCTTTAAGGTGTTGTGTGAGCAGGGGTTTTACCATCCCTTGTTCTTCTGCTGTTACTCAGCAGTCTGCCAGACTCTGCTGGGAGTCTATCAGCAGATTCCTTTACAATTTTGCCTAGCATTCACATTCTCCAATACTTGATATGTCAGAAGAATTTGAAGCAGGTTACCTCACTCTCTACTATGAAGAGTCTATGGCTACCACAGATCCTATTCTTATGCTTATTCACTTATTTGACACATTTTCAAGGTCTCAAGTATTGCTCCAGATTATCCTCACTTCTTCGTACATATTCTAGAAATATCTGATTGTTACCTAGAAAACTTATTAAACTCATGGTCTAAAATCTCCTTTATGACACTTTGATTATTTCATTCATTAACAGCATTATAAATACTTGAAATACCACTTTAAATTACATTTTAAATGGAGACACAGTTTTAAATAGAGTTACAGTTGTCACATTCCTTGCAAGAAATTGCACGTTATGGTAACCAATTTGAATCTTTTAAAGAAGTCAAAGTTTGGGTGCCCAGAGTAGTATATATATTTTATTATTATTTCCTGGCATACCTGATTATATTCAATAGGAACTTGAGCAGCTTTCCGCAAAGAATATTCCAATTGATAGTAGTACTCATTCTTTCACCTCACAATAAACACTTCTCTGGCTTTGTGAAACCTATTGTGCTTGAGTGGCCAAAACTGTGTGCTGAGTAGCTATTATTTAGTATTCATGTTCCTTCTTGACCACAGAGATCCAAGAATGTGAAATAAGTTCCCCTGAAAAGAAACAGCTTAACTGCCTTAGTCCAGGTACTTTTTAGCAGTCTCGTGTTGCTGTTACACAGATTGTCCTGTTTTGGGTATTGGGACCCAGTGTAACAGCAACTTCAGAAGGAACAGTTGCACCAGAAACCCAGTGAGGAAAAGGGAAAAGATGCAAAGCTGAATCCCCAGTGAGAACAGTTTCTGTTTTCATGGCAACTCCGATGACAATATACTATACACAAGAATGAGCAGAGTGCCATGCATTTCCATGGGACATAAGCCACCACAATAGATATTTTCAGTCATTCCAGTCCAAATTTTTTCATTGTGGTGGACTTCAGGGTCAACAGGAAAGGATCCATTCTGGATTGTCTCAGGAAATTGCAATGTGATGTGTTTGTGTGCCTACAAACAGGAGTAATATTTTTCAGCAATGTGGTAATGCTTGTCTTCAGAAAAATCCAAGTAGTAGTAACTCATGTTCACTATTACCGTCAGTGGTATGCATTGGCTTATGAGAAATTTGATAATGGAATATTATCAAACAGATTGATAATGGAATAATGTCTAGTAGGGGGTTGACCATTGAAAAGCAGCTGACAAGCATCAAAAATTTCTGAACTCTGGCCTGATCTGGTCAGCTCATGTAGTTCTGTTGACTTGTTTTTCTTGTTTGTCAAAATTATATACAAAGCTTTACAAATTGCATTTTAAAATACTTTCAGATTTATCTGGAGATAGAGGAACATACAAGGCAGGACTTTGCAAGTGGGATGTGTAATGTATGTTAGCTCAGAGATTTCACCTCTGCTGGCAAGCAGGACTGAGCCTGATGCCTTCATACTTTAAAGTCACTTCTGCATTGACTGTAACAGTGATTATAACAACCTCTACTGACATTTTCAGCCTTGTGAAGTGTGAGAAATAAGCAGTTCCCTTTTCTGAGATTTCATGAGCCTACTCAGGATTCTCCACTCCACGAATATGCAACTAAGTTGTAGGAAGTAAAGAAACAAAGAGTGAGAAAATGTGAAAGTCAAAGAGGGCATAAAATAGGAAAAATACTTTGACCATGAATAGAAATAAAAGCCGTGCAGACAGAATGGTATCATGACAAAGGTGTAAGGACCTTGCTGTGCCAGTGTGCAGTCCAATACCTGCTTGCTAGTGATAGTTACTGGTTTACTGGTTAACTATTGCAGAACAAAGAAGGATGGAGGAGTTTTCATACCTACAGCAGTTATGTTTAATTGTTGTACCTAAGTTAGCAGCCTTGTCTTCAACTATGCAATGAATGAAGATAGAGGGATTCTTTCACTGTGATTTTGCCCTTCAGAGCTCTGAATTAGGTTCCTGAAATCTTTCTCTCTTATCTCTCTTAGGCTCCCAAACCAAGCACCTCATCTGGGTGCCTGGGGATGTAGAGCATGAAACCTCACCACACCAAAGAATGAACTGTGCCCCTTAGTCTCTGTTATTCAGTTTAATCCTAGGGAGCATTTCAGTCTCCCATCTTCATCTCATCTCCCCTCCATGACTTATTTTGCAACCTCATTTGGAGAAAAAATGACAGTCAACCAAATATAAGTACCTTGAAAGGAGCAGAGTAAACAGCGTGCCAATAAAACTGACCATCCAGCCTCCCTCGTGAGATGCTTTTTATTATGTTCAGCTGCAAGTGTCATTCCCCTGGTGCTGCCCATTCATCTTGTGCTGGGTTACAAGTTAAATCTGCATGCAGTCAAGCTTTCCCGGGGGAGGAGAGACCCAGCAGTGGCCAGCTCATGGCAAGTAAACTGTGTCATAAAACTTCAAGAATTCCCCCATAATTTAGACCCTGACTTTTTGTTTTGTTGCTACGGATGGAGTAGATGACTGCAATTGGACATTCCTCAAATGTCTTGCCTTGGCATGTCAGGCAGACATGCACAGTTTATTTGAGATGCCAGAGAAATAACAGAGGGATTAAGAGTGGGGAAAAAAAGCTATGGTATAGTCTAAGCAGTGTGCAGTGGTAACATAGTTGAGGGTAGGAACAGGAAAACGGCATTTACCCAGTACTAAAGTGAGCAGTGTAAATTTGCAGGTACTCTGCCAGTGTGGTAACATTCACCTGGGGGGCAAAAGGGTATATTTGTGTGTTTTGCAAGGAGAGGGGGAACAAAGAAATGAGAAATATCGAAGTACATTGCTATAGAAAATAATAGTGGAAATTTCTATGAAAGCAGTTGCTCAGTTTCTCACCTCGAGTCAAACTGAAGTAAAAAGCCAGTGAATGCAATGATGACAGCTGTGATGGCAGTTCAGTTGGTATCTATTTCAATCAGCAGCAAGTGACTTTGCCCTCTTCAGTCTTTTGACAGGAAGAAAGAGTGGCTTGATTTTTAGCACTTAATGATACTAAACCATGACCAGCTGTAGAAAGGGCAATAAACATTTCTGGTTAATATATTTTCGAATCCCAAATCAAACCATCTAGCTAATTTCAAATCCTAAAGAAGACACTTCTACAACTTCATAATATTTGCATCTTGTAAGCCTGGCACTACAGCAGAGAATTTTGCTTTTTACTATAGAGGAAGCTTTCTTGCTCATTGTTTTACTGTTGAGTCATTAAAACATTTCTTGCTAGCAAAGATCCAAGCACAGCTTACATTTCTCTTTTCATACCCTGGTTCAATTACGGTTTTCATTACCTCAAAAGTTAGCTTAACTGCTCCCTGTTGTCCAACAAGTAAGTGAGTAAATAAATAAATCAGCAATTTAACTACAAGGGAAAGAAATCTTCATTCTGGCTTTTACCACAAAGTAATCTAAGCATCTGTTTCCAAGCTGTATAATGGCTACACTGAGTGAAGATTCTTCTCTGAACATTTCAGATCAAAGTTTCTTTCACCTCTTCTGCCTCTAACAAGATTTTTGTAGTTTACCTACTGAGAGATCAGAGACTGCCGCTATCTACCTCAGAGGAAAAAAGAAGGGGATTCAGTGATCACAAGAAAGACACTCCATGTCAGATGGGGCTTTTTTGCCCCATCCCTCTCAAACAGGGGGACTCTGGAAAAATTTGAAACTTCACAGATATGGATCTGGTGCAAGAAGATGCACATACAGCTGAAGAGCTCGCTACCACGAAATAGGTTTATCACCAACATTTAAAAAGGACTTAATATGTGTGTTCGTAACAAATATATGTAAAATGTTCATAATATAAGGTTGCAAGGTGAAGGGTGAGATAACATGGTCTTTTAACTCATCTGTGTCTGAATTTCAGTTTAGGACAATTTCTAAGCAGTCTGACACAGATTTTTTTTTTCTTTTTTCCTCTTTTTTTTTTTTTCCCCTCCTAGTAACAGCTATTCATCCTGATATTTGTCTCGAGCTTCTAATTTCTCTGATAAGAGTATCTGAAGAGCTATTGGACAATAACATAGGGAGGATTAAAAGCTCACTGGACAAGTCCTATGTACTTACAATCTAACACTGTTTGGCTAGCACAAGGCATGTTGAGATCACCTCCGAATATGCTCATCTTTCAGCCTTTGTTAGACTATTAGATTTCCCAAAGATATTGATTTGTTGAAAAAAATGTACTTCCTCTCTGCACCCTTTATGCTCCAGGGACCTTAGCTTAGTCCTGCTCTGAGGCTGGAAGGTTTGGAGAGAATAATATATTCACTTTTGTAACTGAAACTTCTTACACTGACATGATTGCAATTATTAATAGTAGCAAAAGGATGCGCCCAATCTATAACTTGAGGTAATGTTTGGCAACTTGAGCAATATGAATCATTCATTACCTGAGTAATGTTTTTAATTAGTTAGAATTAATTTTAAGATGTCCTCTGTTATTTTGTTGTGCAATATAAGGTCACCAGCATTATTTTTTTAGATGTTATGATTACATTGAGGCTTATATGCAATTCCCACCAAATACAAATATTTTATATGTTTTAGTTCAAACTGGTTTTCTGCTTCGGGAAAAGATTTTGGAAATGGCACAGAGTCTTAAATTTAAAGCCTGTGGTACCTCCTTAGCTGTATATGAAGTGTTGTTCCTGTGTCACCAGGTCTCAGAGTCATGATGCTGAGACACCAGAAGCTGCCTGCTCAGTGTTTCAAATCCTCTTTGACTGTAAATATGCAGAGCTGCATTGAAGCTAGTAGTCCTACAAGCTTAAAAAAAAAAAAAAAAAAAAAAGGTATGGATTTGAGTAGGGTTCCATTCCTCAGTCAGTAGGTTTCAAGGCTGCCTACCACTCAGCCAGGCACTGCTACCTTCAAATTAATTACAATTCTTTTTGGTTACTCCATTAAAAAATCTCAAAGATTATGTGGTCCCAGCACATGGGCCCATGATGTTATGTCAGGCCAGCCCCAGCTCAGGCAGAGGACTTCGTTTTTTCAGAGATCTCGGTAGGGCACCTTTTTCAGCACTGACTTAGTTTCCATTTTTATTCCAGTATATCTGAATAAGTAATTGAGAAAATCCACTCTCTTCTGCACAGCCTCATAGCTTACAATTTAGTTGTACATGTTCTTTCTGTCTCTGGAGACAGTCATCCCCACACTCCATTACCAGAGGAACAAAGACAAAACGCCAGCTTCCTGAGAACACTAAGACATCTTTAACTGCATAATAATTGATATTTTTATGGATTTCCAGATCATTTACTGATATTGAACACTTCAGTGGCTTAATCCTTCCTCAAACAATGTGGAGGCAAATAATACCTTGATAGACTTCATCATTCATGAAAGGCAGACCAAACCAGGCAAGCCAGCATGAAAATATTTTAATTATACTTTGTCAGAGGTATATCACAGGAGATAAAAGCATTATTCCTTCACCACTTTAATTTGGGGGATTTATTCAAGTTTGAATTTATTTACAATTAAAAATTTCAATTGGGTCTGAAGACTGGGCTTCCAGAAGCTAAGAAGTAAGGGAAACGAGAGAAACAAGTGTATGAATGAAGAGTGGCAGAAGACCACAGACTTTCAGGAGAGCACTTCCTTGCTTCAGACCAGGCTTGGAAAAGAAAATAATTCCTAGGAAACAGTAAGTGTTATGGAAAAGAGGTTAGGACAAGGCTCATGTTTCATTAACTCTTTGCTTTATGCAAATTTAATACTACACAGTACCACTAAATACATATAAACGGGGTTAACTCGCTGCAAAACTTTCTGTGGGTAGATGTTCTCCAGACTAGTTAGTATGTGTTCTCCAGGTTTTTCTCTCTATCTTTACCAAACTATATTTATAAAGTAGAAGTATCTAGAGATGCAAATGAATGGCACCTGGGATTCATAAGGAACACAGAAAACTGACTTTGTGATCAAAAAAAACCAGCTTTATCATAAATTTATTTCTGGAGCTGAATCCAAGCTTCCGAAAGTCACAGGGATTTTCTCTGCTGTGTTTCAATAATTTGGGGAACGAGACCTTGTGAAACTGTGTAAGATAAAATAGGTCGTATTGCAAAATAAGAATGCTGATCATTAGACTACTCAATTTCTACTTCTGCGGATACTATTTTTATGTTGTGTAAAACAGTACTTGATAAGGGTTGTTAAATTATTTTGTCTCTAGTACAAACCTAGTACTGTTTTTATGCTTGAGCACTGATTTGTTACTGGTGGCTTATAGTCTAACAGTATGTCAAAGTAGGAGATGTGCCAGAGAATCAGCTATAACAAACTGGGGTAAGCCATATAAACAATTCTATTTCCTTTCTTGTTAGCTGTGTTGTAGACAGCAGAGGCCTCATACTGCTGAGGTGGATTGTATTGAAGGAATAAAGATGAGGAGTATTTAGCTGGCCTTTGGTTCATGCTGGAAAAGGTCAATAGCTCGTCTGCGGTCTTGATTGCCATTGAATGTCTCAGAGAGAGAATTAAAGAGATTTCCAAAAAGTGCCTAGAATTTGCTTTATTCTGTTACCATTTCAAGTCGATAACAAAGTACTCTTGACATTTATAGTAGCGGGGTCATAGCAGGGCAGGAGATTGAAATTCTTCCCATCCTAAAAGCTCTACAAATACTTTACTGATAATGGCATCAAGTCCCAGGTCTCCAGCCACGTACCTCATCCAGCAACAATGTGTCTTCTTTAATCAACCAATTTAGAAAACATAGGAATGGATGCTCCATGTTTTTCATACAAACACAATCTTTTTAAAAATCTTGCCAAGCTTTTAGTGTCAATAAAATTTCCCTGCAGTGGGAAGCTCTAATTTAATTTATTTGCATTAAACTGTATTTCTTTTCCCCTGTTGTACATTTGCTGCCTATTAATGCATCCTGTATTATTGAACTCAAGGTAAACAGACATCTCTATTTGGCCTTCTTTATGCAATTCATTTGGTTTTTTTTAACTATCATGATTAATGTAACTCACCTAGCCTCTTCAGTTCCTTCTTATACCGATATGTTCCCTCAGTGCCTTTACACTTTCCCATTTCTGTTCTTTCTTTCTTAAAGACAAGACAACCAAAGATGTGAGGACTGAATATACTGTGGATGAGACACTTTACATTCTGTTTTATTCACTCCCTCCCTCTTCAGTGTTTTGTTTCTGATTAACTTGAGGTCCTTAATTATTATTTTATTTCTCTAGAAATGTTACTTTGATTTCAAATCCTGTTAGTGTACATGGGCAGTCTCAAGTTTGTCCATATTTACCACCTTGGTATGTAATGTAATTCTTTAGAAATACTTACAACCCTACCTATTCTATCTCGGCTAACCTAATTGTTGCCCTCAGTTAATTTTGTCAACTCAACATTTCCCTTTAACCTATTGACTTCTTTAAGTTGTTAATACATTTAAGTAATTAAGAGGAACCAATTCAGGCAGTAGCCCATTTATCCATCGAACCTTATACTGAGGTTTTATGTTATGTCTGTTGGCTTATTATCTCTTTGAGAAAGCTTTTTCTATGAGAGTGTGGACTCTGAGAAGAGCTGAAGGATGGAGGTGAAGAGTCTTTGCTTACACAGGGCATCAACCAACTCTTAATAGGACATGAGGGTATTCAGGTACTTCAAAGCTTGTGTGCTATAAAACTACACATTGTTCTGAGTAGCTTCTTAGTCAGAGAAATGTGGAAAATTAAATTGTCTTCCTGTAGGAAATATTAGTCATTTGTTTTCAACCCACACTGACGAAATTTTGACATCTTAACTATTTTCACATAAAAGAAAGTGGAAAACAATCTCCGTTTGGGAATACTGGACTGAAAAATGTCTACTCTCTTCATCAAAGAGAAGACTATTAATCTTGAAAGTCTAATGTGTTTGATATTCAAAAATATCTACTGTACTTCTGACAACTAAAATACCAGTGTTGGAGGTTTTTTTTAGATTAAAAAATAATGTTTGAAATGTTCTAATTGAAACATCCTATAACTGTTGTCATAGGAAAACATCTGTTTGGTTCTTGTTGGTATTAGTTTATTTGGTTTTGTTTATTTTGTGGGATTTTTTTAAATTATTTTTGTTTCCTTGATACTTCAAATTTTTAGGGAAAAGATTCAGTCAAAAAATTTTAGATTTCTCTCTTCTCACCTATTCTCTATTTATTTTCTATCAGAAAAAAAAAACCTGAAGCACCATCTTAGAGAGTATTGTCACATGGTTCACTGAAGGTATAGGGAACATCCATGCAAGCATTCCTCCTACAGTGTGCCAGGGAAGGGACATTTTGAAGAGATGTGCCTTTTAGAAAGACATCATGTTTTTCTGCATAAACTCAGAAATTAACTTCATTTCATTTAATAATCTTGGATCAAGTATTATTGCTTACAGCCTGCTCAACCACATTATCTTAACTGTGTCTAGTTTTCATTTTCATTAAAATACTTTTGATAGATTATGATAGTGCTGTCTTTATTTGCTGTTGCTGTTAATTTAGTACAGAGGGAAATAACAGAGGACAAAATCTTGTTTTGATGTGGAAATGGAGCCTAACATCCTGGTCATAGGAACCAAAAATTTTGGATTTGAGTCTGGGTAAACATCTGTGGAACTGGAACATCTGTTTTAACAACAGTAACAACAAAAAGACAAAAGTGATGAAATGAAATGTTCCAATTACCTTGTCTTATTTGGATAAGAGAGTTTTGTGGCAAAACACGTCACCTTTCAGATTTCAAGGGGGCTTCATCTCATCTTTTCTGACAGGCAGGTAGCTCGTGGTGCTCTAACCCCCACAGCAGGCTTGGCTACCTGGAGATGTCCAGCAAAGGCAAACTGAATCAGTTAATGGAGTGAATTAAAGTGCATTAAAAATCCTGTAGGTGTTCTCTTTTGAGTGTTAAGAGGCTGTATGTCACAGCAGTTTAATCTCTGTGAAAGGCTCATTCTCAGTGAAGTGTTAGCACAAGGTATAACTCCAGCATTGCTCCTGGCTGAACTCCTGTACACATGGAGTAGTCTCTAACTTGAATTAAGCAATGATTTAGACACCTTTGCTCTGTTTTGCATCCGTGTTGGTGGATCAGCTGAAGTGCCTGGTGTCTTGCTTATCTAGGCGTGGAGGCTTGTTAACAGCTGGCGTGCAGTCTGCCATACTACAACAGAGCTGAGTTAGCTGGTTTGTCACAGACCCAGGCTAAAGGTTGAGTAATGCTTACTTTCAAACCAGCAAGGGAGAATTCAGCCACTCTCTGCTAATCCCCATATAGAGCCTGTCACTAGCCAGTCTCTCCCCACAGCTTCAGCGTTCACAGCGTGACTATGTTTGTCCAAGGGAAGCCAGCTCCAGAGGAATCAAGCTGCCTCTGAGGGTACATGCACATGACTGGAAGCAATTGAGTTACTGAGGCTTAACAAGTTACCTCTAATCAGTTGATGAGCTGTAACTCAATAAGACACAGAGATTTTATTGCTTTTAATTGCATTTCTCCATCTTTGGTAACCTGAGTTGACCCTGCACGGGTGATGTTTCCTGAGAAACTACAGTAATATATGAGCAGAGGGACATGAATGGGGAGGAGGGGCTATTCATTTCTCCTTCTTTAAGTCACATTAATTAGCTGTTTTTTCCCATGGTCTTCTCTGGAGCCAAAGGAAAGAGGAGCCTCTGCAAGGTGGCTTTGAGCACATAAATTATGTACTTCCTCAGATTCTCTCTGGAGAAGCTTACCTCTCTGCACTGATGACCGAAGTCTTTAGAAAGAGTAGCCAGCTAATTCAGGCACAAATGCTTCTTTTGGATATCATGCCTACATGAAATGGAAAGTTGAGTTTTGGAAGAAATTGCCATCCGTGTCTTCTGTGACAACAGACAATAGATATTTCCCCTATAAGGTGTCTGATGCCAGCAAAGGCTACATATGTATGTATTCACAGGTTTTGGTTTAATCACACTGGCCTTTTGCATATGACAGAAATTTAATATTTTAATTAAACATTCTTCACTTCCCCCCAATTTTTTATTCTCCCTAAATCTGGCCTGTACAAAATTCTGAAGTCTTTCATGCTGGCAGGAAGCTTCCCACTCATCTTGGAAGTGGCAGGTTTATGCTGGTGGTTAATAGTGGGAATGAATGGCACCAGGTGAGGCACAAGGATATCCCACAGTACTTCCCTCCAGCAGAGACACCTGAGACAGTGGAAAGGGATTTTTTGCTTTTTAGTGATGAAAGATGAGGATGCCAGATTGAGGAAACCAGATCAGATGTGACTGAAGGATTTGGCCACA
This sequence comes from Nesoenas mayeri, assembly GCF_963082525.1. Classification (NCBI taxonomy): domain Eukaryota; kingdom Metazoa; phylum Chordata; class Aves; order Columbiformes; family Columbidae; genus Nesoenas; species Nesoenas mayeri. Next base: position 60,359,537 of record NC_137541.1, on the reverse strand, counting down.
GAGTAAACTGTAATTAGGATTTTGTTTTTGGTTTCTTCCAGATGCAGGCTGTTGCTACAGTATTTTCAGACATTAACAAACTGCACAGTGGAATAACATCAAGAAGCCATTTCATTTTTTAAATTAGCATTGGCCTTTCATTCACCTTTCCATCCTCTTGGGTTATGCAACTTCATAATAGAAGTATTTGTCTGCCTTCCTTCTATTTGCCTTCGTTGTTTGTGTAATTGGAAACAGTCAATACAACTGAGCTTTTGTGGTTTGGTTTTAGTTGCTCTTACTGTCAACTGTGCAGAATATCATTTAATATTATTGTTTAGAAAATCACTTGTATACAAAGGCTTTTCACAATTATGAATTCTGAAAGCTCTTCTGTAACTGCATGAGAAAAATGGGTTTAAACTTGTACATTTGCAGTCAAGTTAAGGGAACTTCTGAAGGTTATAGCAACCCAGGGTGGGTTAGAGGAATTTTAACAACAGTGTAAGCAGTTCTCTGCAAAGGTCTACCCACACAACATACCTCTGACTTTAAGTTTCATGACATATTCAAAGCCTGATTCTTATTACTGTTTCAATCAGACTTGCCACTGAAAAGTGGGTGAAATATAAGGTTTCATTTTCTGAGACATTTAACTGTTACATTCAAAATTAAAGTAATAGTAAGTAGAAATAGAGAGGTCTGCCACTCTCACAGTTCAAGTCCTGATGCCTCACTTTTTGCTGTCTCTATGTGAAAAACATATCTCTGAATGCTTTGCCACTTGAGACATGTCAGTTTTATCAGCATAGATAAAAGCTCCAGATACATAAGAGACCAGTAACGCCCCTTTTCCCACCCAAATCAGAGTTGAATTCATAACACTTTTTGATTATAGTTCAAAACTCAAGCTGAATTCTCCTCTGGGAATTTGTTTGAGTAAAAACATTATAAATTGACTATCTGTTGGATGAGACAACTGCTTATTTCCCAAACCCCAGCCTCCTCTATTGCCTTCTTCTCACGCACCTCCTTGCAGTTCCACGTAAAACATTTCAAAGGCTAAAGAAGCAGCACTGGAACTTCTTCACACTAGAAACTCAATAGTATGCCCTGAGGAAACAGCTTCTCCTTTGGGGACAAGTTTCTTTAGTTTTAATTCCTATGCATGCTTGTTTTCCTTCTCTTCTCCCATACCAGGACTAGATGCTGGTGTTCAGCATTTCTCTCCATGGATTATCCTTGCTCCACTTTTAAAATCTCGAGAGCTTTTTAGCAGATGTGAGAGCCTCAGGCTCTCTTGCTCTCTGAGCCACAGAGAAATCCTGATTATACAGAACCAGATATTATGAGTCAACAGCAGGCATTGTAGGATGGAGGTGTATTTTCAACAATGAGCTGCTAAATCTGTAAAGTCTTCTAATTGAATTGCTAAAATGCCTCAAGTGAGGGCTGGTCAACGCAACATAGTTCTGTCCAAAGCTTTTTATCCACTCCTAGTGTTTCTCTTTTTAAAATTTGTTTTCATTTTCCTGGTAGAAATGCCATTCTCAATCTCTTTTACTGCAGTTTCTCTTCAATGGTTATTTGGATTAAGCAGTTTGATTAAAATTCTTTGCAGTTAAGCTCCGGAGTTTTCAGATGTGTAAGGTTGGGGATACTGAGAGAAGTGGAAGCTCCTGTAGCTGCTAAAGCAATGCTTCTCGCCTCAACGTGCTGATAGAGAAAGCAATGCAGATCCCTTTTTCTGATCAACACACTTGAACACCTGAACTGTCTTTTGTCAGAGACCATACTGGAAATTGCTGCTTTCATGGTTTACAGCCTATGATCACAGGATCACACCATAAGGTGCAGTGACTCCTACCTCCTAGCAGTAACTGCTGCTCTGCTACCTGTCAGTACTCCTCAGTGCCACGAGTGCTTTCATGGGAATCATAGTGCTGAATTCCTAGGGAAAACATAGGATTGATATATTCAGACTCAGAGGTGAACAGTACTACTACCACTGTGGCCTTCCCCTATATCTGCAACATGCAGCATACAGACACTTTCTGTATTAATCCAATTTTATATTGGTATGCCTACATGAAAATAAGTCATATTACAGTAGCACAACACTGAAATAAAGCAGTGGTGAGCCAGGCTTCACACCTCATAATTCAATCCACTCTTACCTGCCCTTCAAGTATGTCTGTGTGCACACATTCATGCCTCCATACATGTGTATAGTGTGCATGTTTGTATATTTGACTCGGTGCATAAATATTTATATGCTTTTACAGTTTCAACATTTTATCAGGAAAAAAAATACATTGAAGTTAAAGTTAGGACAGTCTCATCACAAAATACAAATATTTGTGATTCTTCCATGTGTCTGCTTTTTTGAGTTGGGTCCATAATCCTTTCCCTCCCTTTTCCTCTGGCTCAGAATGAATGGCATTGTGTTCATATATTACAGTTTCAAGGAACTTGTAAAACAAGAACTTAGTAGAAACAGTAGAATCTGTCAGTTATAATAAAATTCATAGACAAAAACTCCAGAAAACATTTAACAGCATGGTTCAGGTAGGTGTCATCTAAATTATCCTATGGAAGTCACTGTTTCTCTGAGAATGCATTGCAATGATGGGTCCTTGCATATTTGTTGCTAATGTTTTGACTGCTGAAATCTTTCTGTTTATTTATCTTTGTTTCAGTTAACTAATTTTGACAGCTCTCTAACAGTGAAAAGGTGCACAGTTGCAACTGGTGCTATCATACAAGACAATTCAGAGAGTTTTGCGTGGAAATGAGACAAATGAGTACACCTATCAATGCTTGCAGGGTCTATCTCTATACTGTCAGTAGGAGCAGACATGAGAGTGGGGTAGGACACAATTTTCTAGTTGATGCTGGTGCAGAAGAGCACTTAATAACCCCATTCTGTGCTTGCTTTGCCTATATCACAACACAACAATGAAGATTTTTATATTGCATTTGTCAATAACATCCACTGCACCCTGTTTCATGCCTGCTTAGGCCCCTCTAAGATATGTCAAGAATCTGTTGAAGAGGTTAATCTGTGGCTGTATCTCCCCACTCATTATGCAGGTAGGGCGTATTTAGGCCTACAATGGAGAATAATATGAGTTCAAGTCTTCAGGCATTCATCATTGCTGTGCCTTGGACATTTCCTCAGTTCTACTGGTAAATACAGCTGGACTCAAACTCTGTGAACACACAGTGAGCATAAAGGAGTAATTGGGTTTTTCCCATGCTTGAAGGACAATTTTGATGTGTGGTCAGGATGAGAGATTTCTGGACACAGGAAACCCAGGTCTGCAGCCTGAAATGATTGAAACGTGCTAAAAAAAATGGAGATAGAAGTTTGGTTTGCTATTTGTTTAGACTCATATTCCCCTGTCACTGAAGCTTTGGTATCTGAAGTCCTTCTGAATCACAGAATCACAGAATGATTGGAGTTTAAAGGAATCTCTGGAGATGGTCTAATCCAACATACCTGCTAAAGCATGTTCACCTAGAGAAGATCACACAGAAATGCATCCAGGTGGGTTTTTACCAATGAGTGCCAAATACTACCAGAGGCCAGGTTGCAAGCTGACACACTCCATGCATAGCTACACCATCTGGAAAGGCTGTTGGGAGAAGGATGGCACTAGAGCTGCTACTGTCCTTCAAGGAGTTTCATTTAAAGAAGAGATGCAACAAGCAACTTCAGTAACTCTGAGGCTGTTCTACAGTCTTGCAGTTCTGCACCCTCAACATTGAGTAGGTACCTTGATGCTCCATAAATGTTTTGACAATGAAAATTTCAGGTTTTTCACATGAAATGAGAAGTACACAAAAGCACATACCAGCTTAACCTTCAAAATCATGAGACACATTAAGGCATCAGTGAAGGTGCCAGGTAGCTGGATTGCAGTATTTTTCATTTTTGATACTGGTATCTGAATAAAATATAAAGTATTGTACTTTTTTAAAAGACCAGGGTGACCTTAAGGTACTAACATTAAAAAAATTCTCATAGAATCACAGAATGGTTGAGGTTAGAAGTCATCTTGTCTACCTTCCCACTCAAGTAGGGTCACGTAGAGCAGGTGACCTGTACCTGTTTGAATATTTAATCAACTTTTTTTTTTTTAAGTTTTTGGGTTGAACTTGTGGTAGGTGACCCTCTGAGTGCTTAACTGAATTTAGATAAGCATCCAAGAGTTCAGAATTCTGTCTCAAGACAAATTGACTTTCTTTGAACCTTGGTAAACAAAATTCACTGAAAATCTCATGAAGATCACTTATTTTGTCACAGCGAATTAAAATACAATAGAAATTCATTTACTGAATAGCTCTCTGTTTGTTTACCAGAACTCAAAATGTTAGTGGCCTTATTACTTGAAATTTAGATCACTTCTTTCCTTGATATTTATGAGAGTTCTTATTTCTTCTTCTTGGAATTAAATTATTAAGAACTGTCTCTCTTTTGCTCTGTTGGTATTTTCATATATGTATAAATAAAAAAAAAAAAGGATAAATGCACACATGAACTAAATATTTTTGTAATTGAAAATTGATTTAGTTTGAGCTTTAGTTTAATATTAGAATTATTTCTCATTTTAACTAAACCGTTTGTTTACACTAATCAAACACCAATCCTATCTGCAACCAAAACCTACTCTGAGTGTGAGCTTTTCCCTCAGTGAGAATATCTTTTCTGGGACCTTCAGCATTGAGAAGGAGCTGCAGTTCATTAATGTTCTCCCGTATTCACAACCACAACTTTCTCCAAGTTTCAATTACTTTCAGGTAACACAGTTCATGGCCAAACAATGACTCTAATAGATTAATCTGAGTCTCCAATGTATAAAGACAGTGCACTTGCTCTGAAAGTAAAACAGGGTAGGGGAAAGGCATAGGAACTGACACTGTCTAGTAACTGCATGATTGTCTTGACACTGTTATTAACTTTTCAGAATATAATATAAGGTGAGAAGGTGCAGGGTGACTGCAGAAGACAATATTAAACACATCAAAGGCCTGGAGAGTGTGGAGTTTTCAACAGGCTGCTTGTCTGCACTTATAGCAGTACTTCTTATATCTATTTAAGGACAAAACAGATTTCTTCCTCACTTTGGGATCACAGACCTAGCAGGAACAGGATGTGTTCCTTTAAAATTTTCAAGGCAAAATCACCAGCTCCGGTAAATCAGTATAACTCCTTTGTGGCTTTAATTCAGTTTTACCAGTACCTGAGCATCTTGTTCTTGAATATTTGAAGAAAGAAACTCTTCTCTCTCAATGAGTTTATCAACTGGAATGATAGGATGGAAGAAAGGAAATATTACTTTCTGTAATAAAACTTACTTGTTATAGGCAAGTAGCAAAGGGATAAATTTACAGAGAGCTACATTTTCCTCTCATCAAGAAATCTCTGCAACAAAATTGGGGAAGACATCAGTGACAGGGTTGCAACACACTAATTTACATGGCCAGTCACAGACAAGTAGTATCTTAGAATAGCTCTTACACTTACTGTCCCCTAAAAGGACTCTCTTTGGCTGGAAGGCTGATATGAAAGAGAGTCATTGCCTGTGCTTCCTCCTTGAAGCTGAGGAGGAAGGTGACAGGTGCAAACTCTTGTTGCAGTTAATTTGCACTGAGAAATTTCCCTTTGGGTATAAGCAGCAAGGACACCAATATTTTTCAAAGGTAGTGTGAATTAAAATAAAAATAAGAAAACTTTGCTCTGTGCCTTTTTTTTCCAAAGAAAAACATAGGAAGCCAATGACAGAGTATGGTTTGGAACACATTTTGGGGGATGTTTCTAACTCTCCTGTTAATGAAATTGCCCTTCTTCCTCATTTTATTTTTTATAACTTTATTCCCAGTTATGGGAATACCTTGTCATTCTCCAAAATATTTTTGTACAAAATTTAAAAAGTGCATGATGACATTTTGTCAATCAAGTACAGAAAACAGATGCTACAAGAATAATTCTATGACACATTTAAAGATTTCTTAGCTTCTACTCTATTTGTGTCCTGATATTCTCCAATGCAACTTCCCTTCCATTTAGATAACAGGAGCATAGACTTTAATCTCCACTATGTACACTTCCTGTTAATCTTTTGGAGTTTTTGTATGTCTTCTATTTAAAAGACTTTGTCTCTTCTCTATGTAATCTCTTTTAAATTTTCTCTTGACTTCTTTTCCCCTCTACTTCCAGTCATTGACCCTGTTATCCAGGGTCAATTTATGCACTGATAAACACATTCTTTATAGGTCTCTGAAATACCTCACTAAAACCAAGTTACATTTTGACTATTCCATTTCCATATGTACTGTATTCTGCCATTGCATCATGTGCTTAAACATATAGAAAGCCACACTGAAGGGAATGACACTTACTGAATTCCAGTTCACTTACATCCATTTGTGGTACACAGGGTCTGCATCTGGCATGTTATTTCCCACTTGTCAGAAGGAAACCATTCTGTTTGGGCGCAGTTTTTATGGTCTTAATACTGGTTTTTATTCTGCATTGAAACAGAAGTAGGACTCTTCAAACCTTCCTACAGAAGTGAAACTGTGCAAAAATAGTTATTATCAGATCAGGATGCTTTTGATTTGGGAATCCTGCTAAGTATATTAACTATTTTCCCTTTATCCTCCTAGCTGCTGACATTATGGGGCTACTATGTGACTGTATGGATTCATAGATAAAACACATAGCGAACCACAAGATACTACTCCTTTTTGAAAGTGGACAAGTGTAAGAACCTTATTTCACCATCCTACCAGAACTCATCACCACAGTTTGCATAGGAAATGATGGTAGCAACACCCTGCCAGCACTCCTTTTTGTCCGAGAAGATAGTTTCTCTTCTTCCTACAAACAGTAGGTCATCTTTGCATATCAGCAGATTTCAGAAGATTTTTTACCGGCTTATTGCAGTGGTTTGAGAGTGTCGCAGCTGCATGAATACTCATGGTGTATAAGAAACCCACTTTTAAAATGACCACACCATTTAAAACAGCAAAGGAAAAGGAGGAGGAGAAGAGGAGAATGGGAAGGAAAGCGTCTTCCCTACAGAAAAAGTGAGACCAGCTGAGCACAAGGGTAAAAGTAACAATGGCCCTATTAGTGACCCACAGTTGCCAGGAGCTGGATCTGGCTTAAACAGGGTGGGGTAAGTAAGTATAGTTTTGTGTTCTACCTCATGGTGACAGTTCCCATTACAGGAAAGGGAAAGAGTACATTCATCAATATGTGCAGGTACCTTATATAAAAATTGAGGTTTGGAATTGTGGCATTTTCTGCAACCTGTTGTTAGGGATTTGGAAACTGCAAAAACAGAGCCCAGTGGGGCAACTGTGGATGACTAATGGTCTGTGTAAGCCAGAACACCCCTCTGGTGTCTTCTATTCAGCTGCTGGGCTGCTGCTCGTCTTTCTGGAGGATGGATGGGAACACGAGGGGAATCACAGAGTGGGGCACAAACCATGGGCCTCTCTGTCCAACATTCTGCTTCATATTTTCAGGTAAGGGATCAGCTCTAAGAGTCTTCCCAGATGGCCTAGTCTGGAAGATGAATTTTTCCTGAAGAAACCGTCACACCAGAAGTAGTTGTCATGAGAAAGAAATGCTATGGTCAAGGAGATAACTCATGGCCTCCTTTAAATACTCCCATGACTGGAAATATCTGTTAAACTGCCATTCCTTGGGAAGCAATGAATAACGAAGAAGAAAAATGGCCAAACTAAACAGCACAAGTGATATAATTGCAAGGCTTGTTAAAGAGGTGTTATTAAGTGAAGTGGCCTGGATGATTTACCTGAAATTGTTTCGGTGAAAATTTTACACTGAGAGACATAGGACAATGCCAAGGTTAATCATCTGTGTGGATTGTCCATAGCAAACTCTCCCTGCATAAACATCTATCTGCTCTTTAAAAACAGAGAAACTACAGCGTAATGAGGGAGAAAGAATGGAAGATCAGACTCTCTGCATCATATATGCCATACTAAAATATTATTTTAAATTACCACATAGTATTAATGAAACTATGAAGCTAATAGAGTTTAAGAAAAACAGGACATCATCTTCTACCTGAAGTTTGCATTTTAAAGCATCCTAAGGCATATCTTTACATGTAAGTGATCCTGCGTAACCTAACTAAAAAATGTTTAGTAAGTCAAAAGTGTCTCTGTACTATTACACTGATCATTAAAGATGCAAAAGACTAAGCTACTCTTCCAGACTATTTGATTTCTTGAAGTCAATTTGACGTCACTATTTATAGTTGGTTTCATATTTGTCAGAGAAAATATGATCAGTACTGGCAAAAGTTCCTTGAGGTATAAAAATAAGTACAGTGCCAGACACTGCATCTGGTCAAAAAGGGCAAATATATTATTTGGATTTTTGACAGTATTAGAGAAACAGACGTTTCACGCAGCCCACTCACAGAGGCATCCTTGTTAATTCCACTGTTTGAAGCAATTGTCAGATTCACAGTATCACAGTATCACAGTATCACAGTATGTTCTGGATTGGAAGGGACCTCAAAAGATCATCTAGTCCAATCTCCCTGCTGGAGCAGGAACGCCTAAGTGAGGTTGCACAGGAACATGTCCAGGTGGGTCTTGAATGTCTCCAGAGAAGGAGACTCCACAACCCCCCTGGGCAGCCTGTTTCAGTGCTCTGTCACCCTTATTGAGAAGAAGTTTCTTCTCAAATTTAAGTAGAACCTCTTGTGTTCCAGCTTGATCCCATTGCCCCTTGTCCTATCATTGTTTGCCAACGAGAAGAGCCTGGCTCCATCCTCATGGCACTCACCTTTTATATATTTATAAACATTAATAAGGTCACCCCTCAGTCTCCTCTTCTCCAAACTAAAGAGACCCAGCTCCCTCAGCCTTTCCTCATAAGGGAGATGCTCCACTCCCTTAATCATCTTGGTTGCCCTACGCTGGACCCTCTCCAGCAGTTCCTTGTCCTTCTTGAACTGAGGGGCCCAGAACTGAACACAATATTCCAGATGGGGTCTCACCAGGGCAGAGTAGAGGGGAAGGAGGACCTCTCTTGATCTACTAACCACCCCCCTTCTAATACATCCCAGGATGCCATTGGCCTTCCTGGCCACAAGGGCACAGTGCTGGCTCATGGTCATCCTGTTGTCCACCAGGATCCCCAGGTCCCTTTCCCCTACACTGCTCTCTAATATGTAATTTCCCAACCAATACTGGAACCTGGGGTTGTTCCTGCCCAGATGCAGGACTCTACACTTTTCCTTGTTAAATTTCATTAGGTTATTCCCCAACCAACTCTCCAGCCTGTCTAGGTCTCGCTGGATGGCAGCACAGCCTTCTGGCGTGTCAGCCACTCCTCCCAGCTTAGTGTCATCAGCAAACTTGCTGATAGTACACTCTATTCCCTCGTCTAAGTCGTTAATGAATATATTGAATAATACTGGCCCCAGTACTGACCCCTGAGGTACTCCACTAGATACTGGTCTCCAACTAGACTCCGCACCATTGACTACCACTCTCTGGCTTCTCTCCTTAAGCCAGTTTGTAACCCACCTCACTACTCTATTGTCTAGACCACACCTCTGCAACTTAGCAACTAGGATGCTGTGGGAGACTGTGTCAAAGGCTTTACTGAAGTCAAGGTAGACCACATCCACGGCTCTGCCATCATCCATCCACCTTGTAACATTCTCATAAAAGGCTATGAGGTTGGTCAAGCATGACTTACCCTTGGTAAAGCCATGCTGACTGCCCCTAATAACCTTCTTATCCTTGATATGCCTTGAGATAGCACCAAGGATAAGTTGTTCCATTACTTTCCCAGGGACAGAGGTGAGGCTGACCGGTCTATAGTTACCCGGGTCCTCCTTCTTGCCCTTTTTGAAGACTGGAGTGACATTTGCTTTCCTCCAATCCTCGGGCACCTCTCCCGTTTCCCAAGAAATGGGAAGTTTCCCGTTCCCAAGTTCTGCTTTACAAAGGTTTGAGCATTTGGAATTAATTGTCTGTAACTAGTTAAGATGTATTTTAAGGGTTGCTTTCTCTTAAAAAAAAAAAAATGATTATTCACGTTTCTGTATAAATGATCTTTATATTAGAAGAACTGTGATCTTGCTGTAAATAGCTGCCTTCAAAATATTAATTGGACATGAGGAACCAAGGAACACAATAATGTAAGAAGAGACAAAGACCTTGGTTATTGCTATGACAGAATTATCTTAAACATTCAGAAAGTATTTTGAAGTAATTTTCAGTTAGGAATTATTGAAGGGTTTATTTTAATGATTTAGGTGTATATAACAATTTACAGGTTTATAGTGTAAATAAAGTGTTAATTTAAAAAAGGAAAAAATGCATTTTTATTTTGAAAGATATTTGAAAAAAAAAGCAAAACTTTGAAGGAAAATCCCTTCCCCCAAATTTGACATAAATTGAAAACCCCTTTGTTTCTTTTACTTCAAAAGTCTTAACCAATATTCAGAATATAAGATTTTGATAATGTAAATTATGGTGTTTGTTTATCATGTTAGACCTGAGTATTTGAAATACCCAGACAGAGTGACAGAGCACTGTGAGAGAATGTCATGTTCTCTTTGGAAAACAATCTTCCCTGTGGAGGCTGTTTTTCCAATAGAAATAATTCTCAACTATCATGTCTTAAATACATATGTGGTAGTTGATCATGGAGAAGCTACATACTTGAAAGCAAAGGAGCACTTGGGAATGATTTGTTCTTTCTGCCTTTTGCTATAGAGGGTGATAAAGGATGAATGAATGTGGGGAAGTTTAACAGTCAAGGATCCCTGTCTATACAATATACAGATTGAGACACATCTGAATCCCATTTAATATACTTCTAGTCACGGACAGTTGGTCCCACATACTTCACTTCTGTGCAATCCCCTCGGTTACCAGTTTGTCCCTAAAGTCATGGTGGTTGACAGGGTTGGCATACTTCAAAGTAGGTTTCTGCTTGCAATTTCTAGCATAATTTTGGCTTTTTCATTCCAGCTGAATCATGCAGAGGTGCTACAGCCAGAGTTTGAAACATTCCCACCTGCATGCATGAGGCTGAAGGCCATCTCTGTGCAAAGCCCTGAACTCTAGGCCTCAGATGAGACAAGATTATTTGTACAACAGGAATCATACTTTATATCAAGCTAAGAAAATGGCCTTATAAAGATAAGGCTTTGTTATAAGCAAATGGTTGATTCCTTTGTCTTTTTATGTGTCCCCAGAAAGAAAATGTGAGTGTAACTGATACCAGCTCTAAGGAGAGCAAAGAATTTTCTTTTCAATGGGCAGTGATGCCTGGAAGTGGTAGCTCTTAACTGTGACCTAAGAGACTGTGTGGTACTGCATCATCACTGAGCTTAGTGTTTCTGGTGACACAACCTTTCCTCAGGAAAGCTGTGTGATTAAAGATCTAATTACATGGTTTTCCCTATACTTAGTCTATATGCCCTGACCTGCTGTTAGAAGTCTAATTTGTTTAAGCAAATGAAAGATGCCTGTCCTGGCTAGTTTATATGTGGCAACACTGCTGCAGAATATTTTCAAAGTCAGTGCTTCTCTCTTCTTGCCAGAGGCAGCTGAATGCGATGTGATTGACAACCTGATTGCTGGCTCTGGGTTAAGAAGGAGGCAGGTGAGGCTAAGGTCCTAGTATGGAAGCAGAAAGGACAAAATGTCTTAGCAGTAAAGAGCAGGTTGCAAACTCTCTACACCACCAATATCAACATGTCAAGGCTATATGAAATTCAAGGGAAAAGGTCACTGGGAAGAGTAAATTGTGAAGTCTGAATGAACCTTTTCTGGTAAACTGAATCTCTTAAACAAAACAAAACAAACAAAAAAAGACAACAAAAAAAAAAAGGAAAAGAAGGAAAAGGAAAAGGAAAAGGAAAGAAAAAGGTAGGAAAAGTTTAGGTTTCTATCTGAGGGACTGTGCGTGAAACGAAATCAGATCTTGTAGTTGGATTTTTTTCTCCTCCCCTTTTCTCTAACAAAAAATATAAGAAAAATCCATTAAATTCCATTATGATTTCTCCACCTGACTTTCTGCCAAATCTCCTGTTGGCAAAACTTCACTATGCAACTGGAGAAATCCATTGGTTATATGAGCAGAAGCTTGGCTCATAATCCACAGTCATAAACAGATGTAATTGCAATTTCTGAGGTGTGCCCAAGATGAGGGGAGTTATCAAACTGCAGTATAGAAGTAATGCAGCTACCTTAGATGAGATTTTTAATATCTTTTGGCTATTTAAACCTAGGAATGGATAAATGAGTATTTGAAAGTCAGGAGAAAAAAGGGTCAGTCCTTTTAATTTAATGAAATTGCACAGGACAAAAAAACTTATCTGAAGGAAACAAGAGAGAAATGTTAACTATTGTTCATAGTACTAGGAATTACTTTTAAGAACAGAAATGTGGCATGTCTGAGAAAGAAGTCCTTCCAGAAGTTCCACACATCTCAAATTAAAAAATTCAGGGTTAATTTAAGCTGAAATGCCAGTAATCGTTTCTGCTCCACCACCAGGCAAATGTCTCATTTAGCTGCATGAATTTTTTCAATATTAAAATACAATTAAGAATATGTTGTGGAACTGTATGTCTGAGGAGCAAAATATGTTCCAGGTTCTCCTCCTTCTATCCTTTCATTCCATAAAGTTGTCTGAGAGGAGATGGATAAGAATAAACATTGTATTTTAGCTGTGTTTGCAAATGTGGAACCAAGTTTTGTTGCAGGGAAATTTGGACTTGTTCTGTGCAAATGTACTTTAAAAGCTCTGGCAGCAGGACTCCTAGTTTCACTAAATGTCATGGCATCTCGCGCCAGTCTGGTGATTCCCAGTAATAGAGTACCTGGAGTGGCAATAATCTATTCACCTCCAGTTGACATGTAGCTAAATCATATTATCAACAGGAAAAGAGAAAAATCTGAAGCATGCCCAGCTGTTTCAGGAGGATGAAAGTTTAAAAGAGCAGCAGGGTATCTGCAATTCTCATTGAGTTCTAAAAGACACTTGAGTTCTTACATTTCTCCAACATATATGGAATAGGGCTCATTTGGAAATATTACTCATGCTAGACTATAGCTATTTTCCTCCAGCTATTTTATTTAAACAATTTTGTTAGTCTAAAAAGGTGACTTTTCTCTTTTTTTCTTTTTTTCTTGTCATTTAATTTAAAGATTTGATTGTTTAAACAGCTTTAGCACCATTCATCTTACACGGTAGTGTCCAGATGCAAGTTTCAAGATTATATACTATTAGGAAAGAAATGAAAGCAACACAGAAGAATGAAAACAAAAGGATTCTCTAGGCTATCAGGCTCTAATTTATCGTTTGTTGTTATTGTTGTTGTTTCACTAGTAGTATAGTGTAGCAAAAACCATGTAGATTTGGAAAGGAGTACTGAGATACTAAAATCCAGAGACTGACCAGTAAGGGTAAATGAGAATTTAGGATTCTCACACTCTGTGTGTCACTGTTATCTGAACACTTCACAACCTCATCGTAAGATGTTAGTTCATCCTACCACACTCCTGAAACTTGAATGATGAAAACTTAACTGGATGGTGGAAATGAAAAAGCTAGAAAAGAGACCACAGTGAACTATTCACTGTCTGTTTTGGCTTTATATAGTTAAGTGTTGAATTATAGTGTATATCCCGAATAAACAGTTGGATAAGGAGGAACTATTTGGGGCAAATTTCCATTTATTTACACTTGACATTTTCTATTGTGCTGTGTTCTGCTGATTTTGGTCTTCCATGGAAGAATTAATAAAGAATTTTTCTCCTTTGCTTTGTAGATTTTTTTTCCCCAACTCTCTGCCACCTAATAAATCTCAGGTTCCACATTTGATCTCATCATTTCTGAGGGCATGGCTGAAAAACCTTTCATCTTCTGAAGGCAATGCAGAGGTGTCACTGCCTCTAACAAAATCATGCAAAGACTGAATGCCCTGGCCTTTCCTCCTCAGACCTACAGGACTGGGACTCTCCTCATGTGCGAGGCTGATGCCTGATCCCATGATATCTTGGTTGCATGACACAAACAACATCCAGGCAGGAGGCAAGAGTGTCCACTTATATCTAGTTGATATGGGGAGAGAGTGTAGCAAAGAGGAGGCTTCCAGAAATATTTTAGCTATCTCACAGCTCACTGCACACACAACTCTGAAATCTCTTATAACTAAATTACAGGCTGGGTTATTTACTGTAGTTGTCATGTCCTCCCTAAGGTGAGGTTTCCTTTGTGCAGTGTTTGAACTACTGAGAAACAGTTTCTGAACCAATTTCTCCCAAATTATTTTGTTTTAGCATCTTACAAAAAATTGCTATTATGTTTTTGTCTAAAAAACCTCCAAAACTATCTACTACCTATCTCCTGCATACAGTGTTCTCTTCCATCTTCACCTCTCCTTTCCCATTGACAGCATCAGGACGATGTCTTTAAAGGGACTCTCTTTTCACTTGTCTAACCTGAGACTCGGTGAGCATATCAAGTGTATGACTCTGAATTAGCTGTGCAACTCTTGCACCAACTTATCAGTGTTACTCTCTCAAAATTGATGTTTCTCATCGAGATAGGCAAGTCAATTAAAATTATTTTTTGTTCAAAAATATTTCTGTGATTAAAACTTCTAAGAAAGGCCATCCTTCAGGCTGTGCTCAAAGACAGGTTGTCTGGTTATTGATGGGTACATTCAGCATACCTAATGAACACATTTGTATCCTTTCCAGCAAAGGGATTCAAAAGAGAAAGACAGAAAAAGGGACAGTGTGATGATCAGCTGAAAGGCTATATGGAGATCACGAACTGAAAGCATATGCAGCACCATGGTACTGTTTCCTTGCATTAGTTGGAATGGAAGAACTGAAGTTCCTTTGAAGAAAATCCTTGACTTTGAGGATTGTCCCTGGATGAGGGTTTGAACGCTTGCTGCTGGTGATGCAGTGATGCAAAAGGTGCAAAATCTTGTTCCACTGACAGTACCTATGCTATGAGGAGAAGGACTTTGTTTCTCAGAGTCATCAGTCTAATAACTTTCATAAGCACTGAACAACCTTGAAAGAGAAGTGTGTTGTTTTTTTTTTTTTTCCTAACAATGGTCACCTTAGGAGTGTTAGAAGACAATCAGTGTCTGCCTATTGTAATCATCTTTTACAGGAGAAATTACATGTCCCAATCAGACATCCTTTGGGGACATGACCTCTTTTATCAAAACACTTATTAGAGTGGACCAGTGGTCATAGAGGCTACCTGATGAATACAAATCTGCTTGCAACATAAAAACATTCCTGTTCAAAGCCTTCTGCAGCCACTGGCAGGTTTGAACACAAACTCTCCTGCAATAAGTGGAACATTATTCTGCAACTATGTCTCTGGGAATTTCTGTGTATATTGACTAACAAAACCTCACAGCAATCTCCTGAAATCACTGGTTGCACCTTGTTGGGTCCCCAACAGGGAAACAGACACTGAAGTCATTGACGTCTCTGGGGTCTCAGGAACTGAATTGCATTGAGTAGCTCCCCAGTCCTGGCTGAATACTGACATCTGAGAGATTTTCCCTTACAGCATGCTGGATGTCTCTAAGCTGTTTGGAGTAC
Organism: Nesoenas mayeri; assembly: GCF_963082525.1. Classification (NCBI taxonomy): domain Eukaryota; kingdom Metazoa; phylum Chordata; class Aves; order Columbiformes; family Columbidae; genus Nesoenas; species Nesoenas mayeri. The sequence goes on along the minus strand of NC_137541.1, from coordinate 60,343,906 downwards.
CTTCTGTGAGAGCCTTTGCACCATTCCTACCACAGGACTGAAACCTTCACATCAAAGTGAAGGCAATGAAAGATGTATGACAACAGAGGACTGAAAAGAGGAAGAGAGGAAGGAAGACCAAGGGAAAAGGGAGGAAAAAGGGGGAACATGAAGGGCATAAATAGGATGAGAAAAACTGAAAATCAGGGAAAAAACAAACAAACAAACAAAAAAACCAAACAAACAACAAGGAAAAAAACCCTAGAGATTCTGAAGCTTTTACAGACACAGCACAGGTTTTCCCTGGAGGGTTTTTCCAGTGGTTGTAGTTGATGAATTACCCTGTGTTTAAAGCTTGGTTTGTGACCATAAAATAGCTGGAAGCAGACTAAGATTAGTGAATATCCTTGTTCTTTTCATGTATAGGAAAAAAAGGCTTGAGCCTGTTGATAGAGGTAGACTAGTGATTTTTTTTCCTTTGCCTTTTTTACAAGCTAACAAAAATTAAAGAAAAAAATTGCTGTTGCAGACGCATCATTAAATAACAGAGCTCTGTCACCTATCTCTACTTTCATCAGATCATAAATTCTACCTTACGAAAGGTATACAGTAGACTTTAGTAAACAATACTGACAAAAGAAGGAAATACCATTAAAAACTTGCTTTCTCACTGTGCTTCAGGACACTCCTGCTCATCCTAATGCTTTTAAGTACAAATGAGTGCCATACCGTTTTAATATCAGACAGTAGCTCTAAGAGGAGACAGCATCCTGCCCCCAGAGCACTTAGAGGTATTGTGCTTTCTATTTGTAAGTGATAGGAGCCAATATATGACATGAGAACACTGCATTATACCATACCACTGTGACACTTATACTACCACCACACTGAGATGCAGCCCCATAATATTACCATGTTATTGCGTTTAGTCCTGAAAATAAACTCTTTAAAGGTTACAATTATAAATAGACCTGGTATGCTGCCTTATCCCCTCCATGGCCTGAGCTGAGGGGTAGCATCTGGTGTTTGCAATGAGATGAGATTAACTACCTATTCCCAGCATGTTAGAGCACATTACATCAGTGCCACCAGGGCCTTGTGTTCTGCCAGCACTATGAGAAGCTGGATGTTTCATGGCCTGAAATCTGGGCTGGATCCTGTCTATGCTAGAGAGTTGTATTGTTTTAAACAGCTTAGTAAGGTTCTAACAAGTGTTTTGTCACAGTACTCTTAGGAACAGGTCTTGTGATGGGCAGAACTGCCAGCTGCGTGCAGTGTGTGGTAACCAGAGCAGTAACACAGATTGAAGTCCTGCTTCCTGCATTGCCAGTGCCTCAGCTCTGGAAATCCTAGGTTGCTGCTGCCATGGGAAGGAACAGAAGGAAGCTAAAAGCAGGTACTGCTACAGTGACAGCACCTGACAGAAGCAATAGCTTCTGCCCACTTCCCCAGGGTTCTCACCCTCTGTTTCTCTCTGCTAGTTATGTCTTTTTTTCTCTACCTGGTTCTAGCCCCTATGCTAGAAGTAGCAAGTTTTGGTCTTAACTGAGAAGCTATTACCCAGCTCTGAATTACATTAATCGGCATCACATAGTTTCACTGAAGGATCACAGGGTGTTTAACAGAGTACCAGAACCCCCAGTTCACTATCTATAGATACTAAAACATAAAAGAGTAATGGATAGATTTTGAATTTGCATTCATATCATATGCCCTTTCTGCATATTAATTTTTCACATAACGCTCTAGGAGACGGAATATCAAATCATTTTCCAAAGTGAAGGCATATTAAAATATCTACTGTAGATTTCCATGAAATGTTGCTCTCCCCAGAAACCCCATCTGACTTAAATAGAAACACTACTGTCCATGAACTAAGTAAAAACAAAAGACTGCAAATAAAGATAACAGCTCTCTGATATGTCTGATCTGGGAAGAGATATTCTCTAATGCGACTACTGGGAGAGCTGTTTGATTTAATTTTATTTAACATATTCATTAACACAAGAACATAAACAGCTTAGAAATGAAACAATGTGAATATATTTTAGGAAATAATAGAGCAGATGGGGAAATAATACTAATTGGCTTGAGCTCTGATGTGGAAAAACACTTAAGCAGTCATTTATTCAGGAAAATGCTTAAAATTACATGTCAAATTTTAGGAATTTATCTCTAGAGCTGGTGGTGGCCAAGATGTTGATGGAAGACATTGCACAATGACAACCCTTTTTGTCATATGGCCTTGTGACTGCACTTTAACACAGAGATGTGGGGAGAGAAGGAGTCATTTTCCCCTCGGCTGTGAAATCTGATGTCATAATTTTGACTTAAATCTCTGGATTACCATTGAACATATTTTTAAATACTTTCTTCAAGGGTTTTTTTTAGTGAGTTGGGTTGTCAGGAGATCTGGAACCAGAGCAGGAGAAAAGCTATATCAACTGTCAAGTTTGAAGAAAAAAAAGTCAGAATACAAATATGCAATGAAAATTAGAAAAATAATATATTGAGAGGCCTGAGTAATAGGGAACATTAATGAGACAGTATATCGCACTGCAATATACATACCAAGGAACAGTGTGATTTAGCACTTCCCTTAGAAAGGTCACTTATTAAACAGAAAGCAGCAGTACCTCTCCCACACCACTGTGATGAAACCACAACATGAACTAGCATATTTCTTTTAGTGGGCAAGGTGGAGACAAACTACAGAGGGCTCCTCAAAAATAACCTTCTCTCCCCAAAAAACCCTGAACACTCACAAACTTGGCCAATGTTAGCCAATAAGCATCTAGCATAAGTATCAGAATTTAAAATGATCCACTACACTGGAAAAAAATAATATTAAATCAATAAAATAAATTTTAATGAAGACAAGAATGAAGTGATACCTAAGGGAAGTGAAAATCGGATGGACAAACACAGAATGGAGAAAAAAGCGCTTGTGGAAGAGAAGATCTGGGTTTAGTAAAAGCAAATATGCAATGTTGCTATGAAAAGTTAAGTTTAATTTTGGCATGTGTAAATCTGAAAATTGAGGAAAATAATTATTCCAGTACCTTCCAATAATGAGTATTCATCTGAAATACTACATCTTATTTATGATATCACTTTCAGAAATGCACAAATGTATTATCAGGGGTCCGGGACAGTAGAATTAAACTGATCAGAAGTAGAGAAACCATGAAACAGGTGGAAAGTTGGTAAAACTGTTTTGTTTTTGTTTTTTTATTCCAGAAAAGCTTGAATTTCAGAAGGCTGTTTCAAAGAGTGAGAAACTGTTCCCTATACTTATAAGTAATAACACAAGGAATAATTACTTTGACCTGCAGCAAAAGAGATTTGGGTTCCTAATTAGGAAAAGTTTCTAACTAAAAGGAGAGCTAAACAAAATCAGTGTACCGAAAGAGTTTGTAGCATTTTTGTCCACGGAGGTCTTTAAGACTATGTTATACAAACAGCTATCAAGGATAATCAAGATATACTTGATACTCCATTCAGGGATGAGTAAAAACATAACGAGTCCTCTTCTAGCCTCTACTGGTACAATTTCTTCCAGATCTAATCATGACACCATTAAAATGCTTGCAGGAAAACCCTGAACTAGAAAAGGCATATCTCCATGGGTGGTTTAATAGCTCTTTTACATTTTTCTTCATTGCCATTTTCAAAATTAGTTTTTTGAGCTTATTTGGCATTCTTAAGGGTAACTAACAAATCCACACACAGTTTTCATACAGTGAATGTCTATTAGTACTCAGAACAATAATACTATTCTATACCAGAGTGGGCTAAATTATATAAAAAATAGTAATTCTTGCATAAGAAGAAGGAATGTCTCTCATACACAAGGTGAACATACAGGAAAAAACAAAGAGATCTTGTTCACAATTTCAAAGTAGCTATGTAACACCCCCTGCATGCACCTCTCTTCCTAGAAATTCCTGGAGTAGGCTTAGGAAGGATAAATTGAAGCAATCAGTGGTAGAAGACCTACAGATGTATGGTGGTTGTGGTGGTTGTAAAAGTGAGAACAGAACGAAGTAATATTTCTAGTATGACTGAGTTTGTTATTCATATTGACAGAGTGTGAGGAAGTTACTTGTTACATCATTTTGGTCTTCTGAAACATAACTTAAAGGACTTGCAGTCATTGGAAGAGGAATTTTCTGCACAGGGCTCCCTGTAGTTTCTGAGCTGCTAGAAATATGATGAGACAGTTTCTTGGCTACAGCAAATTGTCTTTTATTGACTGTAATGGAGCTGTGTCACGTAGCAGTTGCCAAGACTCTGGCATTAGGACAGGCTAAAGATATAATGTCTTTTGACTTAATGTGATTTCTACTTACACTCATTTATCTTTACATATAATATAAAAATACAAACATCTATCTATTTATGTTTTCTAAATCAAGTCATTTTGTACTTTTACTGGGTTCCCTTAATACTTTTGCCAAGATCAAATAAAGAATTAAATGGGACAAAGAATAAAAGGAAATAATGTAAAACTTCCTGCATAGATCTTTGGAATCTGAAACTAAACGCCAATTCCAATACTGGTAAAATGCCACATGGCAACAAAAATGAGTGACCTCAGAGTAAAGCAAAACCACCTAGTACTTTTACTTTTTCTTATGATTTGGTTCTTTGCGGACTGTATATCAAAAAATGTATTCAGCTGAGCATTACATTCAAATGTATGTCCATTTTGGAAAGGCTATCAGGAGATTTAGGAGTTCAAAGCAATCCTTCACAGCAGGAGAAAAACCATAAACTACAGAAATGATCAGTATACAAACATTACGGTAGTGAACAGAACTTAGGCATATTATAAATTTAAAATTGTCTGGCTTTGTAATATGGAAGACATTTTGTAGGCTTTAATAATTCTTTAATATTTTATATTACAATTATTTCATTTTACTATAGCCTGAAATCACAAGGAGAGTAGGCAGTCTGAAATCTTACACTGAGGCAGGATTTAAGTAGCTCCAGAAAAGGGACAGATAAAAATGGAACTACACAAACTACTGGTCCAGTTCATTGACAGCAGTATCTCAGTGGGACATTGATTATTTCTGAAAATAATTTATTTGTGGACCTTTAATGACCAGAGAATTAAGCTGTTTGGAGCTGAGCTGGAGCTGACTCCTGGTTCAGCCTCTAGTACAAGGGAAATTTGCTTGGAAACTTTGAATCTTCCTCTAGTTGCACTGTTAATTAAATAGGAATTAGGAACAATTAGGAATTAGGAACCATTTTGGGCATAAAAAAATAATACACAGAAGTGGCTTGCTCTGTATCTTTCAACTAAGACAGTATATTAGCAAATATTGTGCTTGCAGTTAGGATATGTTCCAGACACAGAGTCCTAGATCAGAGACTTTTCAAATGCAGAGGCTATTAAAATGCTTGCCACAGTGCAAATGCATAGCAAATTCTTCACAGATGCAGCTCTTGCCCTGTTGATAAAACTCCTGCTGGAGTCAATGAATAAGCTCCCAAAAACTTCCACAGAACAATCTAAAGTCTTAATAAACAAGGCAGCGAGGGAGAAGAACGATCTCTTCTTTCAGGTATTGAGAGAAAGATGCACATCCTGCACACCACAAGAACATCTCTGTCTCCTTGACCATATTCTATGGGAGCACTCAAACCTACCTGAAGATAAAGTAGCTTCATCTGACCATCATCCTTCTCTGCCTAGAAGCCAGTTCCTGCTCAGCATCTCAGCAATTAGGCAGGACAAGTCTTCCTTGGGCACCATACTCACCAAGGATACCCCTTCTTGTTAATATCCAGACGAAACTCTTCACAGCTGCTTGGGAAGAGCATCCTTATAATCCATATTTCAGTCCTAACAAAACAGTTTGCATGTCCCTTGAGTAGGCAAGCACAGAGAATTTAAGACAATTTGATGGAGGTAGCCTAGTTATCTTCTCCACTCCTATCAAAATCCAGTACTTTCTGAAGCAGGGAGACCTTCAGACGTCAACAGAGAGAGTCTATTAGAAACAACAGCCTAATCAAGTTGCAGGGGAGCATGACCTGTTATGTTCTCACTCTAGGTAGCTCCAGTCAGTCGTGCTATCATCGGCACCCTCACCCAATCCAAGGCATTTTGAGTTTGTACAGGACAAATGGGAGCACACGGATCACAGTTCAGAGCTCCAGTCTCTTGTCTCACCTTACAAACTGCTGTGCAAAATACCATGATGGGCATTCTGGTCTGTTGGCAGCTGATCCGCCATTATTACCCATTGTCTGTTGGGCTACAACAACCAGTAGGTCTCTGTCACCAGGATGTTCTGCCCATCATTCCTTGCTCTTCATACTTCATCATAAGCCTTACATCAAGGGCTGTGGGAAGGTAACTCTTTCCAGTTGAAACAAATATTCATTGAGGTTTGGGTCAGGAAAGAGAAGGCAATACGCAAAGCAGACTTCAGAAGTTATTTTCCTTCTCCTTCAGTGGGATTCTGTTTGCCTGATTTTAGTATTCTGAAAGTTATATGCCTTATCAAATCTACTTATCTAGGGTCCCTCTACAGTAAAGGATAATAAAGAGATGCCTCTAGATGGGAATTCATTCCCTCTTCCTTAGTCCCACCACAGGATGGAACTAATTGCCTCTAGGGAATATTTCTTTACTACAGAGAAACCCTAGCCAGACCTTGTAGACTGTAAGTCCAACTTGTAAGTAGACATTGAAAAAATCCCGCTTCTAGTACTAAACTGGAGTACCTCACTGGACTGAGATTTCCCTTGTGGAGTGTCCCACTAGAAACTGGAGACACCATCACAACCGTGTTAAAAAAGGTTTTGGTGCTTAGTAAATAGTAAAGCTGTTATTAATTTTCTTTGACATTAGCAAGGGCTCTTAAGGCACATAGATTTCTTGGGCTATTGTTAGGTAAAATGTCAATCCTCTCGCCTTTGATTAGAAAGCTTTCAAGCTAAAGGTGTTATTTTCTTCTCTCCATTAAGTGTGTGAGACAGAACTCACAGCTGGTGGTGGAAATAAGATGGAAGAGAGTCTGGAAACAATACAGAGTAATAATGGGATTTTCTTACCCTCACTCTAAAGATCAGTCATAACCACAAAAGCCACAGTGTAAAAGTATCAAGTAGAGTTCTAGTCAATGTTTGCTGGCTAATGTAGATTTCTATGCCAGATTTGCTCAGTGCACAAGTAAAAAGACAATCTGAGTGTCTACAAACTCTGCAAACTCAGCCGCATGTCTAAAATCTCCTATAATAAAAGTGCAGTGACTAAGACATAGCAGACAATTCTGCTGATGGCGCATACATCAGAACAGAACACAGCTCATTCTTTCAGATTGTAATAGCTCTGTATTGCTAACAATAGAAAATCTTGGTTTGGTCAGTAAATGAAGCAGAAAACTTCAAGGACACATACATAATGTGGATCAAGAAGTCCCTTCTTCACCCTTTAGACTGACACTACATGAACTGTGTAAACTTGTGCTCTGCTGTTCCTTCATGACATTGATAATGGTAATTCTCCACCACAGCACATAAAAAGCACCTGCTGAGGAGTGCCTATCATAGAGATCTTTGATGCAGAGGAGCAAGAAAGCTCCTCCTGTACATCTTCAAGAAGGCAGCAAGCAATATAAGCATGAATGGCCTGATATTAGCTCAGGCTGGGAATTTAGTGCAGGATCTCTCCTGTCACCTAGCCCTCAAAGAAGTAATCTGCATCATAGATGCTGTAATAAAGAGTAGGAAGGAACATGCATGATGGTCACAGTATCTACTCTCTGAGTAGAAAACACAGCAATGAGATGACTACTATCCTTCATGCAACTGTAGAAAGAAAGGGAGAGCAATAATCCAACTTGTGAATAGGTTCTATTCCTGTTTAAAACTGGCATTCATCTTACTGAGGTGCTTCAAAAGAGGGTTAATTATCTTATCCAATAAAGCAATACTGAATAACAAACAGAATTTTAATCTTCTTGGAAGCTACAGCTGGAAGAAGAAGCCATTACTGAGAACTCATCTTTATTCATGGTTGCTTTTTTTCCTTTTTTTTTTTTTTTTTTTCCCCCCTGAAAATCAGAATAATAATCCAGTAGGAAAAAAAAAAAATCTATAAATCAGATGCAAAATCTAGTACTGCCAGATCCTGTAATTTTGACATGAGTCATATGTTTGTACTTTTTGTTTTTGTTTTGTTTTGGTTTGTTTTTTTTCTCCCTTAAAATCCCAGTTCTGTAAATCAGGTAATGATAGCACCTAATATTTTGAAAGAAAGTAAGTTTTCAGTCCTCATTCTGCTCTATCAAAACATTCCAACATCTGTAGTGGATTGAGAACAAGCAAAATCTTTTCTTTTAAAAGATACTTGGTGAACTACTATCTTCAGCAAGACTGATCTGTGGCAATTCTCGGGGCTGGGGTGAAGCTGAGTCCATATCTGCTATTCGTAGAAAGGAATCACAAAGGAGCCATCTAATGCTAGTTGAAACCTTAACTCTGTGTGAAGGTTTCTGTGTTGCTGTCTAGTATCCTATATATGAAGTAGCTTGTGCTTCGGGTGAGGAAAGACAAGAACCCTCACTGTGGTGGTGGTGGCATAACTTTAAAACCTATACTCTGTCAGCTTATGTGCTAGAAGATGCGATTTTCTTCACTTTTTTCTACTTATTTTTCTTTTAATGTGTGTATGACAAAAGAAGGAAAGGGAAAAAGCTAATTCTAACCCATATTAAGGTGCACTATGCTGAATAGATTTAGAAGCATCTCCCTTGCCATATTAAACTGGATTAGTCTGTTGGATCAGTTTTGCAGTTTGTTCTACCCAGTTTTATATGGATCAAACATTTGCTACATTGTTTATCCAACCATACCAGAATGTAAAGTACAGATTTATAAACTTTATAAAATCAGCAGGTTGAAAAGGGCAACTTGATTAGCCAGTTTGCAGTAAGCCTTACGCTTCGCAAACTAAACACACCAGTTGGAACTACTTAGCCTACTAACAAATATCCATATGCCATGAAATTTTATAAACAATGAAAATGGCCATTTTTTTCCCTTTGGTTCAAAATATAATCTACTTTTTAAGTAGGTTTGTATTTTTAAGAGGCTGTTGCAATGAAACAGCAACTGGAGTTAAAGATACAGCTATAACACATGAATAAGCAGCTGCCATGGTGTATTGTAATTCAGCACCAATCATAGTCTAAAAATAAGAAACATAAATAAGGGGGGAAAAATGCCTAAATCCATAGAAGTTAGTGCAGAGTTTCTTAAAGGAACATGAGAGCGTAAGAATATATTTCCTTCTTTTGAAGGCAAGGGGAAAACAGGAATGATGATTACACTCTACTCTCTCTGGGCGTGTCTAGACAGATGGATACAGACAGATCTGAGCCCCTCTGCCTCAGCAAGATCCTGCTCTGCTCCAGAAGATGAGGACAATTAAAGATACATTATTGGGAGAATATTGTTTTCAAAACCATCAGCGATCTGCTTAAGCACAATCCATTCACACAGTCAGAACTTAACACATTACACCACAAAGCCCTTTTGAATAAGGATGAGCAGTTTTATCTTCCCAATTAAAAAGGTTTTGCTTGATAACAATGATCTGGTGACTCCCAGCCACTTTGGAATCTAAAAAGTTTCTTATATGACATTACGTTGCAGGTAAAAAAAATGACACCCTGTGTGCTTCCTTGCTCTCCGTCTGCCGCTGGCAAGTGGCACTACTACATATTGCTTTGGAGAGGGCTATTACCCCAGTGTCAACTCAGCTGTATGCTGATAGGGCACTTGAAAGTGAGTAATACACTGCCTCCACCCTCCCTGGTTATCAGATCCACCCTTTTTGCAATTGTTATCAACAGCTTTAAGACCTTGCATAAAGAATAAAACAAATGGCCACTCAGTTGTGGGTCCCATATTAATTCATAACACATGGAACAGGCCTAGTGAAATAGAGAGCAAGGGAGCTTGTAATTCCATGTAACTCACAGCCACATCACAATCAATACTGTATAATACAGGTGCATTGTTTGTCTCTAAAGTAATTTTATCCCCCAAAGAATTCTTTCTCTCTTTTTACTTTTTTTTTTTTTCCTTAAAGAAAAGAGAAAAGCCTTTTAGAAAGCAAAAGAGCTCTGTGAAAATTCTATCACTTTTAAATTGCTCATCAGTGGCAGCCCAGATACATTTAAATTACAGTTCAGTGCAACATGCATAAAGATGCATCCTGCTTTTATAGAGGTCTTGCTCAGGTTTATTCTCTTCCAACCTCCTACTCAACCCTCAAATAGAAATTCTGTGTAGTTAATACAAAATGTAAATAAGTCCAGTAAACAGTGGCTTAGGCTTTACCACTGACAATTCCTGAGAGCAAGACTGATTTGCTATGGTTCATTGTCAGCCTCCTTGAAGTGCCTTGCTGCTCTCAGATGTCACGAGTGACCCAGCAGCACCAAGATTTTTAACCTGAGCACCTTCTGCTCTGAGGTAATTCCCTGTTTCTGGTATGACAAGACTTGGCTTTGCCCAAGTGAACAACAGACAAATAAGTACTGAGGCATACCAATGCATATAAATACTTACTATCATGCAGAAGACATGATTCTCAATAGGTATGTCTACACTTCCAGACAAGAGGGCTGAAAAGAGCTCAAAAGTGGATGTAAGGATGCCATTCCCCATGGCCTCAGACCTTGCCATCCACACTGGTATTTATACCTCAAATGACCCCAATACACATGGAAAAAGCTGTATTCAACACATGTGCTGATGCTGTGGGAGCATAACCTGCTCTGCCTCACCACAGCCTGATCCATTTATATCGTTTAAACAAAAATTTGGCTTCATGCACAGGCTGGGAATGGGCTCAGGCTCTCCTCTTAGTGAAAAATCATAGATCTCTCACAGAAAAATCTTAGATTAACATAAATCTAGAGCTGCTAACACTCCTACAGGTAATCACTGTGGATGGAAGGCAGGTATGGGTTTGAGAATGAGCCATAAATTTTCGATAGTGTAGTCATACCCTTTCAGAACATGCCTGATTTCTTTACTTTAGGTAACTATCCACTTAGTATATTAGCTGGTTCACAAAGAACATCATTTTTTAATGGAGCCTCTCCCTTTGACAGTGAAGGAAAATTTGAAACATTCACAGAAAAGTATAAGAAAATCCACTGCAGAAGCAAGTACACACACATGCATGCACATACTTGGTAACAATCTGGAAATCTCCTTAGTTGTGTATCAGCATTGATTGTGCTTTAGTCTTCAGCAGAGAGGTGGTTTACTCCTTCTCCTCAGTTGTGGAGGAGTTTTGGTTTTCTCCATGGGTAACTTCCTCCAAAGTGAGCACAAGAAATGCAGTCAGGAGAGCTCCAGAGGCAGACAGTGAAAATAACCTGGTAGCTGAGAAGAGCTCACTGGCTTCCGCTGCTTGTGAACAGCTCAACAGCATGGAGTCCTCCAGGTTGGTGTATCTCTATAATCTTGACCCACCTGGAGATCCATGGTGTCGAACCATGAACTTATGAAGACAGCATTGCCTCCAGTGGGTGAGGGAGTTCCTCTTCCTCTTCAGTGCATTGAATAGTCCTGGAATTTCTGAATACTTTACCATTTTGTTCTGTGACAAAGTCTCTGTCTCTTTTACTACCACATTTCCACCTTTGTACAGTTTAATACACACGGACAAGAGGTCATGCACACTTTTCATTTCAGTATTTGATAAGTGGCAGTCACTCTGCACCTTCCATACTCAGTAGCTTCTGTATCAAGTGGAGACCCCCAGCAACAATTACAAAATCTCCGATTCCTTTCACATCTGACTGTCTCTGAATAAGTTTGTTGTGTGATTTCTCTGTTTTGCAGGGATGGTGAAGCAATTGAGAAATGGTTACGCAAGTTATTCTTGGTTGGTCAAGAAAATTTTATAAAAGAATGAGGTTTTCAGTGTGTTTCAAAGATGGTCATGTTCTGGATTGTCTTTCTACATGCTAAACAAGAATATTTCCAAACCCAAATCACATGCTTGTATCCAAGGAAGGTTAGACACTATGGCAGAATGATGATGATCTTCTAATATAATTTTCTCCCATTGACAATATGCAAGTACAATATCATAAACTGTTCTTTGGTTCCACTGACTCTGTACTTCAGTTTTGTGTCCCTAACGAGGCCTCTCTTACAACCTACGGCTATTATTTTCAAGCTTTCTGGTTTGCCCATTTCTCTCCTACAGTTTTGTTTTGATGTATAAGTAATAAATGGCCAGCATGATGGCTATAGGAGTTTTATGAAAAAGTATTAAGAAATCTTCCTGTGAAGGTTTAGATAAATTAATTTCACTTAAAGAGCAAATTTCAGCTGACTGCTTGACATTAATTAGCTTAGCTTTACAAAACCCCTGCAAAGTTTCAATTTTAGAACAAGTTATGCATTTTGCAGATACATATGCTGAGGTCCACAGAAAGACTAAATGCTACATTACTATTTTATGCAAACAGCTGACCAATGTGTTGATTAAATTGTCTGGTGATACACTCTTGGCAAGAGTCTTTAGCTTGCTCCACTGGGGAGTGATAGAAGGCTGTTTTGCACAAATAGGCATCTATTTTGGAACTCATGACCCCTACTGATTTGCAGCCTGAGTTTCTTAATTTTTCAGTGCTTGTGCAAAGGCAATATGTTTAAGCTGTGCTTGTCTTTTTTTGTTTACTTGGTTTTGTGTGTTTTGTGTGTGTGTGTGTGTTGTGCTTTATTTTGTGAAAGATAATGCAAAAGAAAAGGAAAAAAAATAACCCCAAGGGATAATTGCTGGAAACGTCATGGTTCACTGATATCTTCTGAGATTATGGACACAGGAGTGAAGAGGCAAACCTTGAAAGGTAGACTTAGGATAAATTGTGCAGCTGTACACAAACAAGGCAACTACACTTAGAAAAGCCGACACTAGAACACCCTGATACCTGTAAGTTGGCAGGTAGGTTGGCCATTCATTTTTATGTAACCCAAATAATCTCTTTTTTCAAGAAGGGGCAGGGAGGGAGTGAGATGGAGGGTAGGGAGGAGGCAGTAATTGTTCACTACTGATAAACACTAATAGTAACAACACATGACAACATTTCCTGGCAGGTAGAGAAGGTGTAGAGATAAGACTCCTCATGCGTGTCCCATCAGCCTGTCACAGGGAAGAAGCACATCCAGCCAGTTCACTCTATAAAAGCCTGGATAACTCAGGAAAAGCTTAAGAGGAAACCTTGCACCCACTTAGGCTCCTGTTCAAGAGTATAGTAGAAGTTAATCTCCTATCCTCTCTTTTTCTAGAACTGTAGAAAAGGATGTTACATTATCATTACAAGAAGGATCAAACGTTTAGTATTGACATATATATTGATATATGTGATGCATATTTCTAAAAATATCTAAAGAGATTCCAGTGACAATTCAGTTTTGAAAGCTACACTGTATCAATAAAGTACTATTTATGGCAAATAAATTCTTGCTGCATCTTGCAGCACATCCATAGAAAGATACCTTACATGGATGCCTTTAATGTATTCAATTTGAAGAAATCTCTGTTTTCTACAACGGATGTGTTTGGTGTTTATTTTCTTCTGCAATGTATTGTAATGAATATTTGCCCAGAGACAAAACACATGAGCTAAAGCTGAGAGGTTTTAGGGATATGTATCTGTTCTTGCTGCTTACTTTTCACTTGAAATTCCAAGGCTGTTTGTGCCATTAACTTTAGTTGCAGCAGAGATGCATATGATGTCACAGCAGGGGCAAATAATGAATATAAGCAGAAAGAACAAATGAACTCTTAGTCCTTGCTTTCATACACTTGCCAACAGTAATTTCAAGCAAACATATTCACAGTGATTCAAATTATGTTGATGACATATACTCAGTTTGTATAGTGAATAGTACATTACATCCTGAGTTCCCGTATGGAAATGTATTGGATTCCTGCTTACTAAGACTTTATTCTTCAAGTAACCCAATTGGAATATATGGACTGCTGCTGAGTAAATCCACAAAAAAACATGAGTCTAATGAGAAGAATAGCTCTCCTCAGGATGAAAAGATATGGCAGAATCTACTGGCAAGGAAAAAATAATAAAATACATGATATCAGATAGATCAATTAAAGTACAAGACTATGTTTCTGAAAGTTTCCTAAAAGGCATCAGCAGCCCTTTGATCACTTTACTGTGCAATGGCACTGTAGATTTATTGTTCTGTTTCATTTCCAACAAGCATGAATCTGAACAAAGTTTTACTAAAAAAATTGGCATGAGAAAATCTTTGAAGAACGGGGATAGGGAGCTGCCATAAGGAACTAGGGAAGGTGAAAGACATATTAAGATTAAATTTGTAGTCCGCCTTCCAATGCTTGTTTCATTTCACTTACCTCTCCTGCCTCCTTCGCTGTTCTTGTAGGACTGTAAACCTATATTTCAAATATGCAGTGATGACTGACAGCAAGATACCATAGCACTGTGGAAAGGTAATTGATGTTGCATTCAGCTAGTCTCCCTTATGATATTATCACTATAACAGTAAATTCCAATGTACCACCAGAGAAAGTTTTTTAAGAACTTCCTGACTGTCAACAACAGAGCAGGTTAATGAATGTGCCAACAAAAAGCTTGAAATATTCTTTCTTGGGAATGGGATCCAGAAAATATTTAGGTTTTGTTTCTGCTTGTGTCAAACACCCTAGCTGAGGACCTGTTCCAAGATTTCATTTACATGACTAATTATACATAGTAACTACTGGCTGACTGATCACTGTCCATTTCCAATATTAAGCAGAATTTGCCGCTATGGAGAAGGGGACAAAGCTTTTTTGCAGATCTCAAAAGATAACCCAGTCTCTGTGATTTTCTCTCTCCTGAGAAGGCAAAGAGGAGTTTTAAGATAATCTATTCCTTCCCAAACCCATGAATTCTGTTAGTGCTTTTTAGTTTGGCATAGAGTTCAGATTTACTGTTATAATACTGCAAAATATTATTGTCTGCAAAATACAAGGCCTCAGCTGTATGTTATTGCAAAGCCTTTCAGTGATTGATCTAAAGGTATGTGAAAGACTTTCCTCAAAGTAGATTTTTCTTTTATTCCTCACTTATACCTTTAAACAGTTCTGGTTTTGGGTCTTTCTCTTTTAACATTACAAGACCTGGATAAATCTGCCTCTAGAGACCACTGGTATCACCAGCAGTTAATTACCAGCAATTGTGCTTGACTCCAAAGTCTCTTCTCTCAAATGATAATGAGCTGGATTAAAGGAGATAGAGAACTGCAACACTTGGGTAATTAAATTCCAATATTTAAAATTCTACATGGCACTGCAATGGGATACCATAGTCTATTTCCTGTCCTTTGATAACATGTAATTCTACTAAATACTCTGAACCAGCTAGCATGTTTCAGCCCAGAAGTGTACCGAATAAAATGCAGTAGGGGGTTTTCAGTGTGCTGAATTCCAATCAATTGGTAACATATTTTGTTACTCCCTTAAGGTGATAGATAACTTGAAAATGTAAACTATTTGCAGTAGCATCCAACTAAACATAATGGAGAATCTAGCAAGATTTTTGGAAGTGCTGAGCATTAACAGCTCCAGCTGAAGGTTATGAAAGCAAGAGATTCCCAAAATCTCAGAAAATGAGCCTCATAGGCTTCCCTAATATACTGCTGAATACTTTCCTGTAATTATTGCTAGTAACATGAGGGAATGTAGCACAGACAAGATGAAAGGTCCAGTTAGATAGTAATTTTTATAATCATCGCAGAAGTGAAAGTCAGTGGGTGGAAGTTATGCATATAAGATGAAAGTCCTGTCAAGTTAAGGCTTTTCCTATCTATGTGAAGTTACTAGTCAAAGGGGCATGTCAGATAAATTGATTAGTATTTGTTCAAAAATTTTACTGGGGTAGAATCTCGGCTGAGTGAACTCAAGTAAAAAAAAAATCTACTAATTTCTGTGGAGAACTCGATCAAGACTTTTCTAAAGAGACAGCCCTCTCACAAGACTAAAAAAAAAAATCCCTTACCTCTTAGGAGCTCTGTGGGTGTGTCTCTGCTGGTTCATTTTGACTTGGAGTAAGATGTTGTGTAATAGTACCTGTCTACAGAGGCATAAGATGAAACTTTGTGATGACCAGAAGCAAACACAGATCTACTTTGACCTCTATGGAAATGAAATTTCACCCATGACAGCTGCTTGTGTCCTGAGATTTCTACCTAATGGGCAAAACAGGCAGAATTTATTTTATGTGAACTCTATACTGTGTACTATTGAAATAATGAACAGTTGCTGATGGATATTGTATCCAGAGGCCATTTCACTCTGCTGAGTCATATAGTTTTCGCAGTATGTCAAAAATGAAATGATTCTTCTAAGGGCCAGCATTTTTCTGAAGACAAATAAAGACCAACATGTAGCTAAAATCTTCTTAAGGGACAGCACAATCCATCATTGCAGATTTGATTTTGATATTATCCAATATCTTAGCAACTGACCATGCAAGCTGCCTGGCCCCAAATACTGCCACATGCCCTCTTCCATCAAACAGTCATAACCAATTCTGAAATTATGAATGGTTTACTATAATTGCTTTAATTGTCTTATAAAACCAAGCAGCTATCTAGCAACATTATGGCAGAAATGAAGAGAGAAGAGAGGTCTGAAACAATTTCACCCACACTGGGATATGTAATTAAAGACATCATAGTTGTGAAACAATTGCTCCTCAGAGGTATCCATAAAATAAGAGAAGATAATTTGGATCCTCAGGAGTTTTACATAGGGCAGTATTCTGAAGTATTATCGGTCTGATAGTTACCCACAGGAAAATCAGAGGCTTCAGTCTCTAGAGGAATTTGTTTGCAAAATAAGAGATGAACCATTTGCACCCAAGAGACAGTCCTACCCCAGCCCATGGGTGGTCATTTCCTTTAGGGACTTAAATCAGCCAACTCTTTGAAAAAAGCTCCTACCAGCTGTGTCATTGCATATTAAAAACCAATAGCCTACTGGGAGTCGGCTGTAGAAACTTGCCTTTTTTGATGAGTTTAGCTTCTGCTGTGAGAAACATGGGATGTTTAATCTTGATCAAGTGGGACAAGGAACACCCTGGTGTCCCTGGCATTTTCAAGAGAGATTATCTTTCACATTAAAATTTTTAACTCCTTGCCAACTCACTCCTCAATGTGCTAGTCATTTGCTTAGTGCCAGAAAATGAGCCATCTATGTAAAGAAATATCTCAAGCACAGCATAAGCCATCTTGGGCATTGAAAGTCTGAACTTCAGATTTGAGATAGCCACATGGTATTTTAACAAGCTGCACGCTGTATCTATCCATTACACTATCAAAGACTTTTGCCTGTATGAAGTAGGCCTTTTTCATAATGCTGTTATACAAATATTGTGTTTCATAACTGTCTTTTAGGTAGGACATCTGTCCTCATATGTAGAAGACAATTTTTCACAGGAACATAGTAGTGGTCCCAGAACAACCAAGGGTTTCACCATGGTCCTTATCTGTTAAAAATTCAACACTAACTTTTTTGGAAAGACACGATCTTGCCTGAAAAGCAGGTGGATTTTGATTAACATCTTTGGAGTTTTGTTTCTTATGCTACTTTTGAGGTTGTTTTTTTTGTTTGTTCATTTCGTTGAACTGGGCAAACAGTCATAATTCCTGAAGAAAACTGGTGAGAATGAGAGGAAGTTAAGAGAGCACATCTCACTCTATTGTGTCACAGCCTTGTCATTCTTCTGTAGTGCCAAGCTCAGTAAATTAGGTTAATTTTCAGGGAGGCGTGCTGCTTTGCCAGTGTCTGAAAGATCCTGATTTCTGTAAGTCTGCTACACATCAGTCATGATAGGTGACAGAGGAAGAACACTTACTAAAGCAGAAAGAACAATCCAAGGGGCAGCAGTCCTACCCAGTAAAAATCATATGCAGATCACTACAGAGTACATTAAATTAAAAATGGATATGTAGAGTACAATGATTTTTTTTCTGATTAGTGATACTGACCAAACTAAACAGAGAATTAGACATTTATCTGAAGGGAAAGCTGTTCTTTCAAAACAGAAATATCTCCAGCAGGATGCTCTCTTTTAAACATGATCTTTTTTGAAGACACAACTGGAAATCCAGCTTGGGTTTGACACGTTTTTCTTTTGGTTTTCCTTGTTTATAATAATTTTGTCTAAAAGCTAAAAGGAAAAGACAGGCAGGCAGAGAAATCTCATAGTTAGAGGATAAACAGATTAAAATGGAGAAAACAGAATTACATTAAAGGGCTGTGATGTGTTGCAGGACAAAAAGAGAAAAAAAAAATCAACAACAGAACAAAACCCTGAAAGATGAGCTGTTTGTTACTTTTTGCTTTCAGAAAATGGTGATTGTTCTTTCTATGACTTGAAACATTATTTTAGAAGAACTGATTTTTCTCAGTTAAATGGATGGAAAACTGATTTCCTTTCTGATAGCTGAAGCTCCCAAGAAACATGGTATTTTTGGAACAGGCTGCTGTGCATATCAGAGATAACTGGGTAGAACAGCTTGGTAGAGTGCAAGATATCAATGAGAAATTCAGAATACAACTCAGCTCAGTGTTCACCAACATAAAAACCAGAGCAGATGTTCATTGCTTCTGCCACTGTCATGTTAATTCCTAAAAGAACTGCATCGCACAGGGTTAGTTAATCAGTACCATGAAATATTTTGCATCTTGTCAGAAAACAGATAATGGACAGCGAGCAACATCATGGTAATATCCTGAAACAACAGACTCTTTAAAGATATTTTTATTACCCTTGCTGTTGTGGTGCTTTTTGCTATCTCAAGGTTTAAATTATTTTCTGGATTTTTTGCTTTAATAAACAGCAGGATAACGTGTCACACAGAAGCACCATATACCAGCTGTCAGGTAATTTCCCAACACGCCACAAAGCTATTCTCCTCAGTGCAGGAGTCTGTAAATCCATGTAGGTGTCTATATCACCCACAGACTCCAGTTGTCTTGTAAGCTGTTTTCCTCCTCCAATCAAAAGACCAAACTACTTCCTAAATGGTTTCAGGGTAAATTGGAAGGCTTGTTCCCACTCTTCTTAGATATAAGGATGCTAACTGCAAGCAGGAACGGATGACAAAAATATTTTTACTCAAACATTAACAAGGAAAATTCTCCTTCTGAAGAACACTGCTAAGTGAACAGTGAGCAGGGCTTTAAGATTAATCTTTTTACTTATCCTAAGCCTTCCAGGAGTTTCTTCAGTAAAGCCTGAAGAAAATCCATACACATGTGCAGAATAAAAATGAGAAAAGTAGAAAGAAATTATAAGGAACTAGGGTTTCTTTTTGTGTTTTGTTTTTAAATTTGCTTATAAATACACAGAAAAAAGGAATCTTTTGCTGTAGAGAACACAAAGATTACCATAGATAAAAGCATAAAAAATAGATCTGTGTTCTCTTTTATTTCCAGAGCAGCATAATCTTTATGAAGAATTTCTCTCCCATCTCTAGAGCCGAAAGATGTTTCTGTTCACTCCAGGGGACCGTGACCAGGGAGAAATCACCCTCTGCCAGCTCTGCTGTGGCACATTGAGAGCAGTCAGGTTATTGATCTAAGCAGACTAACACAGAGACCCTCACAGAGGCAGCGTCAGGTGGGTATGGCACACACAGGCAGCCCAGTAAACCTAGAAACATCCTGGGCTCAAAAGTTCTGCTCAGGTGATATGGCGTGCATGGAGCAGACACACGTGTGCTCACACTCCTGTTCCAGGCACTGGTGCTCTTTAGTGCTCATTATCAAATGCTTAATATAGAAAACCTTGAAGTCCCTCTGACCTGTAATTGCCAATCTGTCTAATGTAGTGTTTGTTCTATTAGTGCAATTGTGGCCACTGCTGGTAGGTGTACGTGTAAGGGTGGTGTGAGCAGGCAGGAAAAGGTTGTTCATCTGGCACCTGATGGCCCAGAAACAATTGCTGTTACTGGTAGCTGACAGTGTGATGGACACAGATTGCTTTTACCCTCTTCTTCTGTCCAGATATTTCTAAAAGAAATACAAATGCAAGTTCTCTGATAGAAACTGCCACAGCAGCACGACTTCTGCTGTACAAATGACAGGGTGAGCCTGCTCCAAGCACTGAGGAGGTCAAGAATGTCAATGACTTTGAGGCTGGACTCTCTTTGCCAGTATCTACTTGTGATTATGATGGAAGGGTATGGTACAACATACAAAGCTGGTGCAGCTTTGCTGGAAACCAAGATATAAATAATCCTGAGACAGATCTGTTTCAATCACACTGTGTGACAGGAGCTGGAATACTGAAACCTTCGATGTTGGTAGAAAAAAGGAGAGCCAGAAAATTAAGATGAAGTTCATATTGTACTTTCAAGAATATATATTGAAAGTAAAATAAAAACCAACTCCCAGATTTATGAACCAAATCCTAGCTACTTCACTTGGTTTTAGTATTCCCTCTGTGACACTCATATCTTGCAAATGGTAAGAATACAGACTTGTGCCATCTCATTCACTCTGCAAAATCACTGCAGATGAATGTACATCTATAGGGAATAAGATACAAGGTAGGAAAGTGGAGAAGAGAAAGCAGAGAGAAGAGAAAAGGTGGAAAATACTCTGTGTGTGACTGAAAAAAAAGAAAAGTTCCTGAAAAATGCTAACATCATTCAATTCCCACTCAACTGGTTCGCCTATGTTATTTTGAAGGAATAGAGTGGTTATCTCAAACTGTGTCTTCTTAACTCCTTCCTTTGTCTTTAAATTACTGTTTCTATGGCCAGATATCAGGAAACATTTAGATGTTTTCACTTATTTTCTCATACAATTTTGCATACAAAAAAAAAAGAAAGGTGTCAGTTACTCATTTTATCTAAGAATGGAGAGGCATAATTAATTGATTTGGAGTAATGTTTAAAAATAGTGTAAGCTAGATAACTTTTGCAGAGGTATAATTTTTTATCTATGTGTATGGGTGATCTCATCCTCATCTTTCAGTAATTTTCTTTCACAGCAAACAGAAAATATGTTTTGAGACTGAGTTATTTCCTGAAGAAACAGAGCCAATTGTTTCAGGCCCTCTTCCTTCCACCTTGCCCCCACCTGCTATTCCAGAGCCAGTGCAACAATAAAAACTGTAAAATGGCAATGTCATTAATAGAATTTCATCCTCCAAATGCCATGGGAATGGCTTTGGCTTTTGTTTAGCCAAAAAAAATGTTATCTTAGCATCATTCTTACTAGCTCTATGTTCTGTCCTCTCTGTCTTTTGCAACAGCATGTGATTCTGCTGGTATTGGTGTAAGCCTGCTATTCCTTCTACTTTGTCCCTTTTCTCCCTGACTATTGGTCAAAATCCCACCTTCCAGCACTGTCACACCACACCTTGAGTGTACCTTGTACCTTCCTGCCTACACCAAGGCGGGCAGGTCCTACAGTATGCCAAGTGCTTGCCCACTCATGTGCTTCTACCAGATTGGGTGCAAATGATGGGTTATCAGACTGCTCTGCTTTCTTCTGTATTCACTAATCCCTCTGTCCAAAATGCATCACTCACGAAAACCTCATTGCAGAATGTCGATTGGGCACGCTGTTTAAATTCAGTAGGATACAAACAGGTAGTGCTTATGTGGCAAGGGAAAATATATTAGAAGAAAATAACAATGCCAAAACACTGCTCCCTCCTCCAAGTTTCCATCTGGTGAAAGAAATTGAACCAGATAAAAATTTGAAGAAAATGAACCTACAATCCAATTGCCTGGTAATCAAAGCCCTGACACAGTTAGGTAATCACAAACAACTATGACAAGACTTGATTCTACTTATGTTTTATAGTGATATTGATAGAAAGGTGGCTACCTTGCAGGACTTTCAGCAGGAAAAGATGGAAGAAGGGTTACTTACAAACTCGTACATACCCACTTTGCCCAAACATGTGGACTGTCCCATAGAATGCACAAAAAAAGTATTTCTGTTCAAAGTTAGACATGCAAAAGTGTTCTCAGGTTCAGAAAGTGTATTCGTAGCAAATTGATGTAGTTTGTTATAAGAAATTCTCATAGTAGCCTATTCATGAAAAAAATAGATAAAATTACCTACTGTATATGAAATTGCAAGGCATTCCAAATACAAATGGACCCAGTCAAATAAAATATGTTCTCTATTTTACTCAAGAAAAATACCAAGATTTTGGGTCACAACCTTGTAATTTAATGGGCTTTATCACAGTAGTAACAAACATATTTTTATAAAATTACCATTGTCTCTTATGTCATAGATGTTCTTATTCTCTTCTTCTTTGCCTCCAGTAATTTGATCTGGCATTGAATTTGTTTTTTTCCACATATATCTTTCACACTGCTGAGCTGACACTGTCATCTCAAAACAATGTTAAGCAAAAAAGTTCAGAAGGGTTTTTAAGATTTTGTTTAAAAATGAAAGGAATTAATAGCAGTGAGTTCAATGAGCTGGCCAAAAACTGAGAAAATGTACTGTTTTGAATTTCTAGCAAAGAAATTAGTCTCCTTTTTTTGTTGTTTTGTTTTTTTTTTTCTTTTTTTTTTAATACAGGCAGATATTTTCTACTAGAATTTTTAGCTAATAGATAATCAAATATTTTACTAAGGAGAATTTTTTAATAAATGTATTAAAATAATAACTTTCTTGATTTTCTGTATTTTTTTCATTAATTGTTTTTAATACAAGTACAGGATGGTTATTGACAGTTTGAACTGTACGTTTTTTATCTTCCTCTCCTGTTAGGTGTCTTCTAGTGCTCACACATAAGAAATTACTGTATCTAAAAAGAAATAAAGCCCCTCTGCTCTAATATACCTTCTTTCATTAGAGGGAGCAGTAATTCTATAATACATATATATAATAAGGAATTTTAATGCAAAAAGGCACCTTATAATGATGGAAAATGAAAGAGGCAGACCTTCAAAAAAGACTGAGTCTTAAATGGGAAGCTCCTTGCAACTGTGGTGTTAGCTCAGAGTCTTAAAAATTAATTAAGGATTATAAAGAGAAAGAGACAAAAAATTAACTGAAAAGGTAATTCTTGGTTCTAGATTTGGACATTCAATAGAGGTAAGAATAGCTGAAACCTTACTCTTCAATTTCGTGTGGAGAGTGAAAACACATCTCAAGAGAGAAACAGGTACATGAAACAAACCTGATGATTCTTTTTGACTCCCGTTGTCGCCATGAGCTTTCAACTTAGACCTGTCCATTCAGGACAATTACCCAGTCAAAGACATGTTAGCCTAAAGCAACACTGTGACACTTCCTTAATGTATTAAAATGAGATAATTTTGGTCTCAAACAACTTATTGTAAAACACAGACTGAACGTTTTGTCCTCCAAAACTAGCTATGTACTAAAAACTTTATGATTAAAGGGACCAGGGGACAAAACGTCGGCAATGGCAAAGTGCAGTAACATCGATGCATAACTCGCCTATCCAGTTTGTTCATTACTAGATTTACTGTGAGCTTTATTGAATATTAGCAGATTTTCTCATGCTTGTACATGTACATTTATATTCTGTGTTTTCTAAAAATAATAATTCCTGTGCCATGTCATTAGCAGCCTTCCTCCGCAGAGTTACAACACACAGGAGGGAAATCAGAGCTGGATTGCTCTCTCACTGTTTGGAGACAGTGGCTGTTCATGCAAAGAGAGCTTCTCGTTCCTGGTTGAGGAATACTATTCTGCAGTCCTCTCTTAAACAACCCACCATTACTCATACTAATCTCCTACCCACATCCAAGGGACCACTTGCGAGAGTGACACTTTCAACACTCTGTCAACGGGAGAAAAACACCCACTCTACCTCAGGCTAAGGACACTGAGGCTGCTTTAAAGATTGCAACTACTCAAAAAGCATAACCTGAAGCACTTTGCTATCTACAGAGCATAAGGAGAACAAGCCTTCCCACCGATTCATGAGCTACGCTGCAAGTGCTGCTACAGTTACCACTGACTTCTAAATAACATGCCCAGGTATACTGTGCTGGCTGTGTAAGTAGCAGAGCTAACAATTATAGCCGTTGCTAATATAAAGATCAGCTATTGGTTTACACATTGGTTTTAAATTTAAAAAGAAAAAAAAACACTTTATCCTAAAGATTTTTTTTGGTTTTGTTTTTTTCCTCAGAGCAAAAGTCAATATCAAGATCTGTTCTCGATTAAAGTTCTTAACAGAGAAAGGACTGGTATTCAGGCAGCAACCATTTTTACCACTTTTTGTTCTACATATTTTTTAATATTGTTCCCAAAATCTCCAGACATGTTGTTTAAACCCTTTTGTTATCAAAAACTTGATATCACAGAATTTCTGGGAAGAAGTTTGGGGTTTTTTTAATTGCTAAGTGAATTCATGAACAACATCTTTAAAAATTGAGGAGTACAGGAGTATTTTGACCTCTCATATGATTTTTTGCTAATGTCTGAACCTGACACAGATAAAGGAAGAGGTTTACATTGAGAATGCACTGCATGGAAGTCCCACCACAGTTTATCTTGCATTTTGACGTGTCTGAGTTCATTCCCTCACAGTTTCACCTCAACATGAACCAGTAAGAGCTCTTATGCAGCCCTCAACCTCTCTTCTACTGCTTTACAATAAAGGCACCACAAGCATAAAATTGTATTTTACTTGAAAATGTTGAGACTCGTAAACATTAAATGTGAGTACAGCAAAGAGATTTATAAAGTAAGTGGATAGATGGCATTTATTTCAGATCAAGCTCTGCATCAGTCAGGAGCTGGAAAATAAAAACAACTTGTGACAAGCAATAACCTGTTTTGATGGTACGACGACCCTTATAATGAAGCTGCAATCACTCTTCTGATCTCTTGTGGTCTTGTTTTTCTCTTTTCCTACTTGAGGAACTGGCATTTCCAATCTATTCCAATTTTCCTGATTCTAGGCTTTGATTTATATTGCTCTGTCTATGGTACATCCTGCCAGAGGAAGGAGTTAAGTATTCAAGGTGGAGGGAGAGGTAGCACTGACACAAGGGTGAGTGAGAGTAATATCAGAGATTAAACAATTCTGATGGGTGCTGTTTTAGCCTGTGTCACCCTGTAGTTATACATAATATTTTCCCTTCAGTCTTGTCTGATGTGAACAAATACCACCTACCCCATCCTCACCTCCCACCCCAATTAAAAAAAGAAAAAAGAAAAAAAGGAAAAAAAAAAAAAAAAGGAAAGAGCAAAAAGAAGGAAAAGGGAGAAAGAGAATAAAAGAAAGAAAAAATAAAAATAAAAATAAAAACAAAAATAAAGAAAGAAAAAGAAAAAGAAAAAGAAAAAGAGAAAAAGAAAAAGAAGAAAAAAAAGGAAGAAAAATAAAGCTCCATGTGAAATGATGATCCAATAATAAGAGCACGGTGCTGAATTCAGAGTCAGGGAAAGAGGGTTCAGGTCTCCTCGGCACCAACATGAAACTAGACAGATGCCATACATTCTTCACTTTGCCTTCATTTACTCTGATGTAGAGAAATGGATTTTTATAAGCTCTGCTTCTCTAACAAAGAACATTAAATGAGGAACAGACTTTTTAGAAGTAACATCTCAGATTTTCTCTAACCATGTTGAGACACTTCTCTAACTGTTTACAGGTCCCTGATGCCCTGTGCATATCCCATGTTCTTTTTGATCATTCTGAGACATTTTTGAAGCATAAGATTCTCCATGTAGGCAGAGATCACTGATGTCCCTGCCCAAGTGTAGAGTAATTATACATGCTGACATATAATAATAATTATTATTATTATAATTATTTATTTTTCATGCTTCAAGAGAAAATCTTGCACTTTGCTCATCAATCAGCCATATTTTCTAAAGTGGAAGGATACCTCTTTGAACACTGACTTGGTAATCAATGTAAAACCAGACACATAAGAACTGATACCACTAGTAATTTTAATCGTAGAAGGCATAACAACCACTAAACCCGGACCTGATGTTTATTTCCATGTGACTGACCAATGCTTCTTAAAAAATATTACATTGCTTATTTCAGTAATTGCCCATAGTCTGCCACCTAGCAGTGTGAAAATCACATAACAAAATATTCCTTGCAAACATTTTCAAATGTGCTGCCCCGTATTTTCAGCATCTATGAACAGTTTATATCTGTGGGAGAAGAGATGCTAAAAAATGTGGGTGAGAAAGATTATGAAAGATTTTGCAGTCTTTGCTCAGACTGGATACCATTTCACTCTGTTGGTATTTTGTGCCAGACCTGAGGATCATCACTCACAGTACGGAGCGGTTGATATGGCAAATGTTTCTGAACCATTTCTTCAGCAGTGATGTACTACTCAAAGTGAATAAAAGAGCAGTAGCATCTGTCCTACAGTGAGCAGAAGAGTCAGCAGGTGGTATACAAAAAAGGCAGTGCTAAAGCAGCAGAAATGCCATAAGACTGGAATCACTTTGCTTGCTTTGCAGGTCCAAGGCATTCAAAAAATGAGGTGATAGAGCAACCAGATGCTGAAGTGAAGGAAACTACAATACACAAATTAACTTCCCAGGGAAGCCAGAGCTGTCTTGGGATTACACACTTTCCCTTGGGATGCACACAGACAGCCACGTTTTTACTTTTGGAGTGGACTGAACCTTGTGCTACTGGCAGGGTGGAGGAGATGCAGCACAGTTTCTATCCTGTGTGACAGCAGTCCTAGTGAAATGAAATTAAAATGTCCCCTAAGGTAGTTTCTAGTATTGCCCCTTTAAAGACACCTTTCCATTCAAAAGGCAAGTGAATGATGCAAAATAATGCCTCCACTAGCCTTAAACTGTAACATATCAGCATTATGTTCAGAGATATTGAACCAAAAGATCCACCATTGAGAAGAAGCTGAGGTATGGAGTCAGCCACCAGAGATTCACAATAGTTGTCCAATGTGGGAAGAGGAGTGATAAATACAGTGTGCTGAACAGCCCGCCTATCTGGTTTTGTCTTTTCTCCAAGATGTTTCAAGTTTTGTATCTGTTCCCTCAGCTATGGTGCTCTTGAGCCCTCCTTAGAGCAAAAAGGAACAGCTGTTGGCCACCTTATTTGTCAGTCCCACTATCTGGAGCACCTTCAGCTTCTGCTTATAAATATCAGGTCATTAAATTAGAGGTATGAAGCAATGTCACATGAATTAAGAAAACAATCACAAGGAAAAAAATACCAAATTCTCAGTGCTGAACATGAAAAACTTAGAAGAATCTCTTGGCCTTGACATAATTATTGGAACTGTTAATCAGACTGCTAAGCTTAGCCAGCACACTTGCAGATGGACAATTCAAAATATAGGGGGGAAATATCCAATGGACAAATTAATGACAATTAACAGATTGTTCAGCATAGGTCATTGTATTTTCAGTGATCTGAAAGCAAAAGAGAGCATCAGCTGTTTGATGAGACCAGTGTCCAGTCACTCGGGACTGAGGGAATGTCTGCTCTCAGAAAAGTCCATCTTCACACAACTGTCTTTCAAGCTATTGGAAAGCTAAAAAATTTTCTCACATCTTTCAGGTCCATGGCAATCAACTGTTTACAGCCATTTTCCTTTATAGAAACCTATTAATTATGTCCCCATAATAACCGTTTGTATTGGCATTGTTCTCCAGCACACCAGCCTGATCAGATGACTTGCTTGCAAACAAATGTCTTCACCATTACCCTGGAGAATGGTACAAGCTTGTAACAATCACATGAGCAAAGCTGAGTGGGAAGGGCAGCTGGCTAGAATAGAAGATAATTATGTGGTTTTGTCCCACATCTATTCTCTACCTATAGCTGGACAATTTTTTGTGTCCTGCCTTCTCTTCCTTAGACGGAGAGGTCAGAGATAAAAAACAGACAACCCCACAGAAAAGACAGATTGCAAACTGTCCAGAACAGCAATGTTCTCCTACAATGGATGTGCTAAATTGAGAAAATCAGTACCTCTGCGTGTGACTGGGGCTTTTTGGGTGATCATGTAACCCATTGACCCAAAGACTTAAAGAGCAGATGATGCCATTTGATGACTGTGAGGACTGTCTCTTTTGGAAGAATGATGAGAAGTGCATGGTGGAAGGAAGAGGTGTATGGAAGAGAGAGTAACAAGCAAGAAAGAAACTGAATGGGAGACTGCTCTGTTTTCCGTGTACTAGATACAGACCAAAAACATAAACATTCCTCTCTCTTCACGTCTCTTCTCCCTGTCCTTTGCTCACTGTCTCACATCAGCTCTGGTTACCAGAGTGCTGCTTTCCATAAAATAATAAACTTCTATTTGTTTGTAGAGAAATATTGCTCCCTTTGGTTATGTGTATAATTACAGAACTGACAGATTATTTAAAAAAAAAAAAAGAAAAAAAAAAAAAAGTGGAACAGCATTGGCAAAAGCTATTTTTTGAAGAAATACCAAGAAATTAATTATTTGATTCTCAGGTTCCTTCTCCAATTAAGCTCTTCATTCCTCACTGTGTGGCAGATAGCATAATCATCTATGTATAAATAACAGTAAGAGCAATTGCATGACATGTTCAGCTCTGCTGTGGAGAATGTGGACGTTTTTTGCACATATTTTTTTCTTTTCCACTTGTGGGGCTGTAGGTACTAATTGCAAAGAGAAGCAAAAAAAAGATCTATTAAATATGTGTATTTTATCAAATCCCAGCTATTAATGAGTTGAGGTAGCTACAAAAGGTCTGGCCCTGTATCCTTCAGCATGCAGGACTGAACCTAGAGCTGGGATGGCATGTACATCATTTGCTATAGGAACACAAAAGTTATGTCATTATTTTTTAAATCTGCTTGGAGAATGCTTATCTAAGCAAAGACCAGCTCTCATTTTTCCTGCTGTGCAATTCACATCAGAATTCAAGGAACAATGGGAGAGCAAACAACAGGCAGCCCTCCTCACTTCTCCCCACTGGGATGTACCCATCACTTGAAAGCAAAAGCAGTGATGTTCTCACTTTCTAGCTAAACAATTCTCCTCACCAAAAGGATCAGCAGCCAGGGTAAGATCCTAGCAGCAGCAGTACTCAGAGTAACTAGAAAGACAACTTGGCTACTACTGGAGCAAATAAGTGGATCTGGGTTCTCTGTGAGATGCTGCCTTGTTTTAGCACCTCTCCCCCTCCTTTCATGCATATCTCCTAAACATCCATGAAGCCCCAGCTTGCCAAGCCCTGGTATCAGAGGAAACGTGCTGCCAGCTGACAAGGTCTGGATTAGACTCCTTCTGAGGCTGCACTTTATGCACTCAGTGGGGTTCACCATGAGGTCTGGCACTTGGGATACATATTAATCCCCTCAGATCACGACAGAGAGGCTCAGGCTGACCAAGAAATAATAGTCTTTAAAAATCCATGTGCCTGTACACACTACATGAGACTGTGTACTCTTTTAGTGTCTGAGATGCAGTGAAATCAGAAGGGGATGCATGCATCCTGAATGTCCCCACATACATCCCATGGCTGATTGTTGCAGCAGAGTAGAGTGGGTTAAACCAGGATAGAGGAGAGAGTTGGCATGACGACTGAAGAAGTCTTCTACGTGGCCTGTGCAATAACTAATCATTACACAGTAAAGGGTAATCATTACTTCTTAATGCTGCCGTGCAGGAACTGGCTTCATGGCAGAGCACAGTAGGTTGAAGAGACGAGATGCTTGTCAGTGCAACTATGTGTGTGCCACTATATCACCTTGTTCTGTCTTCCCATACCACAAAAATACTGCTGTTACTGGTTTGTGTGGCTAAGGACCTTCTCTCTGCAACTTCGCACCCTGTCTTTCCATCACAGGTCTGTACCCTCCCATCCAGGCTGCTGGGGTTATATTTTCAGAGCTTCTGGGGCGGTGTTTTACTCTCACTGTTCCTGTGTTTTTGTTCTTATGCTCTTGTTCTTACAGTCTTGCACATGTGGTGGGTTCTCATGGGCAGTGATTGCCACCAGCAAGAGAACCAGCCTTTTCCTTCCATCATCTTTTGGTTATATCTTTTGATTCATGCAAGGAGCAGAATAAAGTTCATGTGCACACAAGCAACTGGCCATGCAGCCACTTGCCCTAATCAATGCATGCTCCAATCAACTCTAATGATAAGCAGTGACAACCAGCTAAGGGTTTGAGCATGTCCTGGTGGAAACTATATAGCTACTGTGTGAAGAGTATTATGGGCGGAACCAGCTGATTCACAGCAGGGGATGTCCAGGAGAGGTCTGGAGACCCTGGTTGCTTCTCTTTCCAGCTGAATGCAAAAAGGAAAGCTTTCCCTTTCCCTTCAATATCTCCTCTTTGCTTTATTTTTCCCTGGTTTATTTTTTCCCCAGGTTTTGACAGTTAGGGACAATGTAGGCCATCATCTACGGAGTCCACTAATAAATCTTCATGCAAGTGAGACTGTCTTGTGCAAAGCAGCCATAGTGGGAGGGAATTTCTATTAGAGTAACATGTAATGGTTTACATTCTTTAGCTTATGTTTGCATCACCAAATATGTTGAGAAAATCACCAAATGACTGAAACGGGTTGGAAAAAGTGAAAAAATCAAATTTCATGATAGAAAATGGGAACTGATAACTTATAGGTAAAAGGCAGTGCTAAACTGCTAAACAGCTGGGAACAGTGTCTTCTCTAGTCAGCTCTGGCAAAGCAAGGATGTATGTCTCCAGACTTAGCTTCTTTCCATTGTCCTTTTTTCAGAATTCCACTGAAATATTTGTCAAAAAAAAAGTCCAACAAGGGACCTGCCATAATGTTATATCACCTACCTGCAAAGGTGACCACTGGTTTCTGAAACCCACAAACACTGTCTCCAGAAAAAAAAAAATGTGTTGCTAATTTGTCTTCTATGGCCTTGGTTCTCCTTTAATATTTTGCAGTCATCTGTATGTATATAAAATAGCTTTGAATTGTAGTGCAAGCAGAGCTGCAGATCTTTAGAGCCTTGTGGGTAGCAGGGAAATTAGGTTCCAGATTGAATTGAACTAAGCCCACATTTTCCTCAAGATTTATTTGGCTTTGCTTATTAAAGATTTTGGCTTAGAGGTAAAAATATTGTACCTACTTAGATTTCCAAAGCCATTGTCAAGAACACATACTAACATCTCGATTTTTAAGCAAGCAAAGCACCCAGAAATCATTTTCACAGTTGCTCAGTAGAAAATGTGGGGGCCTCAGCTATTATGAGCTTGGAAATGTAATTTTAACACTGCTTTTGTGTGGGTTTCTTAATAAACAGAAAGCTTGACTTCTGCTCATTTCAAAGCTTTTCAACTCAGCTTTAAGTTCTTGCCTTTAAAATGAAGTGTAGCTGCAGAACAGAGCAACCTTGCATAGATGAAAGAATGATGTTGTGATTCTCATGAGACCATGGTCATAACAGGAAAATCTGACCTAGAGAGCTTTCCAACAACACATGTACCACCGTTTATAGACACAAAAGACATCAGAAAAGCAGAGATCATCTTCAAGAAGTATCTCCTTCATCACAAGTTCAGCTTTAGTTTTCTGTTCTGTAAAAGTTCATTTATTTTTTCTAGGACTCACTAGTTAAAACACTATTGTCCAAATCCTGACCCAGCACATGAAATGATACAGAGCTTTGAGAAGGTTGTGATTTTGGAGCTTTCAAGTGAAAAACAAGAAGATGGAATCATCTGTCTTTTGTCGTTTAAGAGGGGTAGATCTGCCCTAATGAGCTAAGAATTGTATATGTGCAAGTGCCAAGGGAGGCTTTCTCCTGTCAGATTTACAGGGATGTAAAGATCTCTCAATGTCTGTCCCATCCTTCCTCATTTTTTGCATGTATAGGCTGCTTGTTCCAGTTTACTTGTTGAAAGCAGAAGACAGAATGAGAAGAGATACTAATGGCAGAGCTGTGACCACATTTTCCTTTTTTCAACTCACTGTTCCCTTATAAAGGGAACACCTATAAAGGGAACACAAAAGCATTAAGCTGAAAAAGAAGTGTGTCTGCAAAGAGCTTATCTCAGGCTGTTATATGAGAGTTACAGACAGCAGGGCAGGAAAGCACACGCTGTGGCTTGCACAGAGATCTGCCTGGAAATCACATGTGCATTAAAATTCTCTGATTGTTACACTGAACAAATAAAACAAAGAATCTTTGAATTTAATTATAGAAGTCTTTCTGGAGAGTCAGGAGTTAATTAAATAGCTTTCCAAGGTGTCTTGTGCTTTGATAAGCACCTAGCCATGAAGGACAACAAATTTCTGGTGAGCAGCAAAAGTAAAACAGCTTGAGCATTCTTGAAAGACGACAGCTACCCTGGTGACTCCAAATGAGGCTCTGATTGCAAGCACAACTCTCCCTAAAGCCAGTTTGCCCATTGACCTCCCTCAAATAGCAGCAGAGGTAATGGGTACATGGTGATACCATATCAGCATACATTTCTTCGGTTAGAGCAATTGGTGATGTGGGGATTTCCCTGTGACTTTATTTGCACCACAAAGCTTTTGGTAGTGTTATTCTTGCAATATTCTGTCTAGTTTGGTCATTTTTTAAATCATTTATATCTTTGGAATCAGCAAAACATCGTAGGGTACTAAGTGTCACATCTCAACCACTCAGTGACTTTATAAATTTATGCCTGTTAATATCCACCTGAGACCTCTGAGTCAAATGTTGTGAAAAAGATGTAATAGCCCCCTGTCACCTTTTCCTTCTCTTCAAGGTTGCCTACCTGTATTCCTCATAAATCATATCACTTCTAGGATGATGAGCCCTAATCTATTGAACATTTCCTTTCTGGAAGGCAGGTAATTCTCACCACCTTTATCACCTTCCTGTGTACATTTACCAGTTCCTCTGTACCCTTGCAGCACTAGCATGGGCAGAACCACTCTCAGGGCTTAGGGAGATCTATCACAGACCTGCTCCAAATAGAGACTGCTGAGAGTAATCCCATGTACAGCTGTCTGTACCAGCAACATCCAGGGGTGAGTGGAAAGGTTGTTACTTTCTAAAGAAAAGAAATGCCAGGTCCATGCTATAAGCTATTTTTCAGATGGAATAAAAAGCAAGTGAATATTTGAAAGATACTGTATAATCCATTTCTTTCTATGGATGCCCAAATTGAGGTAAGTTTTTTCTGTGTAGCTATTACAGGAGTGCTGCCAAACATTTGAAAATCTAAAGCAGAAGGGCAGACAAAGCACGTGAGAATGCAAATACTGTTTTATACAATTTCCATGTTAGAAACTGACGTACAGGAGGTTACTGAGTTTGTCCAAGACCACGTCAACAATCTGTGGTGAAACTAGGAATTCAGCCCTCGTCACTATATTCTGAAAGAAGTCACAAGAAAATTGTTCCTTATCTTTTCAGTTACGTGTCACTTCCACACCCCATTTTGATTTTTAAGAGGCATTAAAGGCAATAATGTGGAATATTAAGTGTCAATTTTGTCGTTTGAAAGAATGACAATACTTGAGTTATCTGGGTTTTTTTAAACCAGATATTTTGCATTCCCCTGTGCTTCTAAGGAGGAGATATACAGTCTCAATCTTTGCTGAAGAAATGAAGAGAGAGAGTCACGAGTTTTCTTCAGATGAAATAGACCAGATGTTTTCTTCATCTTTCCTTTACCTTCCTTGCTCCTCTCCAATTGTACGTTTTGGGGTATTTTTCCTTTACTGAATCACATTGCAAAATGATTAATAACAGTAGGATATTCCTTGTAGGGAACTACTTCTGATGCCAAAACCTCTCAGTAAAGATCCCTGCATTTACTCCCAGTGGATAAGATTGTGAAAATGCCTTGCAGAAATCAAACGGACATTTTTAATGAGCATTTAACAGTGAGCTCTTCATGTATTCTTTCTTTCTAGTGACAGATGAGTGTGCTGGCTATCACACACGTCAAAAGCAGAAGAGTAACTGGTGTTACTTTTATTATTCCCTGCTTTTCGTTGTATTTAAGATCCTTCTGTGTCTGGTTAAAGGAAGAAACTTCACAACTAAGATGCCACATTTATATCCTCACTACTAGGGCTCAAGGTCAAACCAGAGAAGGCATGACATTACCAGGTTAAATATAGCACTTTGGTGATGGCCTCTCCTTTCGTGTCACTCATGTTCTGACAGCTTTCATCAGCAGAGAATACACTGCTAGAAACATTAAATTAGTGTGGGTGAAAGATGCCAGTAACAGATCAGAGGATAAGTTTGCAGTTTAGCCTAAGGACAGAAAGCAACAGCAGAGAGGACATCTCCCTAGCTAGTGCCCTTCCCCTAAAAGCCAGTCTTCTCTCAACATACATATTGAGCAACAGTTCTAAAGTCCAGTAAGGAGCAAATTGTCTGTATGTTTGGTCCATACCAAGACCCTCTTCAAGGTTTCCACCACCGGTCCTCATCTGCCTTCATTTTTCACACATACATTAATTTCTTGTCACGCAATATTGTGTTTAAAATGGAGTAAACTGAATTTCCCACAATGGTAGAATGCTGATGGTACATAGGAAAGGGGGTCTCATAAGCAAACATTTTTAATATATCATAGGGCCTTGATATCATTTGAAGTGTGAAGCAATACACTTAATCTACCACAGTAACTATAACATGAGGACCCTAGGTGATGATGGAGGACCTTCTCTGTCCACATATGGACATTGCTCCACCCATGCACCCTGCTCTTAAAGTTCACTAATTCTGCTTTACATGAGAAATCTGTGTTGGAGCAGGGGGGAGCAGGAGGATCAGTAGATCCTTATCATTTTTTGTGAACAATTCTGATACAGCGCATGATCCAAGCAAGGTCGCAGTATTGTAAATCTTACTTTGGCAGTTTTACCCCTACTTAACATTGGCTAAGCTGAAAACACATGGAACTGAGTAAAGCCCCAGACCTAAATCCAGTCATTAAACATTACCTTCAGTTTATTTCTCTCTTCTTTCATTTTTTCAAATAAAACCAGATTATGAGCTATACTCTCTTCTATATAAAACTGACTTTGTTAGTTATTTTTTTCTGTTACTGCTCATCAAGATTTGGAGCAGTTAGGAGCTTCAGTACCTTTTTTTGGAGGGATGCTGAACATTTTCTCTTATCATCTGTTCTTCCTGATAGTCAGCTCCTAAAGGTTCAATTTTCAACGTCCCAGTGCAAAGAAAACCACTGTGGATGGAGTCTGTCAGCTCCCATTTCAATGTAACAGCACCACAACTGAACCTCAAGACCTGACAAATACAGCAAGTGAATCCTCACAACACTGTCATAAAACAAAGACTTACTCTCCCCACCTCAGGATGCTGAGCCAAAGCCTACCCAAAGGTAACAAGTTTGTCACTGACCTCAGGAGGTTTTGTGTCAGGCCATAGGCATGAGTCAAAGATCAAGCAGGAGTTTGGTGGCATGGTCAGGAGCTTATCCATGATCTCCTTGGTCTCAGTCCAGTGTGCTAAGCATAAAAATATCCTTTAATTAAATCCTGATGCCTGCACAAAGCATTAGCTCACTTAGTCCAGGAAATGTCTGGGATAGTCAATGGATTATATGGAGAAAGATCAAAGAGGTATCTAAATCTAATAAAATGGTAATCATGGGTGACTTCACCCACCTGCACATTGGTAGGCCAACTGGTACAAATGGACAAAAAAAAATCCCATTTTCTAGGTGATTATCCTGCTTTTGTCTGCAGTAAAGTTCATTTTCTAAGAGCTTATATGATGTTGTGTTTTAGATTTAGTATTAGAAGAATGTTGATAATACATCAATGTTTTGGCTGTTGCAGGGTAGTCAAGGACTTTTCAGCTTCCCATGCTCTGCCAGGTGCACAAAAAGCTGGGAGGGAGCAAAGCCAGAACAGCTGATCTGAGCTGGCCAAATAATTATCCCTTACCATATGACATCATGCCTAGTATATAAACTGACATTTGATGGGGGTTCAAATACCTCTGCTCAGAAACATGTGGGCTCTTGGTGTTGCAGGTGTTGAGCAATTAGATTGTGCATCACTTGTTTTGTATAGTCTATTCTTACTATAATTGTTGTTGTTGTTGTTGTTGTTATTATTATTAT
Source organism: Nesoenas mayeri (assembly GCF_963082525.1). Classification (NCBI taxonomy): domain Eukaryota; kingdom Metazoa; phylum Chordata; class Aves; order Columbiformes; family Columbidae; genus Nesoenas; species Nesoenas mayeri. Next base: position 60,307,814 of record NC_137541.1, on the reverse strand, counting down.
ATCTTCCTTTGCTGTTCTTATCTCAACCCATGAGGTTTTTCACCCTTTCCAAGTCTCTCTTCCATCCCACTTCAGGGATGGAGGATTGAGCAGCTGTGTGGTCCTTGTTGCCATCTAGGGTTAAACTACGAAGGTGATTTCTAGAATAACAGGAACATAACAGTATATGTTCTTAACTTAGTCTTAAGTAGCTAAAGAAGGGATACAGTCAGGCCACTGAATAGTAATGGACTCTTATTATTACATTAAGACAGTGAGGTTAAAAATGGTAATAATAAGTGAACAGCTTAAAAAGTACTGGAGGAAGAAAGAAAACAGGAAAAAACAAAAGCGAAGACTGAAAGAGAAAGTAAAATCCATAGAATCAAAACAACTGGTATATTAACAGACAGTTTCTGATCCAGTGAAGTCATGCAGAAAGCAAAATGAAAGGCAAGATAGGGGAAAAAAAAAAAGATATTGTGAAATGTTAAGGTCCAAGAGGTTGTTTGAGCCAAGCAACCAGCTTTCAGGAAATGACACTCTAGTTCTGGTGAAGTCTATGTCTGAGGGAGGGAAATTATAATAAAACACAAACAAAATGTCAGCTGTAAATGAAGAGGGCCAAGGATGCGTTAAATTATAAAGGCTTGGTGGGGAGGGCAGAGGGGGGACATTTCTGAGAGGTCTTAAATTCACCCAGTTTAGGAGGCAACCAGTGGAATCTGCTGCACATCCAGGGGAGAATAGGCATAGTTAATGAGCACAAGGTCTTTGCAAAGGTTCTGAATGATTAATTTGGTTTCTGAATCAGTCATTTGGGTAAATCTTGCCCACAAATGATGCTGTGCCAATGTCCACATTAGACCTATTTTTTTTCAAGATAACAAAGGACATGAGCTGTCAGAATGTGAAACATTGAAAGAGGAAACACTGGAACAAACTGATAAACTAAACAGCAGCATGTCCGAAGAACCTTCTCGTTATACATGCAAGGGTTTGGAAAGCATTTGAAAATGAGGTGACTGCTAATAGAAAAAATATGTATGTCATCGCTGAAGTCAGATATGTTACAGGACTGGAGGGTAGCAGCTAGCATTCCTATCTATAGGACAGGCACTGGATTGATCTTAGGTACTACGTAATGAGAAGTCTTATTTCACATCCAAGTAAATTGATTGAAACTAACAAAAACAAACATCACATACAGGAGAGAAAAAAAAAAACAAACATAGGTTCTTTCAAAGAAATGTTGTCTCTTCCATGTATTCTTTGAAGCATCAAAGTAACAGACCAAGAAAAATAACATGATACGCATATGTATATATAGGGATATTTGTATAGATCGTTAAGTTATTTAACTTCTTTATTTTTTTCTGAAGAATTGAAGTCATCATAGAATAACTAGCTTATTATTACAAGCTGAAAACTGTTTAAGAGAAAGAAAGTGAGAACTACAGGTAGATTATCATTTTTCACTGTAAAATACTAACAGTTGGGTTTTCCAAGATTATATACCATGTATAACTTCTTAACCAAAATTATTACTGTTGGAAAAAGTGAATTAGGATTGAAATATTTTGGAGTATGCTAATTAAGTTGGGTGAACCTAGAATTTGGATCATAAATAGAAATAAGTGTTGGCTGATGCAGACAAATCACAGGTGGAGTGAAATATTTAGAAACCTTCCTGGATGCTGTGACTACTCAAGAAGGTTATTGGCATCACTGTGGACAAAACAGTTGCAAATTCTGCTTAATTACAGCAGTGGTCAGAAAAAACCTCAAACCCAACAAACAAAACAAAATTTGCATTAGCGCATAGAAGGAGTAAAAGGTGTTAAAATGAAAACAGTTTTATTGTATAATCCAATAGTCCTCACCTGGAAAACAGTGTCCACATCGGTCAACCCATCACAAAAAAAAAGGAGATAGAATAATTAGTAGTTTTTAAGACACGCAAAGTGACTGGGAACCCTGGCACTGTCTGAGAGAAGAAAAGAATGAGAGGGTTCATAGTTGAGTAAACGAATGGGACCTATACAATGAACTGGGTGCTCCTGTTGTGCTTTTCTCATCATATAACATAGAGGTAGCAATAACATTAAAAGACAACTAATTTAAATAGATCAAAGGTTGCCTGGAGTGTGGTTTTCCCAAGAAAATATGTAATTAACCTACTGAACTCACTGCTACGTGCTACTGCTAAGGTAGTGAACTTACTGGGAGGCAAAACCAGACTAGCTGTTTATCTGGCCAGTGAGTATATATTTCTGCAGTTTGTCTAGAATTGCTAGAGGTTTCCATCTGGTGAGTAAGGCAGGTATGTGTTTTCATTTGGAAATGGTCTCTGGGAAGTGAGCAAACACAAGCTGGTGGGTATTAAAACATTTTACTTGAGGGCAGTGTGTTTTTCTAGGGAAGCATTCCCTGCACCTGCCTCTGAAGCCTGTGGCAAGGGACAGTGATAGAGACACAATACTGGACAAGATAAAAGACCTGCCTGATCCAATGTTGCAAATGTTATGTTCTAATGTTCTCTAACTGGATGATTGATGCCTTTTTGAATAGGAAAATAATGAGTAATGATAACAAATAACACAATTTCTGTTAATTATTCATGCTAACGTTCATGAAACTTTTGAGATGTATGAATATTTTCATGAATAAATCATTGGTCACCAGCTTGCACTAAACAACCTCAGAAATTATAGTGGAATGAGATTGTTGCCATTACTCATGAACAAATTTGTGAATCATTTTCAATATATGACCATTCTGCTTTCCAATTGACTAAATACGAGATAAATGACTATAAAATAAACATCAGTAATTCATTGCAAAGCCAAGAGAATATATCACATGAATCTATGAAAATGTTACAGGTTGTACCAGAAATTTATTGTTTCCCATGGACAGATTTTGCTAATTTTTATTTCTCACATGCTGGAATGGATTATAAAAATGAAAGGTCTGATACCCAGAATCTGCAGGTCATCCTATCTCCACCAAAATCGAGACAGCTTTACGTATACAGACTACCTGAAAATCCTGACCCAGAGAAATTACTAAGCAGAGAATTATTTTAAATGATGAGGTTTATTTTGTCTCCTTGATTTCCAATGCTAATTTTCCCAGTGATTCAGAAGAAGGATCTATGAAGATATTTTTTGTCTTGTTCTCCTTCTTTCTCAAAAAAAAAAAAAAAAAAAAAAAAAAAAAAGCGTAAAAAAACCCCACACCTGCCTACAGTTTACTCAGAGCTTATCTAAGTGCTTGAGGAAAATCCTAGGAAATGTTGGTTTACAGAATTTCTCACCTATTTGTGTTGTGGTGTCTCATAGAGATCTTTATTGTCATCACAGCCAGAGGTGCCCCATGCTATTCCCAATGCCCATTATCACATTGTATATCCCTTTCAGCAGAGACTGATGAAACAGAGCTGTTCCATGAACAGTTGTCAAAACACTGGCATATTCTAATTACAACACTTACTATGTTTCTATGAAAGTCAAATTCTGAGCTCAATTGCACTAGAATAAAACAGAAGTAATTAAGGTTGGTGGAGTCACCCATGATTTGAAAGAATGTAATTAAGATCAGAATCTAGCCTATGGAGTCAAAAGAGATACTGGAAAGACAGGGATCAGAGGATCATCTTGTCAAAAAAAATAAACATGCAGAAGGCTCTCAGCAAAACAGCTGGCCCTAAAATGATGGTCTGTTTCATTTTATCCTTATCATATTCTTAAAAATGAACACATGAAGCATGTGGACTGCTGAAATCTGATTGCATATCTTAGTCTCGTTGGCAAGCATGCTTTAGGAAATGCTTGATGGAAATGAAATGAAACTCACTTCATGCTGTCCCATCCTCTTGGGACTTAAAATCATGTTATACGAGAGATGTCTCTTTGGAATACCTGCTGATATGTATCTCTCTCTACAGGGAAAAGACAGTGATAGATGTAGGTAATGACACAGCTTTAAAAGCAGGACAGATGGTCCAAAATGACAGTCAGCTCCACAGCCTAAAGCATTTTTTACATAGAAACAAGTTCAGGGCCCCTAGAAAAGGGATGCAGCCTCTTAATACAACTTCAGAGGTGGCCTTATCTTTTAATTCTGCCCACTTGTATCAGGGAGATGTAGTAAAGCAGTGAGATAAGTCACTAAGTAATGCCCACTCAGCTTGGTACAGAGGTCTAGGGAATGCGATCTGCTAGGCACAGAGATGGTTGGTGTTCAGCTGGTGAGACGAGGACAAGCAAGTAGATAACTCTACATCTTTTGGGCAGTTCCAACCCAGGGCTTACCATGGAGACCCTGGCAAAATGGAGACCTGTCTTTGCCAAAATATCAGAACTGGAAAATATGGGTAGGGTAGTGTGTGGGGAGTGTTCTAACTGTCTCATTTAGTTACAGCAGTTCTCAGTGCTCAATCCTTTGTGCAGCCCAGTTCTTAGAGATGGGAATCCAGTCTCAGATTTAACAAGACTTGAAATGCTACCATGCAATTTAAGCTTTTGAAGATTTAAGGCTACAAGCATTTGTGAAAAAGTTATCCCTGTCATTCTTATGAGCTGGATCTAAGCCCCTTCAGCCTTTCTTAGCCTTATTACTGTTGTCCACCCATCCACCCACCCAAAGAGCCCATAGAAGGTCAAGGCAGCGTTTTCACAAGTGAATAATCCTCTTCCATGCCTTCATATCTCTGAGAAGTTGCTTCATATCTCTGTAAGTTGCTGCAAGCTGAGAAGCTCAAAGCCATAGAAATCCAAAAACTGTGAATAGATGTCTAGATACCGACTGAGCTTGTCAGCTTCAATTTCTTCCTACCTATTCCTTAGTAGTTAAATCCACCCCATAGGACCTGCAGATTTAACATCTCGGTGACTGAACCAGGATCAGCTGAACCTCAGTTGCCTTGGGTTTTTTTGAACCTTGGGATTCAGAAGAGGTAAGAGCTGGTTGCAAACAGACACTGGGAGAAATGTCCTTATCTCATATCGTTTGTTTCTCTCTCCCTCTCCCCTGTAATTTGATATTAAGTCTCGCATCCCTTGTGCCTGGGGACGCGCTCCCTTACCTGCCTCTGGCACTAGAGGGCGTGGAGATCTGGGCTTCGGGCTGGAGATAAACTCTCCGCGGATCCCCACTTTCCCTCGAATTGAACTCAACTTTCAAAGAGGTCTTGATTTCACAGAAAGGGAATCTGCCTCATTATTACCGGTTTGTCTGAGTTCCTCAGGCTGCATTGCTATGGAAACGGGACCAGAAAATAAGTCTTTTGCATGTAGGTCATTATAGTAGTGGAGAAGATAAAGTCTGGATGAGCGGGTGACTGGGTTATAGGAATGGGGCAGAGTAACAGCCTGTGACTATATCAACAACAATGTGGGGTTTCATAGCAGATATCCTCAAAAGACTATCAAGTTAGACATGCAATGGATTGAAAGATACTAGAACTTAGAGAAACTGAGAGCCCCAGAACACACACAGGAAGTCATCCCAGAGGTGAATAACAAAATGACAGTGGAGCACTGGCCTCAACATGCAGGTAAAAAAAATATGCTTTTATTCACAGATGCTGTTTTTCACTAGTGGCCTTGTTTTCCCCCTTTCTGTGTTTTGTTCTCCCTCCCAGGCAATGGCACAGCACATTGCTGCCCCTTCCACCTCCTGAGGACACTCCTGACTATATGTGATGTAGTCGTCTGCACAGGTACAGAGTTGCAACCTTTTGGGTACGGAATATTACTTAAAGTCTTGGTTTTAGATACGAGAAGAGCATGACTTCTCATTTTACTATTTTGCTCTCCCTCCAAAGCAACTGGGAGACATTCTAGAGTCCCCTCCCCATAGAACAAGTCCTTTTCCTGATCGGACTGCAGTGTAAAAATCACTGGGGGCTGTGGGTAGGAGCAGAGAGGGCAACTCAGTGGGGCACATGCTTGCCAACTCAGCAAGTCCACTGCACTTCTTGCTCTCCTGAAGCAAAAGCAGAACAGCTGCTTTTGCAGTCCAGGGGTCCTGCAAAGGGGAAGTTAGACCCAAGTTATAATTGAAATTAAAGGAGAGAGGAAACGTATTTTGTGTTGCTTTATGCAGTTTATAGGCAAGTCACCAAGAGTGGCTGGTGTCATAAACCACACTATCAAGGCTGGTGTGTATTTAGACAGGGGCTGCAATTGTAGGCAATGCAATATCATAAAAGCAGACCGTGCACGTACTAACGTATTAACCTTGTTCATTGTCAGTCGTTTTGTTTTGTTTTGTTTTTTTCCCCAAAAACTTCAAAAGCAGACTGAGAAGCAGAGGTTGGCCTTTTTTTTTTTTTTTCCCCTTGCCTTTTTCACTTCTACAAAGGGAAGATTTTCCTTAAGGGACAAAAACAATCCAATATATGCAAACATTCTGATCGAAACATAAAAATGGGGAGAGGTGTTATTCTGGCCAGATTTGCAACAAGAATTAGCCCCCTTCTCAGTGTCCTCTTCCAGCTGAAAAAAAGGTACCTCTTCTTTCCCTAAAGAAACTTTAGCGTGTGAAAATAGTAGGAAAAAACAATCTTACAGGTGAGGGAGGAGGAGTCCTTTGTCCCTTCCACAGTGAAGGGGTAAGGACTCAACCCTAGGCCCGTGAAAATGAGTTAGAAGCCCTGGCAGCCTCCCCTCGGAGCTGGAAGCGGGCCGTGCTGTGGCAGGCAAAGCCGCCCTCCGGGAGCTCCTCACCGGCTAGGGCAAGGCCCTCCGGCCTGGCTGCTTTGTGAGGAGACGAGTAGAGTCGAGAAGCCGGTCTTGCCGGTTCCAGCCCCAGTGGCGCATCACTCGGGCACTTGGGCAGCTGCGGGGAAGCCGCAAGCACGGAGAGGGAGCAGAGCAGTAGGAATGAGCGAAGTGAACAGTGGCCCTTGCAGGAGAGATGGGGGTCTCGGCTTTTGCCTGAGGATAAGCCCTATAACCCTCCACAGCCTCCGAAATGGCTGGAGTCGGCGGGGGCATCTGGACCTCAGCGCTCCGGAGCTGTTCTGGGAGGCAGTTTTTCTCCCACAGCCTGATCGGGACTGCCTCTCAAGGCTCCTGCTGGCCACAAGCACCCCGTGGCGGCGGCACGGGAGGAAAGAAAAGGAACCTGCTAAAACGGCCGCGACGGGCTCAACCCTGCCGGGGAGCGGAGCCGGCCAGACCCAGCCCTGGAGCATCTTTCCCTGTCGCACCCAGCTCCCTGACCGCACTGGGAACGGGACCCCGGGGCACGGAGCCAGGGAAGTGGGGCTGGAAATGAACCAGGCAAACCCCACACCTTCCCCGCCTCCGGCGGCGCCCCGTGCCCACTCTCCCACTTCCCGAGGCACGACCTGAGGCAGCGAAGACGGGCACTGACTCCGGGCAAGCGCGGGCTACTCAGGAGAGATGCTGAGGGGCAAGGGATCGCACTGACACAGCGGAAGCCTGCTCCTCTTCTACCCTGCGTCTCTGCATCGTCCTCGGCAGGGCAGGGATATCCCCCGCACTGTCTGCCCTCCCGCACGCCAGCCACAGAGCTCCGCAGGCAGGCTCCTCTCCCCAGGAACGGCTCCGCTCCTGGGTCCCGGTGACATTTTGCAGGAGTTGTCAACAAACGTGTCACAGCGGTATTTGAGAAGGGTAGTCGGGGAAATGTCCCTGTGTTGGAATGCAGCGTTTACATAAAAAACGCATGGACAGCGCTTGGAAAATGTGACAATTTCTCTAAATCTGTCTACTGCGTTTCTCCTTCACCGCTATAACATCCTATACTCGATTCTGGGATTAATAACACAACTGCAACTCAACAGAGGAAAGCTCTGTGCTGGGGGCAATAGCTTTGCCTCCTCTTCTCTCCCTACCTTTCCCCAGCGACCCGCACTGCTATGAACCCTTTCAGCAAAAGTTTATCTATTTTTGTTCTGCTCCTTCTGCCAGGAAGTAAAACGTAAGCTCGTTTCTTGGACGTTATTTTCTTGGCGGGAGCTTTCCTATGACAGCAGTGGATGAAATCCTAGGTGCTGCGAAGAGGTAGGTGGAGGACGAGAAAGAAAATGGAGAAAAAAAAAAAAAAGAAAGGAAAAAAAATCACAGAAGAAACGTCAGTTAAAACGCAGGCTTTCCTACCTGTGATCCAGTCACCAGAAGTTGCATCTCATCCCGCTGCAAGAGGCTGGTTGGCGAGCGGCAGCTGAGGAGTCGCTCCGGCTCTGGCGGCAGCAGCATGCGGGCTGCGCGCAGTCAGAGCCCGGAGGCAGCCGCTTTATCTTTCTCTTCCATATCTTCCAAGAGGAGGGAGGGGGGTTGGAGTGGAGGAAAGACAGATTACTTGGTACCGTGATAATGGGGGGAAAGAATAACAGTTTGGAAGCTTTAAACAAGAGGTGGCATCGTCCGGGCTGACAGAGTTTTTGTCTCTCCCTCGCTCACACTCTCCCTCCCACATGCACAGGCTCACACATACACACGCACACCCTCAGTGGATCTGGCCCTTGGGAGCCTCTGCTTCTGTTCAGCCAAGTTGAGCTTAAAAAAAAAAAAAAGAAAAAAAAAAAGAAAAGTAATGTAGAGCAATACTGCTATCAAACCTGGCTTAACGGTCTAGAAAACTGGAAAAAATAAAAATAGCAGAAGCTGGGTCTCCTAAGTGAGCTGGTAATAATTCATACTTCTCCTGCCACCTCCGTGGGGGTGGTGGTGAGGGAGGGAAACGGGGCGCCTAGGGGAGCATCTCGGGTGAATGTCCTTGCTGGGATGCTGCGGCTGCAGGTCCGCTCGCTGCCCGCCTGCGGGGGTGGGGGGTGTGTGGTGCGTGGGTGTGTTTGAGCGCGAAGTGGGCTCGATTAGCTGCAATGGGCAGGCAATTTCTGCAGAGAACATTTACAATTTTATTTCAATATGACAGGATTAGTTGCTGTTGAAGGCTCTCCTCCAATAAGATCAGCACTGGTCTCTGATTTGGTGGCTTTGCTGAATAGAAATTACTGGTTCTTGTTATCTCAACATACTTTCCCCTCTTCCTCATCAGACACTCCCCTCTTCCTCATCAGAAGTCTTTATCTACAATCTGCACACCAGAACTGATTTTTTTTTTTTTTTTCAATTACCTCTTCCTCATCTTTCCGCGCAACGTTCTTCTCTTTATTTCTGGGTACTTTTTTCGCAGTTCCATATTAGCTGTAAGTCTCAAGTGACACAAGAGAAGAGAAAGAGAGAAAGAGATCTTGCTTTTAGATTATTGCAGTCATCAGAATCCCTGTGCACTGTGGAAAAATGTTTTTACACTAAATCCAGTTTAGTTTTTTAAACTGATTATTGTGCTGAGATATTCATGGAAAGCTGCTTCCCTAGCACAATAACAAATTAATTAGGGGAAACAGATACATTTTGCAAACAAGAGTTAATTCTTCTTGGGTGTCAAGCATTCCCCTTTTATTGATAGTCACTAGGCTGAGAAATATTTACTTTGCTTAAGGGAAGTTGCCAGTTAGATGGAAATAATCTAGATATAAACATCTTTCAGTTTGCTTTGTCTTTGTTTGCATCTCTCCTGTACCAGAATTGATTTGTGGTCTGAAGTGATGCTTATTCCCTTGGAGTCAGGGCTGCTGAGGTGGGAAGCAGGACAGTGGAGCCCATCTCATCTATTGTCTGAAGAATAATAGGGGGAAGTGATAAGCAAAGAGGAGAGAGAGGTGCACATTATGGAGGTGGCCCCGGCTTTTGGCTGCTGCCTGCCTTGCATCCCCTGCCCTATCTCTCTTCTTGAAAGGCCAAAGAAGCCACAGCCCAACCACTGCCCTCCTCTCCACTTCAGAAACCCGTTTACTTTGCAGGAAGTATTTTTTGGCCTGGTCTTGCCCCAGGCAGTGGAGCTACCTATGCTACTTGCACACATTTGGCTATTGCTCCTGAAAGGATCTCAAGGGTGGATTTATTTCCAAGAAGGTGATGTGCTTTCAGGGTAGCAGGACTCTAGAAATACTCTACTTGGCCCTGGAGTATGTATTTCCCCTGCCTTGGGTGGCAGGGCTAATTTGGGGATGGGGATATCTGAATCGTGGAGTTACTCACGCTTCAGTGTCTGTGTTTCTCTGTCTGAAACAACTTTCGCAGGGTTTAAGGGTTGGATCATTTGTAGATCTTTGGGAGCACCAAGTCAGCTGGAACCTGATGTCTGCCCCTTGGTTTCTCAGGTCTCACTGAATATTTTTCCTGGACTTGACAGCAGAGTTAGGAGACAGCTGTCAGGCAGCTCAGATGAGATTTGCCACCAGGAGGTTTGAAGCAAACCATCAGCAAGCTGTGGCCCTGAGGGGCTGCTCTGCCACAGGCACAGCCACACCGGTGCAGGGACAGCCACCACCCTAGTGTGGCCACCTCGTGCTTTACGAGACAGCCCGGTCACCCCCTGCACCTCCCACGGACCGTCTCAGAGACCTTGATGCTTAAGGTATTTCGACATTCATTAGTCAAAATCGTCAGCAACCTCAAAAAGAACAATGCCCGCCTCTTCTTCCCCTTATTATTATTGTGGTGGTTTACTTTTTTTTTTTTTTTTTTTTTTTCCCCTCTCAGCGACGTCGCGAGTGTTTAATTGTGCAGGTTGATCTCCAGGGATTATTAATTAGAGTTCAATAACTGCGAGCACAAATCAGCCCTTCCCAAAGCGAGGATCGGGAGGAGCGGGGCGAGGGGGCCCTGGAAGCACACGGCCGTCTTCGGGACTGTCCCTCCCTCTGTCGCAGAAAAGGGAGACAGGTCTCAGGGCAGGCCCCGCTTCTAGCCGCTCGTTGCTTCTCACGGCTGGAGCGAAGGCAGGTGGTGCCTCCGGGCTGGGGCCGTGGCTCAGAGCGGCTCTGTTCAGCTGCAGGGGGCTCCCCGATGCCGCGCTGCTCGGCGCCCTGTGGTCTCACAGCTGCAGAGCTCGAACGGTTGGAGGTGCATCCTCCGCCCTGCAAACCTCACTCAAGCAAGGGAGCATCTCCCTTTTTGTATGTATCCCCCTCTGTGATCTCCCATGGAAATAAAAGGTCGGTGCTTAAAACCCTGCCTTGTGATCCCCCCACTTTCACCTTGCTTTGTCTGCAGCCCTCTCGGGCAGAGCGGAGATTCCCCCCAACAAAACGCGTGTGCGCAGCGCTGCCTTCCTGAGCCCGCGTAGCCGTGCTCTTAATCAATCTCAGCAGATACATGTTGATGGCACCGGTGATTCCGTGGTAAGCAGAGCCTTTTAAGTTTGACAGAGCATCTGTTCTTGACGGGTCCTCTCTTTAGAGCCCTACGTGTTAGACACACCTCCTGAGGGGAAAAAAAAAATGCTGCTCCTGAGCTGAAAACATTTAAAATGCATTTAAAATGCATTCCTTCCCCCCCGCCCATGCAAGAGGAGGGAGGGCGGGGGAGTACAGTGTGCTAAACAGCTGTAGAGATAAATCCACCGTAAAACCGCAGAACAAAGCGCTCAGCCCTGCGCTCGCAGAAAGAAAAACAAAACAAAACAAAAAACCGCATGAGGAAGAGAGTGTTTGCTAATGATGATCTTCCCCTGGCGCAGAGGGACCGAGAGACAGTCCCGGGGAGAGGAGGCAAAGACAGCAACTTTCAGCGAGAAGAATTCCAAAAGAAATCGCGTATCCAGTGGTGCCAAGTGATCTCTAGTGAGACTTACTGTCTTTAGAAATACACGTCTCTCACACAGCTGCTTCCCCCGCGCGTGGGGGTGACTCGTCGGCGTGTGCTCCGGCAGGACGAGCACCCTGTCCCGAGGGTTTCATAGGTTGGGTGGGCAAAGGGTGGAAACGGAGAAAGGATGTCCCTGGGTACCTCTTCCAAGGTGACTTTTTCTGTTATACCCAGGAGGGTGCAGTCCCTCTCTGATTCAGCCCTCACCCGTCCCCGGGGGACACAGAGGTATCTACAGAGACTCAAGGTCGCTTCAAGGGCGAGGTAGGCTCCGAAGCAGCCGGGGACAAAATGCCCTGGGCAGGTCGTTCCCGTGCTCCCATTGCACCTACTTCCGTCTCCTGAGCGCCCTTCTATGCCTGCTTCACCCCTTTGCCACAGGGTTGAGATTAAGAGGGGTATAAAGAAGGGACAAGAGTGCAGGCAAAACTGCCAGTTTCCCTCTCCCAGAGGCACTCATATCGACCCGGAGCAAGGGTAGAGGAGAGCTTTTTTTTCTGCTATCTCCTTTCTATCCCCAGACGGAAAAGGATGATCAAGGAAAGCAGCCTGACTACCATCGCTTGTTGTTTCTGACTTGCCTTGTTTCCTAGGAGGAGGGAAGAAGGGAGGGAGCATGCTTAGACGTGCAGGTTCCTGGTGGAGGGGATGCCAATGGCTCAGCTCCCTTCCAACCCATTTGTCATGGCTTAGGTGACTGACTTCCCTGGCCAGCAGATCATTGTTCCAGGCGACTCAGAGAGCAAGCCCAGGAGACAGCCAGCTCTGCAAATCGAAATGCTTGACTTCCCTTTGGAGGTCTGGTTCACTCCTTAGTCCCTACCATGGGCTGACAAGTCACCTCCCAAGGTTAAATAAGTAGCTCCAAGAGCCACGGTTACTCAGGGGACCTCTTTGCTTGGAGTATTTGCTACTGGTTTTAGGCCAATGGGGACTAGGAAGAGCAGGGAGAAACCCTAATCTCTCCTTGGAAGCAGAGACTCCTGCAAATGGGCCAAGCAGGAACAGAATCGTTATTTAGCACAGGGCTGCTAAATAAGGTGCAAAGTAAAATGGGGAAGCAGTTGCCATCACCCAGCCGAGCTGGACACATCCCTCCCTGCAGGGACCAGCACAGGCCCCTGGGACTGCTGCTCCCGGTCCCCGCCTGTCACACCTCAGCTGCAGGCTGTGCCAGCCACCACCAGTCATGCTGCTCTGCAGCTCTTTAGCCTTCTCTGGGGGTTCCATGCTCGTTTACCTCCAGCATTGCAATGGACAGCTGATTTTAATGATTTTGCACACGGGGGAGGCAGGCATTTGACAGATGACAGGAAAATGCTGGCAAGAATGGGATAACGGAACAGCAAATCACCCTGATGGTGCGGATCACAGACAGCAAGAAAGGAACAAATCCGAACTTAGGCAATGGCGAGCCAGACTCCATGCAAATAAATCGCTAATATGCACTTACCAGCGGAAATTAAATGAGTTAAATAAACTGATAGTCAAACCTTTAACAGAAAAGGGCACATAATCACTGAACTTTGTCCAGTGCAGTGCATCCATAGGACTGTTATAATGCACAGTTAGGTCTGCCAGGGAAAGGCACTTAGACATTGATATATCACAACTTGCATCTTGGTAGTGCTAGGGAGCTGAGAGCACCTCAGTTTCTCCTTCCCAGTCGAAACCTCTGAGCCCACCAGCACAGCTAGCAAGGAGGTGTTTTTTTTTTTCTCATCCACCAGAAACAGAGAGCACTGCCCAACTAAGAGAAGATCTCTGAGCTTTTCCCTCACTTTCCCCTGGCATGACAAAGGTGTTTTTGTGACCCCTTTGAACCTCAAATTCTGACATACTCAGGATTATTCAAAACAGACTATACTCATAAAATGGAAATTCCCAGCAGGTTTAGACAGGGCTCAGAGTCTAATTTTCAAAGCTAAACTGATCCCCTCCCGTGAAGAGCAGCTAGGTGGCGAACTGGAAAATCAAATCTACTGTTTCATTAAGGATAAACATAGTATCTGGAAGAGCACTCTGCTAGGAACAGCAAAGCTGAGGGGGCACTTTTTAAATGTAAATATATAACTAGTTTGCCTATCAATAAAGTCCTATAAATTGCAGATCTGATTTTTTGTTTGTTTGGTTGTTGTTGTTTTTGTGTAATAAAAATTGTTCTTTGCCAGTGTTGCAGCATCCCAGGTGAGTAAGCATATAGGTGGGCAGATCTGAAAAAAGTTTCAGAAGAATCCGCACAATATATATTTGCAAAGAATAGGTGTCACCTTCCTCCAGGTGTGGAAAGATAGCTAATGAAAATGACAGTATAGTATGTATTCAAGGCTGTCAGACATACTTCAGAGTACAGACAGAGAAGTGACTTTCAGGAGAAACAAACAAGAAGGAAGTGTATGGCCTCAATTTATATGATATGGGAGTTAAAAGTCACTAGCAAGGGGGCAAGAAGTAGTACGATTGTGTTTGTAGCCAGTTATGTTTTATAGCTGTGGCACAACGCTATTAAAAAGCAGAGAGTTAAATAAAATCCTCTCTAAATTGTATGTGTGTGTCTGAAGTGGGTTATTTACCACATAAAAGTTTTACCTGATGCTGACCATAGAAGCACAGACCCTCCTTGACCTGAAACTCAAGGGTTTATAGCCTGAAGTCTCTCTGATCAAGAGAAAATAAGAGAATCCTTCAATAAGCAGAGCCACGGAAGCCACCGGAGGAGCTCGCAGCCACCTCCTGCAGCACCCTGGAGAGCAACCGGCCCATCGCCGGGCGTGTCCGTCTGCCTATATATGCACACTCACAATTTTGCGCATGTGGGAGCTGTTCTCATGTGTGTTTGCAGCTGTTTAGGCAAACTCAAAGGAATAACCAGCTGCACATCTAGTGTGATGTTCTTTGAGACCACGTCTGGGTTTTTAGTGCTTTGCTCCTTGGAAGATGACTCCCTGCAGCCAGCCTGGAGAGGGCTCCTTCTGTGCAGTGCATGTGCCCATAAGCTGGAGTCAGTGGCTAGAAATGAGGAAGATTTCCTCATGTCCTTTAAAAGTAGCAGAGAAGCTCTGACATAGACTGAAGAACACAGTAACCTGAAGCTCAGGACTACGAATAGTTCCTTCCAGTACAGGCTCTATGTAAATAGTTGTAATTGCAAACATGTCAGTGGAACTTTTCTGCAGAGAGCCTCAGCCACTGGAAGCCTGTCCACTTCATTCACATTATACACAGGGATGGTGTGTGGACGTAGGAAGGTGGGTGTCAGGCAGGCCATGCACTTCTTTTTATTTTGATTAACTGGGGAAAGACCAAGAGGTATTTCAAATGCAAATTTTTCTCGGGATGGCTAGACCCTTGGCAGTTTCATTTGGAAAGCTCCAGTGACTACAGATGTGTGCTGAAGTGTTGGTTTGGTGAAGAGTTTTAAAGAAGGTTACAGTTCTGTGGGAAATATTTTTCCAAAAACTTTACTTTACAGACTCAAGAATTCTGCTTCACTGGGCATGAAGTCAAGGGCTCTGACTGCTCTTAAGTGCTTCAAGCCCAGGAACCAAGCTCTCCTGCAGCATAACTCTGTAGGCACTTCCCCTTCATACTTCTAGATTCTGTCACAGGGCTTGTTCAAAATCTCTCTAGTACTGATACTACTCACACAAGCACACATATGGAGTGAACATTTTTTTGAAATCCATCCAAAAATCATAAATTCAGAGACAGGATTGTTAAAATAGGAGTTCCTGAACACTATTTTTAACAAGCTTCTTTTGCAGTCAGTTCAGATCCATCCTAATAGAAAATACAAACAGGAAAATGAATGCAGTTTTTTGGGGGGGGAGAGAGGATTGGAACCCACACCTCTTAGGTTCCCAGTGAGCATTTTCCCATGGGATGCTTATTTTCTCTGTCTTTCTCCTCCTGAAAGTGTTGTATTTTTTGCCTGTTGCCATTTGCTAGAACAGTGATGCTTGCAGAAGACCATTGCCTGTTTGAAGGTTTAACTTCATGGTGGCCATATACACAGCTGGATGAGAATTCAAACCATAATAATAGCAACACAAGAACAAGAAGTTCATTTTAAACCAGAAATTAACAGTAAAGTTCCATTAACTATGCTGAATGAGATGCTGATTTGAATCAGGGTGAAAGTAGTTCCATTCATCATATGTGCTGGGACAGACATCACTCGTTATAGTCAGGAACAATGTCACATTCTTTTATTGTTTCCTTTCACCTTCTGGTAGTGACACAAGTGACACACTCACCAAAGATCAGCATTCCACAGTGCCAGGAGTCCTGAGCATAATAGAGAAAGAGGTGCTTCTGCAATTAGGCACAATATTCTCTAATTAACTCTTTGATGGAGCAGGGCTTACTGACTGTTTCTGCATTACACTCCACTGTCCTCTGTAGACAGGGCCTTAGAAATAGGTCTTTCATTTTATTTCCTTGCTCTTTAAACTGAGTTCCATGTTCATTGTCTCTCCATTTTTCACTTCCTCTCCTTCAGAGCTGGAATTTCTTTTGAAGGTTTTTGTGTATCTCAGACTCACAGCATGAGGAAAGTAAAGAATCCTCAACCTGTAGACTGGCAAATTTAGCAGCCTTTCTGCAACAGTGGCCAGAACCAAGTATTTCTACAGAAGGAGCAAAGCAGTTTGTCCCCTAGACATGAGAGAATCTGCCTCCTCCAAGAAGTCTTCTTATCACAGAGAATTACAGCTACAGAAATTCTCCTGATTTTTTTTGGGGGGGGGTTTTTTGTTTTTTTTTTGTTTTTTTTCTCTTCTGTTGTTCATCCTGGCATTTGCTACTATAACTTAGAATATTGCTGGTATGTCTAGAAATGCCCTGTTTTCCTTTGAACCTTGTGAAGTCTTCAGGCTCAGCATCATCCTTGACTTGGAGAACTACAGTGCAATTATGTGTTTTACAGCTCAATTGAGTTTGTGAAAAATGTATTTTCTCTCTTATGAGTTTTGAATTTGATGCCTCTTACCTCAACTAACGGGCTCCACCACTTTTTTCCCTTTTTTGCCTGATGTAGCAAGAACAGTGATTTCCCATCTTGGAACAGCAAGTTCACATATTGGAATTATTCACTGGATCTTTACTTTTTCCATATTCTTTCCTATATCCCTACTCTCTAACGGTAAGAATTCCATATTTTTTTTCTTCACCGTCTGTTCAGTCAAGGGTATCTGTTTTTTCATGCTTCATGGCAATATTTTTTGCCTTTCTGATCCTCCTCAACAGTAGCTTTATTGAAACAAAGCCATTTTATAATACATACTATTCCAGATGAAACAACACTGCTTAGATAGATGGCTTGTGATAATGTTGGAATATGATTACCTAATATTATTTCATAAGTCAGTGTAAACCTCATTGCTTAAGATCATTCTGCCTTATTTACTTAGCTGAACACTGAACATATCTTTGCTAATCTGTCTGGAATTATACACACATCACTCATAAAAGAAAGACTTCAGCAAATTATATCAGCATGTTTATTTTTTGCTTTGTCCAGCATCTACCACTTTGTCAACACTGATCTCCATTCACTGTGTTGTTGTTCAGCCGCCAAACTTGCTAATGTATTAATCTTTCTGCACATTTTCTATTGTTTCCAGTCCAGTACCAAACCTCTTCTCAATTTACTGCACCAAACTGCTGGTGAAGTCCATTTGTCAGAACTAATTTGTGAACACTTTTATTACTAAAAGTTGAGTGCTAAATTTTAACTCTTACTGTCTTTACTATAGTATATTATACCTCTATTATCTGTTTGTTCTTTGAAAGAAAAAATTGAAGTCCATCAAATGGAGCTGCTCAGTCTTCCCCTTCTTATTTCTAGTAGCTGCAATGAAGTTGCACTGATATATCACCTATATAGCTGCAGTTTTTCAAACTTCAATTTGAGAATCAAGATAAGATTATTAACAGTTACTGTCACATATTCCATAGCTCATTCCTTTACTCTTGTGTTTTTTTTTTTTCCTGAACTGTTTTGAACCATAGTCAATAATATAATTTCATGAAAGTTAAAAGTCCTGTCATTTTTTTTTTTCTTTCCACATTTTCCTTATCATTACAGGAAAAGAAAAAAAAAAATCTAAGTATATTCTAAGTATATTTGTCTAGACAATAGAGTAGTGAGGTGGGTTACAAACTGGCTTAAGGAGAGAAGCCAGAGAGTGGTAGTCAATGGTGCGGAGTCTAGTTGGAGACCAGTATCTAGTGGAGTGCCTCAGGGGTCAGTACTGGGGCCAGTATTATTCAATATATTCATTAACGACTTAGACGAGGGAATAGAGTGTACTATCAGCAAGTTTGCTGATGACACTAAGCTGGGAGGAGTGGCTGACACGCCAGAAGGCTGTGCTGCCATCCAGAGACCTGGACAGGCTGGAGAGTTGGACGGGGAATAACCTAATGAAATTTAACAAGGAAAAGTGTAGAGTCCTGCATCTGGGCAGGAACAACCCCAGGTTCCAGTATCGGTTGGGAAATTACATATTAGAGAGCAGTGTAGGGGAAAGGGACCTGGGGATCCTGGTGGACAACAGGATGACCATGAGCCAGCACTGTGCCCTTGTGGCCAGGAAGGCCAATGGCATCCTGGGATATATTAGAAGGGGGGTGGTTAGTAGATCAAGAGAGGTCCTCCTTCCCCTCTACTCTGCCCTGGTGAGACCCCATCTGGAATATTGTGTCCATTTCTGGGCCCCTCAGTTCAAGAAGGACAAGGAACTGCTGGAGAGGGTCCAGCGTAGGGCAACTAAGATGATTAAGGGAGTGGAGCACCTCCCTTATGAGGAAAGGCTGAGGGAGCTGGGTCTCTTTAGTTTGGAGAAGAGGAGACTGAGGGGTGACCTTATTAATGTTTATAAATATATAAAGGGTGAGTGCCATGAGGATGGAGCCAGGCTCTTCTCGTTGGCAAACAATGATAGGACAAGGGGCAATGGGATCAAGCTGGAACACAAGAGGTTCCACTTAAATTTGAGAAAAAACTTCTTCTCAGTAAGGGTGCCAGAGCACTGGAACAGGCTGCCCAGGGGGGTTGTGGAGTCTCCTTCTCTGGAGACATTCAAGACCCACCTGGACATGTTCCTGTGCAACCTCACTTAGGCGTTCCTGCTCCAGCAGGGGGATTGGACTAGATGATCTTTTGAGGTCCCTTCCAATCCCAAACATACTGTGATACTGTGATACTGTGATTCCTAAGGACCCTGGAGAATTTACTTCTGTCTTTTGTTGAAAACTGAACATTATTCCCATCTAGAAAGGGTGATACATGGCCATGAAACATGACAATAAGAAGACATTCTTTGCTTCTTTCTATTATTTTAGGTAATTTCTTGAAGACAGAATATGTTTAATAATTCTAATATTAATGAAAGCAACAATAGAACTACCTGATGCAGTTTGACACAGCAGATATAGAATGTATGTACCCACTGGCAGTATGTACATTCTAAAGTTATGTGTTTTTACACACCTGTGGAGTAGCTCATTGGCTGAATTGCTTTATGTGGAGAGGAAGAGACTCTTGAGGAGACATGACAATACTTTCGTAGCTCAATCTGGTATTAAATCAAGTATAAGCAGTCTTTGTAATAAGTTTAAAATTAGAAAGAGAAAGGTATCAGATGAAGTTCTACATTGCTGCGATTATTATTGAGGGCAATGAATCATCCATAGTCAAGCTCAGCCAGCAAACTGAATGAGCTCTGGAGAAATTTAGAAATGTATCCTGCAGGCATACTTTTAATATTGCTTGGTGATCCAGCAAGACTATATCTCACAACATATGGTACTCTTACACAGAAATGGATACCTGTATCCATTGTTGTCTGATTCCTGTATGAATGTTTAGAATGAGAAATAGCTAAAATCTACTTCTTTCCATCTGTTCTTTCACCTTCCAAGTTATCAGCATGAACTTCTGCTAAGTCAAAACAGTGTCTTTTCATCACATCATATTTTCTACCATGAATAACCAAATTACTCTAATTTGTACTCTTTCTCACTGTACTATGCACATTTCAACAACTGAATAGCCTTTCCTAAGGGTAATTCCTTCTTGCGCCACTTTTAGAGCCAACAGACAATGTAGTGGAACTTTGTATAAGCCCTCTAGAAAGAAGAAAGTATGTTTTTTTTTCATCTAGAATAGATAGATAGATTCATTGACATTAATGACGAACACAATGAAGTAAATCTAGTTGCACTCCATTATGAACCACTTGGAATATTCACATCAAAGATTTTTAGAACCATTAGAAAAAGTCACTTCCTGGTGTAAACTTAATAAAATATTGAGATTGTTAATATTCTGCTCCTAATTTGTCTCTTCAGGGAACAATCATACCTGACTACCTGAACTGCCTAGCCTGGTGTGTTATTCTAATTGATTGTATCTATTTAATTTTGCATGACTGCTTTTGAAATATTATAGCTACCATTAAAGCTGAATTTGTGCACAGCAACTGACCCAAGTAAAAAGACTACTTTTTTAAATCATAAGGGAGAAGTTTTATTCATTCGTATTTACGTATGAAAGACAAACCTAGGGTCTGTGTTTGTTGATAACTTGTTTATTGATAACACCTGGGAATGTTCTATGATGATTCCCAAGGCTGTGATCAGAACATCAGCTCTTTAACTGGTTTAACCCCAGCTTCTAACTCAGCTCACACAGCCACTCACTTTTTTTTCCCTGGTGAAATGGGGGAGAGAATTGGAAAAATGAGGAAATTTATGCGTTGAAATAAAGACAGATTAACAGGTAAAGCAAAAGCTACACATACAAGCAAAGCAAAAGAGGGCATTCACTTACCACTTTCCGTCAGCAGGCTGATGTTCAGCCATCTCCAAGAAAGCAGGGCTCCATCATGTGTGATTGTTACTTTGGAAGAGAAAAGCCATCACTCTGAACAACCCCTCCTTCTGTCTTCTTCCCCCAGATTTATATACTGAGCATGACATCATATCATATGGAATATCCCTTTGGCCAGTTTGAGTCAGCTGTTCTGGCCATGCCCCCTCCCAGCTTCTTATGCACCTGGCTTGGTGTGAGAAACTGAAAAGTCCTTGACTACTTAGCAACAACTGAAACATCAGTGGGTTATCAACAGAGTTCTCATTCTAAATTCAAAACACAGCATTGTACCAGCTACTAGGAAGAAAATTAACTTTGTCTCAGCTGAAGCGTTGGTTTAAAGGTTAACAGATCTTTGGTTACTTTCCTGAATAGGAATGCTATGTTCTCAACTGGACCACAAGGACTAAAAAACAAATTCAGGAGTCAGGATTATTTCTTTAATGAATCACTTAAATGCCAGTTTTCAAAACAGTTCCTTCAAGTATATGTATACAACACTTGTTCTGCAAACACAAGGACACTCTGGCTGAACTGCTGAATGTTTAATATGTGTGGCTGCTGTGCAGAGGAGCTATCACTGAGAACCAGGACTTTGGTATTTCAAGTTAGTTCTTAAAAAATTCAAGCAGTTAACAACAATATAGACTACAATCTATCTCTGCTTCATTTTCTGATCTGCAAAATCACTACAGTGATTATCTTCCTCAAAAGAGTGTTATGAAATATTGCTAATTAAAGTCTTTCAAGTCACACATGGAAAGGTACATGTGGAAAAGGTGCTAAGTGCAAATTACTAGGAGAGCAACAACCAGCTGTGTATCTATTTCATGGAATAGATTATTCCTACTACTCATGTCTCTGATTCAACAAATAATGTCGTTTCGATTGTTCTTTAACATAAAAGAAAAAAGGCATCAGAGAATTACCATACTTTTTTATCTGTGATGTATGGTGGTTTGTTTTGGTTGGTTTGTTTGTTTGTTTTCTTTGTTTTTCCCCAGCTCCCCCCACCAGGGTCTTTCCTATATTAATGTATTTGTGAACATCAGCACATTTTACAGATTTCAAGTTATTCTCTAATGGCCCTTTCTGACAGAGATTTCCACTTCTGGTCTACACTGAACATGATTTTATGAAAAGGACAATGCCTAGAACAGTGTTTCTTGCATCAGTCTCATTTTTTAGTACAAGTTGTTATGTGAACTGAGCCTAAACAGAACGTGCTGGAGAACAAAGATGAAAATCACTACACTTCCAAGCCATATCAATGAACAGGGAAACACACACAGAAGAAAGAGAACAGAAACTCTCTTTTCATCATCCCAAGCCACCCTCTGGGCCTTTGAAGGCTAAGCAGCTAGGTCTAGCCCTGCAACATGAACTGATTCTTACCACATTAACTTGTAGACTTCACAGCCCTGGCCCATCTATTTAGATCTTCCTGCAGAGGTTGAAGACCTAAGATTCATAGAGGATAGTTTAGTCAGTAGGCAACTGTGTAAATTGACTAGCAAGAATCCAGAAGAAGACTGTCTCTTTGTGCTCAGTCTTACTGGCTATTTATACACCACTAGATTAAGTTTCAGCCAATGTGTGTATCTACGGACAAGATGATTTGGGGCTTTTTGCTGATAACTTCAGTTTCTGTCCATATTGTTGGTAGCTAGCTGTACTGGTTTTGGCTAGGATAGAGTTAATTTTCTTATAGAAGCTCATATGCTGCTATGTTTTGAATTTGTGATGACAAGAGTCTTGATAACACACTGATGTTTTAGTTATTGTCAAGCAGTGCTTTACACAGTGTCAAGGCCTTTTCTACTTTCACAGTGCCCTGCCAGAGCAGGCTGGGGGTGGGCAAGAAGCTGGCAGAGGACACAGCTGGGACAGTTGACCCCAACTGACCAAAGGGATATCCCATACCATGTGATGTCATGCCCAGCAATACAAACTGACAGAGGAGGGAAAGTTTGTCAGTGCTATAGTTTCTTGGGGACTGGTTGGGTATCAGTTGACTGGTGAAGAGCAGCTGGGTTTTTTGCATAGCTTTATTTATTTATTTATTTATTTATTTATTTAACATATTAAACTGTCTTTATCTCAACCTACAAATTTTCTCACTTTCATCCCTCTGATTCTCTCCCCCATTCCACTGGTGGGGGGAGCGAGCAAGTGACTGTGTGGTCCTTAGCTGCTTACCTGGGTTAAATCACAACACTAGGCCAACCATAGTGCCCATACTGTCATGAGCAACTTCTGATCTCTAGATATCTGCTGATGTACTTTAGACTCCTGGGCTTAGGTTGTCCAGATTTTGGATAGGACACCTGAGTTTTTTCAGGAGAGGTAACCATGAGCAGGAGAGTGACTGGATTCACTATTTCCTGTTTATTCTTAATAGAACTTCATTTTTAATATCTAGCAAAAATATAGTTATTATTTGACTGTTGTTTGTCCAGTAAAAAGAACTGAAGCCATTTGAGGACACACTAACAGTGCGTGGCAGCTCATGGAGTAATGGCTGCATAAGGAGTCACATTTAGATGAATTCACAAAGGACTAAGTAACAGTCTGTGGAAATTAGAGCTGGCTGGGGAATGCCAATTTCATTCGGTGATGCCCATCAGTGTTTCAAAATTTGTTTTTGTTTTGCACTGTAAAGAGGAGAATACTGAAAAAAAAGTGTTACATTCTGAGAGTTGTGTCAAAACACCAATTTGTGAAACTAAGAAATCAGTCTTTCAGGAAGAAGACAGAGGAAAAAGTTAGATATGTTAGCACTCCAGTCTTTGACAGGTAAGAAAGTACAGCTCAAAGCTGGCACTCTGATTCCGCAACAGGAAAAATGATAGATGGAGAAGCAGAACCCAGATGTGATTTGTGTAATGAGCATATGATCTGCTTAGCCAAAGCACCTTTATGGAAGATAAATATTTGTCTTCACTAAATCATACAAATACTGCCTGTTGCATGTTCCCCTGCATGGTGTAATCAGAGTCACTACCACAAAATGAAAATATTTTATCTTTGTTCATGACTCTTAGGATATAGGTAGTTAATACCCAAGAAAGAAGAAAGAAAGAAAAAAAAAAAGGAAAAGAGCTCAAGAACAGTTGCTATTTCGATACAATTAATTTCCAGGAGAAAGAGAATACCCATTAGCTTAAGCTAAATGTGAAGTGTGTTTGCCCTCTTTATTTTTACAGTGATCAGCTAACTGACGTCTTTTGAACTGCTTTGTTTCTGAGGTCTCAGAGCAGGTTCAGTTTCTCTTATTCTGTGTGATGAACATAGGTGCGGAATTTTTCTTACCTGACCTATTTTTTGTGTCCTGAACACTTATTCCCTTTTGTCTGTTACAAGAATTATCCTACCTCTTCCCTCAATGCAATGAGTTTGGAAGACCTCTTTGATGAGTAGTATTTTTACTTTTTCATCCTTTATTTGAGCACCCTTCTTCCATGATCCGAGGTCATCTTCAGTTAACTGGGTTAGCTGAGAGAAGTCACTGTTTGTCCAGTAAAAAGAGGTCCTCATGCCTCTCTGGATCTACAAAGGACCAGGCTCCTTTTGCTTCTGAGATAAAGATTCTCAAGAGTAAGCAGCTTCAAGCATGGTTTCAAAGAATTGTGGTAATAGGAGTTAATTTATTCTGCTAGAGTTCAGTAATTACAGCTAATATTGGCATTTTCACTGTACAGGGCAGAGAAACCAGGTAAGTGATATTTGCTCCTTATTTTAAGATTTTAGGACATGCATCCTCTCAAAATAGCAAAGCAAAATAGTAAAGCATGGAATCATATTTGCTCTGGGGATCATGGTCAACAGGTACATAGTTACTAGTGCTAACAACTGTATTTTTTCCTCGCTCTTGCTAGTGCAGGTGTGCTGCCTTTTATTAAAGTTTACCATTGCTAGGCAGCCCATGCAAACTTTAGGTGGCAGCTGCAAGACAATTCAACATCAAAACATTCAAGTATTGGTGTATCAAGCAAGGATATGGTTCCTACAGACATTGTCCACAGAAAGTGGTAATTCTGGGATTAACAGCACAGCACAGGGCAGCATCCACTTGCAGTGATAGCACACTCTGTGCTTCCTTGTAAGTATTCGGGTGGCAGAGACAGAACTCACCACTGCTTTCCAACAGAGCCAACCTATTTGTGAACATGTTCAAACCTACTCAGTCTGTTCTTTCTGTCATATAATTATTGTTTACCTTGGTGAGTTCCATCCTTTTTAATAGGCGGTGTCATTACAATGGTTCCCTCTCATCTACAGTGAAAGACGGCAAGAAACAATTGCTCGTTGTTTTTATTAGGATCAGCCCATCTCTGAGAGAGCAGCAGCAGAGCTATTGTTATGTTCTCTGCCAGATCTATTTATACACTGGCATATGAAACATTTTCCCTCCGTTGATACTCTTCTGCTTAAGTATTATGGTTTGCTTTTTAGGTTATTAATAACAATAATAACAGCAATAACAATAACATCATCCATGTCAACATACGCAATTCCAGTAAAAAGTCCACCCTTATGAATGAGGAAAGGAGCACTCCTCACCCTGAAACTCCTAAGAATTTATGTGTTTGTTCTTATATCCTAGGGGGCAGGGAAATCTATATTAATAAAGTGGGTAAATGGTGCTAATTCAAGTACCCAGTTGTTTTTAAAGAAGAGGGAAACCTAGCCTAAAATTAAGTCTAATTTGTCACTATACATTCTAACCTTATTAGGAATTCAATGTTTTCAAAAGGAAACAGAATACACTACATATATTTTTTCATGAGATAAAACACAACCCCTTTGACAGGATGTCTGTCATGTCCATTTCTAATGTGATAAATTACTGGATCTTACTTCCAGTTGCATACTTTTTTCCTCAGTCCACTTGTTATTTCTCTTCCTTCCATGCACTGCCAAGTGCCTAATGTCTAGACTGTAAGATCCTAGAGCAGAAGTTTTCAAACTTTGGTGTTTTAAATACCCCCTAAAAAATTCCTAAAGGATCTGCAAACATAAGACTAGTGAGAACAGACTTGTTTTTCTCAGCTTCCTACCTTCCCTAGAATTAGCCAAAGTATCTCCAGGGGACTGTGGACAAGCAACTGGAAAACAGAGGCATAAAAATGAGTTTTCTGTACCTTGAGGCACGAGTTAAGCAAAAATTCGGGTGTTATCTTAGCAGTAGAACTTTTGGGTTTTAGAAGACTCCTCTGGTAGCATGTATCTAAGGTTGTGGTGGCAAGACATCTTGTGGAAGAGAGTTTATGCAGTCTGATACATAACAAAAAGAAAGAGTAATGGTATTTTAATACTAAGGACTACAATAAGGCTTTTTTAAGGTGTCAGGAGCAGATCTCAATGTGTCAAGGTAGACAATGTACAATAACATAATACACAAAATTATTCTTTATTGAAAAAGCTAGGGTTGCCTTTTGGGACTCAGCTGTTTAATTAAAAATGCATTGTCCACTATGACTCTTCCTTCACAGAAATGCAGTGGAAGCTGCAAATAGGTGTGTATGGTGCTTAAACTAGTTGAAAGACCAGCATTGTTGATTAATGTAGCATATACTTTTTTTTCATTTAATTATTTCAGATTTACATTTCTCAATTGGATATCAGTGACAATAACAGCTGAGAAATAATTTTGTGATCATGTCACACGCAGAAGATGGCTCTTTGCCATGGTGAAATAGATTTATGAAAAAGAACATGTTTATTATTCTTATTTCACCATATGTCTGAATATAAAAAAAACCATCACTTGCATTTGTTTTTCAGAAAGACTTCACACTTCAAGATTAAATATGACTACAGCTCAATGGAAATTAAAAGCGAGATTTACCAACTCAACTATTGTTTATATTTGAAATCAAATTTCTCTAATAATGGCTTGAGAGGGGCAAATGTATACATTGAGGGATCCTTGGATAAAATCATTGTGGGATCTCTCTATACATCTGTACACCTGCATATATAACTTCAGTTGTCTGTATGAGGAAGGATAGGTTCTTTTTTCTTCTAATGGCAAATGTATTTTATGGCTTAAGGACTTCTACATTTTTCCCAGTTCTGAATTGCTCCTGGCTTTTCAGTAGACATTTCTGAGATTGAACCTTGTCTGAAGTTCCTTTGTGATTTTCATAAGAAATTAAATATACCCATGGGAAAGCAGTGCAGACACTATGAACTTTCTCCTTAAGGTGAAAGGAAGGAGTGAAGACACAATGACTGGAGCATTGTTGCAGCTGTAGTGGGACACTCACACTCTGACTTTTATGAATGACTTGCTTTCCCTGTTTATAACTGCTACTAGGTGTGCCAGATATTTCTGGATAAATTTTCTTTGTGTTATCTTCATTCATCTTAAAAGCATACTGCTTTACACTTCAGATATTGTAACAGCTTAGGTGAGTGAAGGAGAGAGGTTAAAATCTATTCTTAACAACAATGCTTCTTCATGTGCTAATAAGGTCATCCCTACTGATCTTATTAGTCAGAAAGCCCTGTGGAAGTCCATGCTTATCTAGTAGAATGATCCCACTCATTGCAACAGCTATAGATTAGGAATGCTTTAGATTACCTATTGCTCATCTCCCATGGAGCACACAGATTTAAAACAAGAAAAAAAAAAAAAATAAAAAAATGAAAAAAGCTAAAAGAAAAAAAAAATCTATAGAGCACTTATTCTAGAGTGTCCAGACTAAAATAGTGCTTAATTGTATCTAATCAGCACTAACCCTTCTGCTTCTGGCTAAAACCCAAAGGGTATAGCCTCTCAAGGTGAGTAAAAAATCTGAGTATTGGATTACTGAAGAAGAAAATGGTTTCCTTATCTGAGGTATCATCTTTGCTTTAATTTCTCTCACTGTGGTGAAGCTGAAAGTACACTACTAAACAGAACTTCACAACCTATGGCCTTCTCCTTCTGTGTCAGCAGGTGTTTTTAAAATGTTGAGGTATAAACAGTGATTTACTAGGTCCAGAAGTCAGCCTGCAAAAAAAAAAAAAAATACTTCAACCAGCCACAGGTTCTCCTAGGGGAGTGCAGCTCCCAGTGACATATCCTTGATGGATGAACTCTCAGTAGAAGGGGTGAGTGGGTGCCAGCCCTCCCAGGGAAGAAAGCTACTGCCCAGACCCCCAGAGCAGCTCTAGGTCATAGAGCAGGTATAATAGCCTCAGTTTGGAAACTGATGGCTCCAGCTACGATACACTTAAAATCTGTTCTGAAAAGCCTTCCTTTGTCATTATTTGAGAAAACAATATCAACAGCCATTGTTTGAGTGACTGATCCTCACCATACATCTCACATCAGTCCAGCAAACTTGTCCTTTGCACACAGAGCAGAGGCATTCAGGAGGTTTTTTAAGAATCAGAAATTGCAGTCATTACCAGCTCTAGAAAAAACATATGTGGTCTCTTCCCTAGGAGGGATGTACTTAATTTCAAGGAGCTAGACAGGTCTTAACTAATCTCTGCTTTACTTAATTAGATGTGCTATCAGAAACATCCATGCCACCTCCTGAAGAAACAATGGGAGGGAACTGGAAAAGGGACTGTTGCTTAAAAGGAGTAAAGATGTTATACACACCCCCTGTGCCTGCATAATTACTCATGATATGAACATACACAGCTGTGACTGGAAGAAAATGTTCTCTAAATGCACAGCAGTTTCCCATGAATTCCAGAAAATGCATCAGCACCTGTACAAAATGTCAAGTGTCAAAGTGGCCTCTAGGCAACTCTCCGTTAAGTGAACTTATACAAGGACTACGATAGACAATAAAATCTTTTTCTTAAAAAAAAAAAAGTTTTAATCCCTTCTAAGATGTTGGATACTTATCTCCCGAAGGACTAATTTAATTGAGGCAGATACTGAATGTTCCCAAGGCCATGTTGAGAATTCTCTGCTGAATGAGGGTAAAGCTTCTGAAGCTTGTACCGAAGTGGAGATCAATTTAAGAAGCTTGTAGCTGTGTGTCTGAGGAAACACATTGGGTCATTTTCTTCCAGCTCTGAAAACAGAATTAGAAATTAAAAGAAGATCAAGCAATTCTATTATCAAAGAATGAATATAAATCTATGGAGCTTGATTTCAATGCCAGTTACACTGCCTTTGTACTAGGGCAGCTCAATGCGTTTTAAGGTAATTATTCTCAGTTAGTGCTGATACAAGTGAAGAGAGAATCATGGCCTTCAGTCTGAGAAGATTGTAATAAGTGCTGGATACTTGCCAAACAAAATATTTTATATAAGTTCAAAATATTTCCTAAGACACATTTGACTCTGGTTTAGATTCTTCTTAATTGTTCTACTGCTACTTCAATTTATGAGAACATTTTTGCCAAACCCAAACATCTTATGCAGGCTCATGAAAATAATAGCTAACATGCAGGCTTGTACAATGAGACTTTACATTTACCCTTTTGAAAATTCTTTCACTTTGCATCTTCATGAAAGTTCAACTCTTTCAAATATGCAGAAAGAAAGCACCATATATTTGAAGTGACCACAAACCATCAGAAAGAAGAACAAATATTCGAAGATTTAATAAAAATCAAAATTGATGTACTGCTGCAAGTTTAGTACATTCTTACAAGATCTTCAAAAGATAACAAATAGGAATAGTTCTGTGTGCTGGCACCAGACAACAGAAGTCAACTTTTTTTTTGCACTTGCTTCCATGTTATTACTTCCTATACGGAGAGGGAAACAGGGTCCACAATACAGAAAGTCATTTGTGAGAGAGGTGATTCCTGCCTACATACAAAACATACCCAGAAATTAAAATGAAGGGAGGGGGTATCCTGTTCTGAGGAAAAAAAAAAAAAAAAAAGTTTAATTACTAGAAAATAATTAAAAATAATCATGAGAGGTTCCATCCTCCCCACCTCTGCCCCCCCTTTTTTTTTTCTTTTTTTTACAGGTAGGCAGAAAATTTGCCATACAGCAATAATATTACAAGCCTGTAAGAACTTCTATGACTTTATAGTAAGAGGGTCAAATCCCGGCTCTGTTAATGTGAAGTGCAAAATTGTCGTTGGTTTATATAGGGTCAGGTTTTTATCCATAGTCATGGAAAAGACACTTGATTTTTTCAGTTTTGCAGCAAAGGTTCACTTTCAGGTACGTTTCCAAACACAGAAATAAACAGCATTATTTTCAAATCATGAGGAGTTCATTCACATTCTTATTCCTTTGTTTTGCATAGATATAATTTAGAACATAACAAAACCAACCTCTTTATTTTTAATCCCAGTGTTGTTTCTGCAAAGAGGACTTAAAATTTAAACAACCTTTTCAGCAATATCACCATGTTTAGTCTTCTTTGTTCAGAATGTTGTTGCAAAATTTTTCATAGAATTTTACTAACATCTTCACAGCAATAAAGCCACCAAGAAAACTGGTTGAATACATTATAGATACACATGTTTTCTGTTACAGAATTACAGAGTTACAGAAAACATGTGTATACCTATCTGTATCTATATCATCTATATTCATATCTATACCTGTCTATATATCTCCTACTTGAGATTTCTAAATAAACTTTCCATAGAAAATATTATTGTAAACCTAGGTATACTATGAGAAAAGCTGGTCGAAAGTATTCATTCCACTGATATTACCCCTGGGTCTGTGTGGGAAGCAAACTGCAAGTGCCTGTTAGTCACAGCTCTCATCAAGTAATTCCTAGCAGTAAATTTCAGCATATGGCTTCTCCATACAAAGTTGGGTCTATTTACGAATAGTTTGTTGCTCACAAGGGGTGAATAGTTAAGTCACATGACAAGGTTTCTTCTCCCTGATTGAATTAGTGAACATTTTGCAACTGACAAATAATGTGAAACAAATAGGAAATAGGAGACTGAACACTTTTGTTTGCACAGAAAGACCCTAGTTTTCATGTTTGGATAGGTATTCAAGTGATGCACAGCTAGGCCTCAAGCATCCATGTGAAATTCATGAAGGGCAAGAGAAGCACACATGACTGAACAGAGAAACTTCTAATATTAATAAATAGATCGAATAATTTGGATGCTGTGTATATAGCCTACAATCAGCTCCAATACAGAACTGTGTAGAATAACCAAACAGCATTCAGAGCCCTAGGAAGACCCTCTCTTCTTGTACCTGCTGAAACATACCTAGGATCACAAAAGCACATCTTCTTCACAAATGTCGGCGCTTTCCCTGGGAAAGTGGGGTTGTTGCCACTGTTGGTAGGGAACAAAAACATATGGTTACTCTAACAAAGTACAACATAAAAGGCACACCTTTGAGAAAGGCTTTTGAGAAGCCAGGAGAATGCTGTGAAAAAACATAACATTGAACAATGCCCACACTGCTGAAATGGTGGGAGACTCCCTGTGGGTGTTGGGTTTGAGAAGCCACATGTGAGGAGGAGTATCTCAGAGTTTCTAGAATCATGTGCTATTGCATAGCTGTTGAAGGTCAGTGAGGCAAATTGCAGTTAAGAGATAAGAAGGAATAATATTTCAAGTAGGAGTCTGAGTCAAAACTCCAGATTTACACATTTGCCAGCCTCAAGTAAATTTGGTTCTAGAGCCAAATGTTGCTGCCTGGGCTCAGTGCCAGTGATCTAGTGTAGTGACTCATTAGTAGTATGTCCAGGGTAAATGAACACTCTCTAGAGGTGTGAGCATGTTGATTGAAAGCCTGGTAGTGCCAATGAAAAGACTCCCTTCCAGGAGTTTTATATCAGGCTGTTAAAACTGGATTCATGGGGATATAATATATCCATTTTACATCTTGAGGCCCCTGTAGAATTGTAGCCATCTGTCTACTTGATGAAGTAGACATTTCTGATAGAAATATCTAATCTGATACTGACCCTGTCAATTTCTATCAAGTTTAAGTTCCACTAACCAATTATAATCCAATATGGTATAAACTGAGCTATGTTCTTGCAGGTATCTTATATGTATCAGCAATGCTGTAACGTATTTCACTCAGACTTTGCATTCCTTTGTTTAAAAAGATATATTAAAACCTGACTTTGTTAATAAAGAGGTTGAGGGAAGTATCCATAGCACCGGGAAGGCAGGAAGTATTTGCAGAAAGTGTCAACTTTGGTTTTGCTATTTGGTATGCAAAAGACACATCCATAACACCATTATCTAATAGCAAGTAAATAACTCAACAAAAAAAGTGTTTAAGAGAAAAGTGTTTACAATTAATTGCATGCCTCAGAGAACTCAAGTTCCAGATGTAGGCACAATGGCATTGAAAGTTAAGTTTATAGAAGCAAATAATTAAATATGTAAATTATTATTTTTGAAATTGAAAAATGAAAGTTCCAACACCAGCAAAACATGGGAAAAACAGTAGTTGCCTCTGCTTTGCAGTCTAAACATCTTTAATGAAAGGGCTGCAGATAAACTAACACAGAATACTTTGAAGGACTCATTTATTCCTGGAGTGATGCTAGGTCATTTGACGAAGATTGTAGATCTAAGGAGTTATTTGTACATGTGCAACAGAATGCTAAAATATGTAAAAAATATAGAAATGTAGGAGATGAAGATGAGAGGAGGAGTAAAGAAGGATACAAGTCTCTCAGTTCTTTCAGACATGTTTGTATATTAAGTCCCACTGAAAGGTTTATATTTATATAAGCCTAAGGAATATCCCCGAGTCCATGTTTCCAGGGAAAGCAAAGTATGAAGGAATGGAGAGAATTTTTAGTCAAATACTGTACTTGTATCATGTGATGGTTACTGCTTTTTGTCCAGATTTCCTTCCATAAAAATCAGCCACTTTGCACATCTGTTGTTCAGCAAACGTTGACTATAGTAACAGTAGTTTGTTACTAAATACAGAATTTTGTAATTTTCTGGTAAGTTTGGTATTTCTTGGAGAACGTGAGAAATGTGGAAACATATGTTTTGATGCTTTCTCAGTTCTGACAAATGGAAAGGGAAAAAAACCCCATAGGTTTCAAAGGTGTAGAAATATTTCATAGAAAAACCTTAATGTTGGGAAGAGATTAAAATTGCTTCTAATTTCAAATTTTTCAGTTAACTACTATTAAAAAAAGGCACATAGGTGAGAAAAGTTGCTAAAAACGTATTTTACTAGAGTTAAAGCTTGTCTTTTTTTTTATACAGCTCTTGATTTTTTTCAGACTGCCACTGTTTTCTCAAGGTTGAGATAGAGAGCAATTCGGAATAAAACCTTTATAAAGATGAGATATTTGTTTCCTCTCTGATTAAAAAAAAAAAAAACCAACAACAACAACAAAAAATCTCCATTGTATCTACTTTATCTGAAATTTAATCCAAAGTATTAACTAAAAAAAGTGTGAAGTACGATCATCTTTTTAGTCAAAGAGTCATATTAAAATTTGGCCCCTATACTTGTATAAAAAATGTATGTTACTTTCTAAAACATTTTGAAGGCTACTGATAAAGACTGACATAGCAATAACTACTTTTAATAAAATACCTTGGCATCACGTTACTGAAATATGAGGTATCCATTAACAATGATAATGAGCAAGTCACTGATTTTTATGACTTCATAACAATTTATTACCCTTTAATAAATTTGTTAATAGTTTATTAACAACACTATAACAGAATGGGACCTTAATCAAAAATGCAACCAGTGAAATATTCAGACTACAAATGAGAGCACAAAATAAGGCAAATCCTTGGACAGTATGAATTGGTCAGAGACCATTTAAGTCAGGAGAGGTGGACCAGGTAATGTCAGTTGATTATGTAGTTCCACAAACTTAAGTCCATTGTCCTCTCATTAACTGTTCAACAGATAGTTATCTTAATGTACTGAACTGTACAAAACCATTGCACAGTGAAAAATACGTTATTCTTTTGGTATTAAAAATGGAATTTGGAGATGTGAAGAGGTTAAGTGATTTGCAAAGGTCATAGAGCAGATAAGTGTCAGAGCCAGGGAGGGATAGATCTGGTATGTCATGACTTCTGTGCAGTAACCACAGGACCATCTGGCTTGTCAGAATAAATTCACATTTAATTATGTGGTGTTCTAAGGGCAAAAAAAATGTCAGGATAGGTTAAATGTCATCTAATAATTTGTCCTCACAGCAATTCATGTGTAACAAGCCATTGTGTAGCCTGATTTCTTATTTGTTGCATCACAACTTCTTGTACATAGTTGTTAAAAAAAATCTATCTTCATTGTCCTCAAATGCAAATTCAGAAATTGTAGCACTGATTAGGCTATGCTTTGTCTGGAGGTATAAACAAGGACCTTTTCTTGGTTTATTCCAAGCAACATTGGATGCAAATACCAGATCATTTGCCCTTACTGCTCTTTCCTTTGTTAAATGTATAACCTAACTGGCAAAGAAAACCCATCTGATTTTATCAAAGGCAGTTCTTCTAAACTGGAATTCAGTTCGGCCCCTCCTATAGCAGCAGTCCAGTACTGACTGCAGTGAGGGCACCTGCTGCCTGTAGCAAATGGGGCAGCTCTGCCAGATCTGGAACCAGTACTGGACAAGATACTGAGATGTCATTTGCCTCGGATGAGTTTGTATTTGATCTACAAATCCTGAACTCCTTAACATCAGACTTCTTCTCCCCTCCATTTCCATACCTGCTGCCTCCTCTCATGCTGCTCTCTAGCAGCCACCAGGCTGTTTGCTCCATCCCTTGGCTGAAGACACCATTTTCATAGTGAGCTAACTCTTAATCTTCTTTACATTGAAACAATCAATCTCAGACCACATTTTGCTCAGATATTCTCTTTGGCTGCAATTTCGCCATTTTACCCTTTACTCCTACACTCTCCTATCTATAAATATTACCTTGATGAGGATTTTTGGTTTGAGTTTGTTGTTTTTTGTCTGGTTTTTTTTAGTTTCCCTGAGCATCTCAGAACATCTCATTTACCTGCAGAACATAAAAGTGTCCATAAAATATTCTGCAATATTAATAGTGCAGGAAAGGCAGTACATAAAAATAGGGCAGCAGAACTTCAGACATTATAACTCACACTAACCCAAAGTTAAAATGACTTGCCTCAGCTGAGGACCTGACTTACAACCTACAGTAACAACTGGCCTCTAGACTAATGTGACTTTACTCCTGTTTCATTGTGAAGCTTTGAGAAAAGCTGTACATTGTTTCTCAGGGAAAGGAGAGAAATGCAGACTCTTTTGTTAAGACATGCCATTGTTACCTATACCATTCACATTCTACTCCAGTGATAATTACCAGAAAGTATGAGAATGTACCTGTAATCATAAAGTAAATTAAACATATAAAGAAGTTTTGTGCAGGTAATTGCAAGCAAAATGGGAAAAAAAAAAAAAAAGCCCATGAGAGAGAAACAGGAAGGCAAAATTAAAATGGAGACTCAAAATGAGAATTTGATGAAAGACTTTTAAGATCTTCTACCCTAATTGATGACTTATATTCATATTTATGCAATTCATGATGAAAGAATTGGATGGGAAATGAAAAGAATAAATTTAAGATATATTTTTAAATTATTCTGCCTGACTGCCTTTGCTGTTGCTTTGTAATTATCTAGCTGGGTTGTTCAGTTGACCAGAAGGACAAGATTCATTCCCAAGTTTCATTTCCACCTGGAACTTTCTCCCTTTCTGTAAGACCCTTTGCCAGCTTATTAAAGACCTGGCACTGCTGTGGGCAACAAAGTGACTGTGGTATTTTTGGCCAGTACTCTGGATGTGAAATCTACCAAATGACTGTTGTGGTCTGGAGACACTAACAGCTCTGCTGTGCTCCTCAAACATGACCTTCAGGAATGAGGAAGAGACTTGTATTTCTCATCTTTCCTTAGTGCTTTTTTTTTTTTTTGCAGCCCAACCTGCTATCTCATTCACATTAGGTCTGTGATGCTGGTATATCTGCAAGTTAACAAATCTTACTGTCACAGCCTCATGCTGCTTTCTTCATTCTCTACGTCCAGGAGTGTGACTATGCACTTTGATTCTCCAAGGCCATAAAAGTGTGAGAATTGCATTAAATTATTGTTCTCATTTTCTTTTGGTGACCTCTGCTCCAAAGTTTCATCCTTTTTTTGAGGTGGCCTGGACAGCATCATTTTTGGCCCTTACCAATCACACATATTTGTCTATGTGAAGTCACCACTGTTCAGATAATAGGAGGTATATTCTCTGGACTAGGATAAAACACATTTCTGGGGCAGTCCAAAGGTAGAGGAGCATTAGAGGAGTAAGAACCAACTAAGTTTTCTTGACTAGAATCACACAGTAATAAAAGATTTTGCTTTGGAAAACACCTTCAAAGGTCATCTAGTCCAGCCCCCCTGGAATGAGCAATGACATCTTCAACCAGATCAGGTTGCTCAAAGCCCCATCCGGCTTGGCCTTGGATGTTTCCAGGTATGGGGCATCTATCACCTCTTTGGGCAACCTTTTCCAGTGTTTCACTATCCTCATAGTAAAAAATTCCTTCCTTATTGTGGCAGGATGCAAACACCCCTCTCCCCCCCTCCCTCTTTCATCATGGAAGGAGTAGACACATCTCCCTCTCTCTCTGCTGTCTGAGGCTAACAGCTTATTTTGTTTGGCCCCAGAGCACCCTGGCCAGAGCCATTAGGAGAAGGGAGTGCTGAGGTGCCAGTGAGTCGCTGGGCATCCGTGGCCAGAGTGGGGGATATTTGGAGGCTTCAGGGGCATCCCATAGCCAGGGTGGGGGTGCAGAGAAGCTTCTGGAATGCCTACAGTCAGATCTGATCAGCCAATATAAAACCAGGACTCTTGTCGAGACTCTGCCCATTTTCGCGGGTCTCTCAGAACATGAGTGAGATGCTGCCGCCGAGAGCTGCTCCCCCCGGGAGGGAGACTCTGCTTGCCTTGCTGCCACATGTGTGAGTAAAATTTCTCCTCGCAGGATTGTGAGTGTATTTATACTTTCCGTGCACATATGCATGTGTAACTTTCCGTGCTCCATATGAGCATGTGTAAAATTAATCCTTGCATAATCGCGGGTGTATTTTCCTCCCATGCTTCCACATAAGCACGTGCAACTTTCTCTGCACATTTGCACGTGTATTAACCCTCACAGCATTGTGAGTGTATTATAAATTTACCCTCACAGAATCGTGAGTGTACACTTTCTGTACTCACTACAAGTATGTGTATCTCTTTAAAACAATCCCACAACATGTTTAGGCAAGTGTATACTCTTCCTGGACTCAGAGACGGCTCCGGCATTGTTTTGGGTGAAGCCACGTGCATGCACTCTGTGGACCGCCTGTTGTATTAGTTGCTGCCCCTTAATAATTTTCCTCAACTGATATCCGAACCTGTATTTAAGTCAGTTTTGGAGTGCTAAAACCCTGTTTCTCACTGGTTTAATAAAAGTTGTTTTGGACCCTGTTGTCCCTTAAACTAACTTCGGGGTGCCTCCGTGACACTTTTGTCCAATGCAAATCTACCCTCTTTCAGTTTAAAACTACTACCCCTTGTCCTATCGCAACAGGCCCTGCTAAAAATTCTGTCCTCATCTTTCTTACAAGCACTTCAAGTACTAAAAGGCTGCAATAAGGTCTCCCCAGGTTGAATAAACCAAACTCTCTCAGCCTTTCCTCATAGAATAGATGTTCCATCCATCCCTCTGATAATTTTTGTGTCCCTTCTCTGGACCTGCTTCAACAGGCCCATATCTTTCCTGTTCTGAGGATCCCAGAACTGAACACAGTACTTCAGCTAGGGTCTCACCAGAGCAGAGGGGCAGAATCACCTTCCTTGACCTCCTAGCCATATTTCTTTTCATGCAGCCCAGGATACGATTGGCCTTCTGGGCTGCAAGTGCACATTGCCAGCTCATGTCCAATTTTTCATCCACCAGTATCCACAAGCCCTTCTCTGCAGGGCTGCTCTTAATGTCCCTATTCCCCAACCTGTATTGATATTGGGGGTAAATGCCACACAGGTACAAGACCTTGCACTTGGCCTTGTTGAACCTCATGAGGTTCACATGGGCCCACTTCTCAAGCTTGTCCAGGTCCCTCTGGATGACATCCTGTCCCTCAGGCCTGTCAGCCACATCACTCAGCTGGGTGTCATCTGTAAATCTGCTGATCGTGCACATGATCCCACTGTCTGTGTAATTGTTGAAGGTATTAACTAGTACCAGTCCCCATACAGACACCTGAGGGACATCACTTGTCACTGATCTCGGTCTGGACATTTAGCCATTGATCACTACCCTCTGGTAAGGAAAAAGTAAAAGGAAAAGGAAAAGAGGGAAAGGGAAAGAAAGAGAAAGAGAAAGAGAAAGAGAAAGAGAAAGAGAAAGAGAAAGAGAAAGAGAAAGAGAAAGAGAAAGAGAAGAAAAAAAAAGAAAAGAAAAAGAAAAAGAAAAAGAAAGAGAAAAAGAAAAAGAAAAAGAAAAAGAAAAAGAGAAAAAGAAAAAGAAAAAAGAAAAAGAAAATAAAAATAAAAAGAAAAAGAAGAAGAAAAAGAAAAAGAAAAAGAAAAAGAAATGACTACAGAACAAGCTCAGTCTAACAGTCTATCAATAATGCAATGCAACTTTATTTTTCATAGCAACTTTCATGTGAACTGTATCCTAAAATGTTTTACATGTTTGAATAATACAAGACCGTGGATATTATATTGTATAAATTACAAACAGTGGCAGAAAGATGCTGTCTGTAGAATATATTGAAGAGAGATAAAGGCAAATAATGGAGAGAAGAGAGCGAAAGAAATTAAGAGGTGCAGGCAGGGGAATGAAAAGATGTTTGCAGATGAGATCTGAAGAGAGATGGAGAGTTGATGAGGTAGAGAGATACTGGAAGGCTCCTACAGATGGCAAGATATTATGTGGAGGGATAGGGAAGAAGCTGGTGTCAAATGAGCGGAGGGAGAAGGCAGGGGAGGCAAACACAAGGTTTGGAAGTGTGCTAACGAGGCAGACATTTTGCAGCCAGTGTCTGAGATGAATGGGAGGCTTGGGGATTTCTCTGGAAACAGAGGGGATATGAACTGGTGTTTAGGTGTGAGAAGTACAAGACAGTGGACAGCATTTTGCTTGCTGCCAAGAAGTGGAGAA
The DNA here is from genome assembly GCF_963082525.1 of Nesoenas mayeri. NCBI lineage: Eukaryota > Metazoa > Chordata > Aves > Columbiformes > Columbidae > Nesoenas > Nesoenas mayeri. Next base: position 60,269,193 of record NC_137541.1, on the reverse strand, counting down.
ACCTGTGGGAGGCTCTGTAGTTAAATCAATGAAACTTGGAATTCTACAGGAAATAAACAAAAAAATATATAGTCTATCTTCAAACATAACTTCTTTACTGAGTCCAGGTGCAGTTTGCACAGGGATAGGTCCAAACAACAATAAAACCCTCCCCTATCTTTAAGGCCACCTATGTGGTGTGGCTTTTCAAATTCCCTTGCTATGCTCACTGTGTCTCTGACCTACCCTTCCTAGTGGTTTCCCTGTGATAGTGTGCTGTCTAGGAGACAGTAAAGAGATATTCTGGGCATTTTGTGATATAGAACCTACTGCCTTTTTAGTGTCTTCACTTTTAAGAGCAACACATGTCGAACAAACAAATCTAGCTGTGCATGTGGGACTTGCACTTGCAAATATGGCTGATATCCTCAGGTTGATTTGTTCAATGCTTGGTTGTGCCTGTGTATAATCAGGGTACGTGAGGAGTTGTGCAGGTTTTTTTTCCAGCCCATGAAGCCTGGCCTCACTACTCATAACCCCTAAACCTTTTTTTTTCTGTTGTTCTCTAACACTGACTGTTGCGCATCTGATTTGACCTTGGTTCTGTCCTGATGTGGTTATATCTGAACTCCGAAGAATATTTTAGTCCTGTGATCAAAAGGTTATCTTATGGTGTACCGTTGAGTCTGAGGTTTCACGAATTTTTAATTTTCGGAAGTAGTGAAAGACAAATATTACTGTGCCACTTCCTCCATTGCAGCCTTATTCCCAAATTCATCACGAGATCATTTCTGTGCAAGGGAACACTTGAGAAGAGTTTAAAAGTGAATTTATTTACCTAAGCAAATACTTACAGAAATGTAATGGCTTCTCCAATAGCTGGTCTGGGAGACAGTCTGGTGCTCACTAAGCCGATAAGTCATTACTATGAAGCCAATAGGCTTTAAATTAAACCTGTGATTTTGATCCAAAGATAACAATTCTACTAAGACTTAGGAAATTTTTAATAAAGTACTCCTTTTAACTTCCCAAATTTTCAGACAGCAAAACAATATAATATAAACCAATCAACATATTTGTTTTTCTTCAGAGGTTTCAAAGATTACTCATCTGTTCTTCTTCTAAAACCAATGTAAATGTAAGACAAGGAATCATGCCAAAATGTGCTGCAAGCAGATGTCAGTGAACAAAAGGAGCTGAATTCCAATTGATCTGCAGAACTCCCCATGACATTAGGTACACATAATCCACACCAAAATGCTGCTTTGTTTTGTCAAAGAGTTTAGCTTTAAAGAGACTTCAGCTATAATGGTAAAACAGCAATTGCTGGGCTATTTGTCAAGTGGGTTTGCTAAAATGTGTAGTCATATTCTGGTAAAATTAATTTCCAAAGTGACAGCAGAAGTGTGGTATTCTCTTGAAAATCTGTCTCCCTAGTTTTCTCTCACCTCCACTCATGCTGCAATTGTCCATTTTATGGACAATTAGTTTTGTTTCCTAACAATGTGTACCAGTAACATGGAACATCCAACTGACTGACTTGTAACGTGATAAAGACAGTAGTGATACCACATTTAATTTTTATTTAACAAAAAGGAGCAAGAATATCAGTGTAATAGCTTAGGTCATTTTTCCAATATTTTTTTAAACCAACTTGATAGAGTGGGCATCTGATGCAGGATTCATGTGTGTATAGGGAAATGTTTTAAGTAATATAAAGGTGCAAATGTATCCACCAGGCAGATGTCAGGGAATGTTTGTCTTGCAAAACTACTGCTGCATTTGAATTGGTTTTCTTTTAAATGACCTGAATGTGAATCTCAGGATATACAGATTTTTCAACTACACTGCTCATATGAAATAACTAGACACAAATACAACAACTAGTTCCAATTCCCATACCTACAGGCAGCAATCTGGCAAGAGCTGTGAGTTTCGCAGTGTTTCTGAAATGATGTTTGGCTTGATCGTGGCAGTCAATGGGGAAAAACAAATGGAAGAAAGTGATTCCCAGAAGAGGTTTGACCACCAGGTCTGAGGTTTTAGACCTACAACATCTCTGATAAAGATGTGGCAGTCTTCTGATAACTAGTTCCAACATAAGTGGCAGTAATGTCTTAAATTACATTTGTCTCTGAATAAAGTAAATCACAGCTTTCAGAAAAGAAAGCTATTATGATTCTGATGGATAACTTGATTCGGCAGACATAGACTAGCTAACCTGTGTGCCTGGTATAGCACTAAAAGATTTTCAAGTATTGTCCTGTGTACAGAATAGAATACTCTGAGCCTTTGAACAGCCGGTTTCCACTAACTAGTGGAGTTCAGGCTAAAAACATGCCAACCAAGGCCATACTCAGAGGACACACAGAATTACTTTCTCTGATTTTTCTAGTCTGATCACAGTAAGTTTAGGATTAATGAAAACTTGCCTTCCTTGTGAATGTTACCTTGTAATGACAGCCCAGCAAATGCCAATGAATGGCTTAAAGTTCACTTAGACTCTTAAAGGAGGATATAAACAAGACTTAAGTAATGCATGTGCTATTTTTTAGGGATTACTAAATTTCTAGAAGTATGAATTAAATATTCTGGAGTCAGATTTCTTAGAACTATTTCCAGAGAAGGAGACAGAGCATGATAGCAATGAAAATGCATGGAACCACTGCTAAGCAGAAAAGCTCAGTACACTGGAGAAAGAGTCAGAGGATGTACATAATGTTCAGCGAATCACAATATTGGTCTCAGTGTTCCCATTGAATGTCTATATCCCATAGGAGTAATTAAACTGCTCTGATACCTCAAGCTCATCAGAAAGCACTGTCCAAAAACTTGATTAAAAAAAAAGGGAATGTTATAAAAAATGGCAAAAGATGCATTTTTGGAAAAAAGTTGCAGACTGAATATAAAAACAGAAGTCTATTGGCAGGTATTTGCAGAATTTTCAGTCAAGCTATTCAAGTACGACTATTCAAGGAATTGATTTATTTGGAAGAAAGTTGTCAGAAATGAGTGTCATGGATATTCAAGGATATGTTACCCTATAGCTCTGGACTAAAGTAACTGTATGCTGCTGCCAAAAAGAGAAGGTTCTACTCCAGTCCCTGCATTGTACTGCCTCTCTTCCCCATTGCTTGTCTTGTGGGAGCCTGGTATTTGTTGGACCCCTCTGTGATCTACCTCAACTCATTAGTTTAAAAAAACCACCAGCCTTCCAAACAAACAAAAAAACCCCTTGAGCCTGGAGAGTGTTCTGCAGAATTGACAGGTTGAATCAGATCAGAAAAGGTCTAACAAAGATGCAAAAGCAGAGTTAGAACCATGTATTCAAGAGCATGAGGGGGGAGGAAAAAATAATTGCTTTCCATTTTTATTGAGTTTGAATCTTAGTTCCATTTTTTATCATGTGACTTGACTCTTATTCACAAGTCATACTGGAAAAAAAATAGACTTGGTATATGTGTAGCTGCAATTTTGAAAATCCTTCACAGACACAGGCAGAAGGATTGCTGTTAGCAGACTCAAAAATCTTCTTGGATCAAATCTGCAAAGAAGTTCTTGTGACCACCTATCAGCTTTGTAACTGCTTTTTTCTTGATAAGTGGATCCTGCCTGGGTCTTTCAAAGTAGACCATACAGACCCGAAAATAAAGAGCAAGGATTAAGGCTTACTTGCTGGAAGATAGAAGAAGTACTTCTATGTCATCTATAGTC